>NC_090922.1:930900254-931579997 GCF_040938575.1 Ambystoma mexicanum
CCTAGTGAGTCCCCCAGCAGCTTTGTTGGATTTCTGGAGTTTGTTTTTTTCTCCTGCCAAGAGTGAGACTTTTTTTTTTTTTTTTCCCACTCTTGGACATGATTTATGGTGTTCCTTTGACTGTTAATGTGTTTCATGGGCTATGGGGTCTTTTACTCCATAAGGTCTCATGTGTTTTTTTTCTGTGTGTTACACCGTACCCTCCGTGCAGTAACACCGGGGTGTCATAGTGACCCCCCACCATAGACTCCATACCCTGGGACTGACTACTGTCTCCCAGGGCGTGTAAAGTCACCATTGGCTTTACTAGTCCCAAATTACTAACAGAACCAGTACAAACCATCATATTGTGGACGTACTGGTAGGGGCAATTAGATTGCCCTTGGATCTGTTATTCGAGGGGGCACTGTCCCGTCCCCCCTCGTCGAGTTTTGGCTGGTGGCAGTGGATACTACTTTTTATATTCACCCGCAAATGTATCTCTATGGGATTTTCCCATTGTTCGAGGCTAATACTTTTTAACATAGCCTCTAACATACCGCCGGTTTATTTATTTAATATTAATTCACCGGTTGGTATTTTCTGCCAGAACTCGGTTTTAAAATGGCGTTTGTGTTCGCCTCTGTAACTCCAAACCAAAGGTCGAGCCCTTTGTTCCACTTTTTGGCGGGATTCTCCACAGAAGCCTCCAAAAGTGGTGCCACTCTGTCTGGGTACCCCAGGGCGTGTGGGAGGGGGTTTAGGCACCCTGGACTGAGTTACCTTGGTAACTCAAGTCGCACTCTTGTGTGATTGGCCCTAGTGGTGAGCCGGCCGGCTCACCACTTAGCATGTTTGACAGCTAGGCTGAGTGAATGGGGGTGTGCTGCATAAAAGCAGGGCTTTTTGGACTGGAACTTCAGAAGTCGCAACAGGACCTGAAAATCCGACGAGGGAGAAGCTGAGCCGGCCTGCTACGACACCACCTGTGGAGCCCTGCTGAACCGGCTCACCACTTCCCAACGACCGAGGAGATCTCCCGGCTGGAGAGTCTTCTTCCCCTGACTGGTGGGCACAACCAGTTTACCTTCCTTTCTCGCATCCCAGGACGTCTTGTGGTCGAATTGCCCGTGCCAAGCACCCCGGCAACCGGATAAACACTTACCACTGGACCGCGAAAAAAAAGGACCGCTCCTTTTAATTGAGAACTCCGCGGCTGGTTTCTTTCCTGGCAGTGCAACGGACTCCTGCTTTCCTCCCCGACGAGTTCCTCACTTCATCCGGACGAAGCACCGACTTGCACCCGCTGCCAGGAACAACTGCCCCCGCTGGAGCGTTCTTGCCATTTTAAGGTACAGTGTCCTCCAGGCCTCCCTTTCTAAAGATTGCTACAAGGTAACAATAATCCCTTAACCTTCTGGACTGGGCTGGCCACCTTGGCCATCTAACTGGTCCCTTTCTTTTTGGTCCAACTCTTTCTGAACTTTTTGCAAGACTTTTGGGCACTTTTAACCGTGTGACCTTGGACACATTTCGACTGGAGCCTCTTAAAGTGGGTCCGGCCTTGTTAACTTTGACTTTACGGTTTTAACCTGCCTTCTTCTCCTACTGTGTTCTTCCGAAAGTGTTGGGATCCATTTCTATCTTTACTCTGCCTTTCTCTCCCTTTTAAACCTATTGATTAGAGTGCCATCTTCGTTAAGCGCTCACTGCTGTCTGAAAATAAGTGTTGCTTTACTTAAGACTTGTCTAACTAATCGTTGAAGGGAGTGTGTACCTTTTAGTGACCGTGTACCTTTTAGTGACCGTGTTTTTGAACTGCTTGATATTGGTGCCAGTGGGTTTTACTAGATGTGTTTTTTAAATAAATAATTATATCTCTTTTACACCAAGCTCTGGTCAGTGTTTACTTGTTCTACTGTGTTCTTTTGACCTATTGTGAATACTCTGTATACTGCCTAACTTTTCTTGAGAGATGTCTGGCTGCTCAGCCACAGCTACCAGGTAAATCTGGGTGGTACAGACCGCTTTACTGCTAACCACCTCTAGTCTTAAATCTTTTGCAGTGGTCCCAGAGGGAAGTGCACAGGTTTCTGCCTAACATCTGCTGCTTGGCTCACTGCCCTCCTCTGCTGCTGGTACTGTGTTGAGTCTTCACCTCCGAATCCTGGCCCCACAGCCATCTTTCCGCTGGCCTTCCGGCTCTCATCCTGGGAGGATGAGCTGATCTTCAGCGGGCCACGGTCCGCATTTCTCCATTGCTTCTCCCTCGCTCTAGCCCCTCCGAGGCTGTGGGATTTCACTGCTTCTCCTGCTTCTGCCTCATTGTCTGGAGGATCCTGCTTTTGCCCCTGCCTCCTTGGATGTAGTGGGCCTGTCACTGTGTAACGCTCACCTGGTATCCACGGGGACGTCACTCAGCCTGTTCAGACCTCTTAAGACCTCGAACCCTTCCCTGGAGGCTATTCGACTGGAGACTGGGCCTGAAACACAGGATTGGTAGAGTTTAACTCCCGATTGTCTGTGTGCTTAAACCCCTTCTTCCCCAGGGTCCAACCCTTCCCTTCGATGCACAGCTCACCTTGTTTTCTTGGATAGTGTGTTCTCTGTCCTGCTTTCAGCGCAGGGGCGCGTTGATTGATGCAGGCTCGTTGCTGCCTAGTTACTTTACTGGCAAGAGTCCGACAGGTAAGTATAATGAGTCTTTTGAACAGTTCTCTAACTTCGTTCCTTTCCTTCCTTAGAGGATGGCCGGCGTCCGGGGATGGCGGTGTGCTGCTGAGATGAGTAGCGCTGAAGGTGAGTGAGAGCGTGATGTACCCCTTTCGTATTTGCATTGAACTGAGTTATTTTTCTGTGTCATTTAGGTGCTGTGACGTTTTCAACGTGGATGCCGGTTATGAAGAACAAATGCGGTGAGTAAGCGCGGTATGCAGCGCCTCTAGATGTTTCCATGCTAACCTGGAGTGTCTTTTCCCTCTTGCAGATGGATGAGAAGTTCCGGAGACAGAGTTCCCCCAGAGCGGCTGGGATTCAGGTAAGCATTTGAAGCTCATACAGTATTTAAAAATAAGCGAAGATTTGCAGAATGCTTACTAATGCCTTTTTTCTGTTCTTTTCCCTTTTCCTTAGGAAGCGGAGTGCCAGGATGGGAATGACACTGCCGAAGATGCCCGCAGAACAGATGGAGCAATGAATGATGGGCAGAAGCGCCGCAAGGTAAGGCTGTTCCTAATGGTGTTCTTGCAGGAGCTGAGCGCAGAAGAAAGATGCAGGCCTACTGGAGACCGATCCGAACACGGTGAGTGTCATGCTGCAGGTGCAGAAAACACAAAGCATGTTTCTCAGCCTGGGTGTGGCTTAAATAGTCTCTGGGTATCCCAGGTGTCTCTGGGCTGAACCACACCCAAAAGACTAGACTGCACGTGCAGTTCTGGGAACCGAAATATGTGTGGGCATCCATCTTGTCCCCATCAATGCACTACAAGTCCAATCCCCAATGTTATCCTATGGGAGTGAGTGAGTGAGTCTGGTGCCACAAGCGCCAAGTCTGACTCCAAGTGCGTCTTTGGAGGGATGGAGAGGCCCTTGAGGGCCATGTAGGTGATTGTGGCCTGACTCCAGCCTGACATCTTGGAGGGCTGGGGACATGAGGGGCAGGAATCATGACGCACTGCCTCTCTTACTCTCACCTCATAGCCTGAGGTGCCTACTGCTGTCCCTGCCTTTCCTTGACTAGAACGGGCACTGTCACTGCCTCTGTTACCACCATTGGGCAACTATTTAGTGCTCTGCCTGCAATTGTCGTTGCCTCCTGCACTAACTGGCTTAATCCTGTGGACCCAATCCTACGGACTACCTGCCACCTTCAGTGCCGCTGACCCCTATTCTGATTGCCATAATATGGGACCTACCTGTTTACTGACCTTTGCCGCCTTTTGGTCCCTTCATATTTACTAACCATCCCCCCACCCCCTTCACCGGACTCGCTTGTCCCTGGACTGCCTGCTCCCACCATAACCACTGGTTTGCCACTATTGGGATCCCCTTTTTCACTGTCTGCCAGCTACCACCGGAACCCCTGGATGTGCAAACTGTCTGCTAACCCCCTGGATCTTTCTTGACTATTGGCCTTCACCAAATCGTGATCTCTCTCTAAAGGCTATCTGCGACCTCTAGAGCCATCTGTCTCTTCAAACCAATTTGTTACCGCCATAGTCCTACCTGTTTACTGACCATCTGCCACCCCTTGAGCCCCTACGGTCTGTCGTCCCATTGTCCCCACTGAGTTTCTCGAAGGACCGCCTGCCTCCACCTGGTCCCTGGACCTTCATCGTGGACCTTCCTCTCGGCTGGACCCCCCACCATTTGGTCCCCTTTTTTCTTATATTTCCTGATGCTTTCAGTGCCCTTTCTTCCTACAACCGCCTTTTGTCCTGGACCCTCCTAACCCACTCACTCAAACTTCTCTGTCATGCGCATCGCCAGTCCTCACTCTCATCGTCCCCCTCACTCCTCTCTCTCCTCCCCCTCTCCTACCCTCCCTCCCTCTCCTCCCCATTCTCCTTTCCCCTCCCCTCATCATGTCCATTCCCTCTCAACCCCCTTCCCCGTCCACCCCATCCGCCTCCCTCCCTTCCCCTTCGTTCCAATCTTACCTACCCCCCCTATTATCCAGCCCTCCAGGCTTATCAACATTGCTCTCTGGAATGTTGGATCCATCTGCATTAAGACGGCAGCTGTCTTGGACATGTTTCTCCGACTTAACCTTCACTTCCTCTGTATAACCGAAACCTGGATCCCACCTCACAACTCTACTGTTCCTGCTTCTCTCACTACATCCTCCTCTTCCTTCTCTCACGTCGCTCGTTCCTCTGGTTGTGGTGGAGGCATTGGACTCCTCTTCCACCCGAAATACCTTTCTTCTACCTCCTCTGAACCTCTCCTAACCGTTCCTTCCTTTCAATACCTCTGCAAATCCTTCTCTTCACCTCATCCTATCTCTTTTCTAATTATATATAGACCTCCTGGCCCCCTTTCTTCCTTTTACAAAGACCTTGACCACCACCTCTCTCTCATCTCCCCCTCTCCTTCTCCTCTCACCGTCCTTGGCGATTTCAGTCTTCACCTTCCCTCTCCTCCTCATCCTTACCCTCTCTTCTCCATCCTTGACTCCTACCTCCTATCTCCTCTCCCTTCTCCTCCTACTCATTCCTCTGGCTCCACTCTTGACCTTATCTTCAACTCTACCTATTCCTCCTCCGTCTCTACTCAACTATCTCTCTGACCAAACCCTACTCTCCTTCTCCCTTACTCCTCCTCTCCCTCAATCCTTTCCTTCGCCCTCCTCCTCTTCCTTCTTTCGAAGGGATCTCTGTTACTTTAGCCCTCCTCTCTTTCACGATACTTGCTCCTCCTCTCTTTCACGATACTTGCTCCTCCTCTCTTTCCCTCTCTCCGACTTCTCTTCTCTTTCGGCTAATGAAGCCCTATCCTCTGTCTTCATCAATCTCTTCCGGTCTTGATCAACATCGTCTCTCATCCTTCCGCCCTACTTGTAAACCTTCTCAACCTTGGCTTTCCTCCCACCTCATGTCCATGTGTCGTCTCCTACACCGTCTCGAGCGTTGCTGGCTCAAATTCCCCTCCCTATCTAACCAGACTTCCTACTTCTCTTACCACTCTCTATATGACTCCAGCCTCTTACTACTCCAACCTTCTACACTCTCAAGCCTCTCATCCTCGTCGTATCTTTCAAACCCTCTCGCCTCCTCTCCCCACCTACTCATGACCCCTCAACCTCATCTCCCTTATCCCATTCCGACTTCTGACTTCTTCTCCTCCGAGATTATCTCTCTTCGCTAAAACATCACTTCCTCCTCTTTCTGCAACAATCCCCCACTTTCCCCCTTTCCCCCTACCTGTATGACTGACTTCTCTCCTGTCACTCTGTCTGAAGTTTCCATTCTCCTGTCCAAATCTCATCCCACTTCTGCCCCTTCTGATCCACTCCCTACCCTCCTTATTCCCAAGATCTACCCTCTCCTCATTCCTTACCTAACACCCTTCTTCAATATTTGTCACTCTTCTGCTACCTTCCCCTCTGCCTTCAAGCATGCTACTATCATCCCTATTCTGAAGAAACCTGCCGCTGATCCTCATCTTGCATCCAACTTTCATCCAATCTCTCTTCTCCATTCCTCTCTAAATTACTTGAACGCATAGTCTACTCTCGGCTCTCTGTGTTTGTCACTAACTTCTCTCTCCTTCCCCCCCCCTTTTCAATCTGGCTTTCGCCCTAAACACTCCCCTGAGACTGCCCTCACCCAGGTCCTCAACTCCCTCCTCACTGTTCGCTACTCTAACCAATCCTCTGTCCTAATCCTCCTTGATCTCTCTGCAGCCTTTGACACCGTTGATCACCCCCTACTGCTCAACACTCTTTCCTCTTTAGATTTCAAAGGCTCCGTCCTCAACTGGCTCTCTTCTTACCTCTCCCACCGCTCTTTTACTGTCTCCTGGGGTGGTCGTACCTCTTCTACACTCCCCTTGGACTATGGTGTACCCCAAGGCTCTGTCCTTGGCCCTTTTCTTTTCTCTCTTTACACCTCTGTTCTCACCCCTATCATTTCTTCCTTCGGTATTTCTCACCACTTCTACTCTGACACCCAACTTTTCCTCTCATTCTCTTCCTTCATTCCTGACCTCCATCTTAAGCTCTCTTCTTGTCTTACTGCCATTAAAAACTGGATGTCATCCCACTTTCTCTCTCTCAATACAGACAAGACTGAAGTCGTATTCTTTCCCTCCAACCCTATTCCTCCTCCTTCTCCCCCTCCTTCTATTCACTTTCCTCCCGCTAATCTTCTTCTCTCTGCCCATGCTCGTAATCTAGGCATTTACTTTGACTCCTCCCTCTCCTTCACCCACCATATTTCTCACTTCCCGCGCATGTCGCTACCACCTTTTCAATATTCGCAAAGTACGCTCCTCTCTAACCTTGAACGCCACTAAACTTTTAATCTCCTCCCTTCTCTTCTCTCTTTTCTACTGTTCTTCTCTCCTCTTCGGACTCCCTGCTTCTCATCTTGCCCCCCTCAAATCCCTCTACAACTCTGCCATTCGCACCCTCTGTCTTGTCCCTCCTCTTGACATCATTTCCTCCTCGCTCTCACAGTTTAGCTGGCTTTCCTTTCATTCCCAACTCAAATACCACTTCCTCTGTCTTGTCTTTAAATCTCTTCATGATCTTGCTCCCCCACATCTCTCCTCTCATATCTCATTTTACGCTCCCTCTCGTTCCCTCAGATCTGCTGAACACTTCCCTCTCCTTGTTCCTCCGTCCCCATGTGCCTCCTCTCGCTTTCGGTCCTTTCAGCTCCTTGCCCCCCCCCCCCCACTGGAACTTCCTTCCCCTCTCTAACCATTCCATCCCCACTTATTCCTCTTTTCGTGTCTCCTTAAAATCTCTTCTTCTCCCCACCCTGATGCTCCTCTGCCATCCCATCTCCCCCTCTTTTATTCTCATCTTCCCCCTCCCCCCCTGCCTTGTCTCCTCTTATGTCCCCTCTCCTCCTCTCTCGCCTTCAGCTCATCTCACTTCCTGTTCCCCACTCCCTTCCCCTCTTCACCCCTTCTTCCCTCATTTATCTCCACTGGAAAATTGTTCTAGTTGCTGTATTACTGGTTTGACTCATATTTTGTAATTGCTTCTACTGTTATTGTACAGCGCTTTGGCGTAAAGCGCTATATAAACACAATAAACATAAACCTAAAAATAAACATTCATGCAGGCAGGCAGCTAATCGGGCTCGCAGTACATTCAGGCTATTCTCCTCCCTCCAGACACTCAACAAGAAATGTGTATTGGGACAAGTACCCAGCCTTTCAGCACTCCACACTGCATTCATCCCAGTTTCGGGCAGGGCTGTCTCATTCATTGTGTTACATACCAGAAACCAGACATCACCCAGGTCCCACCCCAAGGGTGTACCCACAACATAGTCATTGGGGAGGCTCCAGCCAGTCTGGTCTGGACTTCCCCACACTACCATATATGGAACTTCCACCCAACAGCCAGTCAGGGGGAAGGGACAGTCTCAGGGCTTCCGAGGACTTTGGGAAAACAAGGTAACGGGCAATAGAAAGCAAGAGGCCACAGGGGTCATCTTGTCTTCTATCAGGAATCAACTGATTCCAATGGCAGGGCCTGGGTATCCCCAAAATGGGGATACTCAGAGCAACTGTCAAATTCAGCATGGAACTACCACCAGCCCATACCCTGTGATGTGGGCTACACACAGCTGCCCAAAAACATACACTAGGATGTGCCCCCACACATGGGTGCCATAAGGGTATCACAAGGGTCTGTACACCAAACCAAAAAGAGGAAGAGCCGCACTGCCAGGAGTCCAACATGAACTCCTGCACGGAAAACAAGACAGAATATACACTATAAAGCAATGAAGGACAAGGATATGGAGGCTCTGTCCCTCCAATGCATTTCCAGCATCACTCTGACCCACTCCAATGTGGCCAGGGGACGGCAGCCACTACTTGAGCATGACCATGGGGGGGGAGTTTGAGAGAGGTTCACATGGGAGGAGACTACTACCGGGGAAATGTCATGACTTCATTGTACGAGAGGCAGTACCTTCCCTCTTTCCCATGAAGAAGACCCTTTAATACCAGATACCCTCTAATACCAAAGCTCATCATGGCATACTGCAAATTGGTTGTTCCCCTTGTATAAGAAATAAAGAAACCTATTCTTCCTATCTTTCTCCACGTGTGTCTGACTACGACACACACAAAACCTACACAACATCGTTTTCTTCCAAAGTAATTTTTTGTAAAAACTGCAAGAAGCACTGTTCAATAACTCCTATGGACTTCAGCTCCCAGAATTCCATAAGTACTGAGGAGGATGCAAGAGTTTAAAACAAATACCAAGAGCCTGAAACCTAAGGTGCTGCCCAGTTGTTTTTCTACAGCACCAGCGCGCTGGACATTTAAACCTGCTGAGTGCCCTATTCAGGGAAGCAGTGCAGGAGGAGATGTTGGCTCCTGTCACTGAGCTCAGACGCGAGGTTCATGTACCGTGTGGCAGAGCAAGGGTGGCCGCTGCATGAGTGGGAAAGATGGCGTACCAGAGTCCGAAGTGCAATGGAGATGCTGGAAGCTGCGAGGAAGGCCCTAGGCATTCGGCAGGTCAATGAGGTGGCATGCTCCATTACGGGAGCTGCAGGAAAGCATATGTTTGACCGTGGAGCTGCACAGGAAGTTGGAAGTCTATGCCCTTGAAGTTGGAAAGTGGGTAAAAGCAGCACGCTGCAGAAGCACGAATGGGACAGGAGACACTGGAGAAAGCCGGTGAGTCTTCCCAAAAGCAAGTGGGGACCCTGTGGCAATCCGGCAATCACACCAACAGCAGTTTAAACCTAATACCACTGAAGAATTGTTTGCCTTATCTGTATTCAAATAGCTCTTTAGAATGAACCATGAATTTTTAAAGTGCAAATATGGGCAAACTTTGAACAAACATTTGCACAAACCTATTTACGAAACCGAGAACAATACCTACAGTGTTAGTAACACTGATAACTGTAAAAGGCAAGAGAAGTCCTGGCAAGCAAGATGCCCACTGATATTTCTGAGGCTTGTGGAATCTCCTTGGATCACATGCTATGCATAGTTTGACATCTAGTGGAAGTTGCTGAGTATTAGTTTTTGTTTTCAAAACTCGAAAGGGGATGTCAACAGGGCGTGCGAGTAATACTATACCTAGTGTGACGTCCACTGTACCCACAGTGCTTCATGCATCGAGATCCCTCAGATTGTTTTTTTCCCGCCATCATAGTCACACACTTATCACGTAGTTCCTTCTTGGCTATCGCCATTGCTTAGGAAAGTTTATAGCATTTCTTTGTGTCCTTTGATATCAGTCTACTGCGACCTCTTTGGCGACCGCATCTAGGACGAATTACTATTGTCGATGATTATAACAACTTGTCTCAACGATCCTTTGTCATGGCCTCAGAAGACCTCAACGGGCCTCGTGCCTCACAGTAGGGACAGTGGGGCGGATGTTTATACTTTAGTCTTGTTAACAGAATGCATATTCCACTTTCCTCCCACATTTTATGCCAGGCTGCCTCACTGCAAAACCAAACGCTGGGGCCCACCACTCCATGTAGGAAGAGGCCGTCATGGACGTCGAGGGAGCCTCCAGCGACGGCAGCATCGACGTCTACAGTGATGCCGATCGGGATCCGTCTGATACCTGTGTGCAAGCCCCCGGGCCCAACAGACAGGCCGGCTGTTCTGCTATGGGAACGACACCCGGTGGCACTAACTCAACCAAGCTTCTCCACACAAAACATACCTCCTATGGCCGAAAGTTGACCACACTGCTGATTGGAAAGCCACACACGCCATCAAGGGGAAGATCTGAGATTTTCCTGTTCTCTGGGCCATCGCGATCACCGCACTGCCGGCCCCCAAAACAGACAGACTAGTCAGTTTCTGACACCGTGTCTAAAGCCACAAAGACCGGGTGTCGAAAGACGCATTAACTGCCTCCATACATGCCGACCATCGACTGTCGAAAGACGCGTCGAAGGCCTCCCCAAAGACTACGCCAAGCTCGAAGATGAGCGAGCTGTTAAATACACACATCCCAGGTACACCGTTAAAAAGCTGGGCAACGAAGAAACCATAAATCTTTGAGGACCCAGGGAGAGGGCACTATTTTGGGGGCTATGCACCATAAAAGAACCCCTGCACCAGACCCAACATCCACTCCCCCTACCTCTACCCTTATTCCCCTTGTTAATCCAAGTTCATATCAATGTACAGCAGATCAAATTGACATGGGCATGAAGAGAATGTCTTTGCTAATTTCTTTTACCACCCTGAGGTTCTACAAAACCTTCAGGGTACTCCACAAGGTGGGCCAGTAGCTACTCAAAGCGGGGCAGCAGCCACACAGCCTTCTGCCAAGAGAGCCCGCACAGACTTCACACAAGCTCCCACTTTGCATCAAGACTTAGGGCAGCATGCTTATTGTTACACCATGCAAGACTCCCAGGACCCTGGGGCTTACAGAGACGATCAAGGGGACATGGGTGATGTCGACCAATATTATGATGACGACGATGAGGATGTCTACGTCATCCAGTCACCAGATCACTCAGACCTACCGGTGGCAGATTCAACCAGTGGATAAACAAATACAATATAATGACTTACTCCCGAAGGCTGCCGAGCACTTCAAGATCGACACACAGGAAAGAAAAATGTATAGACTTTGTTGAAGACATTCTAGGGGATAAAAAAATCAGCAACCCAATTTATCCCCATGCTACAATCAGTACAGAGACGCATCCAACCCTCTCTGCTCACTCCTAATTTAACACAGCCATCTCATTCCCCTTATACATCAGGGGGCAGTGAAAACCTGACTCTTTAGTGGCGACAACTACTAGAAAGATAGCGGGAACCCCTCTGGCCTCTTCCAAAGCCCCTCCTGATAAGGAGAGTAAAAAGATTTACACTTTTGGGAGAAAGGTAGCCTCTTTGGCAGCTTACCAGACTAGAATTGCTAATAACACAACATTATTAGCTAGTTATAACTGTCACCATTGGGATGAGATTGCTGAACAAATAGCATTGGTACCAGAGCCCCTCAAGACACAGCTGTCACTCTCCATTGAAGAGGGAAAGCCAATAGCAAGCTGGATCCTCAAAAACAATAAGGATGCAGCGGACAATGCAGGAAGTATCCTAGCAGAGGGCACGTTAATTGAACGCCATGCGTGGTTACGACAGTCTGGTTTCAAGCTTGATACTCAGGCAACCCTCCTTAACATGCCCATCGAACCCAACACTTTGTTTGTCAAAGCGGTGGAAGACACTCTAAGAAGCACAAAAGAGGAATATGACACCCTCAAATCAAAGGAACACCTCCCAGAAAGAACAACGTATCCTGTTGGAAGAGGTGAAGGCGCTCCTCCTAAAGGACGCCGTAGAAATCGTCTCAGCAAGCCAGGTAAACAAGGGTATGTATTCAATGTACTTCCTTGTGCCAAAAAAATACCTTCTGAAGTGCCTTGTCCTAGACCTGAGCCCTGCAAACCTCTGTCAAACCACAAGAATTCAGCATGAAAACACTACAGGAAGTAGTCCCACTGCTGAAGCAGGGGCACTACAGGGCAACCTTGGATATGAAAGATGCATACTTTCATTATTCAATGTTCCCAGCGCACCGAAGATATTTGCAAAATAGCGAACCAGCACTACCGATTCAAAGTGCTATCCTTCAACATAACATCCCCTCTAAGGTTATTTACCAATGTAGTGGCGGTAGTGGCAGTGCATCTATGCTGGGAGTCAGTCCCAGTGTACCCTTACCTGGACGACTGCCTGATCACAGTGGAGAACCCCCGAATTTGTAAGCAAAATACCCAAAGAACAATCAGTCTACTTTTTCAATTGGGTTTCTCAATCAACGAGAAAAAAATAAAGCCACATACCAAACAATACCAAACAGTTCCTAGGTGCTGTCATAAAAACAGAAGAGAGTCTAGTCTTTCCGTCAAACGAAAGAGTACAAAACATACTGCTGCAAATACCTCAGTATCTAGCCAGTCGCCAGATAACTGTACGCAAAGCAGTGTGCTTGCTCGGGATGATGGCATCATTCATTTACTTGGTCCCACAAGCACGGTTGCGCATGCGCCCAGTGCAAGAGTGGTTGGCGAAACAGTGGTCTCAGGCAAGTGGTTAGTGGGACGATCTAGTGGTCGTTTCCCCAACCCTAGTACAAGCTCTACGTTGTCGGACAAAGGAGAACCTGTTGAAGGGGAAACCCTTTCGCAGCCCTTCAGTGCAAGCAGTTGTCACAACACACTCATCACTCACCGGGTGGGGAGCCCATTACCTTCATCCCACAGCTCATGGTCTGTGGACTCGGGTCACAGCCCAGAATCACATCAGCCTACTGGAACTTCTAGCAGTACTCAAGGCACCACAAGCCTTCCAAGCACACCTGTCACATCAGACAGTACAGATACTCACAGACTGCTCCACTGCCATGTTTTACATAAACAAGCGGGGGGCACACACTCTACAAGTCTGTCAAGGCTAGCACAAAAAATCTGGATGTGGGAACTCAAGCGGGGCATGTTCCTAACATTGCAACATGTTCCAGGGGAACTGAATACTCTAGCAGACTGGCTAAGCAGAGGTCCTCTACCAGAAGAGCACAAGTGGCAACGTGACAAAGATATCATAGACTGGATCTTCACACAATGGGGCTACCCCCCCTCTAAACTTGTTCGCAACAAGACAAAGCACGCAATGGCCAGACTTCGCATCCCAATTTCCCCAACATGACTCCAAGGGGAAAGCCCTGTGGATGAACTGGTCAGGGAAATGTGCCTACGCTTTTCCCCACACTCCTGATGAGCAAAGTGGTGAACAAGTTGCACAAGGAACAAGTGACATTAATCCTAGTTGCTCCTATGTGGGCGAGACAACCTTGGTATCCACATCTACGCAAACTGGCAAAGTGCAACCCAGTCAAACACCTGTGCCGCTTCAACATGCTTACACAGCACGGGGGGGACAACATTACACCCTCAGCCTAAGTCTATCAACTTGGCAGTTTAGCTCCTGACGTCATAGAGTTTAGCCTTTTAAATCTACTTCAAAGTTGTATGGACATCCTCAAAGAGGCACGTAAACCAAACACTAGACACTGTTACTTCAACAAGTGGAACAGATTTGTAATATGGTGTCGGTCAAAACAATAGAATGTACTCCATCACACATTTTTCATTACATGCTTCACTTACTAGACTCATGGCTAGTATTTAACTAGATGAAAGTTCACCTGACGGCTCTATCCGCATACACCACTTCTCAAAGTATGGTGTCCTGGTGGAAAATCTCAGCCATTAAAGCATTCATGGAGGGAGTAAAAAGACTCCACCCTCCCATTTCAAACCCGCCGCCAGGGTGGGACCTAAATTTAGTACTTGCAAAGCTCATAGGACCCCCTGCCCCTTTGAGCCTATGCACAAGTCCAGCCTTAAACACCTCACATATAAAACGGCTTTTCTGATGGCTAGCGCCTCATAAGAAGAGTCCGTGAACTGCAAGCTTCATCAGTGAAAAACCCTTTCTTTGTGGATAACAAAGACAAATTGGTATTAAGAACGCACCCTAGGTTTTCACCGAAGTTTGTTTCCAAGTTCCATGTCAATCGGGGCATAGATTTACCAGCTTCTTCCAAAATCCATCAATCTCGGCAGAGAAAAAACTCCATACACTAGATGTAAGCAGGGCGTTCCTTTACTATATAAACAAGACCAGACTGATAAGGAAAACAGGACAACTGTTTGTCGCCTAGCTCCAGTCAGAGAAGGAGATCTGTGGATGGATAGTCAGATGCATACAGCTCTGCTACTCTGTCAAATAAAACCCTGACTTTCACACCAAGAGCTCGCTCCACCAGGGGTACAGGAGCTACCTTGGCTTTTATCTCAAGCGTCCCTCTGGGCGCCATTTGCAAAGAAGCTACATGGAGCTCTCTCCACACTTTTACTCAGCATTACTCAGCACTACTGCATTGACACTCACTTTAAAGCAGATTCCCAAGTGGGACAAGCGGTGCTAAAACATCTATTTCCCGCTGTAGCTTCTCACTACCCACCACCTTCTTCAAACACTGCTCGCTAATCTATGCATAGCATGTGATCTAAGCAGATTCCACAAGCCTCAGAAGGGATACATTATTCACCGTAATCGTATTTCTAATGCTTGTATCTGCTTAGATTCACATGTGCCCTCCCTACCTCCCCTTTGAGTAGAAGGTGCAAAGATGTTTTCTGGGCTTTATCTGACGCATAATCTGCTTTACTACACCTGTACTCGCGCTATGCTTCATGCAACCTCATGTCAGAAAAAAAACAATCTGAGGGACCTTGACGCCAGAATTTTTCAAGAAACACCAGGTTAGCTGAATTCAAGGAAAGATTGGTGTTTGTTGTTTGAATCGTGGGGAAAGTTGCATTAATGAAAGACGGTCCACAAAGTTATTGTTTAAACATGAACATTGATAAGCAAAGCGGGAAACAAAGGAACTGCTAGTAAAAGAAAACATTTTCACTCTATTTAAGAATTCAGGGGAAGAGATCCACCCTCCTATGGAACCAAGGGCTTCCACCTTGGAGAACATTTTTGTTGTCATTATTTTTATTTCAGTTGTGTACACTATTTGCCAGCTTCAAGTTGAAGATATTTTCCTTACACATTTTCATTGTTTTGTTTGTAGTGTGATGGTCGGGATAGGACCTTTTGGACACAAGGACGGTTTTTCAGTTATTGACATCCAGACAGAGACAAGACTGTTAGTTTTGGTTTATAGGTAGGGAAACTCCTCTTTAGCATAGTGCCAGGAGCATTTTCCCAACATTTTTTCATTTAATAAATATCTTTGACAAAAACATGGCAACCTTGTGTCAGGCTCTCATTTCTCACCCCTCACAGCACACCTCTGCCGTCTACATTATCCTCTGGCACTGTTATTGCCAAAGCATTGGACTGTGCAAGTGGTGTCAGAATGTATCATGCTGTGGGGCAGTGGTTGCTTGACGTCAGTAGCCCCGGCACGGTTGGATACACACCTTGCCCCGTTTACTTTTTCTCTGCACGATGAGTCCTTTAACCAATATTTTAGTAAGTCTCAAACATCTTCTTAAAGAAAGCATAATTTTTTGTATTCAAGTTTTTTTTCATCTTAAAATAAGTAGTATGTATTGATATATATGTGTGAGATAGCCATAAGGCTTTCTGAATCCCTTCAAATTGGATGCTGATATCTGTGTGAAGGAGCCCACCAAAATATATTCTCCATGTCTTCACTTGCAAGTACATGTGTATCCTATCGTCTTCTATTGTCCACGTATGGGGAAGCACCATTGTGTGGTGGTACAGGACAGTGCTTTACAAAACTGGGGCAAACAATTCAGCAAACTGATCCTCCTGTGTGGCAGAATCCTACAGACACCATTCTCTACCTAATTGACACTGTGTCCCGCAAGTGAGAGCTTCAAATGTGTATGAAAAGGAATGTGCAGTGAGCATACTTTCTTTTCAGATGTACATTTTATTGTGTTCATAGTACTTTTGTTTCCTTCGTTGTTTGGGCATGTTTAGATATTTGTGTCCTATTCTTGGGCCCTATTATCTCTAGAACGAGAGGGCAGAGGGGAGAAGAACCAAGTGTTGACATCCTTGGGAACAGTATAGATTCCTTTCCCTCCACAACAGTTTGAAGGCAACATTTCCTGAAGTTTGACTGCCTGTCCTACTGTTTTGGTATGGAATTTGGGAACGAGAAAAGGAGGGAGAGCTAGGAATTAGAGAGAGTTTGGTTGGGGTATATAGCTTGAATGTGCTGCAAGAGAAAGTGGGCATTTTAGTGGACAATGCAGAGAGGCATTTTATTTTGTATAGGCGCCTTACAAGTGCCCTCACTCAATTATTTGTGCCCATGAGCTGATGGGGAGAGGCGATGGCAGGAGTTATGTAGTTCAGTGTACAGAGTCTCTTGAGGTGGGCCACAGCAAACTGAACTTTTTGTAGTTTGTAGATGAAGGTAAAAGTAGAGGCTGTTGATGCAGTCTAGTTTAGAGGAGATAAAATATTGATAACAGATTTTGCCTGGGAGAACCTTCTCTTGTGTCACAGATGCAGGATCTATGTGCAGATGACTTGATTGGGGGTTATCAAGGAAGGTTGATCCTGCCATGGTTCTTTTTAGTCTTTGTACATCATGGGAACAGATGTTAAGCAAGAGGGGTCAGAAGGACGACAACCCGAAGTTGATTTGGCAGATTGGATTTGGGATACCTGTATTGTGTCAATTTGCGAATGGCTTAAAATCAATGATAGAAATGTTATGTTATGTTAGCGGTACTTGTATAGCGCACCGTCACCAACGGAATTGGTCCCCAGGCACTCTGGCAGATCTGTAAACAGAAAGGGTGGGTAGGGTTAGTCAGGAAGAGGGGAGAAGGAGAGTGGGAGAAGTGGTGTGCTGTTGGCAGCTTCAGCTCGGTATACAGAGAGTGCTGGGCTTTGGTTCTAGTATCGGATCGGGCGAAGGCCTCGAGTGCTGTTGGTGAAGTTTGTGTTGTTGGTGCTGTGTGGTAAAGTGCGTGCGGATTGCTGGGAGAGAGATGGTTGTGTGGTTTTGTGTGGGTTTAAGTATGCAGAAGATTGAGGGTTGGGTTAGTGGGATCAGTATCCTGTTTTAGGTACTTATCGTTCCGTTAGAGTTGTATACCTGTTGGTTGGGATGTTGCTGGTTCCTCGTGTGCCGACTCGCTTTGGTGGTGTTGCACTGATACAACTGTATCCTATTGAGTGTAGTTTGTATTGGTGGTTGCGTCTGAACCTGATCTTTGTGATATGTGAAGGAGTTATTATATGAATATTTAGGAATTTGTGTTGACCTCCTTGCAATTCAATGTGAAACAGAAGGGCTTGAAGTACAGGGACAATAAGTATACATTAATGAGGAGTTACTAATATTAACCTCTAGGAACTCTGCAGGGGAAGGATCAAGTATTCAACAGAAATAGGGTAGAACTTCACTGGTTATATTTATGAAGCGGGAGATCCATGCCGAAGTCAAGCCTCAAACTGGAGCATAATGATGCAGTAGAGGATGGTGGGGTGATACAGTGTTTCGATGCGCCAGGGTGTGTTTTTACCAAACAATATAAATCTACAAACGCTATTGAATATTTTTGCAATTGGACCCCAATTTTTTTCCATTTTTGTCAGATATCACACCTCATTTGAATGACTCGGTTGCAATAACTAGAGAACTTTGCTGATGCTTTCCAATCGCACAAAAGGCAGACACACAGTTTGTCGGCCAGCCAATCAAGCGGGCCCCTAAAAATCATCAAACACTTTGGTCCACCCACACAGTTTGTGCATTGGCCTGTCTAGGGAAAATGACCAGCCTAAACCTGTCTAAACCACTATAGAGGGGCAGAGTGAGGCCATTTTGTTATATTTTAAAATGTTCTTATTGGAATTTAAAACTTCTTGATTCCTTACATAAGGTGCAAATGATTCGGGCCACATCTTAAAGTCTACATTGTGCCCAATCTTGGTGTTCCACATAAACTGCACCAGCAATATGTAGTTCCGGACTGTACTGCAGGACCACCCAGTTCTATGAGTGACATACAATCATTCACAGGGATTTGTCGTCTGAGGTTTGGAACATGTCCCAAACCAGCACTTTCCAGGCTTCTGGCATCTGCATACGACCGGTCCACCACATCACCCCATACTCTCGTTTCCACCTCAGCCCATCGTTCAAATTCCTTGAGCCAACGTGCATATTGCGGGCCCCTAGGTGATTTCCATGCCCTTGCAATACATCTCTTAGCCAGTAAGCATGCCATATACATACATTTTTGAGTTTGCCAACCCTGGGGTATGTGCCCAGCAAACATTATTTTGATTTCCAGGCATATCGTGCAATCCCTGACCTTCTACAAGCATGTTGTATTTGCTCCCAGAATCCTTGTGTGTGCACGCAGCCCCAGAACATGTGTATTCGGTCCGCTCCAGCCTTGTCACACGTCGATAGTGCATCCTTGTTGAATTTGGCTACCTTGTGTGGTGTCATGTAGGTACGGTACAATGCATTCAACTGAATTAGCCTAAAGCGAGAATTCCTAAACACTTTCCGAGGGTGTAGTAATATGCGTTCCCAATCCTTCTCTCCTATAGCCTCCGCCAGGTCTGTCTCCCATCTTTCCTTCACAGTTGCGATCTTGGCTGTGCATACATTCTGGATACTGGTTGCCAACCATTGCTCAGACTGTACATCATGGTCAAAAAGGGACTGGCCACTGGTTCCTCCGGCCATTTCACCCTTTTCCCTTTTGCAATCCTTCTCACCCTCTGGTACCACAAGAATACACCCCTGGGTAGTCCCTGTTCCATTAAGGACTCAAACTCCCTAAACACACCTTCCACATACATGTCTTCCCCCCCCCATGCGTAGATGCCCCACCTTTCCCATTATCACCCCCAAGTCCTCCCTGCCCTTGCACACATGTGCAGCTATTGGCTCCTCAGGTCAATAGGGACGCTCCGTTTTCAGGAGTCTCGGGGTCCTGTGCCAGATTTTCCATCTCAATGTCACTAGCATGGGTGTGTGGTCCAAGCAACTCAGTGGCAACCTCAGAATTTCTTTCAGGTGTGCCGGAGCAACCAGACGTTGCAACAGCACTGATTCAAAGGTGGCCTCGTCTGAGAGCCACTTAGTAACATAGCTGAGTTGCGCTGCCAAATGGTAACGCTCCAGATCTGGCAATTGCGTCCCACAGAGTGTTGCAAGTGCAAATTTATGGCAAGCCGTACCCCACAGGAATTTCTGTAGTAGCACCTCTAGTAAGCGAACAAAGGAGACCCTGATGAAGTAATGGACATTGTTAAAAAAAAAAAAGTACAAAAATCTTGGCAGTATTATCATCTTAGTTATAGCAAACCTGCCCATCAATGACAAAGGTAGTCTGGACCAGAACGTCATAGACTTCCTCAAGCCCTTTACAACATTTGCAGTGTTACTTGCATGCATTCCCTCAGCTGTATGCCGAATGCACACCCCCCAAGTACCGGAATGAATCCAGTTGCCACGTGAGCCCCACCTCTGGTAGTTCTCCTTCCCCCACCCCCTTCAGACCAGCCAGCGGGAATATGCTGGATTTCTTTTTACTGAAACAGATTCCGGACACTCTCGCATAATTATCTAGGACCTCCATAATTACTGGGGCGTTTTGGCTTAGGTTTTTCACATCTGTGTATAGTGAAATCAAGTGTCCTATCCCCCTACCCTTATGCTAGCCTCCGGGAACTGCTTACGTAGATAGATCGCTATTGGCTCTAATCATAGTACATACAACATGGGCAAGAGCGGGCGGCCCTGTCTAGTTCCTCTCTGGATTTCCCAGATGGACGATACCATCCTCCCAGACTTGACCCTTGCCACTGGTTTGGTATATAATATCTGTACCCATTTGATAAACTGTTTACCAAACCTGAATTTCTTCAATACTGCTTGGAGCCATTCCCAGTATATCCAATCAAAAGCCTTTATTGCATCTAAGTATAGCATACTGCTCCTGGGAATCAGCAGTTTGTGCAAGGATGTGCTGTAAGCGTCTTAAGTTCAAGGCCGTGGTTTTACCCGGAATAAAACCGTTCTGGTCTCCATGTATCGGGCCCCCCCATCACCTTGCTTAGCCGCCCAGCTAAGATTGTGGTAAGGATCTTCATGTCGTAATTCAACATGGCCAAGGGCCTATAGGAATCACATTCAGCTGTGGGTTTCCCGGGCTTTGGTATCAGGATCACTAGCATCTCCCCCATGCTTGCCGGGAGCACTCCCTTTGTGTAGGCTTCCGTGTATACCTCATGCAACATGGTGTCTCCACCGACGCATACGTTTTATAGAACTCTGGAGGAAGTGTGGGGGGGGGGGACAAGTCCATCACTGCCATGGGTCTTACTAGAGGCCAGCGATTTAATTGCCTCCCCTATTTCCTCTACCGTTATGTCTTGTTCCAGTGCTACGCGTTGTGGTGTGTCCAACCTGGGTAGCCCCATTTCCTCCAGTGTACCCAAAATGTCCTCCTGGGAATCCATAGTGTCATGCTTATATAAGTGGGCGTACAATTTACCAAACGTGTCATTGATTTCCTGCCGAGTCCTGTGTATAGTGCCCGTCTTGTCCTTAAGTGCTGTAGTTGAGTGTCTCGGCTGTTCCCTCTTACAAAGCGATGACGGCAAACGGCTTGGTTTGTCTCCCTCAGCATGCGCCCTAAGGGTTTTAGCTGCGTAATCAAACTTGGATAGTCTCCCCCAGGCTTCCTGGCAACTACTCCTGGCTTCAGCCAGTTCCAACTCCCTAGCCCCACTGCCCTGTTGGCTGTTCTCCATCCGGCATGTGTCGTCTTCCAGCCTCTCCAGTTCCCTTCTATGTGTTACAAATACCACCCACACTAGCGATGGCCTACCCTCTCACCACCACTTTCATTGCCTCCCAAACTGTGCTCCAGTCCTGTACACTACCCACGTTACACTCCAAATATTCCTCCAGCTTCACTTTGAGCCCATCCCTAAATATCTGCTCCGTCAGGGTGTCAGTGGGCATGCACCGCAACGGTATGGGAGGCCTTGGACCAATCATCCTCCACTCCAACAGCAGCGGTGAGTGGTTAGAGATTGTTCTGCCCAGGTATTGTTCCGAGGTTATTTCCGCCACTAGAGTCCTACCCACGAAGAAATAATCTATTCTAGTGTACAAACCATGGGGTGAGGAGTGATGAGAGAAGCCGCTATCCCCAGGGTGATGCTCCCTCCACACGTCCACAAGTTCCAGGTCAAGCAGCATGGTATTGAGTGCTGGGGATGCCGGACCTATGTTGTTCGGGGGTGGGAGTGACGTGTCTAGCTATGGGTCTTTGACACAGTTAAAATCTCCCCCCAAATGAAAAAACATTCCCGGTGTGGTGCAATCCTTGCACATTTCTTGTGATGATGTGCAGGAATTCCGTAGTTAGGGAAGTAGAAGTTATGCATACCTCCACTTGCTCTATATAACACCGCAGGACCAAGCACCTCCCCTTCGTATCAGCCTCCATCTCCTGCAATCGAAATGGCACAGCCACATTGATACACGTAAATACCCCACAAGCGTACTTTGAGTAAGCCACACATACCCCAGGCCCCCTCCCCCCCACAGCTTTCTTTCACATTGGCCATTCCGCCCTCCATGAGGTGGGTTTCTTGCAGCAGTGCAATGGCCACCTTTTTCCTGTTGAACAATTTCACGCGGTTCCTGCGCAGGTATGTGCCCAACCCCCTTATGTTCCAAATTAATACCTTGATGTTAGCCACCATAGTTTCAAGTAACCACTCCCTTTCTCACTTTCCAGTTCGCCACTCCGCCAGCTAGTACCATCCCCTCCCCCTTCATTTACCACTCTAGTTTCCGCTCCCACCCCGTTTACATCTGCCATCACCAGTGGCCATACTCTTTTAGTTACCCTCCTACGTGAAGAACCAACAACCATACAAACAACAAACAGTAAGTAGCTTTTGCACCCAGCAGCTGTACGCTGCACACAGCGCTCTGGCACCCCTACATCATTGTAGTCCACCCAGGCCATCGTGCTCGGGATAACGGGTGTCTGCAACAGGCCAACACCAACGTATGTTGGGAGTAGACCTATGACCCCAAGACAGGTGGCCAACCACTGCCCCTGTCAGAGCTATGGTCAGCTGAAGTGGATTCCATCGTCACTTATTCAATCTTAACAATCAACAACAACCATGTGTGCAGACTTTAAAGTTCCCCCTGGCCCTCCTCCCCGTTTCAGCAGATCTGCATCTCACGTGACCGACTCTTCCTCTCCGTCCAAGTTATGTTCCAACCGCATAGTAGCCGCTGCTAGAGTTTCAAGGAAGACCACCCTACTTTTATAGATCACCTTAAGTCTGGACGGATACATGAGCATATATTGGATGTTCAACTGCCGGAGCCTGGCTTTAACCTGCATAAAGGAGTTGCTGTTATGCTCACCTGGTCTCTGCGGAGACGTTGGGGCACGGTTGGAGCCCTCCCTGGATTCAGCTCCCCGGGATCGGTTCTCACCCCCAGCTGCTGCCAAGTATACTGTTCTGGATGCTGGTACTGCCCCTGCGGGAACACGAGAGGCAATGAGAAGGATGTGGAGGTATGTTGACTCCCCTCAGACCTTTCGTGATAAAATGAGGTAAGTAAGCGTTTACCCATATAGGCTCACTTGATATATAGTTAGGGCGAGCTCTCCGTCCTGCTTCTCTTCAGCAGGGGCGCTTCAAGAAGACCCAGTTGCGTCACTGGTCCATAGATGTGGTGGCCCAGGCCGGCTGTGACCGAACCACTTTGAAGGTAGGAGTCTTTGTGAAGATTATTGTTCATATAAGTGTTAATGTCTTGTCACATGATTTAAGTTCGTACTAATGTCTCTTTCTCCCTTTATAGGTGATGGCAGCCCAGCAGAGCCGTTGCACCGATGGAGGACTTCGAAGTGTTCCCAAGAAGATGACTAGTTGGAATCCAAAGGTAAGCGCTACATGCGATGGCGCGCAACCTTAGCAAATGTCTCAATTAGGTTTCTAACCTTATTTGTTCTTTCCTCCTGCAGGTATAGCCTGGCGGAGCTTGGAGAAGAGTTGCAGTGCGTGGACCTGGCGGCGGGTGTAGGATGCCTGTGACCGCAACAAAGCTGGCCGTGTAGAACTTCTGAGTTGGTGTCCGAGCTGGAGGTCAGGTAAGGCGTGCAGTCTGTGGTTGTATTCCACGAGCCAGGTAAGTGCGCTCTGGTCAATCGCAGATGGAGTCACTGCGAGCAGGTAAGAGACGCTTCAGCGACGATTCAGCTGGTTCTGACGAAGAAAACGGGTAAGTTGCGCCTCCGCAATGGTTTGGCTGGCTATGCAGGTAAGATGCTTCTCTGCAATGGTTTCGCTGGACGACAGGTAAGATGCTTCTCCAAGATGGTTTGCTGCAAGGCAGGTAAGAGGCTTCTCCAAGATGGTTGCACTGGAAGAAACAGGTAAGATGCTTCTCAGGCGGCGGTGAGCGTTACGCTGCTTAGGCAGAATAACGCGAAGCCTAGGCCTGCGGGCGGGGCAGGCTTAAATAGCCTGGCCCCGACCATGCCCCCTTGCTCTGCTTGATGGTTCCACCCTGCCACTCCCAAATGATGCTGCACGTGCAGCTTCATTGATTCCTATGGCCACGCCCGGCCCAGATGCACGTGGTTGACTGATAGGAGATGGAATGACACGTGCCCAAGGGAAAAAGTGTGCAGAGCATACTTTCTTATGAGCCTGGTGCCAAAGGCGCCAGGACTGGGTCCAACTGGACCCTTTAGGGGATGTGAACTGGGGTTCCTGTCCAGTGGCCATGACTGCACTCCCCCCCCCCCCTCAAGGCCCCTCTCAAGATTGTCCCCCCTCCTGGCCTTGGTTTGGTAGGATTATTATGATGTAATCATTTAACTAGTCGTGGGGCATGGACGAATTCACTGGACTCCCAAGTTCGATCTTGCGGCCCGTAGCCTTTCCAATCAATTAAGTAGTACAGTTTGGATCGTACTACCTTAGAATCCAAAATGTCTTTGACTTCGTATTCCAGTTCCCCTTCTATGACAGCTGGTTCTGGTGGTGTTTCAAACCGAGAATCTGGCTTCATTGGTTTCAAGAGGGAGACTTGGAATACCAGATGGATCTGCATGTTAGTTGGTAAATCTAACTTCAAGGCTGCAGGATTAATAACCTTGATGGGATAGGGTCCTAAGTACCTGGCTCGGAAGGCCTGGGGTCCTTTCAATGGGATGTTCTTGGATGCCAACCAAACTTTATCCCCAACTTGGTAATGTGGAGCTTCCTTTCGGTGTCTATCCGCAAACTTTTTCTGTTGTTCTTTAGCCCTGGTTAGTGTCTCTGTAGCCCTTTTTAGAGTTTGTGAGAAAGTTTTGCGTAAGGTTTTGACAGCTGGCATTTCCAAATTGTCAGGAGAGTCAAAGACGGATGTTCGAAGGGTGGCGACCTTGTACTGTAAAACGGGGTCTGTCCAGTGCTAGTGTGGACTGAGTTGTTGTAGGCAAATTCCGTTATCCAGAGAAGGTTTTTCCAAGGTTCCTCAGTTTGTTGCAGCATGCACCGGAGGTATTGCTCTAAGGTCTGGTTGGTCCTTTCGGTCTGGCCATCGGTTTGGGGATGGTGACTAGAGGATAGTCAGAGGTCAATCTTGGCTATTTTGCAGCATCTCCTCCAGCTAGCATAAACAAATTGTGTTCCGCAATCTGAAATTAGCACTGACGGGAAACCATGTAGTATTACAACTTGCTCTAAAAACGCTGTGGCGAGTGTGGAAGCAGTTGGAAGCCTCTTCAAAGGAATAAAATGGGCCATCTTGGAGAACAAGTCTACAATAACCAGAATTGTATTGAACCCGTTGCAAGAAGGTAGATCGGTAATAAAATCGATCAACAGTGTATGCCATGGTACTGGTGGTACCGCTAAAGGACGTAATGCCCCCGCAGTGCTTTGTTTCTGAGATTTTTGTGCGCCCACCCCACAGGTGGCACTGTATTGAGCAATGTCTTTTCTCCAGGTTGGCCACCAGTAGCCCTTTTGGATTTTGGCCCGAGTCTTGGTGATTCCAGGATGCCCTTCCTCTAGCGATTCATGGTAACTTGCTATTCTCTGCCTTTGCAAGGTTTTGTCTTGAATATGTAACCTTTCTCAGAAATAAGGCAAATCGTCCTTAATGGAGTATTGGTTTCCTCGAGCTAGCCATTCCTGTTGTGCAGTTGGAGTCATTCGAGATCGAAGATCAGTTTTCACTTCTTCCAAACAGGAAGTTGCAGCGATTTAATTCTGAATCTGTACTTTGGGTATAATGGCCACAGGCTTGGAGGTTGCAAAGGCTTCCTTGTCTTCTCCCATACGGGATAGGGCGTCAGCTTTCCCATTGCGCACCCCTGGTCTATATGCAATTACGAAATCACATTCTGCAAAGAAAAGAGCCCAGCGTAGCTGGCGCGAGGATAGGGCCTTGGCTGTCTTTAGATATTGTACATTTCCGTGATCTGTAATAACCGTGACCATGTGCCTGGCTCCCAAAAGATAGTGTCTCCATGTCTTGAAGGCCCCTTTGATTGCCAATAGTTCCTTTTCGGTAATTGCATAGTTCAACTCGGGTGCAGTGAACTTGCGGGACCAGAAGGCTATGGGATACAGTTGTCCAGTATCCGGATCTCTCTGTTATAAGACGGCTCCCATGGCAATGCTAGAAGCGTCTGTTTCAACTACATATGGCAGGTCAGGACGGGGATGCTGCAGAACTGGTGCTGAAGTGAAGGCCTTTTTCAGTTCCTGGAAGGCCTTTGCTGCCTCAGGAGACCAAAGGAATCTTTTATTTTTCTTCAGTAAGGAAGTGATTGGATGGACTATTTGTGAAAATTCAGGAATGAATCGTTGGTAAAAGTTAGCAAATCCGAGTACGCTTTGCACCACTTTGATGGATGTTTGTGATGGCCATTGTAGAATTGTGTCCACCTTGCGGGTCTCCATATGAACACCTTGTGGGGTAAGCATGAAGCCCAAAAATTCGACTTCAGTGACGTGGAAAGAGCACTTTTCCAATTTGGAAATAGCCGGTGTTGACGTAGCTTTTCTAAAACTGCTCTTGCATGGGTGACGTGTTCTTCCTTGGATGATGAGTAAATGCAAATGCCATCAATGTACACAAGTGCACAAACGTCTAACAATTTGTGCAGTACATCATTCATAAAGAACTGAAATGCAGCAGGTGCATTGCATAATCCGAAGGGCATGACCTGATACTCGAAAAGCCTGTACTGGGTTTGGAATGCCGTTTTCCATTTGTCTCCTTTTTTACCCGCACAAGATGGTATGCCCCTCGTAAGTCCAATTTAGTGTAGATTTGGGCATTCTTGACTTGATTGAGCAATTCTGGGATAAGTGGAAAGGGATACTGTTTTTTACAGTGATTTGGTTCAGTGCTCTATAGTCTATACAAGTTCTCAAATCACCTTCCTTGTTAGGTACGAAGAATAGAGCTGAAGAGGCAGGGGACTTAGACGGGCGGATAAAACCGTTAGCTAGGTACTAGTCCAAGTAAGATTTCAGATGCTGATTTTCTTGCTCAGTTAGAGCATAAATTCGACTGCATGGAATTTGTGCCCCCGGCACCAGATCGATTTGGCAGTCATAAGGCCTGTGAGGAGGAAGAGTATTTGCTTGTTCCTTTTGGAACACGTCCTGATAATCCCGATATTCCAGAGATAAAGAGCCAGAAAGTCCCAAAATGGATTTGTTTTTGAGTTCTTTGATCTTCTCTTCTTGGTGGAAGCAAACGTTAATGCATTCTGGAGGAAAAGTCGGCACTCTTGTCCGCCAGTCGATCCTTGGGTTATGTGTTTCCAGCCATGGCATTCCTAGGATCCTCTGGACCGGAGGAGCTCCATTAAGGTCAAAGATAATGTCTTCTCGATGGCCGCACTGACATATCAGCATGACTTTGTCGGCATGTCGCATCACAGGGCCAGATGACAGCTGAGACCCGTCCACCGCTGTGACGTTTTCTGACTTGAGCTTTTGCTGAAGAGGAAGGCCTAATCGTTCGGCCAGATTTTGATCAATATAATTTCCTACAGCGCCACTGTCAATGTATGCATCCAAGCCATGCACCTTTGTGGGTTGCTGATGGTTGACCAAAAATACCGGGATGACCAAGTGTCAGGCCTGTACAGATTCCTTCTTTTCGCTCGACAAGTGGACCTCTGCACTTTCTGGGTGCTGGAGTTTGCCTGATCTTGTTCCTTTTCTTCCTTCCCATTGTCAGTTGCTCCTACTTTTGTGGGGTTTGATGGGGCATTCTCGAAGGAAATGTCCTGCTTTTCCGGAGTATAAACATAGTTGTTGCTGCCTCCTCTTCTCTCGCTCCGCCTTGGAGATAGGAGTGCGTATTCCTCCAATCTGCATTGGTTTGACTGGTTCATGGGTTTTGGCTGAATTGTCCCGGGGTCGCATTTAGACAGACCTCCCTTCATTCCTTGAGCGGTCCATTATTCGATTCTACAGTCAGTGATCTAGTTGTACTGTCAGATTTATATACTCTGCACACCCTTCCGGAGAATTAACCCCTTGGGCTAGCACATCTTTTAATTCCCTACGCAAACCCTGATAAAAGAGCATGGTTCTCTTTTTTTTCTTCTAGCCAATTTGTCTGCGCCACGAGGTGATTGAAGGTGACGATATAGGTAAGCAGGTTTTGCCTCCCCTGTCTGAGGGACAACAGTTCAATGTCCAGGGCTTGGCCTTGGGTATGTCTAGCAAGCAACTTTTCTATTTCTAGTTGGAAATCCCCAAAGTTTCAGAGCAGAGGATCATCCTGCTTCACTAATGGTATCGACCTGTCTGCTACGCTTCCTCCTAAATAGGAAAGGACGAAAGCCACTTGTGCACTATCGTTTGGAAAGGCCCCAGTTCGGCACAGAAAGTGAAGACTACATTGATTAACAAATATTGCATATTTGTTTGGATCGCCGGTGAAACTTTCAGGTGGTGCTAGTGGCACTGCCCCGGAAGCACCACCTGGACTGGTGGTGATGGCTGCGATGTAGGAGGTTGTGACATCCCAGGTAGCGGAACCTGTCCTGCATGTGTCTGAAGCATTTGCCTTGCCAAATCATCGTTCGTTCCAGAGTTAGAATTAAGTCCCTTCGCAAGGCACTGGTCTCTTGTCTGCAAGCATGGACTTCAGCCCGCAATTCCCCTAGTAATTGGGCCAGCTGGTCGGTTTCAGAGATTCAGAGAGGCTTTGCGTTCCGTTGCGCTCACCTGGTCTCTGCGGGGATGTTTGGGCACGGTTGGAGCCCTCCCTCGATTTTGCTCCCTGGGATCGGTTCTCACCCCCAGCTGCTGCCAAGTATACTGTTCTGGATGCTGGTACTGCCCCTGGGGGAACACGAGAGACAATGAGAAGGGTGTGGAGGTAGCGTGACGCCCCTCGGACCTTTCGTGCTAAAATGAGGTAAGTAAGCGTTTACCCATATAGGATCACCTGATATATAGTTAGGGTGAGCTCTCCGTCCTGCTTCTCTTCAGCAGGGGTGCTTCAAGATGACCCAGTTGCTTCACTGGTCCATAGATGTGGTGACCCAGGACGGCTGTGACCGAACCACTTTGAAGGTAGGAGTCTTTGTGAAGATTATTTTTCATATAAGTATTAATGTCTTGTCACATGATTTAAGTTCGTACTAATGTCTCTTTCTCCCTTGTAGATGATGGCAGCCAAGCAGAGCCATTGAGCCGGTGGAGGACTTTGAAGTGTTCCCAAGAAGATGACTAGTTGGAATCCAAAGGTAAGCGCTAGATGCGATGGCGCGCAACCTTAGCAAATTTCTCAATTAGGTTTCTAACCTTATTTGTTCTTGCCACCTGCTGGTGGCGCTTGGAGAAGAGTTGCAGTGCACGGACCTGGCGGCGGGTGAAGGATGCCTGCGACCGCGACAAAGCTGGCTGTGTAGAACTTCTGAGTTGGTGTCCGAGCTGAAGGTCGGGTAACGCGTGCAGTCAGTGGTTGTATTCCACGAGCCAGGTAAGTGCACTCTGGTTAATCGCGGATGGAGTCACTGCGAGCAGGTAAAAGACGCTTCAGCTTGTTCTGATGGAGAAACAGGTAAGTTGCGCCTCCGCAATGGTTTGTCTGGCTATGCAGGCAAGATGCTTCTCTGCAATGGTTTCACCGGACGACAGATGAGAAGCTTCTTCGAGATGGTTTCGCTGGACGACACGTAACATGCTTTTCCGAGATGGCTTGCTGGATGGCAGGTAAGAGGCTTCTCCGAGATGGTTGCACTGGAAGAAACAGGTAAGATGCTTCTCGAGCAGCGGTGCGTGTTACGCTGCTTAGGCAGAATAACGCTAAGCCTAGGCCTGCGGGCGGAGCAGGCTTAAATAGCCTGGTCGCAGCCACACCCCCTTGCTCTGCTAGATGGTTCCACCCTGCCACTCCCAAATGATGCTGCACGGGCAGCTTCATTCATTCTTATGGCCACGCCCGGCCCAGATACACATGGTTGACTGATATGAGATGTAATGACATGTGCCCAAGGGCAAAAGTGTGCAGAGCACACTTTCCTATGAGCCTGGCGCCAGGACTGGGTCCAACTGGACCCTTTAGGGGATGTGAACTGGGGTTCCTGTCCAGTGGCCATGACAGCTGCGTGCCCTCTGAACAGCCTGCGTGTAGTTCGGGGTAGATGGCTATTTTAGAGTTGTCGTGCTGTATCAGTCCCCCCTCCCGTGAGAATCTCAGGCGGAGGACTTTTTTGTAAGGACCGATGGGCCCGTTCCACAACAAATCCCTGCGACAGGTTGCCAGCACCAATTTCTTGTAGTAACAGGTTCTCCACATACCCCGTGGGGTTCAGGCCCTTGAGCCACTCCGGAATGCCTAGCAACCTAATATTGTTCTGCCGGGCAGACCCCTCTGCATCTTCAGATTGCGACTCCAGCACAGCATTTCTTCTTTCCAACTCCTTTAGCCGCTTCTCTAGATCTCTGGTGGAGCCGCTGGTTTCCTTCAGAGTAGCATCAGCAGTCGTTACCCTCCTCCAGATTACGTACATCCTGTCCCATCAGCTGCTTGTCCACCTTAACCTAGTCAATTCTTGTCTCCAGAGATGTCCTTAATGCTGCGATTGCCAGCAGCCCCTGATTGTCCTTGTTGCCATGATCTTATGGCTCCCCAGCGTCCTGTGCCGCCCCAGCACTCTGCGTCGATTCCCTAGTCTTGGCAGCATTGTTGAAGGAGTCCATAATTGTGGACTTATGCTTTCCTTTGGTCGGGGACATGCCTTTGCTCACTGGTTAGCAGGCCGTACCGCCTCAATATCTGGCACTGGCACGGCTGCGTGCCTCGTGGACCCCCAAGATCGCACCCGCAAGGGTACGGCTGCTTCTTTGTGGTTGGAAAACTGTGTTGATCAATTTAGGCTATGTCTTAGTTCATGTCGTGTTCCTAATCACCCCTGGAGCCGCAGCACCTCTGCTAGGCAGTGCCCTTAGGTGCCAGATCGGGCCGACCCCAACTCTTGTACTGCTCTTTGCTACTTTGCAGTGGCCTGTATCCCGGTTAGGCCTCGGATATCCATACTGTCTTTCCTTGCCACTGTCTAGCTCCATGAGGCTTGGGGTCCACGGCAGGTCACTTTCTTAAAGGACAACTCCTCTGCTTTCTTCAGGCACCCGCCAACGACGGGCCCGCTGTGCACTTGGGTTAAGCACTGCCACTCGTCTCCTGGCCCCCCTGCTGTACGCCCCATCCAGCAAGCACTGCAGACCTGTTCCTTTCTTTTGCGTGGCCTTGATCACCTTTGTCCACTGCCTGACAGTAGCTTGCTAGTCTCTGTTGCGAATTTCGTGGCTCCATCCCACGTTGCAGGCACCTAATGTTTAGTTTCCAGTGCGACAGGGTAGTTCCCCCCTCAGCTGGCCCCAATGCGTCAAGGCGCAGACCTTGTTGCACAGTTCCCCACCTAGCACACTCCCGGCCGCCACCAGCCACCAATCAGTACCCCCAGGGCAGTGGGGGTCGCTCTTGCAGTGTCAATCTTTGGCCCAGGACCACCTCGTGGTCAAATGGAGTCCCTTATTATGGCTTGCGGGCAGCTCCTCGACCTTGCCGCGTGACCCGTGTTCTCCATTGCACTCAGCAGGGCTACAACACTCAGAGCCAAGGCCCCCCTTCTCCGCTACCTTGTCCACTTACACACTTCCCTGCCGAGTTGCACTGTAGCTTCCCAGTCCCTCAGTGGAGCCGAGCTGCCACTACAGCAAATCCATGTCTGTTCCCACTAGATCTTTTGTGTTGCACACGCTCTGCCAGTGCCACAGGCGCAATGTCACAGTTCATCCAGCACTCTAGTCGATGACCCGCCGCACCCCGCAGCAGCACCAAACCAACAGAGCAACAACTCATGGGTCTGAGCCCTTTCTGCTCCCCGGTCGCTTTTCCCGGATCTGCACTCACCGCCAAACTCCTCCTGTTGGTTTGCTAGGCTGCTCTTAGTCTGTTGTGCGCTGCCTCACCACCGCTTTGTTTCTGGATCTGCCAGTCTACATCCCCTTAGGCAAAACCAGCAGGCAGCTACTGTGCCGTTCGGCCAGCCCCTCAGCTGTGTTGTACCAAGCTCTGACCACTGTTGGTTGTATGCTCCCTGATGCTGGTGCCCCCCTCAGTCTCCTTCTGCCTGGGCGTGCTGCGTCACATGCACTGCTCTACTTGCCCTCCCTTCTGCGCGACTGCCAGCCAGCAGCCCAGCCACTGCGTAGCACATCTCCTCTGGATCGGTCTCACTCGGATCTGACTTCAGTGTAGCCCTCCAGCCAGTCCGGGCTCACGTAGCTCCTCATGTCGGGTCCGAACCTTGGGAAGCCTCTTGTCCGCCCAGGTGCACTGGACTCACCGTTGTGCTTCCCAGCCTGTCAGCGGATCCGGACCGCGCCCCGTCGCCTGACCACAGCCGCTGTTGCCCTCCTCGTGCAGCGGGATGCCACTAGTTGGTTCGCTGTATTCACTGTGCACCATGGGGGCCTGTGTGCTGGCCTTCACTCAGCCAGTGTTCACCCCACCCCATCTCGCGGCACCATCCGCCATTTTGTCTGCCAGGGAACCCCGGTCACCAGGTCTCCGCAGGACGCCGGGAGGCACCGTTTTCCAACAAAAACACTGCAGGGGTGTGAGCAACCCCTTTACCCACACATGCACGGCAGGATCCACCACTTCTGCATATGAAAGGATCAATGAAGGATTGAGACGGGAGCCTCGTAGCTTCACCTCACTCCATGCGCTCAGGCCACACCCCCTCAGAGTGAGCCCATGTGTGCACAATATCCATGTTAGGCCGATCCCGTGGTTTTCCAAAACAAAGGGATGAGCCAATAGAAAATGGCCTAATGTAGGTCTTCGAAAATGGATTAGTATCCAGATAGCTACCATAAGGGTACATCGGGCTACTGATGTGGTGCTACTGAATGCACCACTGGTGAAACCAAAACTAAACTACAGCTGCCGCCAGCATACTCCACACTTTAGGATAATAGTATCACTATAGTGCTAAAATGGGGTGCTTAAAAAGCACCTTAGTCCAAGGAGCCATATAGGCCACCACAGGGTACAGCATAGTAAGTTTTGGAGTGGCAAGGTAACTTTTGTAGAAGTCCCTCTGACACCATAAATAAGCTCAAAGATCCTAGAAAAATCAAAAGGTTTAGGAACCCTCCAGAAAAGGAATTCTGACCTATCCAGTGCGGACTGGGGTGTAGTCTTATTGGGCCATTGTTAAAACCTGCTGGCTTATCTCGGCAAGCGATGACACTATCTGAATTGGATGAAGGGAACAGTGTATATATGAAGATGCAGAGGGGGGGAGGGGCGGTACTGGCTGTTCCTTGTGAAACCTTAAGGAACTCCATATCACACTTGGTGTCAATTGAGGGCAAAATCTGGTTCAGATCTGTAATCCCCATTGAACAGTACAGAGTTATGAGAGCACGAAAACGAAAGAGTGTACATATGAAAAATATTGAAGTCCAAAGCTTTTGGAGGTACACCTACAGCCTTACTCGGATAAAGATTGGGCACCATAGAGTTCAGAGTTGTCTGCCACAGGGAAAGCTGATGTAGCAGAAGGAGGGCCCCGTGCACCTTAGAAAAGCATGAACAGAGTACATTGAAACGAGGTTCAATCCATGCAATGGTGAACGACACATGAAACTGAAAACTAACACATGGGAAGAGATTGTGAACAGGTACATCACAGCCTAGTGTTTCAACAAGGTTTAGATGAGTGATGGGATGTACCCACAAAAAGGCTTGGGCTCAGGAGCATTCATGCAGAGTGAGACCTGTCCCTGCCAGGCCAGACAGTGTCTTAAACATTACTTTTGTTTAAATTGTATTTTTTTATTTATAGGCATTTAGTTGGTTACAAATCTTTGCCGAACATCACTTTCAATTACATAAATTAAACACATAACAAACCCAAGCAGAAGGAAAGAAAGAAAAAAAATAGCATTTAACGGTCAATCTGGACATTCCAGCTCTTAGAATTATTTGTAGAAAATCATTTCTAAAACTGTTACTAGGGCATACCTCAAAGCAACATTCTCACCACTATATATAGAGCTTCCCACCAAGCTTCAGCATCAGTTCCAAACATCTTTGACATTCAATTTATAAAAATACAGCGTCCCAAGTGATCTCGGCTCAGGACAAAACAAAATCAAATGGTTTAATGTTTCTGCGTGGGTGTTACACAATCTAAATCTGTCATTTCCGCGGTTTACTCCGTATCTACATAAGGTGACCCTAGTGTGCAAAATATTAAAGTGAAGTCTGAGATACAGATCTCTATATTTTACATTTGGGAACCTTCTTGGGTATTGTGGAGTCACATTGGGCAGTGTGCAGATATTTTTTGAAAGTGTATGCACTTTTGAGTTGGATCTTTTGGATTTTGTTTCTCTCCAATCAGCCGCCCAGAGTATCTTTTTTGCGTATGTTGGATTTCTGCATAGAATGTCAATGGACAGTCCCAGGTTTGACAATATTTCTTTACATCTTTTCAGCCACATATTCAAGGGCCAGTCGGGTGGGCTTTCCTTGGTTACTCTGGGAATCTTAAATTGGGGGGACAATTGGACACATTCAGTTTTCTAAAAAGAAGCAGAGATTTCCAAACCATTCAAACATAAGAGATCATGCCTTATGACAGCCATTGGTACGGCACTAGGAAGATGCAAAATCCTCCTCCAGAAATGGCCCTCAAGTCCTTCCTATGTATTGCATGGAAGTCCAAGGCAAGCTTCAGCAGCATGCGTTCATCGGGCGTGACTTTCTGATTGTAGTACGTTATAATCGGTAGGAGCGAAAATTTGCCCGATTTCTGGCCAATTTCCTGGGGCTGTTGGTTGTTTTAGTTTACTCTCCAGATCTTTCCATGGAGTTTCACAGGCGCTCGCAGTTATCATGGCGCCTACATATTTTATAGTGGAGACCGGTCTAATTCTGTTTTCATCTATTAGCCAACTCAGCGTCTTCAGTTTCCGGCCTTCAGATTCTCCAAGATCAGTATTTCTGATTTAATGCATTGATTTATAAACCATTTTGTCTTACATACAGTTGCATGATGTCTAATTTTCTGTGGAGGCGATCCGAGTTTTTTTTTTTAAACAATTTTTATTAACTTTAACAACCACCAATCAATTTAAGAACAAACCCAACACGTCATACAAGTTCAAGCATCATATGCAATATCATGAAATGTCCACTGTCTCCCCATTACCCTCGCCCCTAACATGATCCTACCGCACTTCACCATCTGCCGTTGTTTCACCTCAATGCACCTCCCTCTCTGTACTCCCGGAGGAATCCTGTTCACTTAGGCAGGCCTGGGTGGACCCAGACAGTGTGACCACTAGGTGTCTCTAGGCCATCAGAGTTTCCGCTACCTCATCTCACCCTCGACTGACCGCTTTGCTCCATACCGCTGTTTCCTCTTCTGCCCATTTCTGGAGCTTGTGCCACCAAACATCTACCCTTGGTCTATTGCTTGCTTTCCAACCCATGGCAATTCTGTGCTTGGCAAGTATATAGGCCAGGTCCTTGAGTTTACTCACATGTTTAAGTTTGCGCAGTCTAGAGAAAACACCTACAATGCATGCCCACACAGATTCCACATCTAATATGATCCCTCTCTCGATTAAACGGTGGGCTGCTTCTTCCCAGAATTTTCCAATTTCCGGGCATGCCCAGAACATATGTATCATCCCTGCTTTCACTTCCCCACATTTGGGACATGGTTGTATTCCTGCGTTCTTGAATCGAGAAATCCTCTGGGGGGTCATATACGCCCTGTCAGTAATATATAGCTGGATCTGTTGCAGCCTCGCTTTCCTGGAAACTTTTTTGTGGTATCTCTGAACTCTCACCCACAACCCATCAATCATCGATCAGAGTTATGTCTAAGATGACCAGGTTGTTGGTATACAATAGCCACCCCTCCATGGGTCCATTGATCTTTGCTGAACATAAGGGGTACAGGTCCAGGACATCATGCAGGTCTTATAAAGACACTGAATAAGGCTGCAGCTAGAGGGCACCCCTGTTTTAGGCCCCATGAATGTCTGGATCCTCCTGGTTAAGGTGGATTTTCAAGGAGGTCCCGGTGTACAGATCTTTAATGGCCATGAGTAAGTCTCCTGGGCATCCCAGCCTTATCATTTTCTGCCACAGCAACACTCTAGAGATGCTATCAAAGGCGTGTTCCAGATCGATACACGCTAAGTATATCTTACAATCACCCTTCAAGGTCTTAATTTTTAAGAGGTTCAGCAAGAAGAGGTTTAGATTACATCCTACCCCTCGGACAAATCCCATTTGTCATGGATGGAAAGCCGCTGAAACCACCTGCACCCACCCACTCATTCATTCATCTCGATAGGATTGCTGCGAAGATCTTCCCTAAAACATCCAAAAGGGAGATGTGGCAATAGTTTTAGGATCAGCCCTGTCGCCTTTCTTGGGACCACCATCGCTTGTTTCCAAGAGGCCGAGACTCTGCCTCTCAGGACAATCCTTTGAAATTGTATTTGACGGAAGTCTGCCCATGCATCCAGAGCGGCTTTAACATTTCATTAGTCTATCCATCTGGTCCCAGAGCACGGGACCTACTAGCTTTCATTATTAGGGACAGAATTTCTTTCCTGTCAAAAGATATGTCCCAACGATTTTGTCTTTCGCTCCGAGGTTCTTCTTCCGATAGATCTACCTTATTAAATAAATCTCCAAAGTAAGACATCCACTGTTTTCACAGATGGGGTTTAATTGGAGAGGGCAGTTTGTAGATTCCCTACCATTCAAAAGTTGCCAGAGGTTTCTAGTGTTTTGGGAATTCGAACCCTGGAGCATGAACTCTGCATCCCTTTGATACATTACAGATTTAAGGGAACCAATCCAATTCCTATAGCATTGCTTCCGGGACCTGATCAGTTGACCACTTATGATCAGAGGGGAGCTTTGCAGCTCTTAGGGCTTTATGGAGTAGGTGTTTCTGTAAGGTGATCACTTTGTTAAAACTGTGTTTCAGCTTGAAGTGGGGGTTTACTTTCATTACATTGGTATTCCCTTAAAATGGTCAGTGCACACTCCTACTCCACCCTCGTTTCTTCCAGCCCTTGCCAGGCAAACAATTCATCAGTCAGGCAAAGAACATTTTTAGGCCTGAGTCGTAATCTTTTTCTCCCTGACTCCATAAATCATTTTTTAGACGGCCTGGCATAATACAAGAAAGAATGATTGGGTCGTGATCACTAGGTTGAACAGGATGAACTCTCAAGGTTACCACTCTTGAGAGAACACTGCTGGATACAAAAAAGTAATCCTGTGTTGCGCTTAGATCACCATTATGCCATGTTTTAGCTCCCTGAAGGTCTCCCTTCATTTCACCATTCAGCATACGTATTTGTCTATCAATGCCTTTTAAATTTCGTTCCAGGAGCACGAGCCCCATCATTTCTCTTGATTAGTTTCAGGCAGTCAATAGCCATGTCACCATAGATTAGCAGCAAGGGTTCACCCATATGAGAATACATTTCGCCTAAATCATCACAGTGTCTACAAAACGACTATTCCGGAGTATCAGGATTCCAATAAAGGTTCAAGTACCAAGTTAACTTGACTACAATTGGGCTGGTCAGGAGTTTTAATAATCAAAACTTGGATGCAGGGGTTAGGATGGATAACTCAAGTAACATCCAAGTTTAAGCAGTTTTTTTTATAATCGTAAGACCTGAGGATGGTCTGCCAGTCATACCTTTTTATGGCTTGTTTATGAAATATCGAGCAGCCATCTAGCACAGGTGTTTCGAGGAGACATGTTTCGAGTAAACATAAAATCTCAAGGACCCCCACAGGAGCGGCTAGGCCTTGAAAAAGATGAATGCAGCCCCTGGTGTTCCAAGAAACAATATTTAGCGTCCAGGGGCTATCTTTCCTCTGGCTCTAGTGTTTACTGTTCATTGTCAATGCTCTCGCTAACCAGTCCCAGGATTGTGTAATGTCAATAGACTGTGGTTCGAGGGTTTCTTTATTCAACACTTTTTGTTCTCCATCCGAGTACAGGGTCCCTTTATGGTAATCATGATCGATTCAGGACGTTCAACATGGTCTCCTTTTCTCGATGCGGTCGACTTGATCGATATCAGTGCTGAGCTTTCAAGGATTTCATTTCTATTCAGGTTCAGTTGAGGGTCGAGGACCAATTTAGCTCTTGGCTCCCTTCTCCCAGAGGAAGATTTTGTGGCGATCTCACGTGTCCTTAAGTCAAATCCTAGGGCACGCAGCTTGTCACAAGCCTCCATAAACTGCGAAGATAATGAGGTGGGCATCATGTGCAAACGCACTCGGTCATATACCCTCATTTGGGAGGTCAACAATCCTGCTATCTCTAGAGTGGATCACTCGCAGTTTAAGGAAGTGGTTGAAAAGGCACATGATGCGGAAACCATTCAAGATCAAGCCGTCATTGGCCCCCAACACTCGTTCCAACGCTACAATATGCGATCTAGCTTTGATTTTGCATGGGCTCGGCTGCATCTTGCTTGGAGCCACGAGGACCGTTTTGATCTCCGGGAGGGGGGGGTGGTGATTGCCCATCTTAGAGACTCCCAGAACAGGACCAGAGGGTCGGTACTCTTGTTCCGAGTGAGTAATCATTCTATGAGAGAAGATGAGTTTTCAAGGGCTTATTCGAAAGAGAAGATGCGCTTGCACGTTTTTCTGCTAATGTGAGAAAAGGTGGGGTGGTAGCCGTCGGATCTACTGACACATGATCAGGGTGGCATTGCACTAGATGCTGCAGGCGAGTTGATTTATTTGCATCTATGGCAAGATCCTCCTCTGCACGTATTTCCGCTTGATTCTCTTCATAAGTTGGGGAGTAACAATGAATCGTCTGGGCCGTCTGAATCAATTGATGCGTCTATATGAATAGATATCAATCTTGCCTGGGCTTTGTTGTTTTTACAGATCCCTATCTTCAGGGTTGCTGCTATAGGCAAAAAATGAAGATACAGTAGCTTCCGATGATGTTACTTTCAGGTTTCTCATAAAGCTTTGAGACCTTTTTTACCCCTGGTTCCCCGAATAAAACATAGCACACACTCCTCATTTCCTGCCCCCCATACCTTTTTATCCCTCAATTGCACCCAACTACCTCCCTATCTAACAACGGTTCCTCTCCTTTTCCTCACCACCTGTAACGCTCACCTGATTCCCGTAGAGGCGCCGGTCTTGACTGGGCGTATACCGTATCTTCAAAGGTGATGTGTAACACACGGCTGGCTCTTTGGGCTGGACCTCTGTGCACTGTATGTCTGACTCGAAGGGTAAGATGTCTGCAGATAGAAAATATGGGATTAAGGAACTGGGTTATTGAATGTCTCTCTCTTCTTCCCTTTCTCTTCTCCTGTAGAACCCCAAAGGTTAACGCTCTCACCTTAGGTAAGTGAACGCCGTGCTCTCCATCTGCCTCGGGGCCGGGTGCTGTAACCAGTTTCTTCACTGGATAAGGGGAGCAGGCCTCTTGACTTCAGAGGACTGCTGTCCGTCGTTTACTGCACGAACGGTAAGTTTCGAGTAATTCTAATGTCTTTAAAGTCTTTAGTAATGATGTTTCTTGTTTTGCAGGGTTCCGGCGATGGCGGATGACGGGCTGAAGTGAGTTGAAGATGGAGCCCGTGTGATGAATAGAAGCGCCTGGAAGCACGTAAGTAAGCGCTTGTTGCCTGCTTCACGATGCGCTCCAACTGTCTTTTTATTTTGCAGGTACAAGTTCGGAGCGGCTGCAGGGTGCCGGAATACCCACTGGGTTAGATGTGGAAAGGAGTAATGGCACGTGAGTATTAAAGTTCCTCAATGTCTTTAAACGCACCTTGTTTTGTCTTTCAGATGCGGGATGCAGCGCCAAAGGCCTCCGGAGCGTGCGAAGAGTTGGTAAGCCTTTGTCTTTCAGATGCCGGAATGCAGCGCGAGGCGTTGGTGACAGCCGATGGACCAGGTAAGTGAAGAGCTGTCACTGAAGACTGTAATGCTAACCTGTTTTTTCTAGGTGTTGCTGAAGACTGGATTCAGGATGGTAAGCCTTTTTCCTTAGGCCCAGGATCAGATGCAGAAGACACGATGAGCGTTCTGCTGCAGAGGATGCAGAATAACGCAAGGCAAGATTCATCCATCGGGTGTGGTTTAAATAGCCTCCTGTAGTGCTTAGGTGTCTCCTTCCACAGCCACGCCTAGGTAAGAAAAGAGTTCCTGCTTTCCAGAAGAGTTCCAGTGTTCTGAATCTAGGGAGTGGCTCCTGCCCCACCCAACAGGAAAAGTAGTTCCAAACAGAAGAGGATCAGAGGCTCAACTGGCAGGCAAGTAAGCAGCATGGTCTGCTGCAGGTAAGTCCACCCAAGCATTATGAACCCGGCGCTTCCAGCGCTGGGACTGGGCATATTTATGAGCCTGGTGCCACTGGCGCCAGGACTGGGTCCAAAAGGTCCCAATTGGGACTGGTTGGCACTCGGAACCTGGGTTATGGATCTGCTTTCAAGGGAGTTGGGAAAACCCTGACCTTTTGGAAGCAGAGATCATGACAGTACCCCCCCCCCCCCCCCTCAAAGCCCCTCCCAAACCGGGCTTCTCCGGGGGTTTTGGCTTGTCAGGAAATGTTCGGTGAAATCTTTTGATTAGGCGAGGAGCGTGGACATATTCAGCAGGTTCCCAGGATCTCTCTTGGGGGCCGTAGCCTTTCCAGTCAATTAGGTAAAATAGTTTAGATTTGGAGATCTTGGAGTCCAGAATGCTTTTGACTTCAAACTCGAGTTCTCCATCAACTAGGATAGGTTTTGGAGATTTAGTTAGTCGGGTTTGAGGTTGCACGGGTTTTAATAGAGAGATGTGGAAGACCGGATGTATCTTCATGTGCGGGGGCAAGTCCAACTTGACCGCTACTGGGTTTACTATGGTAGTGATGGAATAGGGACCAAGGTATCTTGGGTTGAATGTGCGTGGCCCTTTTAGAGGTAGATATTTGGTGGATAACCAGACTTGATCCCCTACTTGATCTTGAGGGGCTTCCTTCCGATGTTGATCTGCTCCTTTCTTGTATTGTTCTTTAGCCCTTTGAAGGTGAGAAACAGCTTCCTTAAAGGCTTGGGTGATTGTAGAATGCAGGTAGTCTACTGCTGGTGTTTCAAGATCTTGGAGGGGATCCAACTCCGAGGTTCGAGGGTGACTGCCGTACAAAAGAAAAAACGGGGTTTTCCCAGTTCCCGAATGGACAGAGTTATTGTAGGCATATTCGGCTATCCAAAGGATGTCTTTCCAAGTTTTTTCAGTTTGTTGCAGCATGCAGCGTAAATACTGTTCCAGAGTTTGATTGGTTCTCTCGGTTTGTCCATCGGTCTGAGGCTGGTGACTGATCGATAGTCTCACATCAATTTGAGCCGACCGACAGCAACTTCGCCAAAAATGAGAAATAAATTGACTACCTCGATCCGAAATTAGAACCGAAGGAAAACCGTGCAGTCGGACGATGTTTTCGAGAAATTCTCGGGCCAGAGTTGCTGCTGTTGGCAAGCCTTTGAGCGGAATGAAATGCGCCATCTTGGAGAATAAGTCCACGATTACTAGAATCGTATTGTATCCGGAGCATGGAGGTAGATCGGTGATGAAGTCCATAGAAAGCGTATGCCAAGGGCGAGGTGGGATGTCAATAGGGCGTAAGAGGCCTGCTGGTCTTTCCTTTTGACTCTTGTTTTGGGCGCATACTCCACAGGACATTATAAAGTCTCTGATATCTTTTTTTCCAAGACGGCCACCAGAAGTAGCGCTTGATCTTTTCTGAGGTCTTGGCCATACCGGGATGTCCTTCCATTAAAGAATCGTGATAACAAGAGATTACTTTTTCTGTAAATCTGTGCTGGATAGGTATAATCGTTCTTGGAAATACAATAAGTTGTCCTTTACTGCAAAGTCCTTTCCCTGCAGATGCCAATTCTGTATGTCTGCTGGAGTTACAAGTTGCCTGGCTTTATCCTTAACTTCCTCTATGGATTCTGTGGCGATTACACCCAGAATGCTTTGTTCGGGAATGATTGGTACAGGTTTAGGGTTGATCAAGTGTTCTTCCACTCCCATCCGAGAAAGGGCATCAGCTTTACCGTTCTTTGTACCAGGTCGATAGGTAATTATGAAGTCAAACTCGGCAAAGAATAATGCCCAACGGAGTTGTCTAGAGGATTGGGCTTTTGCGGTTTTCAAATATTGCAGGTTTCGGTGATCCGTAATCACAGTAACGGTGTGTCGGGCCCCCAGCAGATAATGCTGCCAAGCCTTAAAGGCAGACTTGATAGCCAGAAGTTCCTTGTCAGTAATCGTGTAATTGATTTCAGGAGGCGAGAATTTGCGGGACCAAAATGCCACGGGATGCAACTGATTGGTTACCAGGTCCTTTTGTGATGGAACTGCCCCCATGGCAAGGCTTGAAGCATCAGTTTCCACGATGTAGGGGAGTTCGGGGCGAGGGTGTTTTAAGATTGGTGCAGAGATAAATTTAGTCTTCAAATCCTGGAAAGCTTGTTCCGCCTCGGTAGACCATTCAAAACATTTGTTTTTCTTTAACAAGGCAGTGATGGGCTGGACTATTCGAGAGAATTCGGGGATAAACCTGCGGTAAAAGTTAGCGAAGCCTAACATGCTTTGCACACCTTTTACGGAGGATGGTGATGGCCATTTGAGAACTGCATCGACCTTCTTTGAATCCATACGCACTCCGCCAGGTGATAATATGAATCCCAAGAATTCAACTTCAGTCACGTTGAAAACACATTTTTCCAACTTAGCGAAAAGTTTGTGTTGACGCAATCTTTCGAGGACCATTTTCACGTGTTTCCGATGTTCAGATTCCGATGAAGAATAAACGAGGATGTCGTCAATGTAAACAACAACACACACATCTATGAGCTCTCTGAGGCCATCGTTCATAAAATATTGAAAGGCGGCCGGGGCATTGCAAAGTCCGAAGGGCATGACCTGATATTCAAATAGCCCATACTTGGTGCGGAAGGCCGTCTTCCATTAATCGCCCTCTTTTACTCGTACCAAGTGGTAAGCTCCTCTAAGATCCAGCTTTGTATATATGCATGCTTTTCTGACTTGGTCCAGGAGTTCAGGGATCAAAGGTAACGGATATCTATTCTTAACGGTGATCTGGTTCAGGGAGCGATAATCTATACAAGTTCTAAGGTCTCCTTCCTTTTTTGGAACGAAGAACAAAGCTGAAGAAGCAGGGGACTTGGAAGGACGAATAAACCCATTTGCCAGGTATTGATCCAGGTATTGTCGAAGGTGAAGGTTCTCGGGCTCGGTGAGGGCATAAATTCTACTACAAGGAGGAGTAGATCCAGGTATCTGGTCTATCTGGCAGTCATAAGACCTATGAGGAGGTAGAGAGTTAGCCTGATCCTTCCGGAAAACATCTTGGTATTCTAGGTATTCGGGAGGTAACTGGGGAGTCTCTGAAGAAATTGCTGCCAGTGCAACACCAGGTGGAGGGTGACAAGTAGAGACACATTCTGGAAACTGGACCGTTCTTGCTCGCCAATCGATCAGAGGATTGTGTTTCTCTAACCAAGGTATTCCTAGAATAATCTGAAACTGAGGGGCCTTGATCACATCGAACACGATTTTCTCATGGTGTCCATCTTGACTTACTAGCGTCACCTCTTGAGTGGTATGCGTTACTGGCCCGGAGGCTATCTCCGTACCATCCACCGTAGTAATGACGTCCTTTACAGCCTTGGGACAAAGATTCATCCTCAAAACCATTTCATGATCCACATAATTGCCGATGGCACCGCTGTCGACGTAAGCTTCAATTGCATGTAATCGATCCGGATTATCAGGGCTAATGAGGACCATAGGTATCACGAAATGCGAGGTCACGGAACTGGTTTTCACGCTCGGCAAGAGGACCTCTATTCTTGTCGGGCGAGGTCGTTTCCCTGCTCAGAGTTTGTAACTTTGGTAACTGCAGCTCCAACTGCCTTCTTGGCAGGTTTCACCGGACAGTCTCGAAGAAAGTGCCCTGAGTTTCCGCAATAGAGGCATAATTGCAACTGTTTTCTCCTTTCCCGCTCCTTTTGTGTTAGAGGACCTTTCAGACCCCCTATTTGCATGGGTTCCCCGGAGTCTACTCCTTTGGAAGGAGTTGGCGGTTTGGAAAATACTCGAGCATCAAACTTGGAACGATCGGCCTTCCTGTTCTGCAGTCTGTGATCTATTTGAACGACTAAGTCTATATAGTCCGAACAATCTTGTGGGGGATTCACTACTTGGGCTAACACATCTTTGAGCTCTCCACGTAGACCTCTATAAAACAGCGTAATCCTTTTGTCCTCAGGCCATTGAGTTTCCACTATCAGTCTGTTGAAAGACGCAATATAAGCCAAAAGGTCTTTATTACCTTGTCGCAACGAAAGAAGCTCATTGTCCAAGGCCTGCCCCTGTGAATGTCTTGCGAACAGTTTTTCCATACTGAGCTGAAAAGCTTGAAAATCATGGAGGACCGGATCATCTTGATTTACTAGAGGGATCGACCAGTCTGCCGCATTGCCACTAAGGTACGAAAGCACGAAAGCTACTTTAGCTTGATCAGTTGGAAAGGCTGCTGGCCGGCATAAGAAATGCAACCGGCACTGATTGATAAATACTGCAAACCTCTTTGGGTCACCAGAAAATCGTTCGGGCGGAGCCAGAGGTACATTCCCAGGTAGGTTGATCTGCACTGGATTCATAGAGGATGTAGAAGGAAGATTTCCCCCAGATGCGGGTAACGGGGTCTGTCCGGCTTGTGACTGTAGCAATTGTCTAGCGAGATCATCTGTTCGCTCCTTGGAAATAATCAGTTCCCTTCTTAGAGCGTTCGTTTCCTGACGGGCTGCATGCACTTCTGCCCTTAGTTCCCCAAGTAACTGGGCTAGCTGGTCGGTATCCGAGGTTTCCATAGCGCCTGGACGGGAGTTTTGTGGTAGGCTTTGCGTTCTGTAACGCTCACCTGATTCCCGTAGAGGCGCCAGTCTTGACTGGGCGTATACCGTATCTTCAAAGGTGATGTGTAACACACGGCTGGCTCTTTGGGCTGGACCTCTGTGCACTGTATGTCTGACTCGAAGGGTAAGATGTCTGCAGATAGAAAATATGGGATTAAGGAACTGGGTTATTGAATGTCTCTCTTCTTCCCTTTCTCTTCTCCTGTAGAACCCCAAAGGTTAACGCTCTCACCTTAGGTAAGTGAACGCCGTGCTCTCCATCTGCCTCGGGGCAGGGTGCTGTAACCAGTTTCTTCACTGGATAAGGGGAGCAGGCCTCTTGACTTCAGAGGACTGCTGTCCGTCGTTTACTGCACGAACGGTAAGTTTCGAGTAATTCTAATGTCTTTAAAGTCTTTAGTAATGATGTTTCTTGTTTTGCAGGGTTCCGGCGATGGCGGATGACGGGCTGAAGTGAGTTGAAGATGGAGCCCGTGTGATGAATAGAAGCGCCTGGAAGCACGTAAGTAAGCGCTTGTTGCCTGCTTCACGATGCGCTCTAACTGTCTTTTTATTTTGCAGGTACAAGTTCGGAGCGGCTGCAGGGTGCCGGAATACCCACTGGGTTAGATGTGGAAAGGAGTAATGGCACGTGAGTATTAAAGTTCCCCAATGTCTTTAAACGCACCTTGTTTTGTCTTTCAGATGCGGGATGCAGCGCCGAAGGCCTCCGGAGCGTGCGAAGAGTAGGTAAGCCTTTGTCTTTCAGATGCCGGAATGCAGCGCGAGGCGTTGGTGACAGCCGATGGACCAGGTAAGTGAAGAGCTGTCACTGAAGACTGTAATGCTAACCTGTTCTTTCTTGTCTTTATAGGTGTTGCTGAAGACTGGATTCAGGATGGTAAGCCTTTTTCCTTAGGCCCAGGATCAGATGCAGAAGACACGATGAGCGTTCTGCTGCAGAGGATGCAGAATAACGCAAAGCAAGATTCATCCATCGGGTGTGGTTTAAATAGCCTCCTGTAGTGCTTAGGTGTCTCCTTCCACAGCCACGCCTAGGTAAGAAAAGAGTTCCTGCTTTCCAGAAGAGTTCCAGTGTTCTGAATCTAGGGAGTGGCTCCTGCCCCACCCAACAGGAAAAGTAGTTCCAAACAGAAGAGGATCAGAGGCTCAACTGGCAGGCAAGTAAGCAGCATGGTCTGCTGCAGGTAAGTCCACCCAAGCATTATGAGCCCGGCGCTTCCAGCGCTGGGACTGGGCATATTTATGAGCCTGGTGCCACTGGCGCCAGGACTGGGTCCAAAAGGTCCCAATTGGGACTGGTTGGCACTCGGAACCTGGGTTATGGATCTGCTTCCAAGGGAGTTGGGAAAACCCTGACCTTTTGGAAGCAGAGATCATGACACCACCCTCCATCGGAGGTCCTCAAGTTGGTCAACTAACTTGTATACATAGATACTAATCATAGTGTGGATATTGTAAATCAATATTCTAATGATGTACATATCCTATATAGAATTGTGCAGAGACACTTCCAACTTTTGTGTATGAATGCTGAGCTGAACCTTATTTAGGGGACAAGCCTACATTTGTTTTCACTCAGGCACCGACGATTAGAAATGTACTGTCCCTCATTTCTAGACAATACCAAAATAAACCAAACTGGAGGAAATGATTGGCTGAAAAAGTTGAAGGGGTTCTGTAAGTGTGACACTTGTAGTGTAGTATGTGCCAATATGCTCATTGAGACTGTGATTAATTCATATACAAGGGAAGGCACTGTAATTCAGATGAATGATTTCATCAATTCTAAAACCATGCATGAAGTTTACGCTATCATTTGTGTGTAAAAAAAAAACTATACATTGGAAGCACTATCAGACCTCTAAGAATACAAAATGAGAGAACACCTATTCAAAATGAGAGAACACCTATACAGTCCCAGTAGTCAGTACCTCAGGCTATCCCTAGCACAACATTGGTAAAAATATCACCAGATGCATGATAGAATTGGACTCTGAGTCATAGGGCTTACTACCGCCAAATGTTTTGTTAACGTGAGGGTGACCTGACACACCTACTGAGACGCTTGAAATCAAAATGTATGTGTCTGTTACGTAGTACCACTGAAGGTCTTAATTCAGAACATGAAATGCACATTTTCTTGTAATGGCATCTAGGCTGTTACTCATCATTGTTCTTTTTCGTCTGAAAAATGTATGCTTCTATTGTAAAATCCAATCTAATGACATCCAATTGTTCTGTGCATCCTTACAAGACTTGTTATAACAAGTTCTCTAATACTGATAAATTCATTGCATTTTGTGCACCCAAAATGCTGCATAATTCATGCCAGCTCTGATTTAGTTATTAATTTACCATAGATGTAACGGGATCCAATTTACAATGTGCCAGCTTTAGAATTCGGATCAGGAATGGGAACTGATTTACAGAATCTAACTCATGCGACACTTAGGGAGTTTTGCTAATAACGTGGAATAGACGGGTGTGACGTCCCACGCACGCACGGAAAGTATAAACATCAGTCCTAAATGGCACGGGTTGCCTTTCCAGATTACTCCTAACAGGACATCTGATTACTAGTTGAGTGTTGTAAGTGTGCAGCTGTAAGGTTTACTAATTTTGGGATAGTGGCCTAAGCTTAAAACTATGTATTGAGCACAAGGTAAAATAGTACTGTGCAAAGTAGCTACTTAGCAAAGCATATAACATAGCAAGAATCGTGCGCTTAATAGTTTGTGATGAAACACTCATGTTTATTACACCCACATATTCTTGAAATCTGTATATGCACTGGCCAACAGGCAAATACAGAATCTGAATACACCACAGGACGGTAAAATAGGGGATTTTCTATCCTATAGTCAGTTGGGGGCAGTGATGTTATACCTAATACAGTGATATTTATTAATTCAAGCAGTACTTGAATAGTAACTGAGAAACTGCTACTGTGGCATCTAATTACAAGTTACAGCGGTAGGGGGTAAGTCATTATATCCACCCACTGCATAGTAATAGCTCTAGTTTGGAAAACCTATTTACCAGGCTCAATATCAGATATTTGACTTTCTCAATTCATATTGCAGAGCACCTTTACTAAGTGATGGGGGGGGGCGGAGGGAGTTTGATTTTAAGCCACCCAATTCAGGCAATGGTTTTTCAGAGTTTAATAAATATTTTCACATGGCATCAGTCAATACGCACTTCCTTAATAAGCCAATCACCACACAGTCCCTCAGGGTGTGGGAAAGTCTACCACAATTAATGGTTATACAGATACAATTCAATGCTTGTGCATGTACTAGCATTAGGGTGCTTCACGCTTGTACGGACCTATCTAACAGGAATGTAGAAAGTAATCTTTAGCACAACACATTTAAGAGACACAAATCGGTGTTCTGGTGTTTAAGGGACACTATGGAAACCTATTCAGTGCCATTTTCTGTCTCTCCTGTGTCTTGTTTGTATTTCTTATCTGCATACCCATCTTGCCACTGGTATGTACTGTTTCCTTTTGATGATTATATGTTCATCTATATTATATTACTAAACCAATGGTTATCCACTTTCTGTTGTCATTATGATTAACTGTGTCAGCCTTGAAAAAAGATGCTGCCGAAACACATGTCTGCTGAATGTACACCAATGACAAGGAATTCAATAAACCAAGACTAAAAAATCCACAATGGGCAACTGTCGTGTGTATACCTCAACAAATATTTTTTGGCAAATCGCATTCTACGAGTACAATTCTGTAATTCGTATACCAACACGCTGGTTCCTCCAAACCGCCATGACTCGCCCCCATGCTCTCGTTATTTCCCAGAAACCCCTCACATGGTATAAAACTCCTCAACAACTTGGATAGAATGCCGGCTTCCATTCCGCCCTGCCATTAAGCAAGAGGTTACGTCAGCCCCTGCTCAGGTTCAAGTGGGGGATGGAGTGTTGCGTTTCTTTAATTTCCAGAGGCCTCTAATGCAACGTCTGTCCTTTGGGCCCTTGCTCCTTGTTGCTGTTTCATCCAATTCACCTGCTGCTTGGTTAGGGGGGGGGGGTCTCTGATCATTGTCCCCAATAAGTTCACTGGATATTCTACCTCTTCTGTGGATAGTTTGTATTTAGCACAATCGTATTCAGAAGCTAGTGAGAAAGGAATGTCCCATTTGTATCGGGCTCCCTTGGTGGAGAGCCATTTAGTTAGAGGTTCACAGACGTCTGGGCAACGTAAATGAGTGATCCTAAAAGATGGTTATTTGCGCTGTTTCCCATTCCACTGGGCCAACTTTTCTAGCTCTCTACAAGATTCTAGATTACGGTACTCTCGCTAATATGGGGCATGAGCCCTATCAATGGTATGGTTGGTTGTGTTGTCCTCATTGAATACCTTTTTTATGACCTCGCTGATTCCTCTAATTATGTCCCCCTGTGTTTCACCATCTCTCTCAGGGAATCCCAAAAAATTGACATTATTACGATGGTCTCGATTTTCAAAATTGTCAATTTTAAGCGCATCTTCCTCCTCTCCTTTCCAACTCTGAGATCTGCATGGGATCTCCAAGATGTCGACTGAGGATTGGTTGGCTTCTAAACCCTAGAGCCTGTCATCCATATTTTAAACCTTTTTGTCGAGGCCAATGTCGACATGAAAGCCCCTAATTTCCTCCAGTAAAGCTGTCATGTCTTGTTTTATTGACCTTTCCTTTTTCAGACATCCTGGAGTTGGAGGGATGTGGCACCTCCCTGGGGCGCTCAGATGGGGGTATAATAAACCGAAATTTCAGGAGGGAGGATTGCCAGTCCATATAGGAGGGAGAGAGCATGTCTCCGTACGTGATCAAGGACCTCGTTGGGGAAACTTCTCGCTCCCTCCAGTCTTAATGCAGTGGTGGGTCTGCCTCTTGTACCCCGTGAAGGAGGTAGGGTGGGGGGTCTCTCCACGTGTAAGGAACAAGGGCATCACAGACTGTGGTCCCTCTTCCCGTGGCTCAGTGACTTCTGAACTTCTTCAACCTCCTATGATAAAGGCTCCCAAAAGTGTCAGCATAGGACTTCACCCCGTGGAGGGGGTTGCGCACCAGAACTAGTGTTGGGCTTCAATATCACCCGTTGACAGGTGCCACATTGAATGTCAGGGGAGCAGGTGGACCTGGAAGAGTTGATGAAGAGCTGTGGCCCAGCAAGGGTGTTGAGTCGTCGGCATCTCTGTGGTCTTTAGGTGGCGGGAAACCCACCGGCGGATGCTCCTCGGCGCGTCGACGGTCGGGCCTTCTTCAGCGGGATAAAGCGGGCGGCGATGCAGACGAGAGCGTCCTTGGATCAAATGAAGTTCTTAGGCAAACGCGAGCACGGCGGTCGTCGACAGTGGTGGACAACGGTCTGGCCGCTTCTCTTTGGGATTCTGTGGCAGTCCCCGTCTCTGATCGGCAGCCTGTCATAGGTCTGTCTACCAGGGAGCTTTGGCAAAGATCAGCTGGTGCACAATGGTCCCTCGTAGCTCGGGAAGAGGGCGCCTTACCAGGTCCTCTCTGGGTCAGTCCTTGGAGGCGCAGCAGCTTTCAGATTGATGAAGTAGAGCAACCGCAAGACTTCTCTTCCAGCAGGGCTTCAAGGTTAAGCTTCAGTTTCACTCCAGTTACTCTTCAGCTTCTGAGCACGAATTCTAGCAGGGCGAGGCACCAGATATACTAGTTGATCTCCCATTCATTCTGCTGGGTCACATTCAGGCAACCAATCGGTCAGAAGGACATTCATGCAGGCAGGCAGCCAATCGGGTGCATAGTGCATTCGGGCCATTCACTTCTCTCCAGACACTCGCAACAAGTTATGTGTATTGGGACAAGTACCTAGCCATTCAACACTCCACACTGCATTCATACCAGTTTCGGGCAGGGCTGTCTGTCATTGAGTCAAACACCAGATACTAGACATCCACAACACAGAATGCGTATTTGTCACACACTCCATTCACCCAGGTCCCACCCACAGGGTGTACCCACAACATACAGTCACTGGGAAGGCTCTAGCCAGTCTGGCCTGGACTTCACAACACCATATATGGAACTTCCACCCAACAGCCGGTCAGGGAGAAGGGACAGAGTCAGGGCTTCCCAGGACTTTGGGAAAACAAGGTAATGGGCAATAGAAAGCAAGAGGCCACAGGGGCCATCTTGTTTCCTATCAGGAATCAACTGATTCCAATGGCAGGGCCTGGGTATCCCAAAATTGAGGATACTCGGGGCACCTGTCAAATTCAGCATGGAGCTGCCACCAACCCATACCCTGCTCTGTGGGCCGCACACAGGTGCCCAAAAACATAGCACTAGGGGCACAGGGTTGTACCCCCGTCCATGGGTGCCATAAGGGTATCCCATGGGTCTGTACACCAAACCAAAAGAGAGCTGCACCGCCAGGAGTCCCACATGAACTCCTGCGCGGAAAACACAACAGAACACACAGTAAAAAGCAGTAAAGGACAAGGATACGGCGGTCCTGTCCATCCGATGCATTTCCAGCATCACAGTTGCCCCCCCCCAGACTGAGGTTAGGGTGCCTAATCTCCCACGAGATAGACACCCTCATCCAGACGGTCAACATACCTTCTGGAAAGGCCATCTGCATTATCGTGACTCTTCCCTGGTCTATGCTCTATGGTGAAGTCTAGCCCTTGCAGGCTAATGGACCACTTGAGCAGTTTCGGGTTTTCTCACTTCATCCTCATAAGCCACTTCAGGGGCTTATGATCTGTTTGGACCTTGAAGGTAGACCCTGTAAGGTAGGGCCTAAAACGCCTAAGGCTCCAAACTATGCTAAAACATTCCTTTTCAACAGTAGCCCACCTAGGTTCTCTACCCTTGAGTTGTCTACTGATGAATATGATAGGATGTTCCCTTCCTTTGTCATCTAACTGGAACAAGACCGCTCCAATTCCGGTGTCTCAGGCATCCGTCTGGACGATAAAGGGTCGGCTGTAGTCAGGCGCACAAAACACAGGTGCCCTACACAGACTTTCTTTCAAGCCATCAAAGGCGCTCTGACAGTCTTCAGTCCAATTGACCTTCCTAGGCTGCTTAGGTGGAGTCAGAGCTGTCAGTGGTGCAGCTATGGTTCCATAGTCTGCCATGAAATTGCGATAGTACCCAGTGAGACCCAAAAAGGCTCTCATCTGGGTTTGAGTAGTGGGAGTCTCCCAGTCCTGTACATCCTGTACCTTACTGGGGAGAGGTTGGATTTGACCCCCTCCTACCTCATGACCAAGATACGTGACTTTCCCCTGAGATATCTGGCACTTGGTGGCCTTGATAGTGAGGTTAGCCCTTTTTAAGGCCTGCAACACTCTACCCAGATGTGTCAAGTGCTCGTCCCAGGTGGCACTGTAGACGGCAATGTCGTCCAAGTAGGCCACACAAAAGGCTTCCAGCCCACTGAGTGCATGGTTGACCAATCTCTGGAAGGTGGCAGGGGCATTCTTCAACCCAAAAGGCATGACCCTAAACTGGTAGAGTCCCTCTGGTGTTGAGGACGCCGTCTTTTCCCTAGCATGGTCCGTCAGACCTATTTGCCAATAGCCTGAGGTAAGGTCAAAGGTGCTCACAAATTTGGCAGCACATATGGTGTCCACAAGCTCATCAGCCCTGGCCAATGGGTGTACGTCAGTTTTGGTGACGGCATTGACTCCTCGGTAGTCCACACAGAACCTCCAATCCTTGGTACCTGCCTGGGAACTTGCCTTGGGGACAAGGACCACTGGACTGGACCAGGGACTGGTTGAGGGTTCAATAACGCCCAGATCCAACATCTTGGCGACCTCAGCCTGGATGTGGTTCTTAACTGTATCTGACATACGGAAGCACCTACTTTTGACAGGCACACTGTCACAAGTGTCAATTTCGTGCCTACACCACGGTGTAAGGCCTGGTGTCAGGGGAAACAGAGGCATACTGCTGGAGCAAAGCCCTGCAGGCCTTCTGCTGCTCTGTCATCAGATCGGGAGAGAGATGTACTCCCTCCACTGAGCCATCCTGAGGGTTGCTATTCGGCAAATCAGGAAGGGGCTCACTCGTCCTCCTCTTGCTCTGAAGCTAGCAAGAGGCATGAGACTTCGGCTCGCCTGTGGAAAGGCTTGAGCCTGTTAACATGGAATAACCGAGGGGCTACTCCCGAGGCTCCCATGTCAACCAGATAATTGACCACGCCCATCTTGAAGATTATCCTGAAGGGTCCAGTCCATTTATCTGCCAAAGCTCGAGGCTTGGTAGGCTCCATCACGAGGACCTCCTGTCCCGGAGTCCAATCCACTTGCGATGCTTTAAGGTCATGCCAGTACTTATTCAATTCCTGGCTGGACTTGAGATTCGCTGTTGCCTGACCCATCATCTGTGTCATCCTAACACATAGTCCCCCACTTGCTTGGCGGGACCTGGAGGCTTGGCCTCCAAACCTTCTCTGATTAAGGCAAGGGACCCCCTCACGGGATGTCCAAAGAGTAACTCAAAGGGGCTGAAACTAGCACCCTCTTGAGGTACCCCTCGGTAAGCAAACAGCAGGCATGGCAGGAGAAGATCCCACTTCTTCCTTAGTGGCTCTTCCAAAGCGCCTAGCATGCCCTTGAGAGTTTTGTTAAATCTTTCAACCAGACCATTGGTCTGGGGGTGGTAAGAGGTGGAGAACTTGTAGGTTACCCCGCACTCTTTCCACATGGTCTTCATGTAACTCGACATGAAGTTGGATCCTCTGTCAGAGACAACCTCCTTAAGGGAATCCAACATGGGTGAAAATGCCCAGGAGAGCCCTGGCAACCACCTTGGCAGTGACAGTCCGTAGGGGTATAGTCTCAGGGTACCTGGTGGCATGATCTACCAAGACCAGGATGAACCAATGTCCACCTGAAGTGGGAGGGTCAAGGGGACCGACGATGTCGATGCCCACCCTCTCAAACGGTGTGCCAACCACTGACAATGGCTGCAGTGGGGCAATGACACTGCCTCCAGTCTTGCCAGACAACTGACAAGTTGGGCAGGTCCTGCAGTGGGACTCCACTTCTACTCCCATCTGGGGCCAGTAGAAATGGGCAAAGAGCCTCTGCTTTATCTTCTTGGTACCAAGATGACCAGCTAAGGGCACCTCATGCGCCAACTGCAGCAGGAAGAGCCTGTAAACCTGGGGTACCACCAACCTAATGAGGGCACCGGGTTCAGGCTTAGTGGGCTCCCTAACAAGGAGCTCACCCTCCCAATAGATCCGGAAGGTCCTAGGCACTTCTCCTTGTGCCTGTTTCCTCAGACCCTCGAGAGAGTGGCACTTTCTCTGTCCCTTACAGAAGTCTGCCCGGTAGTGTCCCCCTTCAGCTAACAAGCATTGAAGGTCGGGATGATCCTCTGGGTTGAGAGCCTCTCCCACAGGAAAGTCTTCTGGCTCCTCTCCCACAGGATTTGAGACTGGATTTTTTTTTTTTTTTTTTTTTATTTATTTTTATCTGGTTTATATAAAATAAACCTTTACAAAATCGAACTAAAACATTTAGCAAAACTAAAACAATATATAATTGCATTCCAAACATTTAGCCAAACTAAGACAATATACAATTTCATTACAAATATTTAACATTTTAAAACCAAAAAAAACGATCAGATCAAGACCAGAAGAGAAAAGAAGAGACCACAATTTTTCTTTCTTCCAAGTTCAGAAATCAGATAAAAAATCTACAGTATTTTACATTTTTAGAGTCAAAAAAACATATGAAATCAAAACCAGAAAAGAAAAGATTGGGCCACACTTTACATTCATGTACATTCAGAGATCATTTGCAGATTCTCTGCAGTATTACTTTTTCTTCCTATAGTTGCCAAACCACACACTTCTATCAGAAATCTTATCACAGCCAACTTTAATGCATTTAACTTCCCGTGGAGCATATACCACCATAATATTTCAGTCAATACCCTGGAGGGGTCATGGACAAATCTGCCAAAGGCCGTTAGTCGCTGTGGGGCAATAGTTTTACAATGCAGAAGTAGATGTTCAAGTGATTCAGTCGTTAGTTTTACAATGGAAAAAAACGACAGAGGATTTTTTGACAAGTTCCAGATCTAATTTCAATTATTTCCCCCGAAGGGATAACATTAAAGTGAAAACGTAAATAAACTGCTCTCCTTGTTGGATCTGGGAATTTAATCAAGTAAGATTCCAACATGCCTACTTCTTTCCCCTCAGCAATTAGTTGTTTATACATCTTAGAAGCGGCCACCATTTCCGTGGTGTTCGCCCAATCCAACCATTGCAGCTTTTTTTTTAACACCAACCGGGTTGAAAATCAACATTTCATGCGATGAGTTAATGGAGTCAAGGAGGTTTACACAGTCTTTCTGTAGTTTCAACATCCACCTCGATTCGCTGGTACCACTTCTCAGTCTACTTCCCAGTAGAGTATATAAGGAGTTATTCTTAGATGCAACCAGTTTCCGATATGACATGTTTTTCACTTAACTCTCGTATTTAAAGACATTAGACCTAATTCATAATGTATTGCAGATATGGGAACACTCTGGGGTAGATAAAAAATGATTTTCCGCCATATTTTAGATTCCATTTTCTGTACCATACGCGAGGTTTCGAATGGTAGAATTACGAGACCATATAGTAATTTTGGTACCACCTTCAGATTATAAAATCTGATCAGGGGAATAACAGAGAATTTGTAGTATTTGTTGGAAACCTTCCTCATTTGGAGGATAAGCTTGTCGGCGTTCTCCAAATAGAAATTCCAGTAAGACTGTGCAGAAGCACTCCCAAAAACCGAAAAGCCCAGGTAGCATAGAGATCTTACTTTTGCTAGGGGGCATGCATTGATTTGCCACTTAAAATTTTAATGCTTCTTCCTGATGGTAAAAGATATTACAACCGATTTCTTTTCGTTTATGACCAGTGCATTTTCCTGTACGTATGAAGTCAGGGCCGTAAGTTTCTGTTGTAGACCAACAGGGGTGTTGTCAACAAAAAGAAGGTCATCGGCATATGCACTCCAGCATATTTTTATACCCTCTATCTTAGGAGAGACGAGGTAAAAGGTCGTAAGAGGTACATTTACATCTGCAGTATAGAGATTAAAGAGGGTTAGGGCGAACAGGCACCCTTGTCTAAGGCCATTATTTGTTTGGATTGTTTTAGAGAGGTCACCTGACATATTCAATCTTACTTGGATTGCAGAATCCTCATGAAGATTAATAAGAATTGCCTGGAGTCCTGAAGGGAGCCCCATGTAGGCAAGTTTTGTCCAGAGTCTCACCCTGTCCACCTCATCAAAGGCGAGCGAAAGATCAACTGTCGCCAGATATATTGAAGTTGCAATTTTTTTGCAAGCCTTTTCTAGGAGTAGACGGATAATCAGTCCTCCTCCTATCTCCGTGCCCATCCCCTTACGAAAGCCAAACTGCGGGGACGGAAGGATCTTATTAGAGTCAGCCCACTCCTCAATTCCCTGTAGTACCAGCCCTGCAAAGATCTTCGAGTCAGCATCCATAACCGAGATAGGGCGGTAGTTAGTCGGGCAGGTTCTATCCCCCTTTTTATATATGGGAACGACATAAGATGTTCTCCAAGACTGAGGGACTACCCGGGACTGTACGATGTCATAGAAGAAAATAGATAATGATTTTGCCCAGTGTTCGGGGTTCCTCTTCAGTGTATTATGTCAGCCCATTGGTTCCGGCCGCCCTTAAGTTGTTTTCCCTCTTAATCTGAGATTCAATGTCTGGAATTGAAAAATTGAAATCCCAGTGCCCCTTTTTTATGGCTAGTAATTAATTTGTCATTTTCATTTTACCTTTATAAAGGGTTGAAGTGTTTTTCCCCAAGTATCTTCCTGTACATTTACTGATTGAATTATAACCTGACGTTTTTCCAACACATTAGGCACCAGAATTCACGTCCCGACGAACCCCTTAATGCCTCGAGCATGTTAATATTATCATTGTTCTGTGAGACCATCTTCTGATTTTTCATCCAGTTTTTTTTTTACTTGTTTAATTTGGAGAATTTGTCTCCTTTTTTCTATCCGGGTCAGATTGGTCTTCAGGGTTGCTCTAATTTGGCGGTTGGTGAGATTTATTTGTTGCCTTACCAAAGGATCATAAGCGTGTGTGTGTGAGGGTTTCATAATACCATGTTTACTTTGTTTTATTGACCTACCTTTCATGTCTTTGATATATTCCGTAAAGTTAGGTACAGAGAAACAAAGAAGTCTTGTAGACAATGGCATACTATGGTATTCATGGACAGAAACGGTGTTCAATTTGTTAACATTTCCCTCATGCCAGGTTATACAATTTTCACCACAAGACACTGTCGATTTCACCTGAATTATGCTTTGTTTAGAGGTTCTAGTATTAAATGCCACTTTAATCTCCAGAAATCTATGGTCACTCATGTTGGTATCATTTATGTGGAATTCTAGACATAAGGCGGATAAAGATTTTGACATGAAAATGATTTATGTGCGATTTGTGAACACGATTCGACCATGTGTACTCATGAGGAGAGGAGTTGAAAAGACCATTAATGTGGTTAAGGCCCCAGTAATCAAATAAATTCCTCCAGATCTCACCATTGATTATCTCTTGTTTAATTGCAAAGGGACCACCCTCAACATTTTTCATGGTAGGCATGGGTCTAATTACTGACACACCCAGCATTTTCCCAATGCCTTGTCCATATTTAATTTCAGAATTGAGATCCCCCGCAACTATAATAGCTATTCCTCTATATTTGAGCAACATGGAAGATAAACAATTGTTCAAGTGTAGAATGACATTACCCAGTGGTACCTGGGGATTCCAGTAAATATTTAGCACAAGAATCAACAGTGGATATAAATTGCTTCCATATTCCAATGCAACAACAAGGGCAAAATTCAGTAGTTCCATTGATTCTAGGACTCGTGTGCCAGATACAATTTTGACCGCAGTGAGTAAATCTCCTGCCGGTCGGCCACGAAGCCCCGTTTTAGCAAAGAGATGTAGGAAAGGTAAGCCAAGACTCCTGTATACAAAACAGGTCAAATGATGTAACTTTTTCACCCAGTACCCCCCGAGTTCACCAATTTCGAGTGACCCCTTGAGTTCCATGAAAGCAGTTTCCAATGATGTTTTCCTTTTTATAGGACTAAAGTTTTTGTTTCATATTTTGAATTTGGGAAATTGACTCTCTTAAGGACTGGGCAAGCCAGGTCCAATCTTGAGCCTCCACCCCCTTATGAGCCATATTATTTTCCTTTAGTCTGTCTACTTTCTCCCTGTGTATGTTAGAATTTGCCTTTTGGTGCATCAAGGCATTTCCGTTCTCCCATCCATTAACAGAATGGGATAGGATATCCTGATTTTTAGTAAATTGTTCTGTCTCCTGTATTATCATATCAAATATCTTTTTGCAGTTAGGAACAATGCGGACATGATCCAGGCGTGAGGGGTGGATGAAGTCTACCAGGCAGATATCAGCAGATGAGATCAGCCTCAGGCGGGGGACCTCGTTAAAGAGTGACAGAACGCGAGGTCTATTCAGAGAGGATGGACCTCCAATGTCACACAGGTTGTAGGGAAGAATACTTGGATATTCCGCAAATGAGACATTCCGCCACACTGTATTCCTCAAATTACTATCCTTAATGTGAAGGGGCCTAGCCGATTCATATTGTAGTGGATTTCTCAATTCCTGTGGACTTTTGGATTGGGTCATTACATGCAAATCAGTAGACTGTGTGGGAACCCTCGCATGTTCCTCCCTCTGTGCCCACCGGTCCCCATGTACTACTCTTTTTCTTGGCCCCCTCCCCTGGACGCTGAATTAGTGGGCATTTCACTAGGAGCCCAAACTGTTTCCCTTTTTCTCGTGGTCCCTACCCATCATGGCCTTATTTCCAAGCAGTGCCAGGTCAGGTAAAAAAATCCATCATAATCCTTTTAATGGTGTCTGGAAGACTCGAATTTTCCCCTTCATTTCCAATCAGGGGCTGTTGGTCTCCCTTCAAAGGTGGTATCAATCCCTCGTTCACAGCTCCATCGGACAGAGACTTATCAGGGTTATATTTCATTTTCCCCTCTTACATCTGCTCCCAGGATTTTTGAGACCCCTGAAAGTAGGGGGGCGGAGGTCATAGTCTATAGATTCAGCTGAGGTCGTTGGACGTTATGCCATAAGGTTAGAGAGATCTTGTGGCAGTATCTGACGAGATGTCGTTTTCTCTAAAACCTTGTAGAAGGTGTTAGGGATAATTCTCTTATAAGGCTAATTTCCCAAACCTAGTGAGTCCCCCAGCAGCTTTGCTGGATTTTTGGGGTTTGTTTGGGTTTGAGACTCTTTTCCTCCCACTCTTAGGCATGATTTGAGGCATGCATTTGACTTTGTATTGCCTATGGGGTCTTTTACTCCATAGGGTATCATCTGTTTTTCATGTGTGTTACACAGCACCCTCAGTGCAGTAACACAGGGGTAGATTGGGTATAAGTGCACACCTCAAAATTAATAGTGGTTATTAAATGTTTTTAAATTATGTTCAGTTAATTTTAGGTGCGTGGGAGGAACTGGAGTCATGGCACAAAACCCCAACACATAAAACAAAAGAAGAAAAGGATTCAGCCTAGGAATCCTCCCGTCCCCTGCACACTTTCAAATGTTTGGATCAAGTCCAATACTGTTATTTTCATGCATCAATAGAATGTCACAAAGTAATTCTTAATAATGTAGAAAAAATGTTGATAGACAAAATTATATAAAGAAATTATTTATATCACAAATGATGTGGTTCAATACTTTCAAGGTGAAATTTACAACATAGAGAAGCACAAATGGCATCCAAGGATCATATCAAGGTTGAAAACAAAAGTTATTATGAAGATAGAGTTTTTCTGAGGGAGAAAAGGGACATCCAATTCATTTGGCGACGCGTTTCGAGGATACTTTCCTCTTCTTCCAATGGCCCGAATTGGATTCTTAACATAAAGAAAAAACTTTCAATCGGTTTGCTTGTTAAAATAAAAGCTATTCTTCAAAGATAGTTAATTGTACTGATTCATGATGTGTGCATAATATTCACATAAACCTATAGTAGTACAAGATCTCATTAGGTGAAGAAACTCAGTTACGCAGTTATTTCTTATTTGATAATTTGGCTAGTCTAATACAGTGCTGCTCAAGGGTACAAAGATATACAGATATACAAAATATTGGCAGGGTGTTCAGAATTCTGTGGGATTGACAACACAATCATTCAATTTCTGACATAAGGAACACGGATTGAGGAAAGCCGCGAGTTGTGATAACAACCTAAGTTATAGGCATAGTAAGGGGTAATATAAAAGCAATATATAGTTACCAGTGTGACTGGTTCCAATCTCGACGTGCAAAATGTTGCGACCGAATTGTTATGGTCGATACAGAGTGAACTGCGCGAGGCGCGCTGTCTGAAAATATATAAGGGAATGTGAGCAAGGCTTGGTCTGTGTGAACGACCGAAGGAAAGAAATGGTAAACCACTCTAACACACAACTGAGTGAATTAACATACCGGATAAAAAATAGATGGCAACGAGATGAAGTAATCATCAGCGGTGAAAATATCACAAGATGACTCAATTTCAAGTCAGCGTATGGCGGCAACGTTAAGTAATCCAACCTATCTATGAATCCTTTTCTTCTTTCAGTAACACAGGGGTGTCATAGTGACCCCCAAACATAGACTCCATACCCTGGGACTGACTACTGTCTCCCAGGGCATGTAAAATCACCATTGACTTTACTAGTACAAAATTGTGAACAGAACCAGTACAAACCATCATAGGGTGGAAGTACTGGAAGGGGGTAATTAGATTGCCCCTGGGTCTGTTTTCAAGGGGGCACTGTGCAGTCCCCCCCCCTTGTCGAGTTTCTGGCTGGTGGCAGTGGTTACCACGCAAAATATTCCACCGGAATATTTCATATGGGATTTTCCCATTGGTTTTGAACGCACCACTTTTTGGTGCAATGTTAAAGATGCTGCCTATTTATTCATTTAATATTAAATCACTGGTTGGGTCTTTTTGCCAGAACTCTCTTCTAAAATGGCATTTGTGTCTGTCTCTGTAACTCCAACCAAGGTCGGGCCCTTTGTTCCACTTTTTGGCAGGCTTCTCCACAGAAGCCCTCCAACTGGTGGCACTTTGTCTGGGTTCCACAGGATGTGTGGGTGGGGGAATTGGCACCCTGGACTGCGTTGCCTTTGCAACTCAGGTCGCACTCTGTTCTGATTGGGCCAGTGGTGAGCCGCCCGGATCACCACTTAGCATGTTTGAGTGACAGCTAGGCTGTTGAATGGGGGTTTTTCTGCATAAAAGCAGGGCTTTTGGGACTGGAACTTCAGAATTCGCCACAGGACCTAAAAAATCCAAAGAGGGGAGAAGCTGAGCCATCTGCAATGACACCTCCGGTGGAGCCCTGCTGCAACGACCTCCCCACTTTCCAGACGACAAGAGAAGATCTTCTGCTGAAAGAGTCTTCTTCCTCTGAGCTAGTTGGATCAACCAGTGCGCCATTTTGCCTTCCAGGACGTCTCTTGGTCGAATCGCCCGTGCCAAGCACCCCGGCGGCCGGATAGCCCAGCTTCACCACTGTGACCTCGAATAACAGGAACGCACCTTTTTCACCGAACGAACTCCGTGGCTGGTCTCTTCCCTGGGCAGTGCAACGACTCCAAGTTTCCTCCTCGACGAGATCTGTTCCCCTGGTCGAAACCACGAACTGCACCCGCTGCCAGGAATAACTGCCGCCGCTGGAGCTTCCTCAACTTTAAAGGTACTGTGTTACACCTGGCCTCCCTTTCTACGGTTTGCTAAAGGTGAACCTTAAATCCTTGGCTTTCCAACTGGGTTGGCCCCCAGACCTTCTAACTTTACCTTCTGAATTAACCCAGCCTCTTTTGAACCTTTCTACAAAGACTTGAATGCATTTCTCAACTGTGTGATCTTGGGGCACATTTCACCTTGCTCCATTTAAAGGGGGCCTGGCCTATGAACTTTGGCTCTACAGTAAACTCTGCCTTCTTTAACTTTTTTTGGTCTTTTAAAAGTGTTGGGAACTGTTTTATTTTCATGACCTGCCTTTTTCTCTCCCTTTTATTTAATTATTGGAGTGCCTTCTAAGTTACGCGCTCACCTCTGTTTTGACAAAAAGTGGTGTTTTAATTTAGACTTGTCTAGTAATTGCTAAGGAAGGTGTAAATACTTTTCTGATTGTGTTGGAACTTGCTTTTGATTAATAGTGCTAGTGTATTTTCTAAAGTGTGTGTTAAATAATTATATACTTTTGATACAAAGCTCTGGTCAGTGTTTGCTTGTTCTACTGTGTTTTTGGCCATATTGTGGATCCTCTGTATACTGCCTAACTCTTCTTGAGAGAAGTCTGACTGTTCAGCCACAGCTACCAGGTAAATCTGGGTGGTACATATTACTACCAATTGGGTTTACTGCTTACTCCTGTAGTCTTAATCTTTTTGCAGAAAGAAAAACGAAAAATAAAAGAGAAAAAACCATTAGTTCAATTGCTAATAAATCTAATTGTCAGCACCGTAAGTAAAGTAATGTTTCTAGCAAGTGCTAAAAAATTAGCTTACCGGATGGCGACACGATAAAGTCCATATGACTGTTGGTGAATAGTAACTGGGACCAATCCCCAAATTCAGTATTCTGTAACAAAGCATTTGGCATGTTCCTATATTAATGCATGTACATGATCAACCATTAGTAAACTTAATAGAAAGGGAAAAAGCATCCCATAGGGAGTAGGGAGTAGGGAGCATGCAAAACACTGATAAAAGTACAGTGATGTATTGCAAGCTATGCAGTTTGTAGGGCGTTTCCACCCTATTCTTTAAACTTCTCATTGCTAATTGCAAATGTAGGCACAGAAAAGTTATTAGATCGATGTGAAAACATTCCCATCATAGCGCTGCTAAGTACAGGCTATGCGCGATGTGTGCAATATTAGTGAATGTTTCAAAATACCAAAGAAATCTCTGCACTTTTGCAGATTGCCATTTCGTGCAATCTATATTACTGTCATGGTCAGGGCTTTAAGTGGGGTAAGAAATCGAGAGGGGGCCCTCATTTGGGGGCGTGGCTTCTGGGAGGGGCGTGGCCTAAAAAGCACGCAAATCGTAAGGTCTGCACACAAATATATATACATGTATCTGTGTGCGTACCTTACTATGGTTTGTGTACTTTGCAGGCCATCTTTTCTAAACATAGAAATATATAACATATGTAACATATTTCTATGTTTAGAAAAGATGGCCTGCAAAGTACACAAACCATAGTAAGGTACGCACACAGATATATAACATGTATATATATTTGTGTGCGTACCTTACGGTTTGCCTAGTTTTCAGGCCATGTTTTCGGGTTTATAAAAGATGGCTTTGAAAGTACACAATTCAAGCCATCTTTTATAAAGCTTTGACTACGGACAAAATTGTCCGTCGGCAAAGCCTTATAAAAGATGGCTTGAAATGTGTACTTTCAAAGCCATCTTTTATAAACCTCGAAATATGTCGAGGAATCCCCAGGTTCGCCGACGGTTAAAGACGTCTCGGCGACCTGGGGAAACAAAGGAACAGTAACTGCCTCTGATGACCCCTCGCGCTAGGGGTCACCAGAGGCAGTTACTATGACTGACAGAAGTGGCAGCCAGGCACAGCATCGCTGTGGTTGGCTGCCACTTCTATCAGCTAAAAAAAAAATAAAAAAAAAAAAAAATTAAAAAAAAAAAAAATATACGGGAGGGAAAGCCCAAAATGAGCTCAGGACAAAGGGCTATCTATAACAAAAACACACAAGGGGGGTTGTCCTGACTTAAACAGTCAGAGCTAATTGCAATTAGTTCGGATGCAAATAAATTTAGATGTGTATCTGTTCTCCTGTTATATCTATTATTTATACATATCCAGGGGAAAGATGAAAAAGCACCAAGGAGAAAAGATATATATACCACATAAACTTGGTTAATATGAAACTGGGAGTGTTTTTTATTTTACTCTCCTCAGTTGAATGTACACTTCTACATACATAGAAATTGCATGGACACATAAATCGTACAGAGATAATGTTATACACTTCAACAAAGCATAAACAGATTGATGCATAAATGTATCAACAGGTGCCATTCATATGCACTCAGATTTTTTAAAACATATTAAGTACATTCCAAGTTCTTCTTATTAAGCACCTTAGAAGAATGAAAGGTAAAATAGCACTTGTCCCTCAATACAATGGGACTAGCAGAACACTTAATTGCTCTATCACAAAACCTTGGATGGGTCTAACAGAAGCCAGGCTAGAGGGTGACCAAAATGGATCGACGTCACTGACATAAATCAAAGACAATTGGAAAGTGGGGACCTATCGACCCCAAAGGGGGGAAGGGTCCCTGGACGTTTCGGCTAGACAGTAGATCACAGCCTTCTTCATGGAGCCAAGGTATGGAGACCCCCTGTGAAAGAGGAAGGGGTACTGTGGTTAAAACACCTTATGTATTGGCAGGGCATGGTATATAAACAGATTACATGTATAAAGTTAATAAAATACATACAAAAGGACACACTGAAAAAACAGGGGAGCTCTGGTAGACTCATATTGGTGGTCAGGTACTAACCTTGCTCAGGACGAAGTCCTGGGTAATAGCCAACTGGCTAAAAATGGAATTCTGATGAATAACTCTAGTGGAAAATGGTGTTTGCTACTTGATAGATGGAGCTGGAAAACAAGTGCAGACGAAAGTAAGGCTCATGTGTGTGGCGGGCCCCTGAGCAAAAACTGGGGGCAAAAAGGCAGGGTATGGTAGAGGGCTGTTCCAGCGTTATTACCTGGAGTAGAAAATGATGATCCCGGCACCAGGGCAGTCCAAATAATGAAGGACCAAAATGGCCGGCTGGGGTAACTGGAGAAATGCAGTGGACTGGAACAGAGCGAGTCTGTGGGATGGAGAACAAAAACAGCTCAAGTCTGTAACGTCACAGAAGAACTGCAGAACTGCAGCCTTTAGGGGGGAAGTCAGGCTTGCTGTAAATGGTAAGGGGAGCGCTATCCACCTTGCTATTGCAAAGGAAGGCAAGACAGAGCCTCACATACCTGTCATGTACGGGCTCCGACCTTCGCGTTCGATCGTAAGCTCGAAGAGGCACAGAGTGAAGCTGTGTACGCCGAGCAGGGCTGCGCATGCTCAGTTGTAGCCAGTTGCTTGGCCCCAGCGCATGCGTGTGGGGAGTAGTGTCCCTGCAATGGAGCGTTACGCACAGGGACTAGCGGACCAGGGCTGGTGTTTACTCTTAGTGGATGCTCCCTGCGAACTGTAGTGGAGGCAGGTCGGGCGACCAGTGGCCACGGGCACAAGCAGGGGCGCAAGGGCCGTAGACTCGGCGGCCTTTGCGAAATTGTCGGAAATGGCGAGGCAGGTGCGGGCGGAGCCCAGAAAGATGCCCACCGGACCCAGAGGGTGGCAAAAGCAGATACTACAAATAGTGATGAGGTTCTATTTCATTAAGTCCTGAGGTAGTAGATTGAAGTTTGTATATCCACCAGCTTTCTTTAAAATTGAGAGAATTGGTGATGTTGCTGGTATTGTATACTTTATCCGCAACCCACCATATAAAGCTGTCTGGGCCATGTTGCAATTCAAGGAAATGTGATACCAGGGGGGCCGTCACAGTCTTACAACGTATTCTCGAGCGGTGTTCCCCAATTCTTTTATGCACTTGTCTAGAAGTCTGTCCCACATAGCATAGTTTGCAGGGGCATTCTATGATGTAAATTACATTGCGGGTCTTACAATTGGAAAAATGCTTGAGTTTCCATTCCTTGTTGCCAATTATAAAGGAATTCATTTTCCTTGTCCGTTTACATACTGTGCAGTTCCCACATGGGTGATGCCCATTGATCTCTCGCAGGTTCCATAGGGTGGATCTGATGTTTGTTTTGGTCATTCTAGCATGCGTGAGCATGTCTCTTAAGTTTTTAGATCTTTTAAGTGCCATTCTTGGCAGCGGTTCCTGAGGTAGGCTCAGTTGTATAAGTGGCCAGAATTTTCTGATTGCTCCTCTAAGTTTAGTTGTGCTAGGGCCGAAAGTGGTGACACATGCCATAATGTCTTGCTGTCTGTCCTGGATTTTGGGTGTGAGGAGCACTTCTCTCGGTGTAAATCTCACTCTCTTCTGGGTGTCTCTGAGGAGTTTTTTAGGGTAGCCTCGAGCTTTCAGTTTGGTTTCCAAGGCTGCTGCATTTATTTTGAACTCCTCATGGCAGGCTGCGGCCGCGACGGGATAATGCATCCCGCCAATGTTGGGTGCAGTGGGACTGGGGGCCCCGGCAGGGCCCCGCCTCAGCCCCACTTTTTGTAGACTGCCGGGGCCCGGCCCCGGCAGGCCCCTGCCCACTGAAAGCACTGGTCATGGTATAGGGAGACTAGCCCTAAGTAGCGGATCGTCACCAATAAAGTCATATAGCACGTGATAGCGGGCCGTAAATGCCCAATCCATTATATGTATCAATGCTCGCATATAAAAGATAGCAGAACAAGGGAATTTACCCTGCTGCTCAGATTCAAACGTGTCGGCTGCATACGAGTAATCGGCAGCCAACTCATTTTAGAATCTTGGGTAGTGTTACGTCTCCATGGCAATGCGGCTACGCGTTGTCATGGTGCACTCTGCTGATCTTAGCCACGCTTGCTGGTTAAAGCAGCCGCCATAGTTAAATCTTGTCGATTTGTATTCAACACTAGTGCGGTCTGCCACCAAATTGCTGCACAAGCCGTTGCTCAGCGTGAGTTTGGTATTAGATGTCATGATGAGCCGAGTTATAAAGATTTTTTGTAGTAATAATAATAATGAAATGCATTCGCGCTTGTTTCTAAAATGTATAATTGTCTCAATTAGTGTTTTAATTACTTAATTGGTCCATTCCGATCACATTAGATGTGTTTGTGTGAAAGACAGCACAACTACTCAGTTGACGCACAACTGCCTAATTAATGCCTCTTAATGCTTCATATATACGTGTGAATGACGGCACTTCTAGTCCGTTCATGCACAAATTGCCTCGTCACTGCTTTTCAATGAAATTGGATGAATTCGTATAAAAGACAGTAAAACTAATCCGTTAGCACACAATTACCTAATCAATACTAGTCATATTCTATGCATACGTGTGAATGACAGCACTACTAATCCGTTTATGCACAAGTTGCCTTATCAGTTTTTGTGTATAATAAATGAAGTGTAGCTAATCAGTGCCCAAGTGCTTCTTATTGGTCGTATTACACCGCTGATGCGGAAGAGCATTCAAAAACTAATATGATCCCTTGCTAGTGTAAGGTAAATGAAGTACTGTTAATACATGCCCAAAAGGCTTCCTACCACCCCACATACATCAAAAGAAAATATAGATATATGCATAAAATGCATTCAATCAACCAATTAATTAACCATTGCATAAGTTAAGCATTTTGGTATGGTTTACAACAGACTAGCCCTACAGGACTGGCACCATCTCCTTGTCACTATTAAGACCTGTTATGGTTGAATTAAAAAAGCATATAGTACGCGCTTTAGACTGTCTCAATGCCTTCAGACTATCTCCTCCTCTTTTGTTCAGTGTGACATGTTGCAGACCTATAAATCTAATCTCAGATTTGTTGTGCATTTGATGACCGGTTTGCCAATGTTCAGCTAACGGCAGAGAAATATCTTGGCTGCCGATCTTGGCCAAATGTTCTCGAATACGTACTCTTTTAGTACTGCCAATGTAGATCTTTTTACAGACACAAATAATACCGTAAATAACAAATTTAGTTTTACAGTTAATCCCTTGTTTGATGGACCATAGTTTTCCATCAACATCCTTGAATTCAGTCGTCTGTTCATGTGCGTATCTATACTGTGCGCACTTGCCACTTTCTAAAACCACTTGAGTTCCTATGGAGCCAGGTCGTCTGGTTCACATGCTTGATAGCTGGTAACAGTGATGGACTGAGTATTGTCTTGAGTGTTCCAGCTCTCTTGAAAATCATGCGTGGCCTCTCCTCTACATACTGATTGATATGTTCATCAAGTTTCAATAGGTGCCAGTGTTTTTTGAGTATTTCTTTAATTTGCTGATGATCTCTACAATATTGAGTTATGAAACATGGTCCTATTGGTCCATCTGTGGTTTTGTCAGATTTAGGATGTAGAGTGTCACGCTGTTGCATCAGTTTAGTTTTCTTGTACGCAGACTTGACACATCTTTGAGAATATCCTCTGTTCTTAAAACGATGTTGTAACAGTGAGCATTCGTCTTCAAATTTAGAGTTCTCCTGGCAATTAAGCCTGGCTCTGATATATTCACCTAATGGTATATTACGAATTGTCGGGTGATAATGACAGCTGCTCGCATGGAGCGTAGAATTAACGTCTGTCTGTTTCCTGAATGTCAAACTATGTAGCTTGTTCCCATCTGATTGTATTGTCAAATCCCAAAGGTTAATGGTTTTGTTATCGCACTCTCCTACAAACTGGATATCATAACAGTTTTGATTGTGTGTTCACAAAGTCTTGAAAATCTTCTGTGCATCCATCAATAATGCAAAAAACATCATTGATGTAACAAGTCCACATTTTAATTCTGTTAAAGAAAGGAGACGTGTACACCGCGTTATCCTCTAGCATGCCCATGAAGAGGTTGGCCAAGGCAGTGGCATATTTAGTGCCTATAGCCACCCCTTTAGTTTGTTGGTATATACAGTTGTCAAATGTAAATAGGTTGAGGTCCAGAGTGGGTTGCAACATTTCTTTGAGTATCTGAATTTGATTATAGTATGAAGCAGAGTCATTCCTGAAGGTGTAGTCAATAGAGACTGTTGGCCATTTATGGTGAATAGAAATATAAAGGGCCTTTACATCCAAGGTAGCTAGAAAAAATGTACTGCGCCATTCAAAATGTTGGCGTTTCCGGGTAAGGCTTGTTGAGTCTTGCAGATATGACTTCAGTAAAGCTGCTCTTGGCTTAAGAATGGAATCTAAGTAGTCAGATATATTCTCTGTGATCCACCCAATCCCACTCATAATTGGGCGACCTTCCGGTATGGTATCATAGCTTTTATGTATTTTTGGAAGGAAATACATGGTCAGGGTCACTGGTTCCTTCAATGGTAGAAATGCTTGTTTATCATCTGTAATGAGTCCTTTCCTATGCCAGTTCAAGATGTTCTCTTCAAGTTGTTTCACAGCTTCTTGTTTAAAATTGTCTGTTCTCATCTTGTAGCACCCGGGGGTCGACAGGTGATTTACTGCCATCTTTAAATAATCTTCCCTGTTCATTATAACAATGCCCCCTCCCCTTTATCCACTTCCTTAATTACAATCTGTGTATCAGATTTCAGTGCTTTGAGTGCTATTGTTTCTCCATATGACAGATTGGCACGGTTGGCTCTCATTGTTACTGGATGTTTCTTTCTTCGTTCAGCGAAATGATAGAAATCCTGAGAGACTGCTTTATAAAATGTATCAATTACATTGTCCACAGGTAGTTGAGGCACAAATTTGGATTGTAATTTCAGTTCCTTAGTAGTGAGGGTGTTAGATTTGACCCTTAATTCATCTAAAAGGTTGAGCGTAGCAAATTGTTCATCCTCCGCTAAATATCTGACCAAAAAGGGATCTTCAATGTCTTGAATTGAGTACCCACTGATGGGAATTGGTGGGTCCTTACTTGGATAGTCACCGGGTGCTTTAGTTGCAAAGAACTTTTTTAGCTTCAACTTCCGTATAAACTTGAACAAATCAATGTGTATATCGACTTGATTGGAATCACATGTGGGTGCAAATGACAGACCCTTGTTTAAGAGACGCCTTTCATCTCTGGTTAAATTTCTCTTAGATAGATTCAGAACCAGATCTTCCATCATTTGCCCCCGCTAGCCTCCTTGTAACTGGCCCTTGTTTGTCTTTTGTTCATCTGTGCGGTTTCTGGGTTTTCGCTGTTTCCTACCCCTTCCCCTCCTTCCTATCCTCCTTGAACCAGATACTGCATGCTGGTAATAGCTGGTAGTTGAAAACGGACTGTTTTCTGGGGAAGATTATGATTGCCTTTTTTGTATCTTTTAATCTGGTTATACCCGTCTTACTCTTGTGTATTTGCGCTGTCAGGCTCTTGATTTTCTAATTCAGAGTCAGCATCAGAGCTTGCTGATGACGTATTAGGTGTTGACTTTTTGGATGATTGTTTGATACTCATATCATACTTGGTCTGAAAAGTGTAAACACGGCCTTCTTTATAGTCGCGTTGATCACGGTAGCATTTCCTTAATTTTCTGAACTTGACCTCGTCTTGATAAACTTGAAGTAGTTCATACATCTCCTCATAATTTTTGGCTTCATTAGATTGCATTGCAGTGATATCCTTTTTAATTGCCTCAATTCAATCCACTGCTCTCATGTGTTCTCTTGTGGCGTGTTCTATTAATAAATCCATCATTTTCATTGAGCTATTGCTCAGATTGGCTTCCCAGGCCTCTGCTAGGTCTTTGTCCTGATCATTGTTAAAGTTCGACCCGCAACATTTTGATAACTCAGTGAATGAAATAATGACTTTCTGGCCAATTGACAGGGATTGTAAGGAGTCGCCTGCCTGAGCAACTTGTAATTAAGCCCCAACAATCTTTTTGGAACCCTGTGTTATCTACTCTTGTTCCCGGGGCACCAATAGCATATGTATCCTGCTGTAGGTTTGGTGTGGGGGGAGAAAAATGTGTACCCTCCCGGCCCGACCTTGTGTTTCCTCCATACATCGGTCCAATGGTAATCCTGCTGTAGGTGCCTGAAGTTAAAATTTTCCTTGGTCTCAACCCTCTGCTTACCCCCTTAGGTGACCAGCAATCCATCCCTGGGTCCCCTCCCTGGAAGGTGCTACCCTCAGCCTAACCCTCAGGAACTTCACCTGCCCTGCGTTTGGTGCATAGTCCGTGGCTAGGGTGAACTGTACACCCTTGTGAATACCCCTTCTCCCCAGGAACCGGCCCCCCAATCCCCCCTCTTAGCCGGTGTCGCCCTCAACCGAAATGTTTTCGCTAGCAAGATGCCCACCCCCTCCTTCTTACGGTCCTTATGAGAAGCCCAGTACATCGTAGCAATGTCCCTCCCTTTAATTGGGGATTCCGCCCCTCATTTGTAGTGAGTTTCTTGTAAAAAGAGGACCGCCAAACACTGTTTATGGAACATATTGCCAGTCAGCGACCTTTTATTCTGGGAGTTTAAACCCTTGACATTTAGCATAGCTATCCTCAGCTCAGCCATACCTCTTTGTCGCTACGCCTGCTGAATCTCCTCGGGTGTAGCAGGAGCCCTTTCCTCCCCTCCTTCGCAAGGTTAACTGCATACAATACCTGTTCACGCCCCTTCCCCCATACCTTCCCCCACCCAACCCTCCCTTCCCCCTTTGTCCATGGTCCCACACTACTTGTATTGTAGTTCTGTGAACCAAACCACCAGGACATGTGTCCCTGCCCCACCAGATGTCCCTTGTCCCAATCACTTGGGCGTTGCTGCCTTTTTTGCTTGAAACGCACTGCACTCCCTCACCTCCTTGCCATCTTCATCCCCCAGTCGCCCCCGTCTTGAAACATTGAACCAAGCAAAGAGTGCTCCTGTGTAACATTCCCTTAGGATCTTCGACTCCATCCAAGCCCCCCAGAACACCTGTATCAATCACTTGACCAACTTGTAGGGTCACCCCATCTTTCTTGATACAACCCAAGAGTCTGGCTAGAAACCTCGCCAGACCGACATTGTTCCGCTCAGGTGGTGTCACCCCATGAGGGTGGGTTGACGAGTTTCTGGAACTTCCTGGCGCTATGGACCTTGCGTTGCCCCCGCAGTGTCCCCAGTCCTGCTGCTCTGATGGTTTGGCTGGGCCCTTCCACCGTCTTTAATTCCGTAGCAGTCCGGCCCCTGCACCGAGAGTTCCTCCAGGGCCTGTTTGATATAGTCTTCCGTCACCACATGGCGCCTCACACATTCCCCTTCAAAGATTAGCACAAAGGGGTATCCCCATCTGTACCTTACCCCCTTTTTTTCTCTGAGCCAGCTGTTCATGGGACCACATTTCTTGCGCCTGAGAGGTGTTTGGACTGCAAGATCTTGGAAGATGGCCACTTTGGAGCCATCATATTCAATGTACCCCATGCGTCTAGCCTTCTCCAGAACATCCACCTTGTCTCCGTAGTAATGTAGATTGGCTTGGACTGAGCGGGCCCCTTGCCTCAACCACCCGCCCGATGCACTCTGTCCAGGGGCACCGTCTCTCCTTCCTTGAGCCCAGGACCATCCCCATAATCTTCTGTATCTTTCGTTACAGACCAGCTGGGGATTCACCCTCTTTTTCCCCGTAGGACGAAGAAGCAGAGGTTGTTGCGCCTTTCCCTGTTCTCCATGTCCCTCCACCTTTAGCCGCAGTTCCTCCTCTCATTTCTCCATTTCTTGAAGGCGGCTCCCACCTGAGTCTCAAGGATCACAGATGAGGTTTGGTTTGCTCCAGCCCCTCCATCTTGTCCTCCAGAGTAGTGACTCACTGAGACGTCTGCCACTTTCGCACCAATGTCAGTTCTCATGCCCCTTATCTCCTCGAGGATCACCTGAATGTCATTTTTGATAGAGCCGATTTCTGCTGTGCACGGATGGGGTCCAACATTCTCTTTCCTTGCCGCCATGTCCACTCTCTCGGGGAACCGATATTGCTGGAGCACTCCTTTCCAGCTCATCCAGGTGGGCTATGCAGTGCTTGTTTACACTCGTCCCCCTTACCCCAAGCCAACCTTCCTGTGCTGGCTCACGTAGCACCACCGGACCCTGCAGGTGTAGACCCAGGGGGCTTACTGCTATGCTACCCTCCGCTGCCGGCCTGTTCTCTGGGGTCTCCTTTTGCGGGTGTCCCTTTGGGCCTCTTGTGCCAGTCCGCTGTTGCTTGTGTACGAGCGCAATACAAATAAAATATATCATACACAAGAGCTCCTTTGCCTTTCGCCCGTCACTTGCCATCTTTCTTCTACCTATGGCGGGGGAGGGTACTGCTCCACCCTCCCGCTGCTCTTGCTTGTGCAGCTCCCAGTCTGCCCCTCCACCTTCCTCTGGGTCCACTCCCCAACAGTTCCTGGGCCCGGTGGCTCCACCAGCCTTCCCCCACTTAGCTGTTTGTTTCGGGGGCCCCCTCAGGGTGCACTCACCGGTCTGTAGGCTGTGGTTTCCCTTGGGCCCACACTCTTCTGCTCTTCTGTGTTTCTGCTCCCACAGGGCAAGTAGAGCCAGGCCAGTGATTCAGTGCTGTTTCACAATGCCTTTGGCCTCTCTACCTGCCGCATTTCTTCAGCCGTGTGGGGAGGGGTGGGTGGGTTGGAGGGTGTCAACTCTCCTCTGGTTCACCGCTGGTGTCTCCCCGCCGGCTGCAGCTTTGAGTTCCGCCGGGGCCTTCACCGTCTCAATCTGTTGAGGGATTTCACCGGCGGCTCGCAGGGGTTGGTGGCGTGGGCTCCAGCCCCGAACCCAAGGCTAGCCTCGAGCAATAATGGGGGGGGGCACCAGTCTCCACCGGCACCCCGTGGGTGTCACCTGCGGGCCTCCCGTGTCTCCCCGTTCCATGGTGCGTTGTCCTGGGCTGCCTCGCCTCCCGCCTGTCTCAGCTCTTCCCGCCTCGCCGGGGATACTTAGACTGCCCAGGTGATTCGAGGGCGCCTCAGATCCACACATTCATTTCAGCACATCTTTTGCTGTTTCGAGAGCTGTTGTAGCTGCTCTTCAGGACTTTACTCCATTATTACACTGCCATTCACCAGGGCAGTGGACTGAGTATTACAGTTAGGTGCCCATCTTGCCCGCGCCCCCTGGTGGTCTCCCCACTGCTTTTGTTTTTAATGATTTGAAAATGGAAACCTGAATTTAATGGACAAAATGTGGGGTTTTTTTCTATAAATGTTTCCATTTTTATTGAAAATGAAAATTGCTTCTCTAAGCAGCACTTTACAAAGAGCATATTGATGAATGGAGCAGTCCCATTGCTGGGTGCTCTGCTTTGTCCTTATATAGAAGTTGATGCACTAAGATGGAGGATGGAGGGAAATTAACTGGATAATGTTAATGGGGATGGCACAAGATAATAAGACATTAAATGCATCTTCAGTAATTATAGTATTTACAGATCTGCAATTGAGTTTTTTAGGTTAGTTGGGGCACTGTTTGTGGGGGCAGATGAGAAGTGGTGGTGATGGCACAGTTAGGCTATGGGGTAAGGTCCTCACTTGATAACCTTATACGGTTGAGTCCTTCCACTCCCTGTCTTGGAACGCTCATAAAATTCAGTACTAAAAATATTAAGCTCTTGTTGTGACATTAATAGGAAGGCATAGAATATAGATACCACTAGAATGTTCGCCGTGTAGAGAACAAATGCCATAGAACTTTAGATTATAGTGTTTGAGATGCAAATGCAAAAGCGAGTATTGACAGTCAGTATGTATGGATTGCAAAGGTAGAGCAAAAGATTTAAAAATATCCATGTAGGAAAAAAAACTTGCCCTTAGTTTTTAAAGCCAGACCTATTGACTTTGCCAATGCATGTTATTCTAGACAGTTCTACGTTCTAATGACAAAGCCTACCACAACGCAGCTCGATAATGCGAAGCTGACAGCTTTGTTATTATAAAAATGTTGACTCTGGTTTCAACTGTCATTTGTCCCCTGCTTCCCATTAAACACCCATTCAGCATTTCTTTCTTGCTTTTTTCGGGCAATAGCATTCTAGACATGCCATTAAAGAGAATTCCAATGCTTTCACTTCATATCTGCCAGATTGCCAAGTGTTCTGTTTGTTCTGCAGCCACATTTGTGGTTTAATTTCTCTGACTCTTACCTACAATGCATGCTTTAGACAACAGCCACTTCTCATTTGCACACTCAAGAAACCTGTTTTGCTTTCTTTGTTTTTGTTATATATCTTTACTGGCTGTTGCCCGCGTCTTCACTCGGGTTGATTTTGGTATTTGGTACACTTGTTTAGAAAAGACACATGAGTTTTTATTTTTTATTTTGTATGAGCTCACTCTGGAACAGGCCACGTAAAACTGCCCACATGAGAAGCAGTCTTCTCTTGGGTCAATATCTGCTACCTTTTAAAGTCTGCCCCTGAGATTTGTTGATGCTCATTTTGAAAAAAAACCTGTAAAGGGAACTGAAGTCTTTTGAATTCAAACGGATATTCTGAAGGTATAAGAGGTATTCATGGTATGAACACCGACTCCACCCACAACCCCGGCCAGAACCGGTTAGCACCGTAGCCTCAATCACCTCTCAGAGGAGAGCTCTCACTCGCAATCTGTTGCCATTACAGAATCTAGGTGGGTTGAGGTTCCGTGATAATATCACAGGTGCTCCCACTTTGAGAAGTTGTGTTCGGGAAGACCAGGAGGATTTAAAGTGTTCAAGAACTCAACTGGGTTGTGGACTGTGACATTACTTTGAACCACTGAGTGTACCGATTTGTACCCCGTCTGGACTCCTCCGAAAGAATAAATAGATATCGTATTGATTACGGCAGCCATGCTGTTCTTTAGCGTTTAAAATGGCACGCCCTCATAACCATTCTGTAGATTTCTCCCATGACATTTTTTATGCCAGAGTAATTTTTTGGATGGGAGGTCTGCTAGGGAATTGACTGTGCATAGGTCGGAAGGGATGACAATTTTGCTCTCAAATATGGGATACTCTCTGTTACCAATTTTAAGAAGCAGTTTTGGAAACTTAATTTATAATGAAGATTCAAAATGTGAATTTTTACTTTTCCCACGTGTTCGGTACGTGAGATATTGGTCTCCTTTAAAAAGAAAATTCACCTCCATTAACTGGCTTTTCGGAAAATGGTAAAACACGTGTTTCTCTATTTTTGAAGAAGAATCTAAATAACAATGTCACATCTGTAAAATTTTCGTTTTTTGAGATATAGGTATCCTCGTAAAGAAATTCACCCCCCATTTTCACCACCTTGAACGGAATTTCCAAAAATCCTTCCTTAGTGGGTGCCCATGTCATGAAAACAATGTACCTTCCAAATTTCACGTTCCTAGGTTAAACGGTTTGAGCTGGCGTATAGGAAGGACAAAGCATGGTGGAAGTGGGGGGGGGGGAATGGTGTGAAAGGAATGGCGGAGGGGAGCAAATAAGAATGAACAGTTTGCAGATTCATTTTTTAAAAGGTCTGAATGTGGTGAAAATGGTAACTTTTTTTTGGGCTTCATAAACTGGAATTTGTAGCCAGTGTGCCATAGGCATCTTTAGTTAATGGGTCAGTCGTCATAAACATGTTAAAGATGTCATCTTCATCCTTAATTCTGAAAGATGCGCCAGGGCACCTAAATTTGTCAGCTAATCCTCAATGTCTTCTATGCCCTACTTTATTCCTGTTAAGTATGTTCTGTTTTAACACCGAATGGTTGAGTAAAGGGAGTTGTGGTGAACCAGAAGGAGTTGGACTAGGACTTATCAAGTACAACTTTTTTTTGTTATTGATCTAGTTGACTTGCAACTTTTCAACATTTACAGCTTAAATTGACACTTTTACTCATCCATGTAAAAAATAAGTAGCAATCTTCTAGAATTGTATTTTTAAAAGTTATGTACTAATAAAGTTAAAATTACTTATTAAAATTCATGTCTCTGATTATATATAAAAACACAAAATAATACCAGATGACAAGTTGTTCACCCCCTCAAATATTTTGCATACAACTAAATAAAGGCATGAAAGTCACGCATAGTATTTCAGCAACGGGACTAAACTTTGATCTTTAACAATTGTTTCAGAAATGTCAGTTAGCAATGCGATCGAGTTGCAGAGGATTCAAAAAGGTAATTGCAGCTATGGTTCTTGAGTTATAGTCTCCATTAAAAATGCTGCCCATGGTACGTCATGTGACAAATGAATACTTCTTGTACAAATGAATACTTCTTGTACAAATGTTCTAGATAAAATCTTCTTCTTTGAAGCAATGCAGTGTATCAAAAGGTGCTTTAGTGTCAAGTTCTAAGGGGTTTTTCTACAGAAACGACACCTCCTTGAAGTATGCAGGGTTTTTATTCTTTGTGCTAGAACATCACGAGTTGGCCATAAATTAAGCCTAAAACATAGGAACATAGTTCTCAGTTTAGGATCTGGATATTTAATTAAGTAGTGCTCCGGATTATTCATACTTTTAATGTGGAATATACTGTTTTAATAGTCAGCATATTGCATATTTGCATATTTGGGTTAAACTCCAATCATACAGCCATAGCTTTCTTTTTGCTCGATCTGGATTTGTCAACAATTCTAATGTAATACCTGCTTCTAACATGATGGTTGATCTGATTCTTCCATGGAGGCCATTTTTTTTTACTGTTGCCGTTTTAAAATAGGCTGATATAATCAATAGCAAGGATCCTTCAATACTATCGGAAACACATTTCTTGTATAGATTAAGCATTTTCCAGGTGCATATTGCACTAGGAGATAGCAGTCCCCATTATGCACATTGGCTGACTTGGAGGGAGCAATAGCACTTTTTTCCGAAAAAGGCCTTCTAACCTGGTCCAGTACTTCGTATCTTCGAAAGCTCTGGTTTCCGCACCATACACCATACATTATAGCAGGAACTGCCTTTTGTCTATAGAACTTTATAATTGGCTCTATCGAGAATTTTCCATATTTCTTTAGTATGACCGTCGCTTAATCTGCAGCGGAGTTCCGGGCAGAGTTCCAGTCTGCTCCATCCCACACTATGAGAGGACGTGCGTGCTGCTTCCTCTGCTTTTCTGCTTTTTGGCTGGGGCTGGGCTTTGGAGAAAACAAGCCCAACCTCCATAAAAACCCTTCTTCCGCGCGGAGCGCGCGCGGAGTTCCGGGCAGAGTTCCAGTCTGCTCCATCCCACACCACGAGAGGACGTGCGTGCTGCTTCCTCTGCTTTTCTGCTTTTTGGCTGGGGCTGGGCTTTGGAGAAAACAAGCCCAACCTCCATAAAAACCCTTCTTCCGCGCGGAGCGCGCGCGGAGTTCCGGGCAGAGTTCCAGTCTGCTCCATCCCACACCACGAGAGGACGTGCGTGCTGCTTCCTCTGCTTTTCTGCTTTTTGGCTGGGGCTGGGCTTTGGAGAAAACAAGCCCAACCTCCATAAAAACCCTTCTTCCGCGCGGAGCGCGCGCGGAGTTCCGGGCAGAGTTCCAGTCTGCTCCAGTCCGCTCCGGGAGCTGGGGCTGTCGGGCGGACCCACCGACATAAGAGTGCTGCATGAGAACTGCCAGGACACAGAGGTAGGCGTCTGTGCCCTTACCGCCCAGCGGTTACTCTCTCTTTGTCCTGCCCTGCCACCTACCTGCCACCTACCCCCCTACCGGGGCTCGCCTTTTGTCTGAACCTAATCTGATCTGAACTGAACTGAGCTGTGCTCAACAGAAACAGTATACCGTAGCGAGTGTGGAGCTTAAAAGCGAGCTCTGAGTCCCCTTGGTCTTGCCCAGTCGACCGATCTTGCTAACTGCTGTCACTGACATCTTATCCTCCCGATCCCCATCCCACCCCATCCCGCCCTACCTGTTCCTTCCCTTCCCATTCGTCCCTCCCCGGTCCTGTGTCTGCCCTTCGTCCCGTTCTCCGTTCCTTTTTCCCCTTCTCCTTCCCCCCCTCCCCCCTGCCGTCCCTTTCCAGCATCCTTTATCTGAGATGGAGGAAGATCCAGATCAACGCTTATTAAGGAGCCACGTGAAAAGGACCCTACTTCCCTCGAGTCAGCCTCTAGTTTTCAACCACAAGGCTTCCTCAGTCTTAACTGATGGTCTTCTCCAAGACCAACGACAAGGCCCGTCAGCACCAACCGATGATGGCCGCCCCCCCACCGCTTCGGCGAGCGACCCAGGATGTGCGGGAGCCGGAGGGCATCCGCCAGGGGGTCTGAGGGTGGCCACATCGCTGACGGTGCACGATGCCCGCTGCTCGACATCTTCGGTTATCACCCTAAAGCCAGCGGCCACCTTTGAAGTGCCCAGCACCCGTGATGATACGGGCAGACGGGCACCAGCCCTGCCCGCTGCAGAAGCGGCGAACTCTACACTGCGGACCATTAATTCTCCTGATTTGGAGAATCCCTGCAACCGGCGGAAGAGCCCGTTCCTTCGGACCACCACGGCCCAGATCCACCTGGCTCAGGAAGCCCAACCGGGCTCACCTGGCACGGGTGACGCTACTCACTCACGGAACCTAACCACACCTAAGGACGCCGAAGAGACTACCTTACACCTGTCACCCAGTACGTCTACGCCACCTCTGAGGCCAGTGACCACAGCGCCCCCTCTAGACCCAACGGGAGCTCCGGAAAACAGGGCCTACGATCCCACGCATTCCCACACCCATATTGACCCTTTACTTGCGATTGCCCTCCCCGAGGAGAGTCCGGACTTAGACTCCGACATCTCCCCTGACACACTGGATAACTCCAGCTCCAAACTCTCCACCAACCATCCTGCAAAAAGACTACCACATAGGAATAAAAGCAAATTGATACTTAAGCCCACGGCGGTTGCCACAACCTCCAAATCTCTTCCGACAAAGAAACAGCAAAATCCAGCGCCCGGCTCTCATAAAGCTAGCAATCAGAATAAAAAGGTCTTTTCACAGCAAACACAAATGAAAAAGGGCTACGCAAAACTTGCCCTCTCCACCCCGCGTTTGTCCAACGCTCTGATGAACTTCTTCAAGACACAAGGCAAAAGAAAATTATCCAATGACTCTGAACTATCAGACGCGGAAATCCTGGAAGTTTTTGACGAGACCCCTCCAGTGCCCAAATCCAGGAAAATTACAGCTTCCACCGAGTCTCATCTATCCTCAGTCGGGCCAACTCCGCCTCTGAGCACTCACCTCCTTGGACCCTTGCTGGATGCACCAACTGATTCCCATCCGGGCTCTGACTGCCCGTCTGTGGACATTTCGGTCACACCTTCTGACCTGCTGGCGAGGTCCCAACCACCCCCCACCCCGGGGCGGGTGGCATCCGCAAACGCTGATCCAATAAATACCACCGGATTGCCACTTCAGGGCTTTACGGACATTCTAGACCTTCTACAACCTATAGCAGGGCCACACAGAGAAACGCCCCCCCACCTGCAGGCAAAGCCCGTCTTAACCCCTCCCTCGCCCAAGTTCAGTCACCCAGTCTCCGCATCCCAGTTCTCCTGTCGGGACGACCCCATCTTCGAAACGAGACCACCAGCTTCAAGACCATCGTCTACGCGGGATTTTGGATCCACCAATCCCACTCGTAGACACTCCTTGGCGAACCCCGCATCCTTAGGAACTAGAGATACGCCACTGAGGACGGGAAGAAGATGGGACCTTCCTTCACCGCCCCACAAAGAGTCCCCTAACAACAGAAAGGATCTGACTACAATCATGTCAGCCATAACCATTGCTATGGCCCCATTCTGCAAGCTGTATGAAACGTTAAGCGACGTCTCAAAGGACAACACGGCCATTTTGGCGAACATTCAGTCAAAGCTTACCTTCTTAGAAGGATATATAACAGCTATCGACCTGAAGTATGACCTAATGCATACAACAAGTCAGGAGGCAGGCTCTGTGTCGCCCACGGCCGTAGCTCCCTCCTGTTTGAAAAAAGGCTCTGCACCAACCATACGACTACACAAATCAACGCAGACTTCCCACCCGAAAAATCTTAACGAATCTGCCACAATATTCGCGAACAAGCTACAACCATCGTCAAGCACAAACACGCCCACAGCTAAGAAAGTCCTAAAATTAGCTATGACCGATCAATCTCCTGTCCCAGCCCACCAACGGACCCAACGAAAGGATGAGTTTGGAGTGTTGACGCTCAACCATCACACCGATGCGGGCCCCCCAGCTCGTGGGCCCATTCGAGCGAGCTGCGTAACGGACCCATCCAAGGCCTCGGTCTTAACAGAAGTCTCCTTAAACTCAAGTCTCATACTGATGGAACCATCTGACGACGCTCAAGCAGTGCTTGAGGTAGGACCCTCCAAAGGCATCCTCTTACAATCATCTCCGTCTACCTCCACCCTCAAGCATTCAGAGGTTCCCCAACTCCAACCATTGACGATTCAGAGTCCCCACAAGCCCACTCAGGGCGTTGGCAATACAGACCCTCCAAGACATGCGACGGCCACACAAAGTAGACCAAGTCCAAGAACCAGATCAACGAAGTCGCCTGCGTCAGGCACCTGCCCAGCCCGACAGCAAGCACCAAAACATGCTGACAATATGAGGGCCAACCCCACCCGCCTCTTCAAGCTAGAACAAATTTCTAGCAAAGACAAATACATCATCTCGAACAGAAGTACTGTCTTAAGGATAACATCATCCCTACCCTCTCTAAAGAACCTAAACTCGGCTGACTTTAAGTGGATTGAGCCTTATCACAAAGACAATAAGGCGAAAGCCTACCTCCACATCTATGCCTCCGCAATACAAGACATCTGCCGCCAAGCCGGTGAAGACTTAAAAGCCCAAGGCTTGTGGCTATCGGAATTACCAACTATGGATCCCAAGATCTCCACCAGAGAAACACACCATAACAAAGGAAGGGCAAGCGCCTACACATCATCTAATCGACATGATAACCGTAGAATTGAACTGAAATCTCACTTCATACTCTCACCCGGGACCCCGAAAACGCGCCTAGACTCACCTGCCCGCTCGACACGACCAGTCTGTGAACATCCCGAGCTAAACCGGTCACCACAGAAAAGCCAATATATTAGAAAACAAGATCCTGCTAAGACTCGCCCGCCCCATTCTCAAGCCTATAGATCACGTCGGGAGAACAGAAAGCTCAGCTGGAGAGACCAGTCCCCGCGAAGAGGCCGGCTTAATTACAGCCCCCGGGCGCAACGGAAACCATCTTCGCCGACGGCTAGCACAAACTCGACAACTCCATCTGGCCCATGGGAATGGATAAAAGACGCTCTATCATTGAAGCGCACTAGATAGCAATTACCAAAAGAAGCTGATGCCCAATTCTATCAAAAGGCCTTATCGCTGGCCTCTTGGAACACCAGAGGACACTCCCACCTAACGGATCACAATACCGTAGATCTAGGTCAATTTGCAAAAAACCAAACTGGAAGACTTGCACTGTACAGTAAACGACCTGATCTCAAACCCACAAAGAGTCAGTGAAAAATTGAAACTACAAGACTGGATTAACACTTCTGACAAAGCGGCGGCAACCAAGTTCCTTAATCATCTTCCACCGACTTACAATAAATTGAAACTCCCCATGGCGTATTGTCTGAGATTCCCAGACAAAAAGCTTCGCTCTATATTTCTAAGAGCGCGCTTAAATCTGCTCCATACGCGGGAAATCTTAGCGATGAGAAGGTTAGCGACCGATACTATATGCAGACTGTGCAAACTTCCGGACTCTACCGAGACCGTTCGCCACCTTCTCCTAAACTGCCCCGCCTTAACTCAAGTTCGGACAGCCTTTCTATCTCCCCTATGGCTCGACTCGGTACTGATCGATGAGCAAACATGGTGGTACCGCCTGATATCTGGGGAAAAATCCCGCTGGGCTGCTGCAACGGCCAAAATAATGGAAGCTGCCTTCAACAAAATCAACGCTGCAACCTAGGCGCTCCATTGGCCATTCACTTCCAGTGGCAAGGCTCCTAGCTCCTGATGTCCGCGCCACAAAGAACATTGGAGACCATTAATGCACACGACACACTCTGATTTTGTCCCCAAATCTCTAGATGCTCCCCATATTCTTAGGTCGCATCCTTGTAAAAATCTTTTCTTTGATTATATACAAGTAATAATAAAAAAAAAAATATATCACAGGTGCTCCCACTTTGAGAAGTTGTGTTCGGGAAGACCAGGAGGATTTAAAGTGTTCAAGAACTCAACTGGGTTGTGGACTGTGACATTACTTTGAACCACTGAGTGTACCGATTTGTACCCCGTCTGGACTCCTCCGAAAGAATAAATAGATATCGTATTGATTACGGCAGCCATGCTGTTCTTTAGCGTTTAAAATGGCACGCCCTCATAACCATTCTGTAGATTTCTCCCATGACATTTTTTATGCCAGAGTAATTTTTGGATGGGAGGTCTGCTAGGGAATTGACTGTGCATAGGTCGGAAGGGATGACAATTTTGCTCTCAAATATGGGATACTCTCTGTTACCAATTTTAAGAAGCAGTTTTGGAAACTTAATTTATAATGAAGATTCAAAATGTGAATTTTTACTTTTCCCACGTGTTCGGTACGTGAGATATTGGTCTCCTTTAAAAAGAAAATTCACCTCCATTAACTGGCTTTTCGGAAAATGGTAAAACACGTGTTTCTCTATTTTTGAAGAAGAATCTAAATAACAATGTCACATCTGTAAAATGTTCGTTTTTTGAGATATAGGTATCCTCGTAAAGAAATTCACCCCCCATTTTCACCACCTTGAACGGAATTTCCAAAAATCCTTCCTTAGTGGGTGCCCATGTCATGAAAACAATGTACCTTCCAAATTTCACGTTCCTAGGTTAAACGGTTTGAGCTGGCGTATAGGAAGGACAAAGCATGGTGGAAGTGGGGGGGGGAATGGTGTGAAAGGAATGGCGGAGGGGAGCAAATAAGAATGAACAGTTTGCAGATTCATTTTTTAAAAGGTCTGAATGTGGTGAAAATGGTAACTTTTTTTTGGGCTTCATAAACTGGAATTTGTAGCCAGTATGCCATAGGCATCTTTAGTTAATGGGTCAGTCGTCATAAACATGTTAAAGATGTCATCTTCATCCTTAATTCTGAAAGATGCGCCAGGGCACCTAAATTTGTCAGCTAATCCTCAATGTCTTCTATGCCCTACTTTATTCCTGTTAAGTATGTTCTGTTTTAACACCGAATGGTTGAGTAAAGGGAGTTGTGGTGAACCAGAAGGAGTTGGACTAGGACTTATCAAGTACAACTTTTTTTTGTTATTGATCTAGTTGACTTGCAACTTTTCAACATTTACAGCTTAAATTGACACTTTTACTCATCCATGTAAAAAATAAGTAGCAATCTTCTAGAATTGTATTTTTAAAAGTTATGTACTAATAAAGTTAAAATTACTTATTAAAATTCATGTCTCTGATTATATATAAAAACACAAAATAATACCAGATGACAAGTTGTTCACCCCCTCAAATATTTTGCATACAACTAAATAAAGGCATGAAAGTCACGCATAGTATTTCAGCAACGGGACTAAACTTTGATCTTTAACAATTGTTTCAGAAATGTCAGTTAGCAATGCGATCGAGTTGCAGAGGATTCAAAAAGGTAATTGCAGCTATGGTTCTTGAATTATAGTCTCCATTAAAAATGCTGCCCATGGTACGTCATGTGACAAATGAATACTTCTTGTACAAATGAATACTTCTTGTACAAATGTTCTAGATAAAATCTTCTTCTTTGAAGCAATGCAGTGTATCAAAAGGTGCTTTAGTGTCAAGTTCTAAGGGGTTTTTCTACAGAAACGACACCTCCTTGAAGTATGCAGGGTTTTTATTCTTTGTGCTAGAACATCACGAGTTGGCCATAAATTAAGCCTAAAACATAGGAACATAGTTCTCAGTTTAGGATCTGGATATTTAATTAAGTAGTGCTCCGGATTATTCATACTTTTAATGTGGAATATACTGTTTTAATAGTCAGCATATTGCATATTTGCATATTTGGGTTAAACTCCAATCATACAGCCATAGCTTTCTTTTTGCTCGATCTGGATTTGTCAACAATTCTAATGTAATACCTGCTTCTAACATGATGGTTGATCTGATTCTTCCATGGAGGCCATTTTTTTTTACTGTTGCCGTTTTAAAATAGGCTGATATAATCAATAGCAAGGATCCTTCAATACTATCGGAAACACATTTCTTGTATAGATTAAGCATTTTCCAGGTGCATATTGCACTAGGAGATAGCAGTCCCCATTATGCACATTGGCTGACTTGGAGGGAGCAATAGCACTTTTTTCCGAAAAAGGCCTTCTAACCTGGTCCAGTACTTCGTATCTTCGAAAGCTCTGGTTTCCGCACCATACATTATAGCAGGAACTGCCTTTTGTCTATAGAACTTTATAATTGGCTCTATCGAGAATTTTCCATATTTCTTTAGTATGACCGTCGCTTAATCTGCAGCGGTCCAGACTTTTCTAATTCGCCCCATCTTGTAAGGCAAGTCGGAGGGGTGATCCTTAGTATTGAGACCTAAATAGCAATATTCTTTTGTGGTCTCTGTCCGATTGCCATTTAAATGCCAATTCTAGTTGGATTTAGTATTTTCTTGGGTCTTGCTACAGATCCGAATTTTAGTCTTGCTCAAGTTTCTTTAACTGATTGTCTTTAGCATAGAATTCTAAAGCTGTGAGTAAATTTTTCAATCCTTTAGGGGTTTTAGAAAGCAAGAACAAATCATCTGCATACAAAAGCCAAGGAAGTTTGTAGGTGCCAATTTTTAGAGGATTTGCTGTTACTGATCTAAATTGGTCTCCTATGTCAGATATAAAAAAAAAGTTGAATAGTGAGGCAGCTAATATACACCCCTGCTTAAGGCCGCGGTTAGTCATTATGGTTTCTGAGAGTTTACCATCAATAGGCGAATTTGAATCGAAGTGTTTGTATGTAGTTGTTAAATCAAGGCTAGTATGTAAGGTGGACAATCTGCTCTCTAGTTTCTCGAACAGTAGATCTTTAAATATCGTCTCAAAAGCTGCTCTGAAGTCGATAAATGCTATGTAAATTGGTTGCCTAGTCTGTAGTCCATAGCCCTTAATTACACATAGTGCAAGCATATTAATTGCAGTACCCGATCCTGGGACAAATCCAATTTGGTGCATATCAAGAGCGTTCATTTCTTTAACCCACTTTGAAAAGTCTCTTAGCAAAAGTCTTGCAAAAATCTTGCCTGGAATATCCAGGAGAGCAATATGGCGATACTTTCCAGGTAATTCACAATCTCGCTTCTTGAAAATTGGTACTATAATAGACTTTTTCCAAGAAAGATCAATCAAACTTCGAGTTATGAGCCTTGAAAAAATAGCATAAAGTACTGCAGCCCACTCTTCTGGGTGTGATTGAGCATGTAATTATTAAGTCCATCCGGATCAGGTGCATGAGAAGTGCTTAGCTTTGTTATTTGACAAAGTATGTCTGCCTTGTCAAACATCAAATTACTGTCATTCATCCACAGCGAGTACTAGGCACTTATATTTAAGCCGTGCAAGTCCTCAAAATGTTTAATCGGCATCTCTTTTAGGGTGCAGTTTAATTTGGGAAGGAGAGTGGGTAAGGTGATTTGCAGCATTTAAAATCTTAGAAATGTCAGCACTATTTTTAGATGCCATAGTAGATAATATCAACTCGGTCTTTGATAAATGGTTGCTCGATATGCTTTGTGCCAATTTTTGTATTTCATTTTCGTTTAGGCCAAAATGTTTGCAAAAAAATGCCCGAATGCGTGATTTGGCCGATTTTCAGCTGTTTTGAAAATTCTGAACAGCTGAAAGTTCGACCAGATCAGGCATTCGGTACTGGGGGCTGCAAGAATGTCCCTTGCTCACTATATTGTGAGCAGGAGTTGCAGGGGTGTCCCCCCGCATACCTCCCAAAAAGAAAGGCTGCAGGGCTGTCCCCCGCAACGTCCCGCTCACTATACAGTATAGTGAGCACAGGTTGCGGGGGTATCCCCTGCAGCTGTCACGCGTCACAAGAATTTTTTTGAAAAAGGAAAGGACCCTGTGATTTCCGATTATGAAAGTGTAAGGGAACAGGCGTCACAGGGACACAGCGCGTCGGAATTAAAGGTAAGTAGGGGATGGGGTGTGTTGGGGTGTGGGCAGGTTTGGCCACGTGTGAAATGTTCAGGGGCGAAAAGACCAAAGGTTATTTCTCCCTCGAACATTATTACCTCCGTCATTCAACCCCAAATCTTCATTTTGAGGACTCGAGTGGCCTCCAGTCTTTCATTTAATGGAAGGAGCCTTACTCGTCTAATAGAACTACTTAGTTCAGTTTCTTCATGGCCACTTCCTTGTTAAATACGTGCTTATGCCTATACTTCGGATTTTGATTGTGATGGCCATAGCTTAAATATAGACATAACTGCTACATAATGACCGTCGGACAAGATCAATTCTGCGTTAAGATCTCTGGGGTCGATTCGGATGCACTGCTCAAATACAAGCAGTTGATCCGAGGACCACCGAAATCTGTTACCGCCGCTTGAATTTTCTAATAGAGGCATATAGCTTTCATAACCCAACTGTGGAGTTACCCAAGACCATTTCATCGCCAATAGGTCATGGTCACTGTGCAGTTGTGGAAGTACTTTCTTGGACATCATTAAACATACCTCGATCGACAAATATATAATCAATAATGGCAGATTGTTTAGCCCTCTTCCAGGTACATTTCTGAGGAATATCTCCTTTCAAAGCTCCATTTAGAATTGCTTGTTGTCTTTCTGAAATCATAGTCGACCATTTGTGTATCGCTCTGTCAATCTTAAGGGGATGATCTGAAAGGCAGTGTACATTCAAATCCCCTGCTAAAATCGTAAAGCAAATGGAAGAGTCTAAAACAATAAGTTGAAACATTTGTTCCAAATCTTGCAAAAAGGTAACCTCAGAGATGCAAACATGATTCCAATAAAGATTAAATATTGCAAGGGTGCCAGCTGGAGCCCTTATCCTAACCATTTGCGTATAATTGTTTGGGGTGACCCACGGCTCTAGAATATAGTTTGAATCTGCTTTGACAGCTACCAACAAACTGGCAGATGGTCGGCCTCAAGCCAGAGTTTTCGCTGGAAGTTAGGAGATATTGTATCCATGCCATAGCAGAGGGTTGACAAGCCACGTTTCTTGTAGTAATATATAATGTCAGTTATTAAGGGATTTATTGACTATGCGCAATAAATGCTTTAAAGCCTTGCGTGTTCCAGCTGGCTAGCTTACAATTTGACAACTTTACAATGTATGATTGTTATATATTTGTTGAATTGTTGCCTGAATAGGGGATTGTTATGTCTGATAGGTTTAGGTACTGTACCTAGAGTAATTACGCAATTATGATCAAATATATCTCTGGGACAGTACTTTGCATCGGCTCTGAACATATATCTGGAGTATCTGTGGCACGTGTTTCTGATTGGTCATCTGCCCCTCATGCTTTGCCCTTGTCATCTTGTTTTAAAATGAAGCCCATACGAAAAAGATCAGCTTTTACTTTCCATATGGTATTTAGACTATACTGGACATAATCCGTAATCTATCTTGTGTTAAATCGTTGTTATGAATGTACTCGACCAGAGATATATCAGAAGAGCACAGGTCTTCAAGTATTTGTATATTGCAAACAATTTATAATATACTAGTTCTATTTAGAGTATACATTTGAAAGCGTCCTCCTCTACATATCAGTAGGCGAGTGATGGCTTTTATATTGGCTCAAATGGACTAGCTGATTGACCATAGAACTTTTCATCTGGATTTTTAGCTGAGTTTAATTGTGTGTAGCTCTTCCGGTAACCCCATTTGAGATATCTCATATGACCTGGTGGGCTGAGTGGGGAGTTGTATCTTTACATTTTCTGAGAGATTGCAGGTTGCAAGGAATTTAAGTTTTTATTCTTCGTTGCTCTAATGTACGGCATGGGTGAATGAGTGTCTCGATCATTTGGTAAATTAGCATGTAGGTTTGACACCACTTCTGCTCTATCTACAGAACATACCTTAGTATTGGAAGGTGAATAAAAGGAGGGGTTGTTCTTATCCAAATGTTTAACTTCCTGTTCTAGACCGTCAATGGGTTTATATGCCACATTTTTCAGCAGGGTATTTAACCTTACCTGTGTCGCAGCTTTTCTTGCTTTAGCCATCTTGACATGCTTTTTCGTTATTTGAGTACTAGTTCTCTGTTTGGGTAGCTGGGAGTGTTAAATACTGGCTACAATTTCGAGATCTAGTCAAAGATGATTTAGGGGAAGGTTTCTAATTTTTTGATTTATTTATTTTTTCACCATTCGAGGATTCAGATTACAATATTTACTATTAGTGAATATCTTGAAGGGTAAGGCAAGAAGCTTTAGTATTCTATGTTCCTAGCTTCTTGGTCAGGCAGGACTCTTGTGCCATCACTGCATGATTTTGAATAAGGGCGCTAAGGCACTTCTCACCATAATCCACATGCAGCAGTAGAATCTTCGCTGTCATACAGATATCGTCTTGGCCCATTTCATGCTCCCTGATGGTAGGAGTGTCTGCAAAACCAATGGGTCCGAGTTGGCAGTAATAGTTGGAAAGGTAGTTCAAGTGCAATGTCGCGTAGCGAAACAGTTTTTTCTAGGCACTCTCTGATCTACTGGAGTTACTAAATCAATAGATATAGCCTGGTTAGAGATATTTTCTATTTGAGTATCAGAACCAGGTGTTTTTGTAGTGAAATTTATAAGTAATTTAGTCAATAGCTTGTTAGTTTATGTATCTTACCATCTAAAGTCTCATAAAAGTTTGGTTAACAACGTGAATGCTGTATTCGTGGCGCCTAATGTGATCTCGATAAGAGGAGCAGAACCTTGACTTGGGAAGGAGATTCTATGTTGGATTAGCAAGAAAATGAAAGAGGGGAGTATGAACAAGAAGAGGACGAGTTGACGAACATAATTGGTAATTGGTGAGTGTGATAACGTGGGGGAAAAGTGTCATGTGAGCATTATCTCTGTGCATCTGGACTTCTAATTTCCCACAGCTGGATTGACAGCAGCTGTTATTATTTGAGGTGATGTTAGGGCACACGTGATGGCTGAATGTGTAATGGACGCTTGCAGAATAGGCGTAATCTGTTGGGACGAAGTATCTAGCTGAGGGTATAATAGGGACATATGGGCATGTTCGGAATGTGCTATGACGTCTGCATTGGTGATAACTGGCCGGTGGGTAGGCTGTAATATCGGTAAGGATCAAGGCGTGGCGATTGGTGATTAGATTGACTTTGCGGATTCTGCTGTTGTCGAAAGCAATCAGCACTTCATCAGGAATATCAGCAGTCTCACCAACTGAATCTTCACCTTGTCTACTGGTTGTAATTGTTTGGTTTGTGAGGACCGAGCTGACTTGGAGATGCACATCTCTTATATCTGAGGTAGTTGACAGCATTAGTTTTAACAGTCGCGTTGGCAACAGCTTAATAGCAAATATATTTAAATAAAAATGCCTATCTAACCCTATTGGTATGAGGGTAATTCCCTACCTAGCAAACTGAACTAAGGGTGCTCGTCAAATGTCCAAATTAATATAGTTCTCCGTCCAAAACCTATTTGGTATATGGCCATGCCACTTAGAAAAAACATAACAAACATAGACCAGAGCAATAGCCTCCCCACTCGGGCTTTGCTGGGCCAAACTACTTGGGTGTCCTCCCAAAGAAGGGTGTTACAGTTCTACAGCTTCTTTGTGGGTTTTTCAGGGCAAGTTGTAATTCTACACACACATCCAGTACTTTTTGTTCTTTAAAGAGGAAAAAGGATTTTCCTAGTGCGATTCCACAATTTATCTTCGATTTGAAAGCGATGTTTAGGGTAAACAGCATTATGTGCTTTAGTATTCGGTCCCTTGCATGATATGTTATTTATAACATGCTTAATACCCAGAGGTTTCTAAGCGCAGACCTGGGGATCGAACCTGTGGTGCTCCATGTCATCTTGCTTCCAAGGCAAGCACGTTGCCCCTGAGCTATCTTCCCAAGATGAACGCAAATATCACCCCGCTAACCCAGCCAGGTCTTGCATCAATGAAATCCTTCATTGTTCTAAAAAGTTACAGGCCCTCGCCCACGGGGAAGAAAGTGTCCTACAAGGTCATGTGAAAGGAGCAGTGCGCCTCTGTTATGTTATGGTTATTCTAGCTCGTGGAACTCCGCTTCCACGAGCCCAGTGTTCCAGCCCCATCCTCACCGAACTTTCCTACCTTTCCGTTCTGTTCGGTTGCTCTGGTCCGACCTCCGGGGGCCGCTGAATAAAGCTCCTCAACTCATCGTGTGCCTCGCCTCCTTATTACAATTGGCGACGAGGAGGTGAACCGTCCCCCGGAGCGCAGCGGACTGCCCCAGCTGCCAGCCTCGTCCCACCGCAACGAAGCGATCTCCGCTTGCCGCCGCCGCATACATACGGCTGCGCCCCTCCCCGATTCTGGGTAGAGGGCGGCGCAGGCACAGGCGGCCGCGCCCCTCCCCGATCCCGGGTAGAGGGCGGCGCAGCCGCAGAGCAGGTACCCTGTGCCAGCAAGCAAGGTACGATTTATTTGGGGTTTTGGGCACCAGACACCTCGTCACGCGCCATCACGCCCACGTGCAGCACCAACGAAAAAAAAAGGCAAGGACCGCAAAGCGTGTATTACGTGCAGCCATTTTGTTGTCCCTGTTGCCATAGTGACATTACGTGCAGCCATTTTGTTGTCCCTGTTGTCATAGTGACAACGTTATCCAGCATTTCTCGTTCCTCCACAGCCACTAAACTAATCCTTGCCGACACAAAAGCCTCATCTGCTCTTAATAAAGACCAAGAGCAAGAGACTCAAACCAGATTCTTTATCATCCACAAAAGAACAAATAACGCCTTTTCATACCCAGTGACTTTTGCAATCCAGAGACACACAAAAAAAAATTGTTTTCCAGCCTGCCTCTCAACATAGTTTTCAGCACAGTTTTCACACAGCTTCACATCTCCCATCATGCAAAACATCCCCCATTTGGCCAAATTTCTCCCGTGCCCTGGGACACCAGCCTCTCCCTGGGAACAATGGATCGATGGGTTCCAAATCTACCTGAGAGCCATTGGGGGCAACAAATTCAAGGATGACCTCAAGGAAGCGACACTCTTGAACTGCATAGGAGCAGAGGCACTAAGACTGTTTAGGGCACTACCAGAACCGGACGATGTTGGAGGTGATGGCAACCACAACCACAAATTCGACACAGCCTTAGCCAAGCTCACCAAACATTTTGGTAACAAGACCAACATTGTACTAGAGAGGTACAAGTTCTTTACCAGGAAGCAACAAAAGAGTGAGTCGATTGACTCTTACATTGCATCCTTGAGAGTACTGATGTCAACGTGTGAATTCACTGGCGTCAGCGATGAGTATCTGAGGGACCAGCTTGTCCTCAATGTAGCGGATCCTCGTATTCAGCAGAAACTGTGGCAGATGAAGAATCCCTCCCTGGACCAAGCCATAGAGACAGCAAGAGGCCTGGAGTTTGGTGACCACTGCCTGAAGGAGAGACTCTCCCAAAAGGATTGTGTTGAGGTGAAATCCGTTGAAACTAATCCAGAGGCTGACAACACTGAGAATTTGCTCGCCTTGGTCAGGAGGGCTCCAGCCTTCCGAGGCTCAAGAACTAATTCCAGGAGAGGAAAGGGTCCATCCAATGACTTCAGGGACCCTGCCCATTGCCAACGATGTGGATGGTTCAAACACGAAGACCCTGAGAAGACATCTCCCGCAAATAATGCTGAGTGCTACAAGTGTGGCCGCCGCGGACACTTCGCCAAGGTTTGCAACAGTAACAGGGGTAGAACAACCAGATCTCCCAGATACAATAGGGGCCCGTCTATCAGATCTGCCTCGGTGAGATTCATAGAAGATGACCCCAGTTACGATAACATGCTGCTCATCGACCGAGACTCCCCTCCAATACAAATACTCACCATCACTTCCTCACGTGACGCCAAGGGCCCGTGGGTCGACATGTATGTGGATGGGACGCTTCTTCAAGTAATGGTGGATACAGGTTCCCCCTATACAATGGTAGATGTCCAAACATTTTTGGGAACTCTCTCTAGGAAGATACAGGACCTATGCTGCACGCCAATAAAGGCCACAGGTTATGGCAAGACTCCTATCGAAATAATTGGGTATACCTGGGTCAAACTCAAATTTTTCGAGAGAGAGACATATTGTAAACTCTTTGTGGCCAAAAATGGCTGTTCAGTTGTTGGTTGGGAGGAGCAAGCTGCCTTACGAATAAAGATCCATCCTGGAGAAGAAGTTCCAGTCCTGAGTGTGCTGAGCGACACCGATGCTACTACCAGCTTGGAGCCCACCAACATAAAGTCCACTTTAGCCAAGATGTTTCCAAAGGTATTCAACAACAAGGTGGGACTCCTCTGAGGCTTTCAACATAAGATAGTCTTGAAGGACGACGCCGTTCCTGTAGCCCATCGTGTTCGTGGAATCCCCTTTTGCACCAAAGACGCCTTGAGGAAAGAGCTCACTCGACTTTGTGAGGAAAACATCATCTAACCCATTGAGAGTGCCGAGTGGCTCGCACCAATTGTCCTTGTCGGCAAACCAGACAATTCGATAAGGTTGTGTGTTGACCTACGTGACTTGAACTAGAACATATGGGTGGACAGACACCCTCTCCCTAACATATCAGAACTCCTCACAACCATGAAACCGGCCAAATACTTCAGCACCCTCGACCTCTCGTCGGCATACCATCAGATTCCATTGGAGGAGAACTCAAAAAATCTCACTTCCTTTGTGACACCTCTGGGGGCATTCATGTTTAACAGGATGCCTTTTGGCCTCGCATCAGCCGCAGCTGTTTTTCAACGGTTAATGTCGCACCTGTTTGGAGGTCTCGACGGTGTCCACTGTTTTCAGGACGACATACTCATATCTGCCGAAAACGAAAGAGTACATGATGCCAAGCTCATGTGTGTCCTCCAAGTAATCCAAAAAAGTGGACTCACCCTCAAATTGGAAAAGTGCAACATAAAATGCAGCCAAGTATCCTATCTTGGCCACTCCATAAACGCCGAGGGAATCAGCCCCAAGAAAAAACTCATGGATGTCATAATAAACATCGCCGAACCCGAAAACAAGGATCAACTCAGGAGTTTTCTCGGCATGACCGAATATTACTCAAAGTTTGTAAACGTCTATGCCAACAAGACAAAACACATGAGGAACCTCTTAAAGAAAGCCACCAAGTTTGTATGGTCCTCGGAATGTAAGAAGGAGTTTGAGGAAGTCAAGTGCGACATTAATAAGGCTCCTGCTCTAGCAATGTTCTACTGTAAGGCAAAGACCATCATCTCCGTCGATGCCAGCAAATATGGACTTGGTGGTGTCCTGGAACAACAGCAAAAGGGAAACATTGTGACCATTGCCTTTGCCTCAAGAGTCTTGCGTGGCGCTGAACTAAATTCAACGATGGAGAGAGAAGCCCTGGGGGTGAAGTGGATTTTATAACATTTCGGAACTTAATATGGGGCTTACCTATACTACTCAACACTGATCACAAACCGTTAGTAAACATCCTTCAATCTAAGACACCACACCTTATTTCGCCAAGAATCAGGCGTTGGTTTCTCGATATCATGCAATACAACCTCCAAGTCTGCTACACTCCCGGCTCATCAAATGGACTAGCCGATTGCCTCTCTAGACTCTCTACCAACCAGGAAGAAGAGATCGATCAACCTCAGGAAGACATCATAGCTACTATCAATCCTGCCATTTCCAAAGAAGATTGGCTGAACATCACCAACAATGACACAGAACAACAAGAAATGAGAAAAGCCATAATTAATGACTGGATCAAACCAAACCACATCCTAACAGACTTCATACCTTTCAAGGATGAAATAAGTATGAATGAAAAACACATATTCAGAGGAGACAAACTAATTCCACCTGTAATGCTCAGAGAGAAACTCCTTGAACTAGCCCATGAAGGTCATTTGGGAAGAAGCTTGACGAAAAATAGACTGAGGAGCAATTACTGGTGGCCGCACATGTGGAAAGAAGCAGAAGAAACTGTAAAAAGTTGCGTTGCATGTGCCTCGAGCGACAAATCAAAAATTGTAAGGAAGACCCCTCTCCAAATAATAGAACCACCCAAGGAGGTTTGGTCAAAAGTTGCTATAGACATTATGGGCCCCTTCGAGAACATTGAAAGCGAGAAAATATATATAATAGTGCTCGTAGATTATACCTCGAAGTGGACTGAATGGGGAATAGCTGAAACGAACGTCTCATCCAAGAAAGTAACACAATTCCTGACAGAAATATTTAACAGAGAAGGGGATCCCAAGGAACTGGTCTCAGACAACGGATCCCAGTTTATATCGTCGGAGTTTCAAGAATTCCTCAAGCACAGATGCATCAAACATTTAACAACATCTCTATACCATCTTATATCAAACGGATTGGTGGAGAGGATGAACAGACTTGTAAAGAGCATAATACAGCTGGCCATCGCCAACACTCTCCCATGGAGAGAAACCCTCAAAGAAGCCTTGTGTGCGTAAAGAACAACACCACACACCACCACTAACATCAAGCCATTTACCCTGATGCGTGGTAGAGCCGCAACCAATCGTCTAAGACCAGCTTGGATATTCATGAATGGTGGAGAAGTCAAGATTGACATGGATAAAATCCGGAAGAGGACAACTGAGAAACAGACAAAATACAAAACACATTACGACTCCAAAAATGCAGTAAAAGAAATGCGAGTGCAAGCAGGAGACTGGGTCTGCGTCAAAGAACCAAAAAAAACATCCAAGTCCGAAAGTAAGTTCAGACCCCCACAGAAGGTCATCCAATGTCACGGTAAATCCGTCACACTTGATGATGGAAAGAAGTGGTCAGGAGACGACATAGTAAAGATAACAATGGACGTTCACAGACCGAGTACCTCCAAGCACGCACCATTTGGAAATCCGTCAGAGTCAAATCCTCCTTCCACGGGAGCATCTCAAAGTAGCCAACGTGAAGACAATGGCTCCCACATGGACACTGAGAAAACTCTCAACAGCAGACTATCGAAGAGGAATCGGAAGATCATACAAAACTTCAACCAAGACTTCTTATATTATTAACAGCTTCCATATGTAATACCCCTCTCCCTTCTTCCACCCCCCCTCCCCCATCCTGTTTTCCTAACAGCGGAGATGTTATGTTATGGTTATTCTAGCTCGTGGAACTCCGCTTCCACAAGCCCAGTGTTCCAGCCCCATCCTCACCGAACTTTCCTACCTTTCCGTTCTGTTCGGTTGCTCTGGTCCTACCTCCAGGGGCCGCTGAATAAAGCTCCTCAACTCATCGTGTGCCTCGCCTCCTTATTACAGCCTCCTGGCAGCACCATCCAACGGGAAAGATAGCCAGGCCTTCCTGCCCTCAACAATCTCCATGCGAGTAATACAGCTTTGCAATACTTTCATCTTGAGACCCCTGCAAGCCACAGGACCATCTAAACCCAGACCACAGACCATAACACTTGTACATCCCTCGATCGATCACTAAGATCAGAAGGCCAGGCTATCGCACCTTCACAAATGGGTCACCTGATTTGTGTAGCGAGGTGCAGGGTGGCAACAAATTATAGCCCAAAAGGTGGAGGAAGTTGGCAGTTGCTGATCTGTCTGGGTGGGAAATGAGTGGGGCATGTGAGTTAGTGTGACCTCAGAACGTTCGGTAGCAGCAGAATTCTTTGCTGATGCATTCCCATTCTGTACGAAATAAATACTTGGTATCCTTGCAAGCATGTCTTGTGCCTTTTTCCCCTAGTGGGCTGTATTTTCTCTAGTGTGAGCGTGCAGGGATGTGCCTTCACAATGGAATCCTGCAGGTTCTCTTCGGTCAGTCTTTTCCCCTATTCTTGTATTTCCAGGGCTCCCCAAATCCCTCTTGGCCTTTGATGGACTTACTTCAGCAGGATCTTGATTGGGTGCCTGCCCATGTTCTGAGTATGGGTTTCTCGGGCTCCTGTAACCTTTTTGGCTTCTCCAGTCTCAGATGCCAATGTCAGTACGTTCGCTGCTGGAAATGCTTTTGGGGAGGCAGGGCCTCCTCATCCTTGTCCTACCACTTTCCTTGTATGTGTTTTCCATATGTTTTCTGCACAGGATTCCAGTTTGGAGCCCTGGCAGTGCGGCTCTTCCATCTTTTCCTTTTGGTGAACAATACCCATGGGATACCATTATGGTAACCATGGGTAGGTGGACACCTTTGTACCACTAGTGTTTGTTTTCAGGCACATGTGTCTTGCCCACAGAGCAGGTTATGGGCTGGTGGCAGCTACATGCTGACTTGGCAGTGTGTCTGGGTGCCCTCCATTTTTGGGACACCCAGGCCCTGCCAGAGGAATCAATTAATCTCTGGACAAAGGCAAGATGGACACTGTTGCCTCACGGTTTCTTTTACTTGTTTCTCAAAGCCCTACCAAGCCCTGGCTCGGTTCCCTTTCCCTGATTGGATGTTGGGTAGAAGGACCATATATGGCTCTGGGGCTGCCTCTGCTAGACTGGTAGGATCCTTCCCAGGGAATGCTTGTTTTGGGTACACCCAAGGGGTGGGACCCGAATGAATGGAGAGAGGAGTCAAATGATATTCTGTGTTGTGGGTGTCTGGTTTTGGATGTGTGTCACAATGCCTTTGGTCTGCCTGAGCCAGCCCAGACAAACTGTAATGAATGCAGTTTGTGCTCTGAAAGGCTGAGTGTTGCCTCCAATACACATTTGAGTGAATGACCTGAATGCCTGTGAGCCTGATTGGATGCTGCCTGATGAATGAACTAGTGTGTGATTGGCGGCTGAGCCTAGCCCAGCCTGAATGTATGGGGGACATTTGTGTAAAGCAAGGGACCCCACACGTACCTCTGTTTCAAAGGCTGAAGTCAGAAGAAGAAACCTGGAGTATTCTTGAAGCTTGTATCCTGAATCCAGCTAGAGGAAGAAGTCTGCGGCTGCAACTCTTAACAAATCCAAAGACTGCATTGCTGATTCAGGACTGAACCAGAGAGGACCTGGACAGGCGTTCTCTTCCCGTAGCAATGAGGGGGACATTGTGTAACTGCTGCTCTTCACCTGAAGTGTCCTGGAAGCCAGTCCTGTGTGCCTGCTGTGCTGCAGAGTTATCTTTGTGGGTCCAGAAGACGATTGTCTTGAGCCCAAGAAGTCCGCCAGCATTGTTCAGGGTCTGGAGGCTGTTTGTGATGCTGCGAAGCCAGATTGCCATGTATCGCCCCGAAGAGGGGGTGCTCCTGGCAGATGCCCAGAGCTTGCCAAGTGCCATCAAAATGAAGAAATCATCAAGGTGCACTGCAATAATGACATCTGTCCTCTTTTCTATGACGGAGGAGGTCCAGTGTCCCCGCGTGTGAAGAAGAGGCCTCCAGTAGGTTTCCTGTCATTTCAAATCAAAGATAGTTCTGAGGGTCTAGACTTGGTGGTAGCCCGCAGAGAAGTGCAGTGCTCAAGTCCAAGTCACCAGAAGCCATCCTGTTGTCCACGCTGCAGCTACAGCACTGAAGAACTGAACTGTGGCCAACCGCAAAATACCAAAATCCGACATCTAATTCTGTCACTGCGCCCGTCGTCACTGAAGGTCATCGAAGAAACCCAAAGGACTCATCCACCCATCCCAGTCCTTGTCGAGGTCCACAGTGAGATTCGGCTTTGTGGAACATCCACAGCCGGCGTAGTAACCTGACCAAGGAGACCTTCACTGCTGCATTTCTGATACGGCTTGGTTCCCTTCTCCTGCTTGTCACCGATGTCCCAGGGACTTCTCTTTCCAGAAGGGGTCCATCCTTGAGGGCATTGTAGAGTAAAACCAAGGAACTCCACCACTTTGCCCTCCAGGTCACCCAACACAAGATACTGTGACGAAGAAGAGCGTCTTCCATCCACCGGGTTCATCCAAGGGTCCCAGATTCAACTTGGATCATGTTCTCCTGTGGCTTCCCAGGTACTTTGGGGTGGTGGGATCTGTAGAAACAAAAGCAGACAATAACTGAACATATAAGGACTGGGCATGGTTGTAAAAGCAAAGTGCAACTTGCATTTTTATTACAGGTTGCCTAGGTGAGGAGGGATCCTCATACAGTATTGCATTTTTATTCTGCCAATGTTATGCCCTATGTTTCTACTTTAATGTCTATGTGGTTAACCAGTGCCTATCATTTGAATGCTTTTTAATAACTGTCAGCAGTTGGTGCATTATAACTGAATCTAAGGGTAACTGTGCGACCACATAGAACTGTATATATTGCGTTAACCATTTGATTACATTTCTAAGTGGTATTTATTTGTATACATCCACCTAATTTGCTTTAGCCTTTAATGACCGAACTGTTAGCACATAACATAGTGGACATTCTAGTGTGGGGAGCTTGGGGGGGTGAGGGTAGAGTACCTAATAACCAGTCTGCATCACCTCCCTTGAGTCTCAAGCTTGGCTGCTCTTCCATTGCTATCAATTGAAAACCTTGGCTGGGTTACCTCTGGCCTCTACCCCAACCATATAGTGGGTAGTAGTAGAGACACCTCCATACAGCCTTTACAGTAGGGCTCCGCAAGCCCTCTGATATATTTAATGCAGCAGGGGCTTGGTTGGGCATCTGCCTGTGTTCAGCGTTTGGGTTTTCCCGGCTCCCGTAACCCTCTTGGTTTCTCCAGCACTCTGGTACAGAGCCGCTCGCCCATCTCTCCGGTGTTACCTTCTCGAAGCATCTGCTTCTTGTGCAGAGGTTGCTGATCCGATCTCTCTGTGGCATTGTGGGCTTGGCATGGTTAACTAGCCCCTGGCCTCCCGTGTCCCCTCCAGCTCTATGGTGGTCACGCCACCAGGCGAGACAGTCTCTCTATCGCCTCTGTCTCGTTCTCAGCTTAGTTGCCGTTTAGAACGCCAGCCTTCCGGTGTCTTGCTGGCAATCCGCTCTCTCTCCGCGCTACCCCCAGCTCTGCGGTCCAACGTGCTCCGCCCCTCCAGGACGTCTTCCTGTCAGAGGCTCACCTCCGCATAGAATTCTCTCTCCTCCATTCAAGGTTCCTCGTCTTTTTTATGTTTGTTACCAATAACGAAATGGGTGTGTCGTTCCTCTTTGACTGTTGGGTTCAGGGGGAATCCAGCATTACCTGAAGCCAAAGAGATTGAAGTAATGTCATGACTATTTGAATCCAAAACAGAAGTAACATCAGTCTTGTTAATTCCCATATATGCAGACAATTTTTTAATATATTTATTTTTATTTGCAGACTATGTATTCTTGATAGGGAGTTCCTTGTAGAATGGGAGTCCTTGTCACCTAGAGGGTAGTAGTGGGCTCCCCTCCCTAGCCTCAAAAGGGGTGACTCCCCTTTGGGAAGACAGGATAAAGAGTCCAGATTCTTCGGAGTTCAATGTTAAGAGGGTAAATATGGTTACCCAAACTTTACACACACACACCCACACCCACACACCACACACCACACACCACACACCACACACCCTTGCACTGCCCCACTCGCATGCTCTCCCCCACACTCACACTCTTGCTTGCACACACTTGCACGCTTATTTGCTCTCTTGTCTTCAATCCTCAAGATTGGACAAATCCTCTTGCCTCTTAAGAAACCAACACTGGACCCCCAACAATCTGAAAAACTATTGGTCCATCACACATCTAACCGTCATAGTTAAGAATCTTGAGAAAGCAGTATCCATGCAACTCCTCCAACACATCAAAGCCAACTACCTCCTTCAGCCCTACCAGTTTGGCTTCAGACCCAGATGCAGCATAGAAACTGCTACCATCAAGGTGATTGACGATGCCCTTAACATCCTTAATGATGACCATCCTTGCCTCCTGGTTCTCCTTGACCTCGCAGCAGAATTATACACAGGGGAGTCGGTGAGATCATACTCGACTAGTTCAAATCTTACCTTGCTAACTGCCCCAAGTCGTCCAAATGTATTCCTCCATATCCCCAACTATTCCAATCACCTGTGGAGTCCAATCTCCAGTTTGTTCCACTCCTTAGTCTTCATCACCCAAATCCATATTCCTTCATTATATCTCTCCTGTCTATGGATATCCCATATCTCCAATCCCACCCCTGGTTTCAGAGGTGTGGTTTCCAACCACTTGACTAAAAATGTGGCAGCATGCTGCACTCCTTCTGAAGAAATACTAATTTCATTTGTATGCTCCAATTTCTGATTTATTGGTGCTACCTTGATAAAACGCATGTTTTTAGATTCTGAGATTCGAGGAGAACATTTTAAGATGTTGCATGATTGCATTCGGATAATGTTTTTACAATTTGACCTGTTTTAACCTGTGGAGTCCCGCAATGATCGATCTTCTCCCCAGTGTCAAGTTCTTAACACCACCTCTTTCGGACGTATTCCTTATTCTATTAACCACAGTCACTTAAATGGCATTGTCTTCAGTATCTCATCAAATTCACGGGGACGAGTTCCTCCTATTCCATAGCGATGCCATGGTGGCCTCCCGGTTCTCCTGTTCACCCAGTTACCTCTGTGTCTGCAGGGGAAGGCTTTTGGGCTTGGCACTCGCTCGGGTTCTCTCCCTCTGCTCCGGGTTTCGTGCTTCTCCTTGTTGTCAGTGTCTCGCCCTCTGTCCTCTCTTGTTGCAACCTGGTCTGGATGCGGGTCGTAGAGTGTCTTGTGGACTCCCAGCTGGGTGGTTTTGGCGCTATTTGATGGGTGCACGGCCCACCACGGAACTGTTGTGGTCACGCCACCACGGGGATAAGGATCCCCTTCTCCTCGGGGCCCCTTCTACTCAGAATAACGCCAGGCCTCCAGCATTTCCTTCTGCTGCTTCGGAGTCTTCCAAAAAATGTAGGCTCTGCGACTCTCCTCAGCTCTGCTTCCTCCATGCATCACATCTGGGGGGCTTCCCCTTCGTACGCTCTTCTCTCTGGCTTAGTGCTTCGCCTCTCCTCAGCATGCTCCCCTCGTTCAGCCTCCTTGTCTCCGTTAAATGTACAACTCTTCGTAAAGGGACTGATCCTCGTTCTTGGTCATAGTGGGGTATTTTAATTTAGTCTTCAGCCAAGTCTTTGGATCTTATAATGTTCTTTATATTGCAGTCCTATATATGCTACCATGGCGGATGGTCTAGGGAGTTCTTCACAGAACCGGTCGTCCTTGTCCCCTAAGGCAGAGTCTGAGGCCCCACTTGCCTAGACCCCAAGGGAAGGTCTTGCAGAGCGGGCTCACCTCCCTACCCTCAAAGAGGGAGGCTCCTCCTTGGGGATAAGGGACAAATACAGTCACAGTTGGTAGTAAAAACCAAAGGAGGAGATAATTTTTACCACTATGGTGGTGTAGAGTGTAAAGGTGAGTGGGCCAAAGACGTGTGTGTGTGGGCCGAGATGTTGTGAGTTCCATGAAATGGAGAAGCAGCAGTTGGAAAGGTAGGAGACTACACAGTTGAGTGTTGTTTTCTTTTAAACCAAACGAGGAAATGTTTTGAAGGAGAAAGAGATAGTCCACAGTGTTGTGGCAGCAGAGAGATTTGATGGGTTAAAAATATGTCAAAGGTGAGCAGTGGGTTAAGTCCTGGGTAAGAAATATGGTGGAATGTTATTTCTGGAATTCCGATCAGAGGAGGTTGCAGAGGGAGTGATCCTCTGGGTAGCCGACGATGCAGTGAATTATAACTTGCTTGACGACTGGACTATTGTTCTAGTGCATGAGGAAGGATGCTCGGTTAAAGGAAGTGATTGTTAAGATTAGCAGTGGGGTCTTAATTATGTGCATTCCAGCAGCTCTTTTGTAGCAGGCGGGGGAAACACCTTTGAAACGAGGGAGTGAAAAAAAGTGGGATGTGACTGGTGCAAGTTCTTTAACTGTGTGTGATGCTGGAGGGTTGATGGGGGTGCAGGGTGGGTAAGTTAAGTGGAGGATGGATGAGAATCTAGTGAGTAGGGAGGAGGTGTGATAGTGAGATGAGTGGGGGTAGGAAATGGTGAAGAGGAGAAGGGAGAAAGTGGAAGAGCTAAGTGGGTTGACAGGGTATTGCATAATTTTGTGCTTTAGGAGAAGTAGAAGGCAAAGTAGTCGGCAGAGAGAAGAGGTTACAGATATTCTTTGGGGGGGCGAGGGGTGGAGAGGATCAACCAGAGGGTGATAACAAGTTTGAGAGTAGGAACGCAGAGATGATATAAGGTCTACATAGTATGATTTGGCAACAGTGAAGGTAAGGAGAGTCCTTTAGAGGCAGTGAGATGAGTGGGGGGAGTGATATTTGCGCCGCCAGCAGCACAAGTGGAATCGCATGGATGGCTTCGTTTTTGGATGCTTGGTGAGATCCATGGTTGAAGGCCAGGGCAAGGGGCATGGGTGAGCGTGCAGGATGATGGTCAAAGGAGATGGCAAGCCTGTTACAGAGCTAATTAAATGTCAGTTCAATAGAATGGGCAAGTAAGGGAGAGAGGCCTTGGAGGGAAGACTTGACTTAGTTCAATTAAGGTGCACTAAGTCCATTTTGACATTTCTCTCTGTGATAGGTGAAGGCAGGATGAGTGTGAGTGGGGGGTGGTAAACGGAGAAGGGAACGTTAAAGAGTGATCAGCGGGTGAGGGTTCAATAGACCCGGTGGAGGGTGAAGGATAGAAAGGTAAGATGAAAGAAGAGCCCACGGCTGCGAGTAGGAAGGGTTATGTAGGCTTATCACTAAGTGGTCATAGAGCATGGAGTCAGGCTGTAATTGAAGGGGCTTAGCAATGGTGGTAAGGTTGAGGTCACCCTTTATGACCAAGGGGACCTCAAATGAAGAGACTCCAGAAGTAGGAATCTTGAAAGGAAGGGGGGCAGTAAAATCAGGTAGGGGGGAGGTGGGCTGAAGGTGTCCATATTGATCATTCAACCAACACCTTTTTGTAGAGTGTTGAGGGGAGTGAGATATGGTGGCAAAGTCGGTGTGAGGTGTGGTAAGTGTTGCAGTATTGTGGGGGAGATCCTGGTTGTAGTGACATGCTTCATAGTGTTTGGGGGAATGGGAGTCGAAGTGGTCTGTGTTGGAAGATGGATTGGCCATTCCAGAGGCCTTGAGCTGAGGGCAGTGGGCAGTACAGGAGGTGAAGAGGTGGGTTGGGGAGTGGTAGAGGGGAACTGGACCGGATAGATGAGATTGGAGTGGGTAGCGCATATAAACGAGGAGCGGCAAGCATGCTGCTTTGTAGGATATTTGAGTCTTAGTGTTTGGGAAAGCGGGGGTGGGAGGGGAGACTGGGAGGCAATAGGTTCAGAGATGGGGGGGGTATCTGAGACAAGGAGACAGAACAGTGAGGAGGAGGAGGAGGAGGAGAATAGGTAGGAGCATGGCAGGGTGGGAGGGACAAGGAGTGCAGTAGGGAGGGGAAACTTGAAGATGGGTCAGAGGAAGTTCAGGTGGAGAAAAAGGCCTTCATCAGTCTGTGGGCTGTAAGTGACTGCAGATAAAGGTTCAGTAGTCTGATATCGGGCGAAAAATGTAGGTTTAATAGTCCGGTAGCGACCAAACTACAGGTTATGTAGGCAGGCTGGTAGTGGCCAAGAGGTGAAGTGAGTTATACGTGGACGACTATAGGCTAGGGATGTTCACACTGTTTATTGCCTTGTTGGTATTTCGTTCAAAGCACATTAAGATAAATATTACTTTATTATCCACGTTTTCGACTTGTGGTAACACTTAGAGGCCGATTCATGGAATAATTAGCGCGGCGCAAGTGGGCAAAAACGTGCGAATCGCAGTGGAATAGCGAAAACCAGCGGATGTGCGATAAAGTGCGCGGCGCACGTTGGCGCACAGGCCATCTAACAGCGTGCGCCAGGTCACAGCGAAAATCGCACAGGCCACAGCGAAATTTGCACATAGCGCGGCGCACGCAACAAAAGTAGGCGGAACACGGGCGTAACACTCGGAATGGGGAACAACTTGCCAAAACGTGGGCGTCACGGGGGAAGTACAGGGCACAAGTGCGCGGAATGCCCACACGCTCGCCTACAACACGTATTCATGGAATAGAATAGGGCAAAAAAGCGCACGCTCAAACCAGCGCACAGGCACAAACACGACCGCCACAAGAAAGCAGGCGGTAGCGTCTCTGCGGCTGTAAGAAATGTGCGCCATAAGGTGCGCCAACAAATAGCACCTATATACTGCCATGATGAATGTCCTATACTGTGGCCCTCCAGGACAAATGACGTGCAAAGGGGTACCCACAAACACGGACACCCGCTGACAAAAAATACGTGTGCGTGTATACCGGGGTGCGCGGGAAGTCTCTCACGCGATTTGGCCGGGTACGTGGATTCCAGGGGTGCGCGGGAAGTTCCACACGCGATTTCATCAGGGTACGTGTATTTCAGGGGTGCGCGGGAAGTTCCACACGCGATTGGCCCAGTGCGAGCAAGGTATGTGTATTTCAGGGGTGCGCGGGAAGTTCCACACGCGATTGGCCCAGTGCGAGCAAGGTATGTGCATTTCAGAGGTGCGCGGGAAGTTCCACACGCGATTTCATCAGGGTACGTGTATTGCAGGGGTGCGCGGGAAGTTCCACACGTGATTTCAGCAGGGTACGTGTATTTCAGGGGTGCGCGGGAAGTTCCACACGCGATTCGCCCAGTGCGAGCAGGGTACGTGTATTTCAGGGGTGCGCGGGAATTTCCACACGCGATTTCAGCAGGGTACGTGTATTTCAGGGGTGCGTGGGAAGTCCCACACGCGATTGGCCCAGTGCGAGCAAGGTATGTGTATTTCAGGGGTGCGCGGGAAGTTCCACACGCGATTTCAGCAGGGTACGTGTATTGCAGGGGTGCGCGGGAAGTTCCACACGCGATTGGCCCAGTGCGAGCAGGGTACGTGTATTTCAGGGGTTCTGGGGAGTACCACACGTGAATTGGCCGTGTGGGCCCTCCCAGGTGTACGCTCCACAACCTCCACGGACCCTGCAGGCAGCCCACACCACGGGGGACTACCCTGCACCCATGCTCATGTCCCGCAGACAGCCCATCCACCATGGGCATGCCCCCCAGCCAACCCACATGTCACCTTGCACTACTGATCAACAATGCATGTCTACCACCACCCCCACCCCCCTGCCACCATGGGCATCCTCCACCAGGCCCCCACACATGTCTCCCACCACCCCCACCCCCCAGCATCCAGGGTCACCCTCCACCAGGCCCCCACTCATGTCTCCCACCACCCCCACCCCCAGCATCCAGGGGCAGCCTCCACCAGGCCCCCACCCATGTCTCCCATCACCCCCACCCCCCAGCAGTGCAGGGGCAGCCCCCACCAGGCCCCCACTCATGTCTCCCACCACCCCCACCCCCCAGCCACCAGGGGCAGCCTCCAGCAGGCCCCCACTCATGTCTCCCACCACCCCCACCCCCCTGCCACCATGGGCAGACTCCACCAGGCCCCCACTCATGTCTCCCACCACCCCCACCCCCCAGCAGTGCAGGGGCAGCCCCCACCAGGCCCCCACTCATGTCTACCACCACCCCCACCCCCCAGCATCCAGGGTCACCCTCCACCAGGCCCCCACTCATGTCTCCCACCACCCCCACCCCCCTGCCACCATGGGCAGCCTCCACCAGGCACCCACTCATGTCTCCCACCACCCCCACCCCCCAGCAGTGCAGGGGCAGCCCCCACCAGGCCCCCACTCATGTCTCCCACCACCCCCACCCCCCAGCAGTGCAGGGGCAGCCTCCACCAGGCCCCCACTCATGTCTACCACCACCCCCACCCCCCAGCAGTGCAGGGGCAGCCTCCACCAGGCCCCCACTCATGTCTACCACCACCCCCACCCCCCAGCATCCAGGGTCACCCTCCACCAGGCCCCCACTCATGTCTCCCACCACCCCCACCCCCCTGCCACCATGGGCAGCCTCCACCAGGCACCCACTCATGTCTCCCACCACCCCCACCCCCCAGCAGTGCAGGGGCAGCCTCCAGCAGGCCCCCACTCATGTCCCCCTGCACCCCCACCCCCCTGCCACCATGGGCATCCTCCACCAGGCCCCCACTCATGTCTCCCACCACCCCCACCCCCCGGCAGTGCAGGGGCAGCCCCCACCAGGCCCCCACTCATGTCTCCCACCACCCCCACCCCCCAGCATCCAGGGTCACCCTCCACCAGGCCCCCACTCATGTCTCCCACCACCCCCACCCCCCAGCAGTGCAGGGGCAGCCTCCACCAGGCCCCCACTCATGTCTCCCACCACCCCCACCCCCCAGCATCCAGGGTCACCCTGCACCAGGCCCCCACTCATGTCTCCCACCACCCCCACCCCCCTGCCACCATGGGCAGCCTCCACCAGGCACCCACTCATGTCTCCCACCACCCCCACCCCCCAGCAGTGCAGGGGCAGCCCCCACCAGGCCCCCACTCATGTCTCCCACCACCCCACCCCCCAGCAGTGCAGGGGCAGCCTCCACCAGGCCCCCACTCATGTCTCCCACCACCCCCACCCCCCAGCATCCAGGGTCACCCTCCACCAGGCCCCCACTCATGTCTCCCACCACCCCCACCCCCCAGCATCCAGGGTCACCCTCCACCAGGCCCCCACTCATGTCTCCCACCACCCCCACCCCCCAGCAGTGCAGGGGCAGCCTCCACCAGGCCCCCATTCATGTCTCCCACCACCCCCACCCCCCTGCCACCATGGGCAGACTCCACCAGGCCCCCACTCATGTCTCCCACCACCCCCACACCCCAGCAGTGCAGGGGCAGCCCCCACCAGGCCCCCACTCATGTCTCCCACCCCCCAGCAGTGCAGGGGCAGCCTCCACCAGGCCCCCACTCATGTCTCCCACCACCCCCACCCCCCTGCCACCATGGGCAGCCCCCACCAGGTCCTCACAATCTCCAATCATGTGCGTAATGGTCAGCCTCCACAGCCAAAAAGCCCTACCAAGTAACCCATTCACCCACATGGAAATGGAAGTCACATGTTACACCCCCAATGTTCATTAAGCTAATGAACCCATGTCCGTCACACACAATGGTTGCAATTGAATGGGAAAACACACAACATGACATGCATGAAACCAATGAGATGATACCACACAGTGAAGTATGGAAACAAAATTGTATTGAAAAAAATAAAGAATGCTAAAGAAAGAAAACAAACTACAATGTGAATGAGAAAAAAAAGCTGCATGTCCGTATAAAAACACAAAACTGCAAATCAGAATCCAAAAAAATTATGTCCAAAGTCAAATGTAAAAAAATCTCCATGCAAAAAAGAACTATGTACAAAACTAACAAGGGTCCATGAGCCCAACTGAACAAAGGAAACCTACTAAAAAACCTACCTAAAAATCAACTATATACAAAAAGTGGAGCAGTGTCCGTCGACTCCAAATCATAATAAGAAAGAAAGGAAACCTAAAACTAAAGAACTATATACAAAGGCGGCGGGCAAGTCCAGCGGCTCACTCCGTGGTGTCCCGGGCCAGGGCATCATCGAACTCCTGTTCGATGTCCCGGAGGCGGTCCAGTTCCATGGCCCCGAGCGTCCGCAGGGACGACGCCGTGTCCTCCTCCAACCCCCTGCGGATTGCCTCGAGGCACTCGGCCCCCCTCAGGGCCCTCCGCATGGAGTTCTCCGCCCTGACCATTGTGAGCCGCGCCTCTTCCGCCCGCCGCCGCTCCGCACCTATGGCGTGGCCCAACCGCTGCCACACGGAAGACACTCTCTGTCCTGGGTCCCCCTGCCCTCCGGCCGATGCCTGCCCCTCCGATGTCGAAAGCCCCGAGCCTTCATGTCTCCCACCATGTTGCTGCTGCTGCTGCTCTGCCCGTGCACTGCCTCCTGCTGCCTGCACATCCTCCGCCGGCTGGGGTGCACTTGTTGATGTGGCCACCCCTGCTGGACCTCCGACTCCCGACTGTGGCAGGGATGCCTCCTCCACCAGCCTGGCCGCACCGTCAGAGGCAGCTCCACAGGGCACCCAGGTGACTGATGGGTGGGAAGATGGCACAGAGGACGACTGGCGCGTAGGGGGTCCAGTTGAGGAGGGGGTCGGAGCAAGCCCCATAAGACGGAGGAATCCGGCCTGGGTGACCTGTCCCAGCAGGCTGACGTGGTCAACGAGCCATTCGAGATGACGTGCAGTCTCTCCATGAAAAGACTGCAGGTCACCTCGCATGGCCCGTTGACGCAACGCCACACCAGCCAGGACAGGCTCAACCCGGACCTGGATGGCGTCCGCAGGCAGAGGAAGGCCAGTTGACGTCAGCTCATCCCCTGCCTGAAAACGGGTCTGGACGTAGGCATCCCTGCTGGTGCAAGATGATGCAGGGACAGGATCGGGGACAGGATTGCACACAGGCACCTCCGCAGCCGCCTGTGCTGCCTCCTGTCCCTGGTCCTGGACTGCACCACTAGCACCAGTGGGATCCCCACCTCCAGACCCCGTCTCTGGTGCTTGCACGGCCCCCTCCTCCAACAAACCCCCCACCAACCTGGATGACTCCGTGCCATCTTCCCCTGTTGGGCCCTGTGGGGTCCCAGCTGCCCCTTCTGCTGCCGAGGAGTCCAACTGCAACCTCCGCCTCTTGGACCCCCCCCCCGGCAGCTGCGGCCTGGGACGCGGCACCAGACTCCTCACTCCCCGACGAGATGACAACACGGGAGGGGAGCCGGGCCTTGCGTCTCCGGCTGGCGGTCGGATCCCCGCCGCTGTGCTCCACAGCACCTTCTCCGCCCTCTTCATCAGTTGACGCTGCCGACAGGGAGAAACAAAACACAGGCATCAGGGCACTGTACAATGGACACATACACGCATGACAGTTGCACATGAGTGGCATTGGCAAACCTCAGACATGTCATCACAATCCCCAACACACATGTCATTGCAACTCGCACACATGAGCCATACCACAGCCATATCGCAACTGCCACCACCATCCATACACATACAACAGCATCAGCAGCCAAAGGGGAGCCAGACATCACATGCAACACAGGAAGTGCACCACACATGAACACACACCACCACACTTGCATGCATGTCTACACCTCTGCCAAGTGTCGCACTGTTCAGACGGGCATCCATGTCACATCTGCCAATCAGGCTTCCACATACCGCTGTCACATGCATCCATGTTGCATCACTGTTGCACCCTTGACAAATACACACACATGCACATGTACACAGTGCTCATACATGCAGCCGAAAACAACATACATGCCTGACATCACGGACATGTCTACTTACATACACATTCATCCAAACGTGTGCACGCACAACTGCATTTGCCATGCAAGCCCACACACACAAGCACCATCCATGTCTCACACATTACAGCCCTCGCATGTGTCAGACCCACGGCCCTGTACACCCCCACCCATACTCGACCCCATACAAACAGATGTGCAACCGGCACAATGCCGAATAATCACCACACGCACTGCTCACAATCAGGATGCATGTACACTCACCGCTCGACTCCAGACGGGTCTGCTTCTCTAGGACCTGGACGTGGAGCGCTGGGGATATGCGTTCCAGGACCCCCATCTGTTCTTCCGACAAGTGGCCCCGGCGCCCCTTGGCATCCGCTGCCTTCAAGAGGTGCCGGGCCTTGTTCAGGGTCCTGGACCTGAAGTCCTCCCAGCGCTTCCTGACATGTTGTAAGTCCCGGACTGCCACCCCCTCCGCGTTGATGGCAGTCACGATGTCAGTCCAGATCCGAGTCCGTCCTTCCTTGTCGGCGCGGGAACTTCCGAAGAGGGCATCATACTGCCCCAGGACTTGCTCCACCAGGACACCAACTTCGGTGGCACTGAAGCTGGTGCCCCTCTGCCTCTCTGGCCGGGGGTTGTCAGTGGTCACAGATGGTGTTTGCCCCGACATGACAACCCCAGAGGCAGGAGTGGGTGGGCAACTGGGTCCTGGGGCTGGGCTGTGGAGCGATGGAATTCCAGTCGGGAGTCTTCGGTTCCAGCAGGGGTGGTCACAGCAACAGCACCCCTGGATGATGTGCAGGCAGCAAATGGCAGTGCACGTGGGCAGCAGGCAGTCAGGCAGCAGCAGATGGCAGGTGGGAGCGTGCTCGGGGCTCTGGGGGGCAGTAGTTTTGCCTTCTGGGCAGGAGCGTGGTCTTCCGTGTGCTTACGCGTGGCCAGCTTGGTACGGAGTGATTTGGCACGTGAAAATCCTGCACGTCAGCGTGAAAACCGAGGAAAGGCCCTTAGCGTGTAAGCGCGTCAGCACGCATACGCGATTCTATTGGACCAAAGGCCCTCAGCGCGTAAGCGCGTCTGTGACGTGACACGCACGGGTGTTTCCCACACAGCACGTGATGACAGAGCACACGTGGAAAGACTGCACGTCAGAGTGTCATCGCGTGTAATTGGACAGCACGTCAGGGTGTCATCGCGTGTAATTGGACAAAAGTGCGCGTACACGCAATTGGCCTATGTACGTGTATATCAGGTGTGCGCGGACACTTACACACGCAAGTACGTCAGCGCACCTGTATCCCGGTGTGCGCGGGAATTTCCACACGCTATTGGACTGGGTACTGGATTTCAGGGGTGCGCGGGTCACACGCTCGCCTACAACACGCGCAACGCATTAATTTGCGCGCTAAAAAAATAACAAGCTCAGACCCAGGATGAACATACCGTTCCTAGCAGCAGTGGGCGTGGCCTACCAAAGGAGGAGGAGGAGGATAGTCAGGGCCAGAATATTCACACCCAGAACCAGCCTTTTCGGGATGCCTGATGACCAGGTGCATGGGAGGTACAGGTTTCCACCACACATCATACTGGACCTGGTGAGTGAGTGGGAGGATGACCTCACATCACCCACCCTGTGCTCCCAAGCACTCAGCCCCCTGGAGAAGGTCCTCAATGTACTGCACTTCTTAGCCACTGGATCATTTCAGCGGACAAGTGCCATTGTGGGTGGTGTATCACAGGCCACCCAGTCACGCTGCCTACACCAGGTCTTGAACATCATGACTGCACGCCCATCAGTCCGCAGGCACATATACCTGCCCAGAACCCCTGCAGAAAGGCATGCTGCCGCCCTGGATTTCTACGCTGTGGCACGATTCCCCAAAGTGCTAGGTGCCATCGACTGCACCCATGTGGCTCTGCGTCCCCCCAGGGCATCTGAGCACATCTATAGGAACCGCAAGCACTGGCATTCCATCAACGTGCAGGTAGTATGTAATGCCAAGGGAATCATCACCTCAGTATATGCCAACTATCCCGGGTCAACCCACGACAGCTTCATTTACCGAATGTCCACCCTAAGCAGGGACCTAGAAGCTGGGCGGCATGGCGATACATGGCTGCTTGGTGAGTATGAATGCCACTGCACATGCATGCATGCATGTCAGATACTGAGCAAGGTCACAACCCCACCAATGATACCAATCACCACCTCCACAGGGGACAGTGCCTACCCTCTCAGCCCCCACATGATGACGCCAATTCGGAACCCCACCACGCCACCCCAGGTAAGATATAACGCAGCCCACATTACAACCCGGGGCATAGTGGAGCGCACATTCGGAGTGCTGAAGTCACGCTTTCGCTCCCTTGACCGTTCTGGCGGGCAGCTGTTGTACGCTCCCCCAGTAGTGTGCAGGATCATAGTGGCAGCATGTGTCCTGCACAACGTTGCAACACGCCGGGGCCTGGCCGTGGACATGGTGGTGCCTCCCCATCCCCAACCACATGCACAGCTGCTGCGCATGGGAGGGGAAAGGGCACGGGGGGAGGCAGCCCGTACACAGCTAGTGGCTAATTACTTCACATAGAAATCACACCCCTGTGGAGTGCACACTGCCCTGGCACATTCCATCTGACAATCAATGATGACTCAACCTGACACTGATCCTGAATGTCTGGAGAAAGAACCGTGAAAACCATATCAGCCTGAGATTGTTCACCTGGAAGTGTCACAATGTGTGCATCCCTACCCACACAGACACCACCAATGCAGTTTTGTGAAGTTACACATTCAAGCAGCTAAAATGAATACCCACTTGCAAAATGCAACAAGAGGACAGTGCCATGTCAGCCAACCCAACCCCAGCACCGCCACACCACACACCGTGCCATGTCATGCTATTTGCAGGTAAACAAAGTAATCCCCACAACATGACACTAGTGTCACAATGTACAGTGTCCCTATTAGAAACTTGCAACACCTGAAATGCTCACAGTAATGCCGGACCAACAACAAACTTGAGCACGTACTACCATTAACATGACATCACTAATGTTAAATATTAGTAGTCTCACCACCTGGAAATGCCTGCACTCCCACCACTACCAACTGTGCAGTGTTGGCGCCATGTAGAGTTGTAGGTGCACTGCTGCCAACATGGACCACATCTCCAGACTAGAGGTCCTTGTGTAGACATGAGGAAGGGACCTGCAAATTGGGAGGTAGACACAGAAGATGAGTTACACATCAATGCAACATGCAGTGTACAACACAACAGCAATATGCACTAGGAATGTATACACAGTATTGACTACAGACTGCCCACACAGCTCATGGGAGTCCAACGTCACTGTGTAATTCAGTGTCACTTGGGCACACCCTTTGCAAGCCCATGGAAACGGGAAGCAGGAGGGGTGTGTGTGACTCAAACCCAAGCATCTGAACCAAATACATTACAAGCCTGCATGTGCCCAGCCACAATGCAGCGTATGCCCACAGGAACCACAGAAGCCAACAAATCGTCCCAAAGAAATTGGGAATAAAAATAAAAAATAAAAAAATATATAAATAAATGGCCATTGAAGGGCCCGGGGGGGTTGGGGAGGCCACCCAGGAGGTCCGAGGACAGGATGCACACCAGAACCCACCTGCGTGGATCCTGGGGAAAAAAAACACCTCCATGGGCTCATGGCCCACACGGCTACCCTATTGTGGGAGTATCACTGCTGTTGCTATTATCACCCTGTGCAGCTGCATCCGGAGGTGGTTGCACTATGGGAGGCAGCCCACGCAAGGCCCTAGTCTGCTCCTCCATGGCTGCAAGCATGCGGGTGTGGTAGGTCTGGTTCTGGAGGATGAGTGTGCGGAGGTCCCCATGCAACAACTCACGGGATGCCCGGACCTCCGCCCTCGTTGCCTGCATCTCAGCTGAGAGCGTACGGGTGAGACGCTCCAGCTGCTGTTCTGTCCTTTGGTGTGTTGAAGCCTCAAGCTCAACAAGAGTCGTCCTGAGGTGAAGGAGCTCCTGCCTCAGGGCTTCCCTGTGGCCCTGGGACTCAATGGAGATGGCCTCCTGCAGAGTCGTCAGTGCCGCCCGCCTGTCCCTGTTGGACCCCAACATGTCCTCCCTGTGTGACTGGCAGATGGAGTCGGTTGCCTGCTCTAGTCGCTCCATCAGCCTTTCAGGGGGGACAATGGAAGTGGCCACCCTATCCATGGCCTGAGCCATCATCTCGGATGATGCTGCCTGTTGGGTTGCCATACCGTAAATGGATTGCTCCCATGCGGTATTGCCAGGTGGCGTACGGCCACCACGTCGGCGGGCACCACACCTGTCTGGGGCAAGGCGAACTGCGCCTTGCTGTGCCGGCACTGCCTGAGGCTGCAGGACTGCATTCCCCCTCTGATCTGCTGGCCCAGGAACAGGATCAGATGTCGCGGAGTGTGACCCTGCATCCGTAACCACCAAAGGCGTAGCTGCCAACACTGACATCCCCATTGAGGGTTCTGACCCTGGTGCAGGTGGGTGAGACAGAACAGAATCCCTCCCTGGAACACTCACCTGCGACGGCACGTAGGTCTCATCCGAATCAACACCTGAGTACAGCTCGGGGGAGGTGCAGCCAGAGACACCCCTTGAGAGCAGGACCTGCAGCACTTGTGGGTTCTCACCCACCACCACACCACGTCCCTCACTGGTGGTTGGTCGGCCCTCGGACCCCTCCTGGGTCTGCACCATCTCCACAACCCCAGCAGTATCAGGTGCGTCTTCCCCTGCAAAGACATAAAAACAAAGAAATGGAAACCGGCATTAGCACCATGGCACACAATGAGGGCTGAGAAGCAAGAGAACCAGTACTTGTTTGACACATGTCCCACATGACTAAAACCCTCCCATGCATGCACCCTCACTGCGTATGAAGGGCAGGCAAATGGCACACACTGATGACACCAAGATGGAAGATGAACACATTTTCTGCATGCTGCCTGGCAGTGGCATCACATGTTGGCCTGTGATTGGCAGGTGAAACACACATGCCATCACACAGATGGCATGTACCATTGCTATTGAGTGAAGATGGAGAGGAGGGCAGCACCTATTCATTCAGTCCAGTTCCCGCATGTAATAGCTTTTCTAATTCAAACAGGTCAGATTCTTCACCTGGAGCTGCCAGTCCGAAATGGTGCAATTGCACAGGGACATGTTTGAACAAATGATATCCAGGTAACAAAGTCACTCCACTTTACCATAGCCATGTCAGACATGTGACTAGAGGACTGCGACATGCCTAGTAAAAGTGGTGGAATGCAAACAATCTGACTAAATGAACAGTGAAAAATCAAGCAACAATGTTGTGGCAAGGTGACACTTCAAGGGCAACTGGCGTGCAGTTGGGCTAGATGTCTACTGTTGGCAGAAGGGATACTGCTATGGCCAAATGCAGCTGCGCAGGACGTATTGCATGAAGCACATGGCTGACCCATACGACTCAGGCGCACACACTCTCACCTGTCACACAAACAGAAGCCCTCACACACACCATGCACATGGATGACACACACATGCATGTGCACTCACCGGACAATGCCTCGTAATCAGCCAAATCTCCCACGCCTTGGATTTGTTCCTCCGTGACGTAGGTCCCAGCCACTGACTCATGTGGAGTGAGTTCCATGTCTACTACTGGAGACCCACCTCCAGTCACTAGAGTTGCGGCATGACTTGAGGCCAGCTTACTCTTTACCCTGCGCTTTAGGTCATTCCAGCGCTTATAGCAATCATTGGCTGTGCGCCTCACGATTCCAAGGGCACTTACGATGTCCGCAACGGTCTGCCAGTGTGCCTGGCGTTGTGCAGGTGTGGTCTTGGATCCTGCAACAATGACCATCTCGTTGTCATGTGCGGACACATACTCGACAAGTGCATTCAGTTCGTCATCCGTGAAGCTGGGCTGCCTGGATGGGCCGGACTGTGTAGCCATGTCTGGGGCATCAGCCTGTGCCGGACGAGCACTCTTCCTCTTCCGCTTGGAAGGTGGTGGTGATCCTGAGTGTCCTGCGCCGCTCTGGACACTAGGGGCAGGAGCCCTAGTGGACTCTGTATCAGGAGTCTGGGATTGCACACTCAGCATGGGAGTTGGTGCAGGCATTGGCTCTAGTGTGATGGTGTCAGGGGGAATGTCAGCAGCATGGACTAGGACCGACACTGTCCTGGCTGGGTGTGTGAGGGCTGGGGTGGATGGAGCCGCAGCTGCCCCTGCAGCCTCTCCGCCCTGCCTACTTGGTGCAGCAGATGACCTTGCTGCCCCAGATGCACGTGGCATGGTGACATCAACGTGCACCAGCGCACGTGTCATAGCCCTGCTGACCTGGAAGTCAGCCATGGAGTCAGCCAGGTCTGGTGCCACAATGGGCTGGTCCAACAAGGGCTGAGCATGGATGGTGTCAGCCACATCAGCCTCAACGGGAGGGGGGGGGGGGATTATGGGTGCCCTTGACTGGTCCTCCACACATGGGGGGGACAGGCTCACCCTGCAAGTAACGACCACGTCCCATACCGGATCCACCACGGCCACCACTTGTGGCTCTTCCACCTTTGCCACCCTTACGGAATCCTCGCCTCCCAGCCATGGCACTGATGTTAATGTGCGTATGGGAGTGGGTGTAAAATATTGTCCTGGGCAATTGGGGGTCAAAGGGATTGGGTACCAGATGGTAATTGTACCCTAGTGCTCTTGCAAGGCTGATTGTAACCCCTGGGGAAAGATGACGGGTCACGCTACGCACAGGAGCCCCAAAAAAGGGAGATGACGTGCACGCAACCCCTCCTAGAGAGCTATTGAGGATTCAACGAAGGCGGGATGGTTCGCGCACAGACTGACGTTCTACTTGACTGAGAACTTGCCCTACAGGTCCATACACATTTCCCAGGATGTACATTCGGGAACAAGTGGCCAGTTTCAAAGTTGAGATATTGGTAAAATTATGGATTCATTTTGCATAATTCTGTATTCCTGTGTGTATTATTGCCTTATTGCTACATTAAAACCTTTAAGTGGCAAATATTCCAACGGGAGTGCGCCGTCCTGAAGAAGATGGGCATCAACCGTGAAACAGCCTAGATGCTCCGCACCATCGAAACTACTTCCTGTGTATATGTCAGACCTAGTGTATATAGTAGGTCATGACAGTACAGTAGTCGACGTATGGCACCCCTTTTTCTAATTAGGAACTACTATTGCCTTGTCCATATATTTTTGGGGTTTTCTCTATATGGTTAAATGCGGCCATAGCCTCTGACCACCAGCCGGGTGACCCTCTTCAGCCGACTTGAGGTTCAGACAGCTTGGCAACATGAAGTTAATACTGACTGAATTTTCAGTCTGGTTTTATATTGGCACTTTGTTTCACTATGCACTTTATTCTACAACAATATGCTGCTATTTAGAGATGAGCTTGTAACAAAATTTAAAATTTAATATGTATGTTTTAACAAATGGAATTTAAATAAAATATTCATGTTTTTCAATTATTGTTTGGTTTATATGGTCTGATCTGTGATTCCGAATTTCGGGGGCCCCCTCTCTCCCCAACCCATTGCCGGTCACCACTTTAACTTGAATTTTGTTTCCGCTGACACACTCTCTGTTCACCGCAACCCCTCCTAGACCACGTGTGCAGAAAGAAAAACCTGCACTACGCTGTGGCACCCAGTAACACAAGAATGAACGTATGCATGTCACACGCAGCCTAGAATGACCTCTGAAGGGGTAGGCTACACAGGGGGCAAGCACAGATGTTAGATACGTGCGTGACTCACCGTCTGCCAGGTAAAAGAGCGTGAAAAAGGAGCGCGTTTGGTTGGCAACACCCCCGCCAAAAGAAGATTTGTACGCTGTCTGAGGAGACAGGACAACAGTAGTAGGGAACACTGTTTGAGGGAATAGGCCCAGGTAAACCAGTAAAAGAGAAAAAAGAGAAAAAGCTGTCAGAGGTAACAGGGAATACGAACTTGAAACGCCGTGAAGTAAATCGCGTGTGAAACGACAAGAAGTACAGAATTCACCCACTCGCTCTCCACGAAAAGCACGTACAAGGAAATGGTGTTCTACGCGTACCTTTTATACAGGCCCACACCTCCAGCGTCACTTACGCGGCGTGTACGCGCTAGGGCCATTTCCACCAATTACACGCTTTGTCACTTCTGCGTGTAGGGCCATTTCCACCAATCACACGCGATGACACTCTGACGTGCAGTCTTTCCACTTGTGCTCTGTCATCGCGTGCTGTGTGGGAAACACCCGTGCGTGTCACGTCACAGACGCGCTTACGTGCTGAGGGCCTTTGGTCCAATAGAATCGCGTATGCGTGCTGACGCGCTAAGGGCCTTTCCTCGGTTTTCACGCTGACGTGCAGGATTTTCACGTGCCAAATCACTCCGTACCAAGCTGGCCACGCGTAAGCACACGGAAGATCACGCTCCTGCCCAGAAGGCCGAACTACTGCCCCCCAGAGCCCGAGCACGCTCCCACCTGCCATCTGCTGCTGCCTGACTGCCTGCTGCCCACGTGCACTGCCATTTGCTGCCTGCACATCAGCCAGGGGTGCTGTTGCTGTGACCACCCCTGCTGGAACCGAAGACTCCCGACTGGAATTCCATCGCTCCACAGCCCAGCCCCAGGACCCAGTTGCCCACCCACTCCTGCCTCTGGGGTTGTCATGTCGGGGCAAACACCATCTGTGACCACTGACAACCCCCGGCCAGAGAGGCAGAGGGGCACCAGCTTCAGTGCCACCGAAGTTGGTGTCCTGGTGGAGCAAGTCCTGGGGCAGTATGATGCCCTCTTCGGAAGTTCCCGCGCCGACAAGGAAGGACGGACTCGGATCTGGACTGACATCGTGACTGCCATCAACGCGGAGGGGCTGGCAGTCCGGGACTTACAACATGTCAGGAAGCGCTGGGAGGACTTCAGGTCCAGGACCCTGAACAAGGCCCGGCGCCTCTTGAAGGCAGCGGATGCCAAGGGGCGCCGGGGCCACTTGTCGGAAGAACAGATGGGGGTCCTGGAACGCATATCCCCAGCGCTCCACGTCCAGGTCCTAGAGAAGCAGACCCGTCTGGAGTCGAGCGGTGAGTGTACATGCATCCTGATTGTGAGCAGTGCGTGTGGTTATTATTCGGCATTGTGCCGGTTGCACATCTGTTTGTATGGGGTCGAGTATGGGTGGGGGTGTACAGGGCCGTGGGTCTGACACATGCGAGGGCTGTAATGTGTGAGACATGGATGGTGCTTGTGTGCGTGGGCTTGCATGGCAAATGCAGTTGTGCGTGCACACATGTTTGGATGAATGTGTATGTAAGTAGACATGTCCGTGATGTCAGGCATGTATGTTGTTTTCGGCTGCATGTATGAGCACTGTGTACATGTGCATGTGTGTGTATTTGTCAAGGGTGCAACAGTGATGCAACATGGATGCATGTGACAGCGGTATGTGGAAGCCTGATTGGCAGATGTGACATGGATGCCCGTCTGAACAGTGCGAGACTTGGCAGAGGTGTAGACATGCATGCAAGTGTGGTGGTGTGTGTACCTGTGTGGTGCACTTCATGTGTTGCATGTGATGTCTGGCTCCCCTTTGGCTGCTGATGCTGTTGTATGTGTATGGATGGTGGTGGCAGTTGCGATATGGCTGTGGTATGGCTCATGTGTGCGAGTTGCAATGACATGTGTGTTGGGGATTGTGATGACATGTCTGAGGTTTGCCAATGCCACTCATGTGCAACTGTCATGCGTGTATGTGTCCATTGTACAGTGCCCTGATGCCTGTGTTTTGTTTCTCCCTGTCTGCAGTGTCAACTGATGAAGAGGGCGGAGAAGGTGCTGTGGAGCACAGCGGCGGGGATCCGACCGCCAGCCGGAGACGCAAGGCCCGGCTCCCCTCCCGTGTTGTCATCTCGTCGGGGAGTGAGGAGTCCGGTGCCGCGTCCCAGGCCGCAGCTGCCGGGGGGAGGTCCAAAAGGCGGAGGTTGCAGTTGGACTCCTCGGCAGCAGAAGGGGCAGCTGGGACCCCACAGGGCCCAACAGGGGAAGATGGCACGGAGTCATCCGGGTTGGTGGGGGGTTTGGTGGAGGAGGAGGCCGTGCAAGCACCAGAGACTGGGTCTGGAGGTGGGGATCCCACTGGTGCTAGTGGTGCAGTGCAGGACCAGGGACAGGAGGCAGCACAGGCGGCCGCGGAGGTGCCTGTGTGCAATCCTGTCCCCGATCCTGTCCCTGCATCATCTTGCACCAGCAGGGATGCCTACGTCCAGACCCGTTTTCAGGCAGGGGATGAGCTGACGTCAACTGGCCTTCCTCTGCCTGCGGACGTGGCCATCCAGGTCCGGGTTGAGCCTGTCCTGGCTGGTGTGGCGTTGCGTCAACGGGCCATGCGAGGTGACCTGCAGTCTTTTCATGGAGAGACTGCACGTCATCTCGAATGGCTCGTTGACCACGTCACCCTGCTGGGACAGGTCACCCAGGCCGGATTCCGCTGTCTGATGGGGCTTGCTTCGACCCCCTCCTCAACTGGACCCCCTACGCGCCAGTCGTCCTCTGTGCCATCTTCCCACCCATCAGTCACCTGGGTGCCCTGTGGAGCTGCCTCTGACGGTGCGGCCAGGCTGGTGGAGGAGGCATCCCTGCCACAGTCGGGAGTCGGAGGTCCAGCAGGGGTGGCCACATCAACAAGTGCACCCCAGCCGGCGGAGGATGTGCAGGCAGCAGGAGGCAGTGCACGGGCAGAGGCAGAGCAGCAGCAGCAGCAACATGGTGTGAGACATGAAGGCTCGGGGCTTTCGACATCGGAGGGGCAGGCATCGGCCGGAGGGCAGGGTGACCCAGGACAGAGAGTGTCTTCCGTGTGGCAGCGGTTGGGCCACGCCATAGGTGCGGAGCGGCGGCGGGCGGAAGAGGCGCGGCTCACAATGGTCAGGGCGGAGAACTCCATGCGGAGGGCCCTGAGGCGGGCCGAGTGCCTCGAGGCAATCCGCAGGGGGTTGGAGGAGGACACGGCGTCGTCCCTGCGGACCCTCGGGGCCATGGAACTGGACCGCCTCCGGGACATCGAACAGGAGTTCGATGATGCCCTGGCCCGGGACACCACGGAGTGAGCCGCTGGACTTGCCCGCCGCCTTTGTATGTAGTTCTTTAGTTTTAGGTTTCCTTTCTTTCTTATTATGATTTGGAGTCGACGGACACTGCTCCACTTTTTGTATATAGTTGATTTTTAGGTAGGTTTTTTAGTAGGTTTCCTTTGTTCAGTTGGGCTCATGGACCCTTGTTAGTTTTGTACATAGTTCTATTTTTGCATGGAGATTATTTTTACATTTGACTTTGGACATAATTTTTTTGGATTCTGATTTGCAGTTTTGTGTTTTTATACGGACATGCAGCTTTTTTTTTCTCATTCACATTGTAGTTTGTTTTCTTTCTTTAGCATTCTTTATTTTTTTCAATACAATTTTGTTTCTATACTTCACTGTGTGGTATCATCTCATTGGTTTCATGCATGTCATGTTGTGTGTTTTCCCATTCAATTGCAACCATTGTGTGTGACGGACATGGGTTCATTAGCTTAATGAACATTGGGGGTGTAACATGTGATTTCCATTTCCATGTGGGTGAATGGGTTACTTGGTAGGGCTTTTTGGCTGTGGAGGCTGACCATTACGCACATGATTGGGGATTGTGAGGACCTGGTGGGGGCTGCCCATGGTGGCAGGGGGGTGGGGGTGGTGGGAGACATGAGTGGGGGCCTGCTGGAGGCTGCCCCTGCACTGCTGGGGGGTGGGGGTGGTGGGAGACATGAGTGGGGGCCTGGTGGAGGCTGCCCCTGGTGGCTGGGGGGTGGGGGTGGTGGGAGACATGAGTGGGTGCCTGGTGGAGGGTGACCCTGGATGCTGGGGGGTGGGGGTGGTGGGAGACATGAGTGGGGGCCTGGTGGAGGCTGCCCCTGGTGGCTGGGGGGTGGGGGTGGTGGGAGACATGGATGGGGGCCTGGTGGGGGCTGCCCCTGGTGGCTGGGGGGTGGGGGTGGTGGGAGACATGGGTGGGGGCCTGATGGGGGATGGGGGCTGGGGGGTGGGGGTGGTGGGGGCCTGGTGGAGGACGCCCATGGTGGCAGGGGGGTGGGGGTGCAGGGGGACATGAGTGGGGGCCTGCTGGAGGCTGCCCCTGCACTGCTGGGGTGTGGGGGTGGTGGGAGACATGAGTGGGGGCCTGGTGGAGTCTGCCCATGGTGGCAGGGGGGTGGGGGTGGTGGGAGACATGGGTGGGGGCCTGGTGGAGTCTGCCCATGGTGGCAGGGGGGTGGGGGTGGTGGGAGACATGAGTGGGTGCCTGCTGGAGGCTGCCCCTGCACTGCTGGGGTGTGGGGGTGGTGGGAGACATGAGTGGGGGCCTGGTGGAGGCTGCCCATGGTGGCAGGGGGGTGGGGGTGGTGGGAGTGGTGGGAGACATGGGTGGGGGCCTAGTGGAGGCTGCCCCTGGTGGCTGGGGGGTGGGGGTGGTGGGAGACATGAGTGGGTGCCTGGTGGAGGGTGACCCTGGATGCTGGGGGGTGGGAGTGGTGGGAGACATGAGTGGGGGCCTGGTGGAGGCTGCCCCTGGTGGCTGGGGGGTGGGGGTGGTGGGAGACATGGGTGGGGGCCTGCTGGCAGGTGCCCCACAGTGCTGGGGGGTGGTGGGAGACATGAGTGGGGGCCTGGTGGAGGCTGCCCCTGCACTGCTGGGGGGTGGGGGTGGTGGGAGACATGAGTGGGGGCCTGGTGGAGGCTGCCCCTGCACTGCTGGGGGGTGGGGGTGGTGGGAGACATGAGTGGGGGCCTGGTGGAGGGTGACCCTGGATGCTGGGGGGGTGGGGTGGTGGGAGACATGAGTGGGGGCCTGGTGGAGGCTGCCCCTGGTGGCTGGGGGGTGGGGGTGGTGGGAGACATGGGTGGGGGCTTGGTGGGGGCTGCCCCTGGTGGCTGGGGGGTGGGGGTGGTGGGAGACATGAGTGGGGGCCTGGTGGAGGCTGCCCCTGCACTGCTGGGGGGTGGGGGTGGTGGGAGACATGAGTGGGGGCCTGGTGGAGGCTGCCCCTGGTGGCTGGGGGGTGGGGGTGGTGGGAGACATGGGTGGGGGCCTGGTGGAGGCTGCCCCTGGTGGCTGGGGGGTGGGGTGGTGGGAGACATGAGTGGGTGCCTGGTGGAGGGTGACCCTGGATGCTGGGGGGTGGGGGTGGTGGGAGACATGAGTGGGGGCCTGGTGGAGGCTGCCCCTGGTGGCTGGGGGGTGGGGGTGGTGGGAGACATGGGTGGGGGCCTGCTGGCAGGTGCCCCACAGTGCTGGGGGGTGGGGGTGGTGGGAGACATGAGTGGGGGCCTGGTGGAGGCTGCCCCTGCACTGCTGGGGGGTGGGGGTGGTGGGAGACATGAGTGGAGGCCTGGTGGGAGGTGACCCTGGATGCTGGGGGGTGGGGGTGGTGGGAGACATGAGTGGGGGCCTGGTGGAGGCTGCCCCTGCACTGCTGGGGGGTGAGGGTGGTGGGAGACATGAGTGGGGGCCTGGTGGAGTCTGCCCATGGTGGCAGGGGGGTGGGGGTGGTGGGAGATATGAGTGGGGGCCTGGTGGAGGCTGCCCCTGGGGGGTGGGGGTGGTGGGAGACATGGGTGGGGGCCTGGTGGGGGCTGCCCCTGGTGGCTGGGGGGTGGTGGGAGACATGGGTGGGGGCCTGGTGGGGGCTGCCCCTGGTGGCTGGGGGGTGGGGGTGGTGGGAGACATGGGTGGGGGCCTGGTGGGGGCTGCCCCTGGTGGCTGGGGGGTGGGGGTGGTGGGAGACATGAGTGGGGGCCTGGTGGAGGCTGCCCCTGCACTGCTGGGGGGTGGGGGTGGTGGGAGACATGGGTGGGGGCCTGCTGGCAGGTGCCCCACAGTGCTGGGGGGTGGGGGTGGTGGGAGACATGAGTGGGGGCCTGGTGGAGGCTGCCCCTGCACTGCTGGGGGGTGGGGGTGGTGGGAGACATGAGTGGGGGCCTGGTGGAGGCTGCCCCTGCACTGCTGGGGTGTGGGGGTGGTGGGAGACATGAGTGGGGGCCTGGTGGAGTCTGCCCATGGTGGCAGGGGGGTGGGGGTGGTGGGAGATATGAGTGGGGGCCTGGTGGAGGCTGCCCCTGGGGGGTGGGGGTGGTGGGAGACATGGGTGGGGGCCTGGTGGGGGCTGCCCCTGGTGGCTGGGGGGGTGGTGGGAGACATGGGTGGGGGCCTGGTGGGGGCTGCCCCTGGTGGCTGGGGGGTGGGGGTGGTGGGAGACATGGGTGGGGGCCTGGTGGGGGCTGCCCCTGGTGGCTGGGGGGTGGGGGTGGTGGGAGACATGAGTGGGGGCCTGGTGGAGGCTGCCCCTGCACTGCTGGGGGGTGGGGGTGGTGGGAGACATGGGTGGGGGCCTGCTGGCAGGTGCCCCACAGTGCTGGGGGGTGGGGGTGGTGGGAGACATGAGTGGGGGCCTGGTGGAGGCTGCCCCTGCACTGCTGGGGGGTGGGGGTGGTGGGAGACATGAGTGGGGGCCTGGTGGAGGCTGCCCCTGCACTGCTGGGGTGTGGGGGTGGTGGGAGACATGAGTGGGGGCCTGGTGGAGTCTGCCCATGGTGGCAGGGGGGTGGGGGTGGTGGGAGACATGAGTGGGGGCCTGGTGGAGGCTGCCCCTGGTGGCTGGGGGGTGGGGTGGTGGGAGACATGGGTGGGGGCCTGGTGGGGGCTGCCCCTGGTGGCTGGGGGGTGGGGGTGGTGGGAGACATGAGTGGGGGCCTGCTGGAGGCTGCCCCTGCACTGCTGGGGTGTGGGGGTGGTGGGAGACATGAGTGGGGGCCTGGTGGAGTCTGCCCATGGTGGCAGGGAGGTGGGGGTGGTGGGAGACATGGGTGGGGGCCTGGTGGAGGCTGCCCCTGGTGGCTGGGGGCTGGGGGTAATGGGAGACATGGGTGGGGGCCTGGTGGAGGCTGCCCCTGGTGGCTGGGGGGTGGGGGTGGTGGGAGACATGAGTGGGTGCCTGGTGGAGGGTGACCCTGGATGCTGGGGGGTGGGGGTTGTGGGAGACAGGGGTGGGGCCTGGTGGAGGCTGCCCCTGGTGGCTGGGGGTGGTGGGAGACATGAGTGGGTGCCTGGTGGAGGGTGACCCTGGATGCTGGGGGGTGGGGGTGGTGGGAGACATGGGTGGGGGCCTGGTGGGGGCTGCCCCTGGTGGCTGGGGGGTGGGGTGGTGGGAGACATGAGTGGGGGCCTGGTGGAGGCTGCCCCTGCACTGCTGGGGGGTGGGGGTGGTGGGAGACATGAGTGGGGGCCTGGTGGAGTCTGCCCATGGTGGCAGGGGGGTGGGGGTGGTGGGAGACATGAGTGGGGGCCTGGTGGAGTCTGCCCATGGTGGCAGGGGGGTGGGGGTGGTGGGAGACATGAGTGGGGGCCTGGTGGAGGCTGCCCCTGGTGGCTGGGGGTGGGGGTGGTGGGAGACATGGGTGGGGGCCTGGTGGAGGCTGCCCCTGGTGGCTGGGGGGTGGGGGTGGTGGTTGACATGAGTGGGTGCCTGGTGGAGGGTGACCCTGGATGCTGGGGGGTGGGGGTGGTGGGAGACATGGGTGGGGGCCTGGTGGGGGCTGGCCCTGGTGGCTGGGGGGTGGGGGTGGTGGAGGCTGCCCCTGGTGGCTGGGGGGTGGGGGTGGTGGGAGACATGGGTGGGGGCCTGCTGGCAGGTGCCCCACAGTGCTGGGGGGTGGGGGTGGTGGGAGACATGCATTGTTGATCAGTAGTGCAAGGTGACATGTGGGTTGGCTGGGGGGCATGCCCATGGTGGATGGGCTGCCTGCGGGACATGAGCAGGGGTGCAGGGTAGTCCCCCGTGGTGTGGGCTGCCTGCAGGGGCCGTGGAGGTTGTGGAGCGTACACCTGGGAGGACCCACACGGCCAATTCACGTGTAGTACTCCCCAGAACCCCTGAAATACACATTCCCTGCTGGTATCGCGTGTACAACTTCCCGCGCACCCCTGAAATACACGTACCCTGCTCGCACTGGGACAATCGCGTGTGGAACTTCCCGCGCACCCCTGAAATACACGTACCCTGCTCGCACTGGGACTATCGCGTGTGGAACTTCCCGCGCACCCCTGAAATACACGTACCCTGCTCGCACTGGGCCAATCGCGTGTGGAACTTCCCGCGCACCCCTGAAATACACGTACCCTGATGAAATCGCGTGTGCAACTTCCCGCGCACCCATGGAATACACGTACCTTGCTCGCACTGGCCCATTCGCGTGTGGAACTTCCCGCGCACCCCTGAAATACACGTACCCTGCTGAAATCGCTTGTGCAACTTCCCGCGCACCCCTGAAATTCACGTACCCTGCTTGCACGGGGCCAGTCGCGTGTGGAACTTCCCGCGCACCCCTGCAATACACGTTCCCCGCTTGGCGTTTGCTGTTTGCCAGCCCGGTGAACTGGTCCAGGGTTAGCGCAGCCCTTTGCGATGATTTAGCGATTTGGATGGCTTTTCCTTGCGCGAGGGCGTTCTTGGGGGCGTTACTGGCGCTGCTGCAGGGTCGCTGCGATTCTCTGCGCCACGGCTGGTTTGGAAGCCTGAAATCCATGAATACGCTGTGCGCGGAAATCGGTTTTAGCGCACGTGCCTGGCGCAGTCAATCGCACGCGGACACTCTGCGCCAGCCGCTTGCGACACTTTTCTGCGAAATTCTATCAATTACCCTGTTAGTAGTTAATGCAGTGTCATGGGCCAGGGCCAATAAAAGTAGGCACTTCTCTGAAAGCAAACATGCATTTATAAAACACAAACTACTCTTCCTGGAAAAATATATATTTTTTCATTTTGTAGAAATGAATTGCAACTAAAACGAATGCTTTCGACGTTCTGATGCCAAGCCCTTTTTTATTTGTTTTCTTTCTCTTAATCTTCAGATGTGTTTGCTGAAGAGGATATTGTTGAAACGCCCGCCATGTCTCACGAGGAACATACTCACCAGGAGATAAAAGGACACAAAACATTGGCCACCCCAGCAGTGCGACGCCTCGCCATGGAGAACAATGTGAGTTGTTAGCTTGAAAGGAACGGGTGGGTATTCTCCCCCCGCCCATCGTTCATTAGACTTCCGCACAATGCTTCAGGAAGAGCAATAAAGCTTGGGTTCTGGAGGGAAAGCAGGACTTGGACGAAGAGAACAATGGGTGGCAGGGCTGATAAATTGCTCGAAGCGAGTGAATAGGGGTGAGGGAACCTGTTTTAGTTTGGGAAGAATTATGGCGTTTAAAAAAAATATAACTTGTCCTCCGCAGTTGCTATGGCCACGGTGCTTTGCATCAGCTGCAGCGGTGTTTGAGGGTGGCTAGGGGGGTGGGGCGGACGGGGGCTAGTTACGGACAGTGGTAGGCAGCCCACTTCGGAATGCCATTCCGCTTGCCCATTACTCTTTCCTTTGACCAGAGCTGATTTGCCTCAATTTTGGAATGGGCTCCTTGGTCGGGGCTAAAAACTCAACGCTTTAAAAGAATACCACGATTTCGTTTTTATAAAAGTCTCTCTAGAGTAAAGGATTGTCTGCCCCTCAGTCTACATCCATTCTTGACATAAGGAATTACTTGGTGTACAAATGAAAGTAACCCGTGATTTATTTCGTACCCCCGGGAAAACCTGAAGTCGGTGCCCATGTTTAAAACCATATGCCAAATTACCGAAATAAATCCGCCATGCAGACTTATTTCATACAGCGCTGTCTCGCAGGTGCTGGAAACAGTTTATTTGCATGGACTGCTTGGGACATAGCCAGGGTCGGTCTGAGTCATACAATTTCCTCGCCACCAATGAAAAAGTGGCCCACAGTTGCAAATCGCAATACATTGCTTTTGAGACAGACTGTTTGAATAGTACCCCAGGGTGAGGTTTTTGATAAAAATGTGATGCAAATTGTGCAAATTAAAGAATATGTATTCTGCAATAATGGTCAAATCTAGTAGCCGCATGATATGATATGGTAAGTTATTTATAACGCGCTTAATACCTAGAGGCTTCTAAGCGCGGACCTGGGGATCAAACCTGTTTGTCGTCTTGCTTCCAAGGCGAGCATGTTGCCGCTGAGCTATCCTCCCGAGACGTGGCGAAGTAACTCGTCAAACTGGTCCACCATGACCAGAAAAGGGGCCCACATATAACTTTGACAAAAAAATTGACCACACTAGCATTTTGCTTTTCTGATTCGAGCATTGATCTATAGGCCAGTCCGGGCGTGGACATAGTTGGGAAACATGGCGCTCATTTCAGAGTCCCTCGCCTGCAGGGATCTTTGTCTGGCTTGCGCAATTAAGCTTTTTGGAAAGGGTGGGGGTGTAGCTATAGTCCTGGGCATTTCCCTTACCCTTAATTTAAGTTAATTAGGAGGTGCGTATCATGGGTTATTGGATAGGAGTGACTGCTTGAAGCTGTATCCTCGGCCGCAGGCCGCAACGAAGGAAGGCACGATAGAGGGCATGGGGCATTAGACGCAGGTTGGGGGCAGAGAAGAAGGTCACACAGTCGGAGGGCTGCCACAAGGTTGCCTCCAGGACGCATCGTCATGGAAACATGGCCAAAATAAGGAGTAAGGTGAGAAGAGAAACATCGGGGGGCCAGGGGAGGGCTGCCCCCCACTGGAATAACAAAATTGAAGGGGAGGATATAAGGAGCCTCTAGGTAAGGAGAGGCACAATGAAAAGAAAGCACTCCCATCTCGGGTATAGCTTTCTGAGGAAGAAGGACCGTGTTGTAAAATTCCCATCCAACCCACCCGGGAAAAGGAAGTGCGATGAGGGCAGGAAACGCTGGTTAGCAGGTTTGGTAGCGACAAAAAGGCGTAGGCAGCGTTGCCACTTGTCCAAAGAGGGGATGCTAATTGGACCGAAAGACTTGCTAGCGGAAGCAAGGCATCACTCGCCTTGGACACTGTGTGCCCAAAAGCACACCTGTCTTTTATCATGTGGTTGGTTTATGATTGTGAATAAGAAATAAATGCCTACGGCCAAAAATTATGTTCCACACAAAAATGGTACTGATATTTATTGCAAGATAGGTGTATGTATGACAGCCCGGGTGCCCACACTACTTAGCCTATGAGTACAGTAATCGTGGTCATTAAGTGTTGTGTATCTTTGTGGGATCGGTGGGGATAGAGCGAGGTAGAAGGGAGTGACACAGGGGCAACATGGCCCCACTACTTTTTACACGAAGACCAGGACAACCCCCCCCCCCCCCAGCTGCTCTCGGACAGCACTAGGGTCTTTCTCTTAGACCGCGTCTTTGCTGCTTCCTTAACTCCATATTTGATTAGTCGGTCACGAGGTGCCATATGTGCTTTATCCAAAATGATCAATCGTTTTGCTCTACCTGAGATTGTGAGTGGCATGTGTGTGTGGGGTGGGGTCCTGGGGAGGGGGGTGCTGACAGTAAAGCAAGACTAGTAGAGAAGTAAAAGGTATATGTAGAGCTTTGTTGGATTCACGCAAGATGACTCTGACTTCATTGGATTTGTAAGTGACTCTCTTATTGAGTCCCAGCATATTACATCCAGTTCCTTGAGTCATATGCATAGGATTGTAACTTTAGTGTTACAATAACAAGCACCGGCATACTCTCTCTGGGCTCACATCCATCTCAACTGACTCTCTCAGAACACCAGTCATACCAGAACATTCTACCTGGTAACATTCTGTGTCGGTCAAGCCCACATTCTATTGATTCTACCAGGATGCAGAAAGAACCCAAATCACCCACAGTATATCATGCCGATTAAGAGAAAAACCAGAGGCAATGGGCAATGGTATTGACCAGATTATAAACCAGGATACGGAGTTGTCGAGTGTCTGTTTTATGCAGTTTTTTCCCTGAATATTTTCTTTTTCTTAATGCAAGTTCTCTCTCCTAGGATAGCATTCCCGAACATGGCCCACTGCACACGAACAGTTCTGCCTTATGCTCTACTATTTTGTGATCTGTGATGTTAGGCTATCCCATGCAAGCTGCATCTGGGGGTGTATTGCACAGCCAGACACTCCCAAGTGGCCACATTTGTGAGACGCTTTTTATCTGTCCTGGCTTTGACGTTTGTATGCAGGGACTTGTAATGAGAACAAGCATTGACAAAGCCAACAGTTTTGGTATTTGCAGTTGGTTATTGCGTTTTAAAATTCTCTGAACTAGGTAGCTGATCGAACGGAGTACGGTAGCCTGGAACAGTTGGTAAGAATTCATGTCTTTATTATCGCCCTACCCGGTATCACCAAATCTTATGTGCCGCAACCTGCCAGGTGTTAATCAGTACACATGCTTCTTACTGGCCAAGTTATTTTAATGACAGTGACAGATTGCTTCATACAGAAACACTACCAAAGGAAGTGCATCAGCATACTGATGGTAAGACCCACCGTGGAGCACCCGTTAGGCTGGGGTCACTCCTCCTTACACAATAGCACACAACTTCCTGCTATGCCATCCTCTACAGGATTCAGAGTTTGCGTGGCCTCCATCTGACCATGCACAAGGCAGGAGCCGTGCTGGACCTGTCAGCAAATGGTAGCTGGCAAGGAAAGATCCTGGCCACGAGTCCCACGACACTAGCTAAGCCATAGCCAGCAGCAATCCAAATGAATCATTTAATGACTCTTTCTAGCTGTGGATTTAAACACCATGCACACCACTTGTATAAAGAAATAGAAAAACACTGGTGCATTTCCAGTTTTTCAAACGGGAGATATTCTGCTCCACCTATGGCCTTTATCCACTTGGGCAAAATGGCCCCAAGCCACTCTAAGCCCAGAATCGCAACGCACACTATGATCTGCTGGCCCCTTCCTTGGTACCAATGTAAGCACACATACTGTGTATTCATGCAGTTGTGCTTAGGTAAAAGTCACTTAGAACACGTACATACACAGAAGTCCATCCCTCCTCCCTTTGACATTGATCGTTCAAGTTACAGAAACATAACTTGCACCCCTTAATTTGCTGGCCGTTCCCTTTAAGGAACACATTCTTCTAACACCCATAGGCTCTGGTCACTTGCAGCAACACCACCATACCTCAACCTCGCGTGAGTGCTGTTCTTGTGCTGCACTTATCCAAAAACACAGTTCCCCGAAGCACCCACTTAGAAAACGTAATTTAAAGGCTGTTCTCATCAATGTTCCCCAAAGCAGCTCACTAACAGTCACAGGGCCGGGCGAACAGGGGACTCAGTAAATGCATGAACGATGCAACACAAAACAAGAGTGATCAAATGATGAAATAAAATGACTACCGCCTGTAAAGAAACATAGACTGCAGAACCAGTGGCATCCTTCTAACCTCATTATCTGCACAGCCAATTGGGTCATGTATACATCAGGAAACACTTCACCACCACCCACAAATCAGTGTATGGAGAATTTGAAAGCCATTTTACAAAACACATATTTTTAACAAGACTTCTTTATTTTGATAACCAAATACATCAAAATATGTAACAACTTAAAATATTTTGTAAATATTTTTAAAACCATCAATCAAGTCAAATTACCTTTTTATACCATTAACAGATGGTGGCCGCCATCTTGGAAGTAAACATGGCTGACAAATTCACCACACAGTAGAGAATCAGCCAAAGAGTGCAAAAAGAAGTGTGGTGTGGGAATGGGAGGAACACCCTTTTTGATGGGTGTTAAATGGGTGGGACACATGGTCAAACTACATAATAGACATCCTCATATGTCAACCTGCATTGAAAAGCTTTACAAATCTGCATATAAAGCCCCTATTTCAAGCGCTCATGTTAATGCTCTTATTTTAATGACAATAGTTTCAGCTTTATAGGTAGTGCTTTCAGCGCCACCTAATAGCCAAAACTAAAAAGGAAGGATAGCTCGGGGGCAACTTGTTTGTCTTGGAAGCAAGACACGCAGCGCAACACAGGTTTGAACCCTGATCTGCGCCTGCAAACCACTCGCTGGTATTAAGCGCATTATAAAAACAATTTTATAATTATAATCATCCATTATAATAACCAAGTCCCCGCATGCAATGGAAAAACAACTCAGCCGTGAGCTAGCCAGGGGGGAGCACAGCAGCGTGTACTGATATTGGCAATGCCATCAGTCAGAGTGGGAGCACATGTTTCCAAGCCATTAGCGTATGCTCTTGTAGCGGCAGTTCAGTCATACTTGCAATTGCTTGCTATTTCTATAAAAAGAAATGATTAGTAGGAAATAAGTGAAAGTTGCATCAAGAGACATCCTAATTAACAGGTTGTCGGTCACAAAAGACATGCATATCATCATGTTTATTTTGGAAATGCACAGAAAAATAATACAAAATACATTTTACAGAAAAATGTATTTGATTCGCAGCAGTATGGATGCCCATTCAACGACATTCATTTTTGAGGCTGCTTTGGAAAATACAGTTCCAGAAAATGAAGTTAGTGCACCTAAGTTTACCTGCTCACCGGTTACAGCTGAGAGCATTGAATCTTTGTTTGCTCAGCTAAAACGTACTACTCACATTTATGACCCCATTCCGGCCTACCTGGCCAAGAAGCATGCTTATGCTGTTTGCAAACCAATTCAGTTTTTGGTAAATGCATCACATGCGCAAGGCGTTGTTCCTGATGAACTAAAGAAATCCCATTTAACCCCATTGTTAAACGGTCCGCCCTGGATCAGAATTTACTATCCAATTATCGCCCTATTGCGTGCATCCTGTGGCAGGCTAAAATCCTGGAGAAGGTTGTTACTTCCCAATTACAGGGTTTTTAGGAGGAAAGAAACATCCTAGATCCTTATCAATCAGGATTCAGAGCAGGTCATGAGTCTGAGAGCGCCCTACTCACTGTATGGGATGACCTTCTCGAGACTGCCGACAAAGGTGATATCAGCATGCTGGTAATGCTCAATTTGCTGGCAGCCTTCGGCACAGTGAACTTTGGCATACTCAAAGCTAGACTTTTATCACTGGCGCAGATGTGTGATTGGACCATCCAGTGGTTCACATCCGTCCTGTCCAAACGCTCACAATAGGTCAAGGGAGGATCTTACCTGTCTGATCCGTTGCCTGTTAGGTGCAGAGTCCCGCAGGGTTCTTCATTGTCTCCTACACGGTTTAATTTATATAACCACCCTTTACTCAATATATTTGCTCAATTTAATCTGTTATCATTCATATGTGGATGGCACACCGATATATGTACGTCTCACACAGCGATGATAGGCAGTCGAGCGCATATTAAAATGAGCAGAAAAAATTCAAATATGTATGTTGGACAATTAACTCCAATTGAATCCCTCTCAAAAAGAGATTATCATCTTTGGTCCTAAAAAGAAAGTGAACAATGTGCTTGACTCAATACCCTGTGCAACCCTGTTTGGGTTACTTGCTAATTATATACAGACAGAAAATAGTCTTGGGGTTATTTGGCAGTCCAGTATGAGCTGTAATTTACAGATAAATCAAATTATCAAGGCCTGTTATTACCAGATTAAACTCCTTAAACCCCTACTCCTGCTCATCTATGAAAAGGATCATCCAATTGTGGTGGGATCTCTAAAGAACACCAAATTGGACTATTGTATTGCCCTATTGTCTGGAATATCCAAATACCAGCTTCAGCGGCTTCAGGTGACACAGAATTCAGCGGTGCAATTGATTTTCTCATTACCATGGAGAACATAGATTTCTGAGTTTCAGAAGAGCCTTCATTGGCTCCTAGTATGAAAGCGAATACAGTTTAAGGTGCTAACTCTTGTCTTTAAGTGTGTTAACGGTCTTGCTCCTACCTATCTGACATCTTGAATTGTAAGTCATCAGCCTATGCGATTGATTGGGAGGGTGGGGGGGATGCCTGTTGGTATTCCCCCCCCCCTCCAGAACTACTACCTGAGGTGATAGAAGTTTCTCTGTTGTGGGCTCCTGAGCTTGGAATTTCCTTTCTTTACACGGCAAATACATTCTTTAACCATATTTCGGAAACATCTGAAAACATATTTGTGTATTTCTTTGAGTTATCTGGCATATTTTAATGGTGTTGGTTCAGTATAAATCCAAACGCGCCTTAATGAAGTTTGCTCCCAGGTTTCCCTTGTGGGATATGCGCGTTAGAAAATCAAATATCCTAAAATATATAAGATCTCTTAAATACCCATGAAAAGTCCCTTCCCAACCAGTTAAGTCATACAGAGTCTCATTTCATGTCGCACTTCTGAGCATATGAAATGCTGATTTTAAATATGTAAACAAGGACCAACCCACACTGGTTGAGTCAGCCCATAGTAAATATATTAGAGCGGGCCGATATTGCACAAAACCCAGTTTGTGCAATAAGGGCTGTTAGACCAAGCCTCTTACTTTCGCATATGCAGGACAGAAAAAAAAACAAATGTGCAAGGTCCTCATATGGCGCATCACTCAGAAGGCAAGACCGATTAACACCCCCAACCCGCTGCCCCCCCCCCCCCCGCCTCCCTGAGACCAGGCCTCCACCACAACCGCTCGTGATGAAACACAATCAAACGTTCCCTGGTTATAAGTACACGGTCTGCAGGAAATTCTGCCCAAAGCAAGTATTTCTGGATGCCAGGGGACGAAATGGTCGTTAACCCTCTGTTCTTAGGTTTCAGCAGCTCCATACTTTCTCTATTAGCGTTCACATGCTCATAAAAGCGGACAGTCCACAGTTTTACCTCGCCACGAGAGAGCACATTTCGGGGCGGAAACAAATGTGTAAAGTTAATTGTCCTCAATTGCTTCATAACATGAGACAGCCATGGGACCTTACCACCTGCATTACTGGTAATCTGAGAAATAATCAATTCATGAGTGAGAATAGCTCTCTCGTTGCTCGAGCGCCTAAGCCAATGCAGGACAGGCTGCAAACGCACCAAATCCCCAATTGGTCTACAGACCAGTTCCAAATGTACACCAAAATTGGTGGCTGATGGCGGCAAACCCAGCAATTTCTTGAAGAAATGCTTCTTTACTGTATGGACATCAGTGACATTAGAGTAACCCCACAGCTCCATACCAAATCTGGCACCTGCGGCCGCCTTGCCTTTATACACTTTGAGCAATAAGTCAATCGGTCTGCTCTGAACATAGTCATAAACCTGGTATTCCCACCCAAAGCCCGCTTAAACCGCACAGCCATCACCGCCGACTTAGTTGCATTGCAGATCATTCATTTGGAATTATACTAAAACAGCAGATGAAGCTTTGAGAGCTTTCATAAGCAAGAGGCAAACGAGTCCATCCTATATCATCGTGCAGTAGTCCTGAGGATGCTAGTCCACTGTACTGTTACTTTTTGTAACGCAATAAAATGTCCATTAATGTTTTTAGGGGAAAGTCCATTAATGTTTTTTTTAGGCAAATGAGAATGTAAAGTGTATGTTAAAATAAGTAATCCCAGAGGTTTTATCTAGTGCTCATGCATACAGCTGCAATAACCTAATCTAAATAGGATAAGGCACTAAGAAGCACATTCGTTTGTCTCACGATGAGGTGGGCCATCCATTGCCTGTTTTAGGGAATAATGACATTGTGTGATGACTCCATTATAATCACTTTCTTTTTTTGTTTTATTTGAGATTTTGTAATCTGCCAAAATGCTGATACTGGTCACCACAATGCCTGGGGTTAGGGACGCCTAGGCAGTCAGGCAAAGGTACATCACATAATCCTCACAATGCAAGTGAGCCAACAAAATCATAATTAATTAATTCAAATGAAATCAAGTAGTAACAAGAGTCACATGAGGTATGCCCAAGATATGGGGGCTATGACGGTGCCTTGAAAGCCTGAGTAGCCAGACTCTTAAACCTTTTATAATTGGGTTCCGCCCGGATTTCCAGCAGATTTTTCCAGTTTCTAGATCCAATTATGACTAGGGTGCAGCACTGTCCCAATTCCTTCTGAACTTTGTGGTGGAAATTAAATTGCCGTTCACAGACTTATTTCTTCTAGGCTGGTACCTGCAAAAAATGAATTGGAAGTAGACTGAACTGAAGTTGAATTGGACTTAGTAGACTGTACAGCTTTGAGTTGTGTGTTTTGTTTTTTTTTTTTTAAACGATTTTTATTGATTTATTCAAACAAACAATACAAACCAAACTTGCAGTGCACATATCAACAGTTCAGTTATACATCTCTTCATTCCGGTCACTGCTCCCCTTATCCCACCCCCCATTCCGAGCCTATTACTTTTCTCATTCTGTTCTTGCATCTTGTGGTAGGGTCTGCCCTTCCATGGGTTCTGCCGGGTCTTGTATTGACCCAAACAACTCCGCTATTAATAATTTCCGGACCATCAGGGTCTCCCCTCCTCCTCTCCCCCTACATTGCTTGCCTCTTGCCATACCATGGTTTCTGCATCCACCCATTTCTGCAACTCTTTCCACCACACCTCCACCCGTGGTCTGTGGCATGTCTTCCACCCCATGGCAATTCTCCTTTTTGTGAGCACATATGCTAGATCTTTCAATTTACTCACATGCTTGAGTTTCTGCGATTTGGGGAATCCCCCAGCAAACAGGCCCACACTGTATCCACCACAATCTTGACCCCCCCCCCCCCTCCACCAGTTTCTGTGCTACTTCACCCCAGAAACGCTCAATGACCGGGGATGACCAAAACATGTGTACCATGCCAGCCTTTTCTTTATCGCATTTGGGACATGCTTGTCGTCCTGCATTTTCAAACCAGATATCCTCTGGGGTGTCCTATATGCCCTATGTGTAATATACAGTTGTATCTGTTTCAATCTCACATTCCTCAACACCTTTTTATGGTACCCCTGGGCACGTTACCCCATCCCGTCCACCATCTGGGCTCCTACTTCCGCTTCCCAGTCTAATCTCAATTGTGTTAATTCCTTCCCAACCTTAGACATCATCTCGTATAGTCTAGAGATCTCGCGCCCCCTCTCCGTTATATCATATATTGTATCTATGGTAGCATCTGGTTCTTCTTCCAGTACCGTTTCGGGCCATGTTCTCCTAATTCTCTGCACCATTCTGCGATAAGTAATATACTGGCCCGTGTGTAACCCCATTTCCTCCCCAAGCGCTTAAAAATCTATGATGGTCCCCTCTCGCCAGATATCGCCCATTGTTACTAGCCCAACCGGTTCCCAGTGGTTCCTGATTATCATCCTTAGCTGCTCTTCTCCCCCTGCCAGTGCAACTAGTGGTACCTGCGGGGAACATGGGAATGGGTTCTCCATCATCTGGCATGCCCGGCGCCACATCTTCCACCCAAGCATCATCATCTTGGGGCACCCTTCCATTTCTGTCTTGGGCAACCAGATCATCTCTCTTAAGTAAAATGGGGCACAGTCTTGTCCAAACAACCTGGATTCGGGGGTTATTTCATCTGAGAGCCATTTAGCGATATACTGCAGTTGGCTTGCTACATAATAAACCTCATAATTAGGCAGTTTTATCCCCCCTTTTTCATAAAAGTTCTGTAGCTTCCATAGTGCCACTCTATTTCGCGTACTATGCCACAAGAAGTCCCTGTACATACTGTTCAGTTTAATGAAGAACCTCTTGGGTATCAGGTATGATATGATGTGGCATTTGTAATGCGCCTATACACAAGTGTTTCAAGGCGCGACGAGGCAGGGAGGGGGGAACAGGGGGAGACAGACAACGATCCTCCTAGGCCAGGTGTCATTCAGATCGCGCAAGTGCATGGGTAGGGGGGATGGGAAAAGTGCAAGGGGGGGAAAGGGAGAGGGGAAAGTGCAGTACAGGGTTAGTAATGAACAAGATAAATAATAAGGGCCAGCTGGTGGCAAGTGCAAGATAAGTGCAGACAAGTGCTGGGAAGGGGGGCTGTAGGGATACAGAGACAGTCCCGCGGTGCAGGGGTTGCCAGGAAAGCAGTGCAGGGGAGAGTGGCTGGGCCAAGGACCGAGATTGGTGAGTGGCCCAGTTGCTGATTCAGTAGTTTCAGTGATTTAGCAGGGGAGAGGGAGAGAGAAAGCAGAAGCAAAGAGGAAGGTTTTGAGGTGCTTCCGGAACCGGAGATGGTTCTCCTCAAGTTTCAGGGAGGCAAGAAGGCTGTTCCAGAGGGAGGCCCCTGCTGCGGAGAGAGATCTCCCCCCAACTCGTTGCTTGGAGAAGCGGCTGACCCTGAGGGAGTTGGAGGCGGAAGAGCGAAGTGCTCGAGAAGGAAGATATTTAGGAAGGGAGAGTCGAAGGTAATTTGGCCCCAGGCCCCAGAAGGCCTTGTGGACAATGCAGAGGGTTTTGAACTTAATCCTCGCAGCCACAGGGAGCCAGTGTAGCGGTTTCAGTCCTGGAGAGATACGGTCTCTGTGCTTGAGGCCAAGGACAAGTCTCGCAGTCCTGTTCTGGATGAGTTGCAGAGGGCGGAGAGTAGAGGCAGGCAGATTTAGATAGAGGCTGTTACAGTAGTCCAGCTTCGAGAGAACCAGGGCTCTGGAGACAGTGAGCTTCTGGGGGAAGGAGAGGAGAGGAAAGGAAGGATACCTCTCAGGAGGTGCAGCTGGTAGTGTGACTTCTTAGAAACGTCAGAAATGTGAGGAGAGAAGGAGAGTGTGGAGTCGAAGATGACCCCAAGGTTTTTTGCCTTGCAGGTAGGAGCAGGAAGAGGGCCAAGAGAGGCCGGCCAGAGAGCTGCAGGTAAGGAGGGAGTGGGTGTGCCGATGAGTAGAATCTCGGTCTTACTGGCATTAAGGCAGAGGTCGTTGGCGGCACACCATTCCTGGATAGCAGAAAGACAGTCGGAGATGAGGGAAGGAGAAGAGGAGGCCGAGGGTAGCCTGAAAATGAGCTGGGTATCATCTGCATAGCACTGAAAGTTGGGGCAGAGAGCAGCGATGCGGTGGGCGAGAAGTGCCAGATACTGGTTGAACAGCCAGGGAGAGAGGTTAGAACCCTGGGGGACACCACAGGTAGAGAAAAAGATGTCAGACAGGAAAGACCCCAGTTGGAGCTGGGAGGGTCGATTTGAGAGGAAAGAGGTCAACCAAGCCAGGGCCTGACCAGTGATACCCAGGTTATCACGGAGACGGTTGAGCAGGATGGTATGGTTGGCAGTATCAAAGGCAGAAGAGAGATCAAGCAAAATGAGAACACATGGAATGTTAGAGTCAAGGTTCGAGAGCAGGTCCTCACGGATGTTCAGGAGAGCAGTTTCCGTGCTTCTGGCAGCTCTGAAGCCAGACTGATGGTCATGAAGGCTACCAACAGATTCAGCATGGAGATTAAGCTGGGAGATGGCAAGTTTCACCAAGAGCTTGCCCAGGAAAGGAGTGATAGATATAGGGCGATAGTTAGCTGGGCAGGACGGGTCGGAAGAGGGTTTTTTAAGAAGGGGGTGCACAAGGGAGTGCTTGCGAGGGGATGGGAAGACTACAGAGGTGAAGGAGTGATTGCAGAAGTCAGCAAGGGCAGGAGCCAAGGAGTCGATGTGGTATATTCCCAAAATATATGGTGTTATGGTGTATTCCCAAAAAAGTGCAGGAGCCTAGGTAGGACCACCATCTTTAACATTGCTCCACGTCCCATCGTTGCTAGGGGCAACTTCCTCCCAAAATCTCATGCAATTCTCGATTTTCTTAATGGCTACCTCCGTGTTGTACCTATGCTCCTCATCCACTGTGTGATACACGTCTATGCCAAGATAACGAAAAGTACTAACCGCCCGCGATATCTGTAACATCGGTAACCTTTCCACTGGAATCCCCCCTGTAACCGTCTAATGGGAAAATGCTAGATTTCTGAGGATTCACTGCAATACCAGACAACCCCGCATATCTCCATCACTTCCAAAATGTATTGGAGATTTTCCTCCGGGTGCCGCAAGTACAGCAACACAAATGCCGTTCCCCTCTCACAGCGATACCTATGATATCATATTGTTGTCTCAGGTATGTTGCTAGGGGTTCCAGGGCCAATATATAGAGCATTGGAGACCATGGACATCCCTGTCTGGTGCCTCTACGGAGTTGCCATCTCCCTGATATCACTGTTCCCGTTCTAACTATGGCCAGCAGTTCACTATATAGCATCTTCACCCATTGTATATATCTAGCTCCATCCCATAGCCCGCCAGGGCTGCCAGCAGTCTTGGCCACTTGACCGAGTCGAAGGCCTTTACTGCATCCAAGGACACAATTGCCATTTCACCCTCGTTCCCAAACTCAATAACCCGTTGGAGTTGTCTATGATTATTAGTTATATTCCTATGCGGGACATAGCCCGCCTGGTCGTGTGTATTCGTTTGCCTATAACTCTCCTCAGTCTATTTGCCAAAACAGCTGTCAGTATCTTGCTGTCCTGGTTCAACATCGACAAAGGTCTATAGGAACCACAGCTATGCCCAGGCTTGTTGGGTTTGGGAAGCGGTATTATGATCGCTTCTCTAAGTGACTCTGGCAGTCTTCCCACCTCAAAGGCTTCATTTAACATTTCTAACATTGGGGGGAGCACCTCTTCTTTATATACTTTATAAAATTCACTTTGGAGTCCATCAGCCCCCGGAGGCTTACTAGTGGGCCGCTGCCTCACCACCTCTTCTAACTCCTCCAAAGTAATCTGTGCATCCAGCTCCTCTCTTTCCTCAGCGCTTATCTTGGGCAGTCCTAGATTCTCCAGTGTTCATCATTGCGTGACCACTACCCCCCCCCCGCCTTCCCATATAGTAACCTATAATAATCTGCAAACTCTTGATTAACTCCCTCTTGAGTGTCAGCTACACTGCCGTCTTCCCTCGTTGTTGTTCTAATCATGGGTCTGGGGGTTTCGCACTTGTATAACCATGCCAGGAGTCTCCCTGTTTTATCCCCTCCCGCATGCTGTCTCTCTATATATCTTTTATAGTTGAGGTTACACAGTCTTTCCCAGTGCCCCTCACATTCATGCTGCAGTTTAAGTATCAGTTTCATGTCTTCCTTAATGTTACTTCCTTTTTTCAATGCCTTTTTCCAGTTCCCTTTCTGTTTCTTGTAGGTCAGCCAAGATCCCCCCCCCCCCTGCAGACCTTTAGATTTTGCAATGGCTACCCCTCTCATCACAACTTTGAAGGCTTCCCATAATGTGCCCGCCGAATCCACGCTACCAGTATTCAATTCAAAATAGTTTATAATCTCCTCCCTCATGTCCTCCCTAAAAAAGGATCCCGGAGTGTCTCCGCTCGGAGGCGCCATGTCGGAATCCTTGTTCTCGGGGGGCAATATTGCCATCCGAGGACCAGAGGCGAGTGGTCCGAAAGGACCCTCGCTTTGTATTACACTTGCGTAATCTCTGTTATTACCTCTGACGTAGCAAAGACATAGTCCAGCCTAGTATGTAGCTGCTGCACGGCTGAATAATGCGAGTATTGCCTTTCTTAGGGGTGTCTCGTCCTCCACACATCTCCCAGACCAACCTCATCCAGTAATGTCTGCAATGCTTTGGCAGCTGGGGTGGGTCTATCTATCTTCCCATCTGATCTATCCACCCTAGGGTTTAACACGCTATTAAAGTCCCCTCCCCAGATCACCGCACTCCCCATACACATGCTTAGGTTGGTACACAGCGTTCTGAAATATGCTGCTGTATTTTGATTCGGGGCGTACGTATTCACAATGCTTATCTCCCTATTCTCTACCAGTCCCCTCATTATAACCATCATTCCATCCGTCTCCGCTGCTTCCTGCAACAGTTGAAACGGGACATCCGGCGCCACCCAGATAAGCACTCCCCTTGCATAAGCAGAATATGACGAGCCCGCCACAACCCCTTTCCATTTCTATGCAACCATCTCCATCTTTTCCCGTGTCGGGTGAGTTTCCTGTAACAGTGCGATGTCTATCTTTTGTCTACGTAGGTTCAACATGACCTCTTTAAATAGCTGTTAAGCCCTCTGACATTCCACATGATTATTTTAAGGTCCCCCATGGCCTTTCAGAGTCCCCCCCCCCACCAGTGCAGTCCAGATCTAGCCTCCATCTCAGTCTATATAGACTCATTTCCCAATTTAAACACCCCTTAACTACAAACACCCCTTTCCCTCCCACCTCCCTTCCCCAACATTACCCCCCCCCCCCAACTGTTGCCCAGCTCCATCCCTGGATCTCAGGCACCCCCGCATATGTCTCTTTCTGGCGATAGCCTGTACTCGAAGCTCAGCAGGGTGAGGTCGCCCTAATGGCTATCCTGCTACTACTACTACTACTCGGGGGCGGGGGGGTTGGGGTGAGTGTAAGGTGCCTGTGTCCTGCCGCTCCTGTTTACTTCAATTCAACCACGCATTGCTATTCAGTTTACTCATCTGTTCAATGCTCTATATTCCAGTCCGTCACGTTTCAACAAAATCAAGGATACCATAGCCTAGTTTCAACACTACCCATCCGTACCAGTCTATCAGTGTCTTTACCAAGTCTCTACTGGGATACCTCGCTATGTGATAACCCAGTTTACATGTAGCATCCCAATCACTTATCGTGCTCTTCTTGGGCCCATTCCACATCTCGTTCCGGACAGCCCTGTAGGTCCAGCCATGTCGCTGCTTCCTCTGGGGTGTCAAAAAAGAACATTCTACTTTTGTGCAGTACTTTCAATCTTGCAGGGTACAGAAGCATATATTTGATGCCGGCCGTGTGCAGCCTCCTCTTTACCGACACATAGCTATACCGCTGCCTCTGGACCAGCATTGTATAATCGGGATACGCTGTTATAGTAGCCGAGGCTCTTTCAATCGTTCGTTCCTTTTCGAAAGTACTCCAAAACCTTCTTGCGATCTTTATAGTTCAGTATCTTGCCAATTATTGCGCGGGGAGGGGCTCCAGGCTTCAGTTTTCTCATGAGGGCTCTATGGGCTGGCTCCACTGTGAATCCTTGCGAGAGTTTGTCAGCCCCCATTTCCTGCAGGATCATGTTCTCAACATAATCCGTAGGGTCCTCGCCTTCTTCTCCCTCTGGCAGGCCAACCACACGGATGTTATTCCGTCTCGCCCTTCCTTCGGCTTCCTCCGCATGATTATCCAGGTTAGCCACTTGCTGCTTTAGTATGTGGACCTCCTTTGCATTATTAGTGCTGGTATCCGTGTTAGTTTTGACCGCACTCTCCAGACTACTCGTCCTGTCCGCCAGCGCCCTGACGTCTTGTCGCAGCAGGTTGACTTCTATCCCCACTGCGTCTATTTTAGCCTCCAAGGAGGTTTGCAGGTCCGCCATTGCTATCCCCCCATGAGTCTCTTAGCTCCGTTATAGCCGTTACTATCTGGTGGTTTTCGGTCCCCGGGGAACTTTCCGTGGGTGCATTTGCGCCACTGTGCGCCGATGCCGCTGGAGACTGCTGTGTCTTAGCAAACGCTTCCATCGTGGGTTGTTTGCTTTTGCCCTTGATTACTCTCCCTGTCATCTTGCGATCTTGGTCAAGTATCCGAGGTTACTTTGTTTGTGGTGCGGCAATTCTGTTTCGCTGTCCCGCCGTGACGCTTGAGTCACTCCAGACCTGGGCTGTTATCCTTGAAGTACCCTGTATGGGTTCGTATGCGCTGAGCTATGTCTTTGGGTGGGTTATGGCCTCCCACTTTTCCATTTGTCCTTACTGCTTCTTGTAGATTACTACTGGTCCCAGTTGGACCATCTGTCTCTTGGACTCCTTATACTCTGCGCACCACTGTCTGTCTGCTGAGGCCGCTCTCATGCCATCCGCCACCTAGCTCAGCCCTGTACCTTGTGCTCTCCGGTATTAGCGATCAGTGTACAGCCCCCGCACTCTTCGAGACCCTTTGCTCCTTCCTGACGCCCCAGGGTTCATGTGGCAGAGAAACCACTCAGGCATCCATCCCAGGCAAAGCGGGGAGTCCTCTTCTTCCCCCTTGGCATCTAGCACTTTTTTCCAAGCACGATGGTGTGATTCAGACTGTATCGGGTGCCCAACTTGCAACCCCAATGGTTTAAAGTTGCCACAGTTAGTGTCTTGCCACAGGTCCCATACGTACTTATGGGCGAAAATGTATTCAGTGGGCCGCGATGATTCCTCTCCTTCAGCGCGGCTCCTGTGCTGCCTTCAGCCTGCAGAAGCTGTGTCTCTCACCTCCGCTCTGCCCAGGCTTGCCCCTCGTATCCGCCAGATTTCTATTTAGTCCGGCCACAACTTCACTGACTCGGCCTCCGCGGCCGTGCACATATCGCTCCACGAATCACTTTCGTGTGCACTGGCCGAGAGTTGTGTCCATGCGTACCATGCTTCGTGCTGACTCCACATGTAGCGCGGCTCCTCCGATGTTATTCCAATGACACGGCACTGTGTCAATCTATTTGGACGCGCAGCACCCCAGAGCTTCTCGTGTCTGGAGGTTCACCATCCTCAGTGTTACATAGTTTCCAGACGCGGCTACTGTGTCTGCCGCACTGTTCGGTCCCTCGCACCCGGGGATATATTGCCACAATGTAACTCCTCAGCGGGCTCCCCGAGCACACGTCGCTGCAGACCATAAAACGTAGCAGGCACCCGGGTGCAGCCCAGCGCGAGTGACCGAGGCCAGGCTTCTCTTTCGATCTCCTCAATGCAGCTCGTGGGCTGCTATGGCCTCGGCTTCAGTACTTTGTTGTCCGCCATTTTGCAAACCCCCCGTTCCCGCAGCTCCGAAGGTCCGCAAGTCTTAATTCTCCAGTCTGCCTCGTTCTGTAATCTTGCCTCTTTCAGTGGTCGTGCGGCACATCTTCCGACGTCTATACCGCCACTGAGTTCATGGGTCGTTTTTCAGCACGGATTCACGGATCAAAGACGGATCATCCGGAGCAGCTCCTCGCAGGCACGTCCTACGCCATGGCTCGCTAGCCACGCCCCCACTTTGTGAGTTGGTTTCTCTTTTTTATAGGGAGTCATTATAGTGCCCTTAAGGCTGGTGCCACGGCCCCAGGTTTGATGGCAAATAACATTCTAGTTGCCTTGTTAATCCGTAGTTGCAATTGATGGATTGGCTTTTTACTGATGGCCAAGTAGCGAAGTAAAACAATTCAGTCTGCTGAGCACTAGTGTTTGGATGATCTCCATTTGTTTGCGGCATCAAAAGCTACAGCATGATTTTCTTGGCTGCATTCATTTGAAAAATGGGTCGTCTGTGCTAGTCAATTGCTTTGACAAATTGTAATTGCTTTGGGGGGGTGCATGAGAGTTAACTCCCGAAGATTCCCAAATTCTTAGCATTATGGCATGGGATGTACCCCATTGAGCAACAGACTTGATGGGAAGTAAAGTAATATTGGTTGAGCCAAAGCCCAAGCTCTGTTTCCTACGCATTGTGACAAATCCCAGGGTATTGTCACTACTTCCATGGGGAAAGCCCCTTCCCGTGAGGCCTGGTAGGGGAGGCCATTACCCGATGGGTCATCCTGGGGGTGGTACCGAGCGGGTTATGTCATGGGGAGGGAATTCCTCCATGGGACCAGTAACGATTGCCTCCTTCATTTCAGCCCTCTTCCCCCCCCCCACTCGTTTCCCTGGGGTCCCCCACACCTCGATCTCTGTAGAATAGAGGATTTGAGTCCTGCACAATACTGGGATGAGGAAGAGTGAGGCTTACCCAGGTGGAGTGCCTATAGTCCCTGGCATGAAGAAGATGAAAGGAGTAGGCAAAAAGCCCACTGCGGAACCAACATATGCGGTACAGTCTGACAGACTGCTCAGGCAATAAAAAAAAAAGGAAGGACTGTGTACCTTGTCTGGGCAAGCAAACTCTGGAGGAGCGAGGAACCAGGCTCAGGTTTCATGGCGAGAGACCCGAGAAGCAGGAAACAAGACACTGCTGACGAGAACAAGTGTCTCTTAAAAGCTCGCTGGAGAGGGAGCCTGTCCGCTGACATGGAAATCGGAAACTCGACCGGTGAAGGCAAGGCGAGAGGAAGACGTGCAGCCAAGTATCTAAGGGAGCGCTTACCGCTGTAGAACTGCAGAGGACCGATCGCAGAAGCAGTGCAGGAGCCCTCTTCAACTCTCAGGACAGACCAGAGACCGCAACAGCCTTTCCACGAGATGAGGAAAGGGCCAGGCCAGCTGGTGTGTAGCAAGGGCACAAAGCAAGTTAAAACGATGCACACCATTATCACGGGATGCAAAAAGGGATAACAAATGAACTGTAAAAGCTAAATGGAACAGTACTGGCAGGAGATTACACCAGGTCTGTTCAGTTGGACATTGACTGAAGAAGGGATAGAGAACCACCCGCAGAAACAGCACACCGGGGTTTGGGTCCCATATGAAGTTGGGGGAGCCCCACAAAAGAAAAGTATGTGGGCCAAGGACCCACACAAAACCGGAGAAGCATACAGTCGGGGGGGATGAAGCCCAAAGCTAATCGAGGAGAACCTGAAAGTATATATATAGGGTCTGGGACCTGCAAGAAAGACAAAGAAGCTGCAGAACAAGTCTGGGAGACCCCAAGACAGTCCAGACGGATCTGGGACTCAGTACAAGAAGTTAAAATAAGGGGTCGAGGACCCATTGTCAAAGGAAAAGCTATTTTCTGGAATACTAAGTTCAATAGTCACGTCTAGCAGGAGAGGGAACCTCCCTGAGGTATCACAACTGATATTTCTTCAAATGTTTTTAAATGACTAAAGGTGCTATCGTCTCCTGGCTCTGTGCAAATATTTCCTGATAACGCCCCAGAAAAAGAACCTTTCGCCTCCTTGAATGTTATCAGTGCCAAAAAGCAATGGAGATGGAGAAAAGTATGCTTTGCTAATATTGTTCAGTATAACATTCGATGCCTAATTAAATAGAAACCTGCACACTCCGCTGTCATTTGTCTTGACGTGCAAACTGTCTGCAGGGCTCCATGCTTCCCAGCTGGGTTTGTGCTTCATAAATCCAATAACATACGTACAACTGTACTCCTGCAAATTAAACTCTGCCTACAGTAACATTCTCATATTCCAAAGCCAACCACGCACACAGCTGTGCAGCACATTCCTATGGCTAAGAACCGTTGTGCAATTCTGCTCCTATGGCCCTATATACCAAATGGAGGCCTGTTAATGCAGCAGTTTTATGATGCAACCTTGCTTGTATGATATGGCATTTATAACGCGCATGTGTACACGTGTTTCTAGGTGCGACAAGACAAGGAGGATGTCGTGGGTATCAGGCAGGTAGTTGGGGGGGGGGGGGGGGTGCGGGGTGGAGTGGGGGGTGGAAGCTGGGTGGAGGCTTTGCAGGCCTGGCTTAGGCACACAAAGAACCCATAACAAATTCCTCCTTTCATTCCTTCTTAGTGTTTGTAGTAACTTCGTGGTTACCACTTCCTGTTGCCAAACAGGAAGTGCATGATATCTCATGAGCTCTCTAGTGTTTGGGTGTGGCTGGCTATAAACGCCACACCCAAGATTCTTCCAGTGCTTCGTGTTGCTTACTGTTTGCTGTATCAGCAACATACTTGCTGTGCTCTGGATCAGCCATCATCTGCTTACCTGCTCTGGATCATCCTACTTCTGCTTACCTGGTTCTTGCTCCACGCTGCACCTATCTCCAGTCAAGAGGGGACTTCTACACCGGCACCTGTGAAAACAAATAAGAACAGTGTTAACTTGCGCACATCAGTAACGCTGCGCATACTCCCCGAATCTTCCCGCGACGCTGGAATCCAGGTTAGTTGCATGAGCGCACAAACCCCTGTAAGAAAGAAGAGACATTATTAATTGCGCTCGCTCCAATAACACAGACACTTATTTCAGTGTGCGCTCTCTCTACACGGTGCATACTTACCAAAAGCCTCTGTGCAAACTTACCTAACCACCAAGTCTCCAGTAGCGATGATCCCAGACTTGAGGTGCTAATACCACATAATTTCTCCTGCAAGGGAAAGGGAGAGACATTACCAGGTGTGCTTGAATTGAAGGCGCTGCGCAAACCTACCAGCAGCTAGCTTCTACACGCAGCGCTACTCACCCACTAAAATACCGGAAAACAAAGACAATACCGCCTATTTTGGACACTTAACATTCTCTGCGCAACGTTCACTTGTGGGAAGGCCTTTCTAGCCAGTGAAGAAACTGGCGCCTTGAACTCTCGGCCTCGCTGTGAAGGCATAAAACAGCGTTTGGCATCTGAACTCCGCCTACAGACATTGGCACCAATCACAGGAGTGAATTGCGCCCCTGCAAATGCAGGATGGAGTGCACACCCTACTAAAGATCAAGGTAAGCCCATAGGGGGACATCACAGCACACAGCACACAGCAAAGAGAAGGGAAGGGTAGGGTCCAGGGGAATCAGGTGAATTCAGGTCTGAGTGTACACCTTGTATTTGACAGGTATTCCTCCAGGCGAAACAGGGGAAGTGAAGACTCTGGGTCAAGGGAGGTTTGTCCATCGCTCCTGCAGAGACACAGGTGAGTGTGACAGAGGGGGGAAACGAAGGGAGGACAAAATAACGATCTTACTAGGTCTTGTCATTCAGATCGTGTAAGTGCAAGGAAGGGGAGAAGTGCCAGGAGAAGTGCCAGGGGGGAGGGTTTGGGGAAGTGCAGTTAACTCACAACGCAGCCACCGTTTGGCTCATAAGTGCAGCGAGAAGGGACTGTAGGGTTGAAGATACAGACCCTTAAGTGCTGGGGAGCCCAGAGGCAGTGCAATGGCAACTGGACATGCAGGCGCCTAGGCCCGAGTTCAGAGGGTGACCAGTGCGTGGAGCAGTCGGGTTCATCAGCAGCGGAGAGGAAGAGAGAGAAAGCGGAAGCGAAAAGGAAGGTCTTGAGTTGCTTCTGCTCAGGTTTGAGAGAGGCAGGGAGGCTGTTCCAGATGGAGGCCCCTGCCAAGGAGATCGACCTGCTCCCAACTCTCTGCTTGGAGAAGCATCTGACCATCAGAGTTGGAGGTGAATGAGCGGAGAGCTTGAAAAGGAAGATGTTTTGGAAGAGAAAGTTGGAAGTAGAGCGGTCCCCGGCCCAGGAAAGCCTTGTGGATGATCCAGAGGGTCTTTAAGTTAATCCTTGCAGCCATAGGGAGCCAGTGAAGAGAGGTCAGAGCTGGAGAGATAAGATCCCAGGGCTTGAGGCCAAGGACAAGTCTTACAGTCCTGTTCCGGATAAGTTGTAACTGTCGAAGAGTAGAGGCAGGAAGATTTATAAAGAGGCTGTTGAAATAGTCCAGCCTAGAGAGGACCAGAGCTCTGGAGACAGTAAGCCTCTGGTGGAAAGTGAAGAATGCCTTTCAGGAGGTATAGCTGATAGTTTGACTTCTTAGAGATGTGAAGAGAGGAGGAGAGGGTGGAGTCAAAGATGACACCAATGTTCTTAGCCTCATATGAAGGAGCAGGAAGAGGGCCCAGAGTGGGTGGCCTGAGAGATAGAGGAGCAGAAAGTAGGGAGAGGGTGTCCCAATGAGGAGGATCTCAGTCTTACTGGCATTAAGGCAGAGATCATTGACAGCGCACTATTCCTGAATTGCGGCCAGAGAGTCTGGTATGAGAGAAGAAGCAAAGGTGGCTGAGGGGAGCCTGAAAGAGAGCAGAGTGTCGTCCGCATAACATTGAAAATTGGAGCAGAAAGTAGCGATGAAAGTACAAATTAGCTCTCACTGTGTGTGCAATTACACACACACACACACACACACACACACCACCACCACCGACACTGTAAAACCTCTGTCATATTCAACTATTTTGGCAATCGTCTACAGCTGGCCTGTTCATTAATATTAGGGAATCAATCTCTAACTCATTCTATGCAGGTGTCACACTAGCTACGAAGTATGCCTTCAATGCATCACACTTGTATGCTTCATCTATGGAGCACATAGAAGGTACCCTACAACCTACAGGATTCCTTCACTGGGAGCTCCCCCCTGCTGGCTCAGTTTGTTGTCTGAATTGTATCGGTGCAAACTTATTCCAGGAATGTCAGTGCCACAGAACCTAAGCAGTGTAAGCAACCCAAAGCATTACTTTACCAGTACTATATGATCCTAGCTGTCCTGTCCTAGTAATATAGGAGCTGAGCAGGGTGAGCTTCCTCTAGGAGTTACCTTGTCAAGTGCTATATTGCCCCAGCTGTGTATGTATGCGATGTATAAACTGCAAACCGCTGGGAAGCAACGGGGCGATGTACCTAGGGTGATGCACACGTGGGAACTCCAAAGGGTGAGAATTTGGTTTCAGTGGAGCGATCGATTGACAAAATGTTGAAGTGTAGTGTCTTCAGGTCCTTCCTGTAACATAATGTGGAGGAGTCCAGATTTATCTGTGTCCTGTTTTTTCCCTCTTGCAGTCCTTTGTTTTAAGCATGGCAATATTGTGGCTTCTAATGATGATGATTTGGTTGTGACGGCTTTATAGGTGATGCAGTTAATCTTCAACATGATGTATGTTTCAAGGGGTAGCTAGTGCAACTCCTTGAAGATGGCGTAGATGTGTTGAATTTTCTTTGTCCTTTGAGAAGGTGTGTAGCAACATGCTGGATGACTTTCAGAGACACAAAATGAACTTCTGGCACTCCTGCGAGTTAGGCTGTTGACACTGTCCAGGTAGGAGATGACCAGGATTTGGACGAGTGTTTTGAAACTTGGACCAGGGAATGAAAGGCTTGACTTCAAGCTGGTACCATGGGGCATGCTGAGACTTCTTTGAATGAGCAGTCAATGGCAAAACCTAGAGATTTGTGCATGGGTGAGGGCTGATATGTGAATCCATCATGCTTCTTATCAGTCAATTCTGGTCTAGCGCTGCTTGGTTGGTTTTTTTCAGGTCGACAGTCATGTAGGCGCTTGACATCCAGGCATGGATGATGTAGACTGTGCTTCGGTCGATATATATCATTGATGTAGTTCATCTTTAGGTAAAGCTGTCTCACATTGTTTTGTTTTTTGTAAAAACTTTATTGCTTTTCATATTAATCAATGTACAATGCACCCAAACATGACGCACAAAACAAAAACAATTACTAACTCCCCCCCCACTCCAATTCCCCTGCCCCCCTTTAGAGCCTCGCAAATCTACAACATCCTTCATCTGACTTATGATCGTTACACTTCCCTCGCTGTCAGAGGAACTATCCATTTCAGGTTCCTCAAGTCCGGAGCCTGACAGTGATGCGACCAAATGTAGCCAGGCTGTAAGCATCCCTGCTTCCTCCTCACCCCCTCTGCCCACCGCTTCCCTCCACACCACTGTTTCTGCATCTGCCCACTTCAGTAGGTCCCGCCATCAGACGTCTAAATCCGGTTTCTTGCTTGCCTTCCAACACATTGCTATCCTGCACTTAGCTAGGATATAAGCCAGGTCTTTGAGTTTGCTCACATGTTTGAGCTTCTACGGTCTTGGGAATCAACCCACCATGACCACCTATAGGGATTCCACTTCCAATTTAATCCCCTTATTTGCCAGGAGGTGTGCTACTTCTTCCCAATATCTCGCTATTTCGGGCATGCCCCGAACATGTGCATCATCCCTGTATCCACCTCCCCGCATTTCGGGAATTTCTGTGGAGTGGCGTTTGTGAACTTAGCAATTTTCTTAGGGTAATTCTTAGGGTATTTTCTTGTATGCTCTGTGGGTAATATATAACTGAATCTGTTGTAGTCTTACATTCCTCGACACCTTCTTGTGATATCTTTGCATCCTCATCCATAGCACATCACTTATTGTCTCCCCACCTTCCGCTTCCCAGTCTCTCCTTATCTGAACCGCTTCCTTCCCAACCTTGGACATCATTCTTTCATAGATTCGGGAGACCTCACGGCCTCCTTCTGATACCGCCTGAAACTTTTCTATGGCAGCATCCGGCTGCTGGGTCAGTTCCGCCTCCGACCATGTCTTCTTCATTGTCACCAGCCTATCTGGTCTCATCGTTGTTATAGCTTGCGGTCAATGTTGGCTTGGAACATCCCCTCGAGGTTTCACTTAGTGGGTGAAGATGACTGGGAGCCAGGTGAAGCCTTGCGGAACTCTGCAGGTTGCTGGGTGGCACTGGGATATGTTGTGGCCCATTGGACTGAGTTAGTGTCCATTGGAAATGGTCCAAGCTAGGCACTATAAGAATGTATTATTCAAGCCAAGGAGCATGACAAGGAGGTTGAAGGAGGGCTTTGTCAACAGTATTGAAGGCTGCAGAGATGGTGAGTAGAAAAAGTAAGAAAGGTGTCCCCTTTGTCCAGGATGTGTAGAGAATCATTGATAACTTGGTTGGTGTCGGCCTATGTGCTGCACCGTGGTCTGAAACCATATTGGTAGTCCTGTAGGAGATTATGCAATGTGATCCTTGGGTTCTCAATCACTTTGCAGAGTAAAGGTAGAAACATGATGGGGCAATACAGGGTTTGGAAATTAGATTCAATGAGAAGGAGCTAAAACCAGCTTCTAGGTGTTGGGCATCACCCAGTAGGCAGGAGGTACCACTAGGGGAAACCAGGAGCGAGTACCCAACACACTGCAAATCTAACTTCCACATTTTAACTTTGCCCGTTTTGTATAATTGTGTTTAAATGTGTTCTAGATGTGCCCTCATTCTTCTTTATAATATAAGCATTCTCAAATACTGTAATTTAATGTCACAAATGAATGTTTGTAAGCCACCAGTTGGTCTGGAGAACTAAAAGTAGCTTCTGGTAGCCGTTAGTTTTAAGCTAACTAGGCTATCGTAGGCTAGGCGCTAAATAGCTCCCAGCTTCCCTCCATTTCAAACCCTGCAGTGGATGGTGTTTGGGAGAATTCTCTTAAAAGGCTAACTTCCCTTACCTGTAGAGTCCCCCAGCAGCTTTGCTGGATTTGAAGGGTTTCTTTTTTTTTTTTTTTTTTCTCCTGCTAAGAGTGAGACTCTTTTTCCCACTCTTGGGCATATTGCTGATGTGTGTTTTAGGCTATTTTTGTGCTTATGGCCTATGGGTTTTTTTTCTCACCCTCATAGGTATCCTCTTTTTACATGTGTTACACAGCACCCTCTGTGCAGTAACACAGGGGTGTCATAGTGACCCCTAAACATAGACTACATACCCTGGGACTGACTACTGTCTCCCAGGGCATGTAAAGTTACCATTGACTTTACCAGTCAATAGTTATGAACAAAACCAGTACAAACCATCTTACTATGGGGGTACTGGAAAGGGTTAATAGTTTTTCCCTGCTGTTCATTTTCGAGAGGGTACTGTCCAGTCCCTCTCCTAAATTTCTGGCTGGTGGCAGTGGTTACTACCATTAATATTCGACCGCAAATATTTTGCTATGGAATTTTTCCATTGTTTTTTCTGACAGCCTTTAACATACCGTCATATCTTTTTATTAACTTTACTCCAATGTTTTTTTTTGGCCAGATCTTTAATATTTCTTTCTCGTGTCTCGCTCTGTAATTCAAGCCCAGGTCAGGGCCATTTTGTTCGTCCTTTTGGTGGGCTTCTGGACAGAAGCCCTCCTTCAGGTGCCATTGAGTCTGGGGTAGATGGGATGTGTGGGAGGGGGAGGGGAGTAGGCACCCTGGACAGGGTTACCTAGGCAACCCAAGTCGCACCCTGCCCTGATAGGCTGGGGGGTTATTCCGCCAGGTTAACCACCCCGCTGTGTGAGTGACAGCTAGGCTGTATGAATGTGTTTTTTTTCTGCATAAAAGCAGGGATCTGAGGACTGGAGGACATGACGTCGCCAATGGACCTGAGAAATCCAAAGAGGAGAGAAGCCAAAGACATCTGCAACGACTGAGCTACCGGCGAAGCCCTGCTGCAGATCCTCACCACTTTTCTCTAACGACAATAGAAGATCTTCACCTGCAAGAGCCTTCTTCCCTTGAGCTGGTGGGGTCAACCAGTTCGCCAATCTCCTTCCAGGACCTGCCTTGGTCGAATCGCCAGTGCCGTGCACTAGGAGACCGGATAGCCAGGCACCCGTCCACCACAACCGCGATTTAAAGGAGCGTACCTTTTATTCCGTTTTGGCATCACTGCAGCCGGCTTCTTCCCTGGACAGTGCAGTGACTCGGACCTTCCTCCACGACGAGAGCCTCTCTTCCTCTGCTGGATCTCCCGAACTGCAGGAACTGCCAGGAACTACCGCCACCGCAGGAGCCTCATCCACTTTTAAGGTACATTGTTCCGCCAGGCCTCCCGTTTCGTTGGATACTGCTAAAGGTGTTTTAAATCCTTTACTTACCTTCTGGGCTGGCTGTCCCTATCGTCTATCATTGTCTCTTTACTTTCTGCACCCTCCTTTTTGAACCGTTAAACAAAGACTTGACTCGAACTACTAGAACCATTTGATCCTGGGCACTTTGCCTGGTACCACTGGCACAGGCCTATTTACTCTGGCTAATCATGTTACAGCTGCCTTCTCTAGATTGCTTTTCATCAAGAAATGTGTGGGTGCACCTAACCTTATAACCACCTTTCCTTCCCCTTTATATATTGTTAAAGTGCCATTTTGCTCGGTTTTCACCTAAGTATTGCTTATGCTAAAGTACTACCTTGCCTAACTTGTTCACAATCCAATTGGGAAGTGTTGCTGGTGTGTTTATGAGTTTAACCCTGTATAACTTGACCTTGAAGAAATTGTTAGAGTACCATTTCTGCTTGGTTTACACTGTGCCATTTTGCTCAGTTTTCACTCTTGCTCAAACCGGTCTACAATTTAAATAGGGAGTTGTGTATACTTTTCTTGACTATTTAATAGTGATTTGTGTGTAAAATGGATATATATATTCTTTTTGATACAAAGCTTTGGTCAGTGTTTCCTTGTTGCATAGTATTGTAGTCCTATTGTGTAAACCCTGAATACTGCTCATCTCCCTCTTGAGATAAGGCAGACTGATACCAAAGGGGATTTATTGCATATTCCTGTAGTCCTAATCTTCTGTAGTGCTCCCTAAGGGAACTGAATAGGATTCTGTCTAACAGATGGCCAGGTCATCCGGATCGAGTGTAGGTTTCTTCAACAAAGGGAGGATCTATCCCATTTTCAGGGAATCTGGGAAGGTGCCATGTGCGAGGGGTGCATTGATGATGTTAAAAAGTAATGCAGGTGCATCAACTATGATCTTCATAGTGGATGAGGGGATCATTTCGTCTTTATATGTGGTGGATTTCTGGTTGGTTAGTAAGTGTTTGCCAGGTCTTCAAGAGTAATTGTCCTGAATTCAACCAATCTTTATATGTTGCAGGCTCATGACGGAATGTATGTGTTGTGTTTGGATCTGTCAATGTGCTGCCTTATCTATCTTGCCTGTGAAGAAATTGTTAATGACGTTGCATGTGTCAGTGGACTGTGGTATTGCAGGGTCTGGCAGAGAGTTGATGCAGCGCTTCATGGCTTGTAATATCGCTCTGCTCTTTTTGGATGCTTCTATGATAGTTGGCTGTGGTGAGGGAGTGTTCTGCTTGCTAAACAGAGGATTCTTTGGGTGATTTGTTGTTGTTGGTTTATGGCATGCTTACTGTCGAGTTCCTCTGCGTACCAAGTGTGGAAGGCTATCTTTTTTTTTTAGTGTACCTTTCAAGTTGTGCATGGATGTTGATGCTCTCAGTTAAGAGTGTGGATATGTGCACTAAGCTGGCCATCGACTTTGTCCAACTGGTCAGACATGGAGTACAATGTGATTAAGTTTCCTTCCAGTGTGTCCATGGGGAGATTTTTTAAAGGGCAAAAGTGTCTTGGTTGGCCTTGACTGGCTCTTGTGGGGAAGTGGCATGTGATAAAGCAGGATGGGTGTGGCTTCATGACAAGTTCAGACAAAGGTTGGGGGTAACAATATATGATGGCTGGAGAGCGAGTTTGTTGTGGGTTGGTTCTGTAACAAGTTGCCTGATGATCATGTTGTCAAGCAGTTTGATTAGTGACTCTATGGTGGTGTGGCTCCACATGGGAACAAGGCTCATAGGAAGATGTGAACTGTTTATGGATGCTGTTGTGGTGATGTCTGTGATTTCATCTATTAAGTCCTCATTGGTATGGTGTCATTAGATCAGGTTGAAGTTATCTGTCTGAGCATGGGTGAGTGAGAAGTGGCAGGTGAGGAGTGAGTTCCATGAATGCTGGTGCTCTGCCAGGGTGCATGTCCATGAGGTCTTGTGGATTATAGTGAGCTGTCCACAAGTCTTCCCTTTCCACTCCTTGGGCTGGATGATGTAGGGGGATGAGGATATCGAGGATGTTTGCGGAGGTGGAGTGAGCCATGTCACTGATTGTCTAGGTTGTATGAGTGGTGAGGATGCCAGCAATGTCTGCTGCATGCAGTACTGCAGAGTGGAAGTGTGTGTGGTGAGTTGGTTGTAGATGTAGTTCTCTAGGTTCAAGGTGCATGGGAGTGGAGTGCTAACTTGGGTATGCGTTGGTGATATTGGGGATGGGATGGGAAGCAGCGAGTGATGTGGGAGGTGTGCATGCTGCTGCTGGTTTAACTGGAATGGTTTGAACAGAGGTTAAGGGCCTTTCTAGGCTCTGTCAGGACCAAACAGAAGCTGATCTTTCTTTGTACGCCTGGGTGATAGACTCCCTGTGATGTACTAGATAAGGAGCGAAAGAAAGTTGGGGATGGTGGTTATCAAGATTAGCAGCCATCCGCCATTGGGTGGGGCAGTGGGCCTGTGATGTAGATCCCCTTTGTACCAGCTGATAAAGTGCAAACTAAGAGGTTGGGAGGCAACGCTTGAAGGGGAATAAGGAGAAGGGGAAGAAAAAAAAGCAGCAAAACAGCTGTGATTAGCAGGTGGGCAGGGCACAGGTCATGTGAACTAGGTATTGGAATATTGTCTTTCTAAAATTGTTTGGTTTTATTGGGTACCTTGATGCTGCATCAGACTTTTTGCATTGTAGCCTTTTCTGTTTCTTTGATTTTCGATGTTGATTTACATTTTTTAGTATGAGCTTTAGAAGTACACGTTTTGTATTTTTTATGTTACTATTGTGCAGCGCTCTGTTGCATTAAATTGCCATGTTCGTACTTTATAAAAATGGAAAAATAAATAGATACACTTGCACCAGCCCACCAACTGCCAAGCAGCATGATCTTTCTCGAGGAGAACGCTGTTGGCGCAAGAAGACTGGTGTCGTGCTATGATAGTACTGTCAGACACCAGCCATGTGAACCATGATCACAAGTGCACTAGGATTTCAGAAGTGCCATAGCACTCTGCTTGGTGGTGATCACATGATAATGGCCTATATCTGGCCTCAAAATGTGCACTCACTAGTAGCCATTGGCAAGTGATAATTGACATTTGGCACGTAAGAAATAGCGTTCTGTGTGTATATACAGAATTGAGGAGCCAATGGCGTTTTATGCCAGGGTAGTAGCTTGCAACTTAGGCTGTATATCCTTGCCGTACTGCTGGAGAAAGCAGAAGCGCAAAGATGGCAACTTGGTGTTATGTAGGTTGAGGAAAGAGGTGAAGGGGGGTGCCAATTTCAAACACACTTAAAAAAAAAAAAAGAAAAAAAAAAAAAGAAAATGAGGCTCAAACCCATAAGAGTTTCACTTGAGAGCTATAATGGCCCTACTCAGCCTAATGCAACCAGGGAGGGCAAGAGTGATGACGACTAGGATAGTGAAAGATGAGGGCTGGAGTCGGGTGTGGGCTGCATGCTGAGCTACTGGTGTCTGTCTTTTATTGTTAGATTATTTATTGAGTGCGTCTCTTCGGGAAGCAATGGAGGACTTTACAATAAATAGGATGTACAAGGGTAATGAAGCACAGATCAAAGGGAGCCAGGAGCTAACATTGAGGGTGGGGGAAAGAGGGGACATAAGGAGAGAGGATGAACAATGAGCAAGGTTTCTACAAGCTATGAAGGGATGAACCCAGGGGAAGATGTTTGGCCAGTCTCAGTTTAGGTGCAGAGTGCAGGGTTTGTGGTCCTAGGTGTTGTGGTGGAGTCTTCCTCGAAGAGGAGGCTCCTGAGCTCCTTCTTGAAATGTCGAAGTGAGGAGGGGGATAAGTCTGGTGTGACTAGGAGAAGGTTCCAGAATCTGTTATAGAGTTCTTTGCTTCTTGCAGCGGCGGAGTTAAAGTATGCACATCTCCTTACTTGTGGCGGAAAATGGGTCTCCGGAGATGCAAAGCTTCCCATCAAGATAGCTTGGGGACTCGAGGGTGAAGGCCTTCTAGATAATGCAGCAGTATTAAAAGGTGATACGTGTTTGTAGCAGGAGCCAGCACTGTTTGATGAGGGTCAGGGTGATGGGGTCGAATTTGTTAAGTCCTTTGAGTGATGCTGCAGCATGTAGGACACAAGTCAGTGTCGCGGGAAGACATTATAGAAGGGCATTGTCACCATATAGGTGGGAGAGAACCAAGGCTTGGACAGCAAATCTGAAGTTGTTTGCTGGGATCAAGAGAAAGTTAATACTAAGACATATATTTGTATTTATTGCTGTATGCTCCTTGAAGGAGAGGTTTCTGTCAATGTAGAACCCAAAGGGATTTTGGCACGGTGGTCAGATTGGGCGTGAATCCCCAGAGATGCATAGTAGAGAGTGAGGTCTCAGTGTTCGGTGGTGTTTGTCAGCAGTAGGAATTTGGTCTTTGAGGGGTTGAGCTTCAGGTAAGCACTGGACATCCAGGACTTGATCAGTGTGATGCGGGCCTTGAGCCTGTATATATCTTCAGTGGAAGATAGTGAAGTAGTGCTGCGTGCCATCTGGTTATTGGTTGGTTTGAATATTGTTTGGAGCCAGGAAGGTTACAAGGGGGTGCCATGTAAAGGTTAAATATCAAGGGGTAGAGGACAGATCCTTGCAGGACTCCATAGGTGATGGGTAGAGTTGTTGATCTAGTGGAATCTTTTTGGATGAATTGGTTGCAGTTAGAAATGCAAGATTTGGACCTATTGAGGAAGGTCTTGCTGATCTCCCAAGCAGCAACGTAGAATGTTGGTGCGTGTCTTGTGCTCTACTAGATTGAACACTGGTGAGAGTTCAAGGAGAACCAAGAGGCAAAGATGGCCATCTTCAAGAATGTTAAGGGCATCATTGATCACCTTTATGGTAGCTGCTTCTGGGCTGAAAGCAGATTGAGAGTACTGAAGGAGGTTGTTGGTGTTGATGTACTGCTGTAGTTGCGCTTGCTACTGCTTTCTTCAGAATCAGGCCTAGGATGGGAAGATGGGTAATGGGACTGTAGTTGGTGAGCTCGTCCAGATTCAGTGGTGGTTTCTTGAAGTGGCAGGATTTTTCTGATCATATGTTGAAGAAGGTGTCTTGAGTGAGGGGGCTGTTGATAATTGGCAGGCATGGCCAGAGTGCTTCAGTCAGAAGGTTTTTGCGTACAGAGGCAGTGAGGATGCCGTCTGCTTATGATGTGACTGTGGGATGCTGCTCATGCATGGCGAGTGTCTTGGTAGTAGTGGTGGTTTTACAAGATGGGATATGGGGTGTGCTGTCAGTTGTCTTTAGGTGCTTGTGGATCATGCTGATTGTTAAAATGGATTTCTGTAATCTGGCTTGGTGGGCAGATTATGGAAGATCACCCTAGTTCTGGAGAACAGGGATTCTCCAGCATTGGAACGTTCATAGATTCACATGCTGTGAATATTCCCTGGCGTCAGGCTGGGAATCCTCAGTTACCTTTAGATTTCCCTTGCTAAAAGCAAGAAAAACCTCCAATGTGTAACCTATCACCCTTGTTATGGGTGGTTGTGGTCCCAACCAATGGGACCGCAAGTAGCTAGAACCTAGTCCCATCTCCCCCTCTTCCCTTTAAATTCTAACCACGTGTTGAAGCTGAAGGAGTCCTGGTTTTTCTCCACATAGAATCAAAGAATCAACGAGATCGAACAAAAGAGATAGCATTTTTCTCTTCATCTTTGGTATCTTGATTGTGGGATCAACGAATCTACATTGCTGAAGCAACGTGTGTCAGATAAGTGGGGATGGAGGGAAGTGTAGACCCCTTTTTAAGGCCTGTGGCACTTGTGATCTAAAAAACGTATGTGAAGGGGACACAACATTCCGACTGCATATGCTGTTTTATACCCCCACCACACGGTTGATAGTTGCACCATCTGCAGAGGTCTTGGCTCTAAAACACGAACCAGCGGCTAGTATGTTGGCTGAAAGAGGGTAACTACCCAGAGTACGATCGAATCGACTAGGAGCATGGCCACCCCTGCTGAGAAGTGACCATGGACTGCAGCAAGGGCCAGGTTGGAGGAACAGCCGCCGAAGATCATCAAGCTCTGGGATGCTCACAGCTATGAGCCCTCGATGGTGAGCAAAAACAGGCCTTCTAGGGCCCTTGATAGGCCAGGGACACCAGGAGAAGGATGATTGTCATCGGGCGTACCAAGAAGCAGCCCGGCACCGAGCAGGTCGACCATGTCCTCTGGTAGGTCGACGGAGAAGCCAAAGCACAACAGAAAGGCCCACAAAGCGGAGCCACACACTGACGAATGCCCCATCACTGAGTACACGGATGCCAGTCTCATGTGTCTTGTCCGTCTGCAGCCTATCCCCACAATCTCCAAGGCCTGTGCTCCAATGCACCCTAGGCAGCCATGAATGACTACCATATCCAACCTTATCACCATACCACGCCTCCCACAACACCACTCACATCCTGCCCTCCCACCCCATTATGCTGGTTAACACCTGGTCAGCCGTAGCCCACGCTGCCGACATTGCTGATCTAATCACAGAGAGTACTGTTCACGGAAAGGTGGTTCACCCCCTCCTCCCAGCACATCCTTGATGTTCTCCTATCACCCGGATACAGTATTCAACATGATGATCGGCAAGGAAAGACAGGTGGCGGGGTCGCTGTCAAGTCAGACTGGCTCTGCACGGTCCTGCAATCCTCCCCTCATTTGAATCCCCGTCATGTCCATTCCCCCACAAGGAATCCATCACATTCCATCTCATAAACCACCCGCCTCAAGGGAACGGGTCAATCATAGGGGACCTCAGCAACTTCTTTCTTCTCTGATCGACCCTCCCAGCTCCAACTTGGGTCCTTCCTTTCCTCTATCTCCCTTTCTACCTGCAGTGTTACCTAGGATCTAACCTCTCACCCTGGCTTTTCAACCAATAAATGGCAACTCTTGCCCACCGCATTGCCCTTTTCTGCTCCAATTGTCAGTGCTATGCGGACGACACTCGATTCATTTTGAGGCTTCCCTCTGCCACGTCGTTTTCTCTCATCTGATTGCCTGTCTGCCATTCAGGATTGGTGTGCTGCCAACGGTCTCTGCCTGAATGCCAGCAAGACCGAGATCCTGCTCATCGGCACACATCCACCCTCCTTTTCTGTCACTCCACTCCTTTGACTCCACGCTTTCCTTCTCTGCCCACATCTCTGATGTCTCTAAAAAGTCTAACTTCTACTGAACCTCCTCAGAGGTACTCTGCCTTTCCTTTCTTTCCCCCAGAAACTCACGGTCTCTCGAGCCCTAGTTCTCTCTAGGTTGGATTATTGCAACAGCCTCTTTCTAAATCTACCTGCTTCTACTCTCCGCCCCTTGCAACTCCTCCGGAGCAGGACTACAAGACTTATCCTAGGCCTCAAACCCTGGGATCATATCTCTCCAGCCCTGACATCTTTCCACTGGCTCCCAGTGGCTGCAAGGATTAAAGACCCTTTGCCTTGTCCACAGGGCTTTTAGCTGTCCCTACATAAATACCTTCCCTCCTGAGCTCTTCGCTCCTGCTCCTCTGACTCCCTCAGGGTCAGTCGTTTTTCAAAGAAACGAGCTGGGGGTAGATCTGTCTTCGAGTGGTGCCTCCCTCTGGAACAGCCTTCCTGCCCCACTCTTAAACTTGAGGAGAACTATCTCTGGTTCCGGAAGCACCCCAAGACCTTGCGCTTTGCTTCTGCCTTTTGCTCCTCCTCTCCCCTGCTGATCTGTTCTGTCTCAGCATCGTGCACCTGGTTACCCTCTGACTTTCGGGCCCAGGTATCTGCTCACCCTGCCACCCACCCGCACTGCCTCCTGGCAGTCCCTTGCACTGTGGTCTGTATCTGTAACCCTACAGTCCTCCCCTTTCATTTTTTCTGCACTTTTCAGACACACCATGTCTGTTACCTTCAACCTAGCACTTGCCTCTTGTTGGCTGCACTACCAACTTTGCTTCTTATTTTTTATTTATTTGTATTCCTTTGCTCAGCACTTTCCACCACCCCCATGCTCTTTCCCCTTTCCCTCTCCCATGCACTTGCGTGTTCTCAATGCCAATGGGCCTAGTAAGATCGTTGTTTTGTTCTCCTTTGTTCCCCTCCCTTGCCTCGTCGTGATCTGAAACACTGGTGTACGAGCGCGATACAAATAAAATATCAATATGAACCTCATCAATATGAACCTCATCTCCTCAACATCAATCGCACACGCCAGCAACATCCTTCTCTGGGACTTCAACATCCCAGAGACCCCACCCTCTAAACACCTATGCGACCCACTCTACGCACTAGCCGACTAGTACAACCTCCAACAAATCCTCCTCTACAACTCACACAGGAGGGCACACGCTCACCCTCGTCTTCACTCCTTTGGCATTCCTTGTGCTGACTCGATTCCACTTGACTGGTCAGACCACCTAGCAATCCCTCTGGCCCTGCAACACTACAAACAGCCCCATATGGGACAGGCTAAAGACCCTGAGATCACCTGCTGCCCCTTCAAACACTTGTCCCCTCCACTGGACATGCTTCGGACCTCCTCGAAGCCTTCTCTCTTGCCGCCAGTAACCTGGTTAACACCCAGGCCCTGCTAAAAACCACACAGATTAAGGCGAGACCATCTGCCCCCTGGTACACTCCTGACATTGGTGCCAACAAAAGGGCAATCAAGCTGGTGAAAAAACGTGGCGTAAACACTGCCATCTGGAGGATCTCTCCTCACTCAAAACCCTGCAAACCTTGCGGTAAAAGCTGATTACTGAGCCAAATCAACTTTTTATGTCGCAGTAATTGAGGGTGCCCCTAATCCTCTTCGACATTGTCAAATACTGCAGCAGGCCTACCGTGGACCCCGAGATCCCGGCTTAACAGGAGAAATACAAAGGCATTAAAAGCTTCTTCCTCCATAAAATTGCCAAAATCAGGGACTTTATCGACTCAGCAAAGGCCTCCAAGGAGCCACCCGCAAACTTGCACTGGCTACTGTACCCCGCGCCTCTCCCACCCCACTTGGTCAGACGTCGCCTTTCACCATTAAGGACCTCTGACACCCTCACAACCCTCTAGCCCACAGTCTACTCGAACAATCTCCTCCCAGCCTCCATCATCAAACCGCTCCAAGGCACACTCCTTTATTTACATTTTTAAAGCGCTCACAAAGCCCGCAGGCATCGAGGCGTTGTTACAGGAATTGTTTTTTAGTTGCGTAATAGATTTGTTTTTGGTCTTATTTGCGGATTCATAACGCGCTTAAACACCCAGAGGTTTCTAAGCGCGGACCCGGGGATCGAACTTGTGTTGCTTCGTGTCGTCTTGCTTCAAAGGCGTGCACGTTGCCACTGAGCTATCCACCCGGGACAAACATTTTTTTTCTTACAACTCGTTCAGAATTTTGAAGTGGGAGGATTCCCTTGAACCCCCAACCTTTCAGGCACAAGCCACAACACTTACTGTGCCACGGAGACTGGCTTAATATCTCCTTGATATCGTCAATGCCTCTCTTGCTCAAGGCTCCTTCCCGTACTCTCTAAAAGCGGGTGGATTCACCCCCTCTTGAAAAAATCCTCACTCGATCCCGAAGACCTAGCAAACTACAGACCCATCACAAGCCTCCCTGCCATAGGGAAACTCCTGGAAAAGGCTGTAGCCAATCAATTGCTGGCCAAAATCCACCAACTCTGCCTCCTCTCCGACTACCATCAGGGTTCGGCCTCAATTATAGCACGGAAACTACCACAATTCAGGTGATGGACGATGCACTACATCTTATGGATAGTGGTGGCTCCTTCCTCCTCGACCTTTCAGCAGTGTTCAACCACCCTGCTCATCTCGATCTTCACCACCAGAATGGGCGTTACAGGAACATTCCTTGACTGGTACTTCTTGTACCTCGCCAACAGATTCCAAGATTACCAAATAGGGCCCTCTGGTCCAAACACCTAGCAGTATCTTGCAACGTGCCACAGGGCTCCGTTCTCTCAACCATTATCTTCACCCTTCATATGGAGCCCCTGGGGAACCCTCTTAAATGACTCCATTCACCAGTACGGTGATGATATGCAGCTGTACTTTAAGGTTACTGGTCCTCCAGGCCTCTCTCGTCTCTGCTGCTACTTGGACACCATCCAGACCTGGATGTCATCTGCCAACCTAAAACTGAACCCCACTAAAACTGAGTCTATCCTTATCGGCCCTCCTCCGAACAACAGATCGTCCAAAACTGGCTCGACAACATGAACCGAGAAGGATTCACCACCAAGCTGACCGACTCGGTCAAATCCCTAGGCTTCATTGCCGATAGCGGCCTCTCCCTCCAAAAACATGTAGCCAAGAAAGCCCAAACCGGCTGGCTCCAAATCTCTGCACCTGGGAAAATCAAACCCTTCATCCCCACAACTCCAGCTAACTTCTGTACAGTAGTCCAGGCACTGGTCACCTCATACATGATGGTGGTAACACCCTCCTCACTGGGCACCCAGTCACATACCTGGCTCCTTTCAAAGGTGCCCACCCCGGCGCAGCCCATCTTATCGTGGTTGCCCATAGATTCAGCCACATCACCCCCATCCTATGTGATCTCCACTGGTTCCACCTCACAGCAAAGATTCTCTTTAAAATCACGTGCATCACATACAATGTGGTCTCCAAGGTACCCCATCTTACCTGGCAGCCAAGCTATTTATCTCAGGAGGTTCCCGCACATCCCATAGCTCAACCATCAAAAAGTTAGTGTCCAAGCTTACCGGTAAGGAAAGGACTAGAAAGCAGTCATTCTCCTGCCCTTCCACATCCCTCTGGAATTCACACCCCCTGGTGGTTCGTACTGCCATTGCATCATGCAGTTCTGCAAACTCATGTAGACATTGCTCTTTCATTGCTTCCGTCCCAGGACTGAATCCTGACAATCTCCCACAGTACTGTGTTACTATTGAATAACACAAGCTCAACACTAGCCTCTGGCTAATCCTGAACTCTGTAAAGCACTATGCTGCCTACGGGCCAGGTTCGCGCTATACATAATAAAATAAAAATACAAAAAAGGAAGAATCCCCGTCGGTGGGGCATAAAGTCACAAACGAGTGTTGACGGAAAACGGAAAATGCCACAGGATTGACCTGTACAGCCTCCTGAGCCAACTAAGCCAACGCCACCAGCCGCAGACCGAGGACTGTATGAGCCCATATGTCAGGTCTCTCCAATTCAATACTCTGAGGTTATCCCAGAGGGGATATTAAAAGATAAGATTGACACTGACACAACACAAGCAGCTCCAGTTTTCAGACTGAGAAGTCAATCATAATGCAAGAGGAGGCCCAAGTAGGCCGGTGATACCAGGGAGACCTATTACTGAAGAGGGCCAATCAAGTTGTGGTCCACAGAATTCACAAGCAGAGGTGGGCCTTCACTGGTCCCAGGACCCATCCACTTAAGAGGCTCAGCAGAGGGAAGTACAGGGATTGCTCTCAAACCCTCAAGCCTTACTGTCCATATAGATACTATCTTCCTTACAAAGGGTGATTACCCAACTGGACACAGCACTGATGAGGCCAGCAAAAAACAGCCTTTCAGCCGCCTCCTCAGCAGCATCCACCCCAGCTGACCACAAGACAACCTTCACGGCCCAGGTCCGGGTCTAGGTCAGTGGGCAGGTCCTCAAGGTATCGTTCACGGTCCCGATCAGTCTCTCGATCTCCGCTGACATAGTCCATGGCCCGACCAGTCAGCAGGGGCAGAAGCACATCACTGGGGCTAAACTCGCCCCCACACAAGAGAAGCCACACTATATGACTTCTTGAGCAGCCGGCACCACAGGACGAGGAACTGACTAACACTGATAAGCCCCAGGACTCAACATCCTCATCGTCACACTCTCAGCGTAGGGATGATGATTGGAACACAGATTCCCCTCAGGAGTGCCCCCCAGATGAGGAACCAGCAAAACCATCCCCTCTGGGTGAGACCACAGGTTTTCATTCAGCGGTCATGAGAACTTGTAAAGAGTGTGGCCTTCTCGCCTCGGAAGACGAGAACAAATGTTTGACCCCATGGGGAAAAAGCAGGGAGGCGGTTGTATTAATACCTATCCTTGATCACATCTGGTAGGAGGATCTCAAAACAAAGAAGCGCCTGTTTACGGCTGTTAGGCAGAAACCTGTGCAGTTCCCTTGGGGACCACTGCAAAAGATTTAAGACTACAGGTGTTGGCAGTAAACCCACTTGGTAGCAGTCTGCACCACCCTGATTTACCTGGTAGCTGTGGCTGAGCAGTCAGACTTCCCTCAAGAAGAGTTAGGCAGTATGCAAAGTATACTCAATAGGCACTCAGATACAATAATACAAGAAAACACTGACCAGAGCTTTGCTATCAAAGTATATAATTATTTATTTAAAAACACACAGTTGAAACACTCCAGCACTCCTATTGTAAAATATTCTAAACACAGTTACTATTATGATATATACACCCCTTTTTCCCTATTAGAAAATCACAGTAAAACACCAGTTATTTTCATACAGAGGTGAGCGCTTAACTAGATTGCACTCTAATAAGTTTGTGAAAAAGGGAGGGAAAAAGACAGAATAAGAAGAGGTACACCACTCTACGATTCCAGAACACTGTTAGCAAGGCAGAGAGCAAAAAAAGTCACTGGTGAGCCAAAGTCCAAAGGCTGGGCCCACTCTTAGAGAGAGCAGAGCACAAATGCACCCAAGATCACACAGTTACACTAGGCTTGCAGAAGGTTCAGAAAAGCGTTTAGAGAGGCTTAGAGAAGTTTAGCCAAGGTGTCCCAGGCTAACCCAGGTTCGAAAGCCGGGGGCTAAATCTAACCCGTACAGTCGGTAGCAAGGGAAGCCAGGCGGGACACGGTACCTTAAGTGGGAAGGGTCCTCCAGCGGTGGCAGTTGTTCCTGGTAGTGGGTGCAAGTTGCGTCGTCGTCCAGGGGAAGAGAAGATCTCGACTTGGAGGAAAGATGAAGGTCGTTGCACTACCAGGGCAGAAACCAGCCACAGAGTTTTCCGGTTAAAGGTGGTACCTTGGTTTCGCGGTCGTGGTAAAACGTGGTATCCCGGTTGCCGGGGTGCTTGGCACGGGCAAGTCGGCCACGAGATACGTCGGGAAAGCGAAAAGACGGTGAAACTGGTTATCCCCACCAGTTAAAGGAAGAAGACTCTCCGGCGGGGGATCTCCTCTGTCGTTGGAAAAAAAGTGGTGAGACGGTCCAGCAGGGCTCCACCGGTCGTGGTGTCGTGGCAGGTCGGCTCAGCTTCTCCCTCGTCGGATTCTTAGGTCCTGTGGCGACTTCTGAAGTTCCAGTCCCCAAAGCCCTGCTTTTATGCAGCAAACCCCCATTCACTCAGCCTAGCTGTCACTCAAACATGCTAAGTGGTGAGCCGGTCGGCTCACCACTTGGGCCAATCAGGATGGAGTGCGACTTGAGTTGCCTAGGCAACTCAGTCCAGGGTGCCTAAATTTCCCTCCACCCCTCCTAAGTACCCCAGACAGAGTGGCACCACTTTGGAGGGCTTCTGTGGAGAAGCCCGCCAAAAAGTGGAACAAAGGGCTCGACTTGGATTGGAGTCACAGAAGAGAACACAAACGCCATTTTAGAATCAAGTTTTGGCAAAAAATACCAACCGGAGAATTTATATTAATTAAATAAACCAGCGGTATGTTCGAGGCTACCGTAAATAATTAAATAAAGATAGTAGCCTAAAACAATGGGAAATCCCATAGGAAAATATTTGCAGTTGAATATAAAAAGTAGTATCCACTGCCACCAGCCAAAACTCGATCAGGGGGGACGGAGACGTGCCCCCTCGACTAACAGACCCCGGGGCAATTGAATTGCCCCAGCCAGTACGTCCACAATATGATGGTTTGTACTGGTTCTGTTCAGAATTTAAGACTAGTAAAGTCAATGGTGACTTTACATGCCCTGGGAGACAGTAGTCAGTCCCAGGGTATGGAGTCTATACTGGGGGTCACTATGACACCCCTGTGTCACTGCACTGAGGGTGCTGTGTAACACACATCACAAAAACACATGAAGCCCTATGGAGTAAAAGACCCCATAGCCCATTAAACACATCTAGATTCAAAGAAACACACTCAAATCATTTCCAAGAGTGAGGGTAAAAGAGTCTCACTCTTGGCAGGAGAAAAAAAATAAACCCCAAAAAATCCAGCAAATTTGCTGGGGGACTCACTAGGTTAGGAAATTCAGCCTAAACAGAGAATTCTCCCTAACAACGGCTACAGCAGTAAAAGGACGGTTGGACAAGTATAACCCACCAGACAACGCACCAAAGAGCCTAACTTCTCAACCATCAACTTAGTGGTGTTGGAAACCACGAGCGGCAAGGCCAAGTCAGACAAGAAAAAGTGCACAGTCCAACCCACCCGACCCCCGGACAACGAGGTACGATAGCAAGACGCGTTTGAGAAGAAGTTGCTAGCGATGGGAGCCACAATGGTTAAAGCGGCCAACTACCTGGCTCATCGCGAGGTATAATAGAGAGATGTGGCACAAACTATCCCCAATCCTGGTGTATCGTCTGGAGAAAAAAACAGAAGGATGCAAAGGCAATCCTCAAAAAGGGGGAGGAGCCCTCCAATCTTAGTATCAATATGGCGGTGGACATCGCGGCTACAGCATTCAAACAGGTGGGAAACGGAACTGTCTTGAGGCAGCAATCATGGCTTAAATGAAGACTTCCGCACTGACGTCCACCATAAGGTGGTGGACATGTCATTCGAGCGAGATGAGTTCTTGGGCCCAAGGATCGACTAAGCCCTTAAAGCCATCAAGACTGACATGGACACGGTCCGGTCCCTGCAGAATCGCCGGCCCTTTTGTCCGTTCAGAGGAGCCACAGGCAGATTATCCTCATCATCCTCTAATAGAGGAAGGCAATAATCCAGTGGATATTGCTCGCAGGGTTACAAAAGATCCTACAGGGATACCTGAAATCCAAAGATTACAGGCAGACCCATCGTCGGAAGCAACTCTCTGGTACTCAAAGAGGACGACAGGGCAAAGCCCAACAGTGACCACGCATCCCAGCACTGCACCATAGGGGGAGAATCTCTGGGTTTGCCCACAACTGGAGACAAATGAGACTGTAGTGTCTCCCATGCCCCAGACCACCGACCTCAAGCACACAAAAGCACGCTCCTCAGAGAAGTGCAGCTCATGCTGCAAAAAAGGCCATAGAAAAAGTCCCAGGAAACCGCAGAGGAAAAGGCAGGCTCTACTCCCAGACGGAAAGTGGAGGCCCATTCTAGATTTGCGAAGACTAAATAAATACACCAAACGCCACAAGTTCACCATGGTCACGTTACAGCAGGTTATGGAGGCAGTTCAGCACCACAACTACCTAGCGTCCCTGGATCGCCAGGACGCATACTTCCACATTCCCATCCACCAGGGGCACAGGAAGTGCCCACAGTTCGTGGTCAACCATTCCCACTATCAATTTTGGGTGCCCCGTTTGGCCTGAAATCCGCTCCCAGCACCTTTTAAGCAGTGCCTGGTGCCGGTGGCAGCCTGTCTCTGCAATCAGGGCCAGCACATCTATCCTTATTTAGACGACTGGTTAGTACGTGCCCCAGCCAAAGTAAAGCAATCCATAGCAGCAACAATGTGTCGCCTTGAAACCCTAGGCTTTGCCATAAACTACAGAAAATCATTGTTGCAGCCATAGAAAAAACAAGTGTTTCTTGAAGCAGAATTCTCAACGGAGGAGCCCAAAGTACGCCCCTTGCATGAATGGTTGGACACCCTCTGGGCACTGCTCAGGATGTTCACACCGAACAAGTGCCCGACAGTACGCCACCGCATGCGATTGCTCGTAACAATGGTATTGTGCATACACCTCATCCCGCACTGCATGCTTCGCATGAGGCACTACAGGAATTCCTGGCGACTAACTGGTCCCAGGTGTCCACGTCATGTGGGGACAACTGCTAATCCCTTTTCCACTTTTCACGCAACTCCAATGGTGGGCCAACCAGACCGACATCAGCCAAAGGAAGACGTTACAAGAGCCCACTCCCAGCAAGACACTTGCCAAGGATGCCTCCATGCAGGGATCTGGCGCACACTTGTAGAGCTGCACGTCAGAGGGCTGTGGGCCCCCACAAGACATTCCTCCATATCGATGTGTTCAAGCTCAGAGCTGTTTGGTGGGCACTCAGATCTTTTCTTCCAATATTCAGAGGTTGGACAGAAAAGGTCCTAACGGACAATACAATTAAGATGTATTACCTGCGAAAGCAGGGAGGGACACAGTCCAAAACTCTGTCCCGAGAAGCCCAACTAACCTGGCATTGGGCCATCTCACATGAGATCACCATACAAGCGTTCCATCTTTCAGGAGTACAGAACCGGACTGCAGAGCCACGATTGGGAGCTCAACCTTACAACTGTGCAATTACTTTTTCGACGCCAAGCCACCCATCGGTGCATTTATTCACCACAATCCACAAAAAGAAATGTGCCAAATATGCCAGCAGGACGCCTTACCAGGTATCGATGGGAGACTCATTTGCCTTCCCATGGGACAACTTTTCGTGTATGCTTTTCCACCCTTCCCAGTCCTGCGCAGAACAGTAAAAATGATCAAGAGGCACCCGTGCAAAATAATCCTCATTGCCCTGAACTGACCATGCCAGACCTGGTACTTCGACCTCGTCCAGCTTTCAAAGGACAAAGCCATCTGTCTTGGCCGTCGCCCAGACCTCATAACTCGGGGCCAGGTAAAGATACTACATCACAATCTTTATTCACTCGGCCTAACTGCTTGGCTCCTGACGTTGCTGAGTTTGGAGACTTAACAATCTTTCAAGAATGCAGGGACATTTTGTCGGCATCCAGGGCCCTCTCCACCAACAAATCCTGTTGCCAATGGTGTAACGGTGTTGACCGAGAGAGGCTTAACCTGTTCAGAGTGAATCCAGAAGGCATACTACTGTATCTGCTATCATTGGCTAAACATGGGCACGTGCACAACTCCATAAGGGTAGAACCTAGCAGCCATCTCTAGATATACAAGGAGTAAAGCCCCCCCCTTTACAGAAGCAGAGTAGTCAAGATCCCCCCCTTCTCATGCCCTCCTCCCTGCTCCCAGTGAAATGGATATCCCTGGCGTGGAGCCTTAACACCGTCCTATCTGGGATCCAATGCTGGAGAAGGAGAAAGTGTCTTACCTGTAACTCCTGTTCTACAGCATTGGAATCTTTCATAGATTCACATGTGCCCTCCTTCCACCCTGTTACCTAAAGAAACTATTTGCGCCCTCCGGGCGGTAGTCACCACAGGCTCAGAATCTGAAAAGAAGAGGCGGAGGGACTAGATTCTAGCTACTCGAGGTCCCATTGGTTGGGACCAAAACCATCCAAAACAAGGGTGATGGGCTACACATTAGAGGTTTTTCTTGTATTTAGCAGGGGAAATCTAAAGGTAACCGAGGATTCGCAGCCTGACGCCGGGGGAATATTCACAGCATGTTAATCTATGAAAGATACCAATGCTGGGGAACAGTAGTTACAGGTAAGAAACTTTCTCCTACTCTCAGGTTAGCCAAAACCCATTCAAGGTAGCAATGGGAAGCAGTCCAAAGCTATTCTCAAGAGAAAGTAAGTGGAGTTAGGGGTCCACAATAACTCCACACAGTGAAGCACTCGCTAATTCAATTTTGTACTATCACACAACACTCCATTAAAAAACATATATAGTCACCTTTAGATTTATAGGAATGCATACAATAACTTATTAAACACAAAAGAAGGTATGTAATGATGCAGTAGAATGAAATCAATTGACAAGTTTGAAACCCTAACTTTGAGTCCAATCCCTATGACGTATGGGGCCCGGTGCCCAAAAGTCACAAAGCTTTTTCTTGGGAGGGTCTTGTTCTAGAAGATACTCCAACAATGTTACAGGTCAGTAAAATTATGTTCCTATTTCTAGGGGCAGCTTTTGGATCAAACGATCAAGTGGCGATGGACTGGAACAAACCAAAGTTTATTCTAAGGTTTATTATAGGGGAGAAAGAGGTGGCTGAATGCTTTGCGAGTACTGACTGAGTTTTCCAGTCGACTTGGTGGGTCGGCTGGGGGTTGCTGGCTGACGGTTTTCCTGCCGTTTGTTCCAGTGATGAATGTCTGTTGCGGGCCCAAGGTTTTCTACATTCGGCTACTAGTGCAGGATGCAACCCCTGGCGAAGAAGATGAGCAGGATTCAACAATGCAGGACTCTACTGGACACCTCACAGGACACAGGGAAGCGACTTCCACTCATGGGCACCGCACAGCAGCGATGGCCGACGTCGCTCCAGTCGCAGTTGACGACCACCTTCCTGGACCTGATCCCTCGATGTTGTGAAGCTGGAACTTGGCAGGAAGGCGACTTGTAGCACAAACTGGTGACCACTGAAGTTCCTGCCAAAAATACGGAATGGCAACGCTTCTGCCGAGGTAGCCCACTGTAGATCTGCTCAGTCCACCGGTTGGTCCAGAGACAGTTCCTAAGGCTCTAGATGGCTGGATCCCCGAGAAGGCATTGAGACTGGTTGGTCCAATCAGTCCAAGGGTTGAAACACTGCAGAGGGCCTTTGCAGACGTAGTCCAGTGGGGCTTCACCAGGCCAAATGTAGGAAGGGATGCCAGGCCTCTTCGGCAGTCTTCCACAGATCTTCAGTCAGCTGCTCTTCTACACAGGACACTTGGCTTCAATGCTAATCTGAAGAAATAGCTGCAGTAGTCCTCTACTTATCCTAAATCCTGGCTGGAAGCAAGCCCAAGCTCACCAAGGGTAAGAATTTGCACCATTCAAACAGCCAGCAGTGTTTGTCATTGACCACTGTAGGTTTCACTCACGTCCCACACCTACACTCTCTGGCGCCTCACTTGTGGAATGGGACCAGACAGTACCACCCACTTACTAGGTCCAGACACAAACAGCTAGTAGTAGCCTGCAAAAGCAGCAGCTTTCCTGGGGAAATGCATGGCCATATATGGGATTTCATGAATTAAGCCAAACACCAATATGGTTAAAGGACAAGTGACAAATCTCGTGGCACAGCCATTTTGGGGCAGTAGCACGTGTAGTAGCCAGACGCAGTAAATGCAAATATGCACACTAAATAAAATGCAAAAAATGGTAAAACCTCGTTTACTGCCACCAGATTGTCTTTAGGCCCATATAAAAGTAACCACAAATCCAAAGTGTAAAAGACTAGGGTGGTACAATGCAGTGCAGTGGGCATACATTTGTAAGATGCTGAGTGCAATGTAATGACTAGTCCATTTCCCCATGACAAAAGTAGCAAAGGGCCAGGGGAATGAAGGCTTCACTTCTCTGTAAAATGTCTGGGCAGGTTCAAAAGCAAAATGTTTGGGTGTCCTTAGAATATGGCGGTCACGTTGCCTAAAGAGGAAGCTTTCCTAACACTGATCTTGGTGATGAAGAAACAGTTGCTGGAGATGGATTTTTATTATTGGGTGCCGTACGGGTCAGAGGGCAGACTGCTCAGGCAACGCTTGATGACTTTGAAGAGGGCTATGCTCTGCTTGGCTATGGTGTTCCGGTAGTAGCTAGCATTGGCAGTGATGATCAGTCATCTGCATGTAGCATAGAGTCCCTTAAACCGGGGCGAGGTCAGATGCGCTTGATGTCACCAGGTTTTTCTGATGGTGCTTTTGTTAAGATTGATTTATTCAGTGTACCTGGGTGCAGAAGGTTTAGGCATGAGTGTACGTTTTTTCACAAGGGCATGGCGATTAATGGGGTAGGAAATGGTAGTGTTGGAGAAGTGAGTCACTGTCCTGGTATGTTTGGGTTAGTTCTGCCCAAGTGAGGCCATCCGTGAGAGCTTTCACTGGGAAGCTCTTGAATGATCTGTCTTTATTGTGAAAGTTCACAGGCGCCTCTGACTTGAGCAAAAAAACACTCCTCCAGCAGCGACCTATCAATAAAGAGTTGATGGCATATAAATCAAAAGGAGTTGATATGATGTCCAAATGCCCAGAGAACAAAGTGGTCCAATGGGATAAGAGTACAAATTGACCAGTCCATCTCTACTTCGAACCTCGAGTGATGTGGAACAACCCAACTGACAAATAGTTATATGAATCATTGTCATTTAGCTGTGAAATGTATAGTTAATACTTTGTACATGATCTTAACGTAAAACATTGCAATTAGTGGCCTGATGAATACATAGAAGAACTGAATTTTATTTTTGTTCATTTCAGTCTCATTTTCTCTTGTTGATCTGACTCTTCAAATGGCTCCCTCTGGTCTGGCTCTCACTTTTGTTGCTTAGCCTCTCCTGCTGAACCTATGATACTGCAGTGCTTCTTTTGGGAGTTTGCAATATTAGGTTTAAAAAGATCCAACAGAATTAGATCTATGGTAGTAGAAATATTCTGCTATTTTAAATGTGTAAACGCTGCATACATTTCACCATTTGCTGCTATGTATGTAAGCAAAATGTGCTGATTTAAAAAGATTTCAAATATTCAGGTCCAGTAAATGTCCAAGGAAAGGTACATCACTACATTTATTACTGTATTTTGACAGCAACGTTTAGTATATTGGGGATTTTTTTTTTTACATGCATGCAGTATTGTCTATGATGCCATTCCAAACACATTTCTTTGGGAATGGATGTTTGTTTTGCTTGATTTTTGATACAAGTGTTCTATTTAGCTCCAGTGGTAGTTAAAAGCACTAAAACTCAGCACTGCCACTAAATAGGCCCCTCCTCCGCATCCTCAGAAATCGTGTGTACATCTGGCTCTGGGAATACCTACTTTGACTGTGTAATGTATTGGCTTTGCAACATTTGGAAAGAAGTGCAGGGAACATTTCTGCACATGGAGTCAGTTGCCCTCGCCCAACTATCTAGGTCAAACATCTGCGTAGTAATTCCACTTCTAGGCCAGATTAGGGACTTATTTTGCATATGGACACGTGAGGTTTGGCAAGATCTCGCTTACATCATTTGATTTGCCCATGTGTTCCCTTTGCCAGTGCCCTGAAACTCATTTGCTGCGCGAGCGGCGGTTTGCTGTTGCTGGTCAGCGATACTGTTTGGCTATATTTTCAGTATCAGTGCTTTGGGATCTGGATTCCTTCGGAGCCTCTGGGGACGGCACTGCACCTGCGGAGGAACCTGCCTGACTGGATTCATGTGCTGGCATATCTGAAAGCATGAAAGACTGAAATCAAGGGAACGTGATGCTCTGATGCTGTAGGTAGAGCAGTGAACCATCAGTGTAATTGTCATGATCACACGGAACATGCCCTCATGATGCAGCAGTCACAAGGTTAGAGGCCTGGGGAGAAGGCTGGACCACCTTAGTTGCTGGCTGGCGGAAGCGCTCCATCGCCGGTGTAGGCACACCATGCAAACATAAGCCCAGCCCCCTCCAAGATGGCCACCAGGGATGGATACAACTCGGAAACCAACATGGCCCCCAAGCTCTCCCATTGCCTCCATCAAGCTATGTGGTCTTGACACAAAAGCTGTGCCACAGGACTATAAAGACCACACCCAGAGCCGCACCAGGTCCTTCACGTTAGTTCTGTTGGCAATAAGCAGCTTAATGCTTACCACCTCTGCCTACCCTGTAGATCTGCACCTCTTGTTTCAATACTTACCGGTTCTCCAGATCCTCGTCGTCATCTCGCTTGTAAAACAAAGCACACATCTACCACTTCAAGCGCGCTCACGAAATACGTGCCATTTCACTGCTGCACCTTCCCTCCTCCTCAGCTGCTCCGTTGTTTGGCCGCACTCCGTTGGACCGAGCTGCCCATCATCTGGCTCTGTTGCAGTGAACGCCTCACTAGCCGGCCGAACCGTAACACCTGCAAGGAGAAAGGAAAGACACATTAGGAAAATACTTTATCAGCGCTGCTGCGCACAATAGAAGCACAACAGAAGCACTGCGCTGTGCAAGTAAGACAAACTCAAGAAAAGCTGCCAATCACAGCTTGGACTTGAATCCCGGAACCACACCATAAAGAGTAAGCAGGGACCCTACCTCAGCACCACGCAAGTCTCAGCTGGCCTGGACCGCATATCAGTAGTGAAGGAACTGGGTTTTGGTGCACGTCCATTAGCACTTGTGAGTGCACATCAACAAACAAAGAAGTGAATGTAGCCGCCTCTCTAGTCCTGTGGAGCTAGCGGGTATAGTGGAAGGGAGGAGGTAGTAACATATAGTCACTTTCCCTGTGCCTTGCTCATAGGTCCTACTACAGAACCCATCCACCCATTGTGGGGACACAGCATTCCAACGCTGGCGACCAACTTTCTAGCTCCTCCTGCCGCAAAGTACACAGGATTTATTTATACAACACTGTTACTTTGAGGAAGCAGCAGTTTGGAGCACGCAGCTGTCCATTAAAGGCCGGATACTGCCGCAGGGCACCAGGTAAGCGTTGCAGTAATAGAGCAACACTTCATCATCTCCCTTCTCGGTTGACATGCATGGATCGTCTTCTAATCAGCTCCAGCCAATCTTAAAGGAAGGCCAACCATGCAAGGTTCAGGTTTGCCCAAGCTCGATTAGAGTGGCAATTCAGTGCGTGGTCAAAACCTAGGCGGTACTCCGCCGGCTCCCAAGAAGAAAAGTTTCAAAAGATAAAAAAGAAATGCACATCTTGCTTGTGTTGTCAACATCTGCATTCCTGACTTATGGTCATGCCACCTCAGACAACTCAGGATTTTTTTTGCGGTAGAGGGAGTCTATGATCTGGAAAATAGACTGCTGGGAGAGACGTTTCACTTTTTCCCATTGGATCCTTAAGGCAGATCATTCCCTCTCTGCGGCATAGGTGGGACTGCTGGATTGATTTTAGGTCTGGCAGACAGGCAGGGCAGGGTTCCCAAAGTTCCACTCCTTCACCATACTCAAATCCATGCTAGTTCAGGCAGATTGGACTCACTGCCTGCCCCTTGAACACAAAACAAAACATGTACTGTTTTGCCCTATAACATTAATTGTCCCGGCAGCAGGTCACTAACCTTCCCTTTAACCTTGCCCCCCCCCCCAAAAGAATACGGCGACAGTGAAGCCCAGGGGAAGCAGATGTCTCCAGCCACCACTTCTGTGTACTGCTGATCCCATTCACTCAGTCCCACACCTTCCCCCAGATGAACAATGGTCAACCATTACTTCCAACTCAAGAGTGTCGTTGCCCCCATTACATTCTTCCTTTGCACCCCAATGACATTCAAATGTAGCTCTGGCAGCCAAGCCCATCCAACTGCCTCTCAAAACAAAATTGAACCTGAGTTTGTACATTTGGGTGGCAATGGACATGCAAAAGCCTGCTCCATGTGCAGTGGTACCATACATGTGGAAAATTACCTAACCTTCAGTTGCTTTCATATTGTTTAAGAAGCAGAGATGGCTGGCATATAGTGGCAGCATCCACTGGTGTGGCTGTGCCTTAAATTGAATGGCATTACGGGCATTTTAGGCTGCGCTTGACAATGTGTGCGCCATTCATATGCTACTTTGTTTTTAACCTCCTGTTATGTTAACTTCTAGTATCAATGAGTGTTTTGGATTATTTTAGATTATTCTCCTGATTTTATCTGTCTGCCTTTTATTAGTGTTGTACTTTGGCCTATGTTAACTTCTCATGACTGCGCATACTTTGCCTCCCCCTTTCTTATCTGTCAAGGAGAACTAATTGTGCAGTCGAAACATTTGAAGGAATATATTTGCAATGTATCCAGTTGCCATTGGGGCAAGAATGATTGCCAATATTTTGGGAAGTGTATTCTATTTAATTCCAATGCCTTCACCTGAACGGCAAAGGTGGGGAGTGAATTAACAATCCATAAACATTTGCAATGAAACGTTCTGCCTAAAAACGAATGTGGAGTTAATTACTTTTTAAAATTTGACATTTTGTAGTGTTAATCGAAACCCACAAAATGCTTCTTTGAGAATACAGTAGTTTCTCAATATCTAGTATATACTAATTGTGCATATGGCTTATGAAATGCTCTGACTGGAAGCAATGGAACTCATCATAAAACCAACTTGTCATTATTGGTACAAATGTTAAAATCTGTTGCTTGTTTGTTCACATGTCTATCCATATCTTTTTAGGGATCAAAATAAGGTTTTGATGATCAGGAGCTTAATGCATCTCCGAGGTATCCAGTATCACCCAGTGAGCAGGAGCTTCTTGTGGGCAAAGAGGGGGTAGCACATGGTCTTGAGAGGATCGCTCAGGGGAAACGTTCTTGCCTTTAGAGCAAAATGACATGGTGCAACACAGGTTTGATCCCTGGGCCCGTGCTTAGAAACCTCTGGGTATTAAGCGTGTTATAAATAGTCAGTTATAATTATAGCAAGCTGCAAATCTAACTTCTATGTCAAGAGGCCAACTAGAAACCTTGCCCGTTTTGTATCACTGATTATTGTTTCAATGTCCTCTAGGTGTATCCTAGTATGTCTTTAGTCACCTTCCCAAACGCTAGAGTCACATTTGTGTTGCACCAGTTAGCCTGCCTGGAGAGTCAAAATGTGCTCCTGGTAGCTGTTGGTTTCAATCTTACCAGGCCCTTCTAGGCTGCACACAGGAGCAGAATAGCTCCCAGCCCAGGCATTTTCGAACCCTGTCTTTCCCTCAGTACACCTGCTGCATTCTTATTTTGATGAGATGTCTGCCTACATGTCCATTATGCAGACTATCAATGTCTTTGTAGTAACTATTTAACAACCTCTGCATTTAACACATAGTTAATTTCTGATCTTTCACCAATACAAAGGTCAAAATCCAGCTCCTCGACTCTCTCCTGACTCTAAAAAAAGGCAATTGGTGACATATACGGGATTAATTGGTGGCATATACTGGATGGTGGGAGGCCAACGAATAATGGTAATCAAAATGCTTAGTACTAATCTTTGGTCACAATCCAGTGGAGCGTGTCTACTCAACCTCTAGACTCCTAAACAGGAATGAGGTGTAAGGAAGGCATGGTATCGATAGTAAGACAGACACAAGTGACCACAGTACAAGGGTGTTTATTAAACGCCTATCTAATCCTAAATCTACAGATGGGCACAAGCTACCACCATCAAACAATAATGATGCAGTCCTAGTGGAATCATCAAAATAAAAGGGCCTTGCCAAAAAAAAAACGATTATGTCCCCAAGTCTCTTAAGTTATCTGTCCCTTGATTAAGAGGGCCTGATGTACCAAACAAAGTTCCCTTCATCTTAAAAGTACTCCAGTCCGGTGATTCACTCTTCACCCTGGATCACCCTCTTCCGGGCCCAGATCCCCTTCTCCAATGTTCAGAGAATATTCCTTCTCAGGTGAATCACGGTTCACCCTGGATCCCGCCCTCAGCGTGGGCTCAGATCCTTCCTCTTACACAATTAGTTTCCCTCAGCCAGTCTCGGACCAATTACAGTTCGTATTAGTTATCAAAGACATTTGAATGTACACAGGGTGTAGCTTGACGCGTTGCAGGACCACTTTGATTTCACCATTCACAGTTCACATTTGCCACCTCTGTCTGATACCTACCAAAGACCTTCGAATTAACACCCACGTGGTGCCGGACCACACTGTATATGGTATCTGTCTTGGCTTCAAAAGTTCAGTCACTTCTTTGGTGTTCAATTATATTCGCATCGCTCAACACATACACTTCACACAGTTCTCTTCAGATTCCTCTATACAATGTTGCCGTTTGCAACCTTGATTCTAACACAGACAAGTCTTCTATCAGTCTCTCCGACTCACAGGCTGTGCTCACTTTACTGGCGCTGCTTTGTTGTAGGAGCCAAGGACAGTACCATGGCGGCTGTCATGGCCATCCATCGCCCCCAAACATGGGGCATCATGGAAGGATCCAAGAACCTCATGGAGCCCGGTCGGTGCTGTCCTGGTGCCTCTGGGGTGCCAGGCTAATGAAAAGTCCAACCATGTGGAACATCAAGCCAGTCCTGTTGCCAGAACCAGCCTGCACATGGATTGTGCACAAGAAATAGGTGTGGCAGCGTCTGCCCAGCACCTTCCATCGGGTGTGGCAGGGTGTGTCCGATGGGCAGGGCTAAAACAGCCCAAGGCTATTTAAATCCCGCCCATATGCAGATCCGTGCATCTCGTTACATTGCTTTTGCACAAGACGCTCACCGCGATCCTAATCCTGGCTGCTGAAGAAGCAATACTTACTATTGGTCCTGACAGCTCGCTGCAACTGCTGCGCTGTGCTGTAAGAAGGAAGGAGAGAGGTAGCGCATTGAAGACACTCGCAGCGCTCAGTTTACTCACGCAGCCTGCAAACACTTACCAGTGGAGTTGACACCTCACCGCAACGCTGCAAATGAAGAAGAAAGGTTAGCACATTAGGCATGCGCCGGGCTCGAATTACTCGCGCAGCCTGTGTTAGGCAGAATTATATGCAGTAACCTTTGGGAACACCATACACAATTAAGACTACAAGTGACAGTACAAATTCACATTTGGTACAAACCTGTACTACACAGTAAAGTGGTAGCGATGGCTGAGCAGCCAGACTTATCTCAAGAGTAAGTGAGCAGTATCAAATAGTTACACAAAGGACATCACTTACTATGATTCAGGCAAACACTGACTCAAGGTTTTCAAGAAAAATATACATTTATTTTACTCTTCAGTTGTATAATGTTACACTATTATAAGCAGTTTAAAAATCACACTCTTAATACACCACACCACCTCCCTTCAATCCCAGACAAGTCAAGCTCACAAATGAAGTGGGAGCAAAATGGCACTCCAGCAATTTAAAAGGGAGGGAAAGACAAAGTTAATAGAAATTGAACCACACCAACAGGTAAGTACTCAAGGCAATAGAACAAGAGGAACTACAGTGATAGAATCAGGTAGAAAAGGCTTAGGGCCAAAGTCAATAGGACAAGTCTTTTGCTCAAGATCACATGGTTCAGGGTAGTTCGCTGTAAAGTTCGTGCCACGGATTCCGGATGAAGTTGGTTGGTAGAAAAGTTAGTTCCAAGAGAAGAGAAGGACAAGCCCTCGGATTGGAGTAAGATTTCACACACTTTCCCTGCGGCTGAACGAAACAGGCCACCGGGTTTAAAACTGAGCGGAAGCTGTAGCTGAGGTGGAAGTTTCCTGAAACGACTGTCGGACTGACATGAAGTAGGAAGACTGGAAGGGTCCTGCACTACCCAGGGAACAACCAGCAGTAGAGCAAAGCAACGAATAAAAGGTGCGCTCCTTAAAACACAATCAGGGTCAGACCTTCCTGGCTATCTGGCCCACTGTAGCTCTGTACAGCAAATATGACCAGAGGAGGGGTCCTAGCTTGCAGTTTGGGCAAACTGGTTGGTCCCACCAGCTCACGGGCAGAAGTTTCCTGGAGGATCTTCTGTCGTCTGATTCTGAAGATTCGGACCTGCAGCAGGGCTTCACTGTTTGGTTGTCGTTGAAGGGGTCCTCTTCCATCAGCTCCTCATCGGTTCTTTCGTTCCAGTGGCGACTCTGCCTTTCCAGTCCCAGAGACTTGCTTTTTATGCAGTCTTCCCCCATTCATTCAACCTGGCTGTCAATAACACAGCAGGGTGGCTGTCCTGGCAAGGACAGTCACCCAGCCAATCAAACAGGAGTGTGACTTGGGTTACCAAGGGAACCCATGGCAGGGGTCCTAAGGCCCCTCCCTCACATCCTGCCTACCCAGACTTTCAGGCGCCTTAAGGAGGGCTTCTGTGCAGAAGCCCGTCAAAAGACGGCGAACAAAGGAGTCAACCCCGGTTTGGCGGGCAGAGAAAAACACAAGAAAGACTTTAACAAATATAAATGGTGAATAAACCCAGCTGGAGCCAAAATAAAATGTATAGGGTCAAGCGGGTTTATGTTCGAGGCTAATATAATAGCCTAAAACAATACCATGGTTATATAAGATAACCGCGGTAGAATAATTAGGGTAGTTACCACTGCCACCAGCCAAGTCTTGATGTAAAGGGAGCGAAACGGTGCTCCAAGACGAACAGACAAAAAGGGATAGGAATTAACCCTTTCCAATACTCCATGTGAGATGGGGTGTACTGCGTCTGTAGTTTAAAGAGACTACATAAAGTTAATGGCAACTTTACATGTTTCTGGGAGACAGTAGTCAGTCCCCACTGACTCCATTTTTCTGGAAGTCTAAGACAACCCTGTGTCACTGCACTGAAGGTGCTGTGTAACGCACACAAAAAGGGTGCTCATGGATTAGGTGAGGCTCCAGAGCCCAAGTTCACACAAATGGTAAAAACACACACAGAAAAACACATATAAGAGTGGGAAAAAGGCTCGCACTCTTACCAGGTGAAAAAAAAAAAACATAGAAATCCAGTAAAGCTGCTGAGGGACTCATTAGGTAAGGAAAATTAGCAATTTATGAGAATTCTCCCTAACAGCCTGCAAATACTTACCCGTGGAATTGACACCCACCATGACCGCTTCGCTGCAAAGGAGACAAGAGAAGGTGAGCGCAGAGGAGACACGTGTAGCGCCTAAAATCTCTTGCGCTCTCCCTTAAGCGCTGCATACCAGTTCTTCGTGTTTTCGGCCCACAGGGGCAACCTCTGCATTCCGTATGAGATCTAAAGGCCTCGTTAACAACTGAGGAGAAGAAAGAAAGAAAGAAAGACAAGTTGATACAAGGACAATAATTAGTCATCACGAAACACATAGAGAAAGCAAGAAGACAAAAGGACAAAGTCACTTCACGAAAACTGCAAAAAGGAAAATACAATAATTGGCAGGACTACACCATAGCTGGTCTGGGTCAGTCCGCAAGGATCAGTGAAGCAATTGGTCCAATAAAGAAAGGCGCCCCTGTAAGGATAGCAGGATAGAGAGTCCATCACTACACTATACCAGAGGCAGTCCCCGGGGAGATTCTCCAGGGTTATCCGGACTGGGCTGGGAGTTAGGAGAAGCCGGAAGGAAGGGTCGACCGCGTCAAAAGCCCCAGTGGAGACCAAGTGAGCATAACGGTGACAACAGCTCCTCCCCGCCTTGGCTATAGACGCGGGCAAGCACTAGGTACCTTTGACACACAATGTACCTTTCTTCAGCTTTAATTCCAAGTCTTATGTTTATCATTTTCGGAGGCTCATGAAGGTATCATTTTTTTCTCTAAAGCGGTCAAGGGCACTTCCCTCCTTGCAACCCTCTCTGGTCTTGCTGTCTTTCTCCTTGTATGAAACTGCCATCTTGGAACTGCTGCTCCCTCGTCTGCTTTCGTGCTCTGCCTTTTATCCATGTGGGTAAGTGTGATGGAAGTCAGGTGTGTGTAATGATCAGTAATTGCCTGACTCTTGTGTTGGGACATGTTAGGTATACGGCTCGGGTCTTAGTCTGTACTCCTACGTCCCGTCCCCTTTCCTCCATACTTTTGTGACATTCCGTCCTGTGAGACGGGACCGTAGCACTTTTGTAAAAAAAAGCATCAAATTGAAAAAGTTGTCCTTCTCTTTTTACGTGGGGTACCACACACGGCCGTAACCCTGCCCTCCTTAGCTCCGCTCCCGCGCATTGCCCTTCAGTCCTTTTTTTCTCTGCGCGATCAGGGCTGGACGCACTAGCATCACCGGGAAGACCTTTTTTCTTTCTCGTTGTCCTTCTCTCCTGCTCCAGTTCTGCAGTCGCGTAGTTCTCAGTCTATGCCGGAGCGTCTGGGATTTTCCACTTGTTCTTAGGGTGGATCCCCATTCTCTCTGCTTGGAGTGGCTGGGACCGGATCACCATTGGGACTCTTGTTTCTTCTGCGACTCCCTTTCGGTCCGGGCACTTCAATGTCGTCTTCGTAGGTGGGAGGAAATCTTCCAGAAGGTTCCTCCATCGCATTTCCAACTCTTCATTGACGGAAAGAAGAGACATCCGGTTAGTTAGTTTACTTTTCAGGGCACCCTGCCCGGGGACTCCTTCCCGGGGTCCTCCAGGTGCTTTAAAATCTCTGCTACCGGGGCATACCAAGGTTTTCTCCAAGGGTTTCCGCGAGGGGTCTGCCTATACCGATCACGATCCGAGGTTCACCGATCAGGTGCTAATAGCCAGCATAGTCACGCTGAGGCGTTGGGTACCAGAGTTTGCTCCGAGGTCTCCTTGTCTGGAGCTTCCCACACAGGCCCCTCTCGAGGGAGCTATTAAGACCGGACTCTGTTCCGAGGTTCCTCTTAACAAGGCTAAGGTGTGTACCAACAGAACTGAGAGGCCTGTAAAGTTCTTGTCTGTGAGGTGGATTCCTGAACTTTCCCGTGCTCGCGGAGTTACCGGTTCTGTTGAGGGGGCACAGGGAGAGGTCGTCGACCGTAACTCCTCTGTTACCGGCATTGCCGAGGTTCCTCCTTTTGGAGGCTAATTCAAGGGACAGGATGTCCAGTAAACATCCAAGGCCCCATAGTACCGGCTCTGCAGAGGATCTTTGTGTCAAGGCTAACATTTCAGGCAAGTTCCCTGACCAATCTGTTAAGTCAACTGTCTAATCTACACACGTGACGCAGTTCTCCTCAGATGTTCACAAAATGGCGGGCGTTCCTCCGTGGTCTACGGTGGGCATTTTGGATTCTTCCCTCACACCCACGCTATCGTTGGCGGATGCTGAGAACCTTCTTTTGGTGGACAACCTTATCCACGCGATAGTGTGAATCTGTCCGCCCTTCCTATGACTGGCGTGCTCGGTTGCCACTACCACATTCGGTCTCGCTTCCTCCTACATCTGCCCCATTGGTCTTTGTAGACCCGGTTCGTGGTGGGGCCTCTTGGCAGCCCTCCTTTCTACGTTTGTGGGGTTATGTTCCTCATGAGAGGCCTCTGCCCACTCCGGCACCTAAGGCCTCGGCAGAGGATGCCTTTTTTGGGAAATGTCATAGTCTAATGAACTCTGATCCCATGAGGGAGTACTTTAACGACCTCTTTAGGGAGATCTGCCCTCAGACTTTGTTGCCTGTCGCCTCGGCGGTAGCACCTCCTCTGCTGCCCGGCCCTCCTCCGGCTCTTCCGCCTTTGCCTCGCTTGTCACCGCTGGACAAGTCTACAGCAGAGTGTAATGTCAATCTGACGCCTGTCAGGTCGCAGTTCGGGGATCTGGATGCTCTAGACGACCCTTAGGCAGATCGGGACAGTGAGCACCCGCCCCGCTCTGTACGAGCATTTCACGACCGGATACTGGACATGTCACTCCTTGACATACCAGTACCTGAGGCACCTGCTCCGCAGGAAGGGGTGCTTTTGGGGGCGCTAACCTTGTCTCCACAGGGGCGCACAGGCCTGTTCCTTCAAAGGGACATCCTGGTCGAGGCCCACAATGTCTGGGATAAACCCCACACGGGGCTGCACATAAATAAAAGAATTGATGCACATTACAGGCTTCACACCTCTGAGGAAGTAGCCTTGGCATCATGCCCGCTCCTGTCCACAACGGTGTTAGCGGCCACCACTCTGCAATCTAAGCTGGCCTCTGCGACTTCCGTAGCTGCGGACCAAGTTCTGTCCAAGAGGACAAATTGCTCGATTCCTTGGGCAAGAAGATTTTTGCCAATTCGGCGCTGCAATTGCGTCGGGTCAACGCATAGCTCATCCTGGCGGCAGCGAATATGAAATTGTGGAGAGATTTGGCTGACTTACAGGAGTTCATTCCTGTCGACGGGTTAGAAGACTTGAAAGGTGGCTTGTCAGATGCTAGAGTGTTGGCGCAGGATATGCTGGAGGCTGCTGCGCATCATGTTGATGCCTCGGCTCGTGGCCTCATGCTGGGGGTGGACCGCTCTTGTCAGGCTTGGCTTCATGCAACAAAGTTTTCGAAGGAGGTCCAAGATAAAGTTCTGGACCTGCCTTTTGATGGCAAAGAGTTGTTTCATTCTTCAACCGATGACGAGCTCACCAAGACTAAGGTGAGCACGCAAACTGCCAAGTCTGTCACTGCTCGTGAAGGCCCCAGTCAAAGGTCTGAGATCTGGGTCCCTGTCTCGATCCTCTTCAGGCTTTAGAGGGTTCCAAGATCGCAGGACTGATCCTCTGCTGGGTAAATCCCGCCAGAGGCAGCCACGTGGCCGGTTTTTCTCTCTGTCGTCAGCATCTTCTTCAGGGACAGGTAGTCTCTCTGCCGAAAAGTCTGCAAAATGATATTTTATGGCGCTCGCACGAGACTCCGGTTGGAGGACGAATCTCGTCTCATCTGGTGGCGTGGCAAATAGTCACTGACGACCGGTGGGTTTTGTCCATCGCTCGGGCGGGCTTCCACTTGACCCTACCCCACCCTTCAATTCTCCCTTTCAGTTGTCGGGGACACCCACCCTCAGAGCAAAGGTCCAGAAGCTTCTATATCTCAGGGCTATATAACCTGTTCCCCTAGTGGAGTGTGTGGAGGGCTTCTACTCTCTTCTGTTTACGGTGCCAAAACCCGACCAGGCTGCCCTGCGCACCATTCTAGACCTTTCCCAGTTCAACATTTCTCTTCCCCAAGAGAAATTCAAGACGATTCCTGCCAAATAAAGTCCTCTCTTCAGAAGGGCGACTGGCTCAGCATTGCAGACCTTCAGGATGTGTATATGCATATCCTGATCTGGAGCCCGCATCGGAAATATATGCGGTTCTCCCTGGGAGAGGAGCACTATCAGTTTCAAGTGCTCCCTTTTGGTCTCAGCTCTGCGTGTCTTCACAAAGATGTCGGTCATTGGGTTTTTTTTAAAAAAAAAAAATTTTTTAAGGCTACATGGTATTCATGTGTATCTTCTGCGCAGTGCCTGTCTGGTGAAAGCCTCGAGCAATCTTCAGTCTCTCCTTCAGCTCCTATTCAGTCTTGGGCTGTCAGTGAACTGGCAGAAATCCTCCATGACGATATCTCAGGACCTGATATTCCTGGGTTCCGTTGGAACACGATCGACTGCAGGGTGTACTTGGCGGTGGACTGGATGGCGGATCTGTTAACCACGTGTCAAGTCTTCATTCAGTCGGAGAGCATGTCCGCCTGGTGGTTCCAGAGGCTTCTGGGCCTCATGGCCTCCTGCGTGCTTGCTCTTCCCCTGGTGCGTCTCAAGATGCGACTAACGCAGTTGGCTCTTCGGAGCTCCTTGCTCCAGGCGGTGGACCCAGACACCAAAATTATCCCGGTTCCACCCTACATGACAGATCTCCTTTGGTGGTCTTCTTCCAGCAATCTGTTGGTGGGTGCACCCTTTCAGGACCCCTTCCTTCAGGTGAACATTACGACAGACTCCTCCCTTATCGGGTGGGGCGCTGTTAGGGGAGCACTAAAGAAGAATAGGACTACAGGTATATGCAATAAATCCCCTTTGGTATCAGTCTGTACTACACAGATTTAGTTGGTAGCTGTGGATGAGCAGCCAGACTTATCTCAAGAGGGAGATGAGCAGTATTCAGGGTTTACACAATAGGGCTTCAGAACTATGGAGCAAGGAAACACTGAGCAAAGCTTTGTATTAAAAAGAATATATATTTATTTTATACACTCTAAAGTTCAACACAAAAATCACTATTATCAAGCAAGTTAAAACAGCCAAGAAAAGTATACACAACTCCTATTTAAATTGTAGACCAGTTTGAGCAAGAGTGAAAACTGAGCAAAATGGCACAGTGTAAACCAAGCAGGAATGGCACTCTAACAATTTCTCAAGAGGGAGGGAAAGGACACGTTATATAGCTTTAGACTCTGTAACACACCAGCAAGACTTCCCAAGTAGATTGTGAACAAGTTAGGCAAGGCAGTACTTCAGCATAAGCAATACTTGGGTCAAAACTGAGCAAAATGGCACTTCAAAATATTAAAAAGGAGGAAGAAAAAGATGGTAAGAAGAGTTGGGTGCACCGACACATTTCTAGGTGAGAAGCATTAGCCATAGTCAATAGGCCTGTGCCAGAGTCAGTGGTACAAGGCAAAGTGGCCAGGATTAAAATGTTCTAGTAGCTGCAGTCAAGTCTTTGTTTAACAATTTGAAAAGGTGGTTGCAGAAGGTAAAAGATAATGTTAGATGATAGGGGCGGCCAACCCAGTAGGTAAGTAAAGAATTTAAAACACCTTTAGCCCTACCCTACGAAACGGGGGGCCTGGCGGAACAATGTACCTTGAAAGTGGAAGAGGCTCCTGCGGTGGTGGTAGTTCCTCCAGTTCGGGAGATCCAGCAGAGGAAGAGGCTCTCGTCATGGAGGAAGGTTCGAGTTACTGCACTGCCCAGGGATGAAGCCAGCCGTGGTGCTGCCAAAACGAATAAAAGATATGCTCCTTTAAATCGCGGTCGTGGTGGACGGGTGCCTGGCTATCCGGTCTCCGAGTGCAGGGCACTGTCGATTCGACCAAGGCAGGTCCTGGAAGGAGATTGGTGAACTGGTTGGCCCCACCAGCTCAAGGGAAGAAGACTCTTGCAGGCGAAGATCTTCTTGAGTCGTTGGAGAAAAGTGGTGAGGATCTGCTGTAGGGCTTCACCAGTGGTTCAGTCGTTGCAGATGTCGTCAGCTTCTCTCCTCTTTGGGTTTCTAGTTCCAGTGGTGACGTCTTGTCCTCCAGTCCTCAGGACCCTGCTTTTATGCAGCAAGACCCCCATTCATACAGCCTAGCAGTCACACACACACCCCCCAGCCTATCAGGGCAGAGTGCGACTTGGGTTGCGGAGGCAACCCTGTCCAGGGTGCCTATTCCCCCTCCCACACATCCTGTCTACCCAAGACTCAGTGGCGCCGAGAAGAGAGCATCTGTGCAGAAGCCCGCCAAAAGGGCTAACAAAGGATCCCCGACCTGGGTTAGGATTTCAGAGAAAGACACGAGAAAGAAATATTATTAATGTTCTGGCAACAAAAAAACACTGGATTAAAGTTAATAATAAAATAAACCGGTGGTTTGTTAGTCTGTCAGTAAAAGTGGTAGCCTCGAACAATGGGAAAATCCCATAGGGAAATATTTGCGGTCGAATATTTATGGTAGTAACCACTGCCACCAGCCAGAAACTTTGGAGCGAGGGACTGGACGGTACCCTCTCGAAAATGAACACTAGGGAAAAACTATTAAGCCTTTCCAGTACTTCCATAGTAAGATGGGTTGTACTGGTTTTGTTCAGAAGTATTGACTAGTAAAGTCAATGGGGACTTTACATGCCCTGGGAGACAGTAGTCAGTCCCAGGGTATGGAGTCTGTTTGGGGGTCACTGTGACACCCCTGTGTTACTGCACTGAGGGTGCTGTGTAACACACATGTGAAAAGATGATACCTAGGAGGGTGAGAAAAACCCCATAGACCATAAGCACAAAAAATAGCCTAAAACACACATCAGCAATCTGTCTAAGAGTGTGAAAAATAATCTCACTCTTAGTAGGAGAAAGAAATAAACCCTTCAAATCCAGCAAAGCTGCTGGCGGACTCTATAGGTAAGGGAAATTAGCCTTAGAAGAGAATTCTCCCTAAAAGGCGCAACGATGGATCATCTTCAGGTTTTCGACCTGTGGTCTCCGCAGGACATACAATTTCGCATAAATTCTCTGGAACCTCTGGCGATTCTCCTGGCGCTCAAAGCTTTCAAGCCAGTGATTGTGAACAAGGTAGTCCGCATCCGCACGGACAATGCGGTATCCATGTTTTACGTCAACAAGCAGGCGGGTACCAGATCACCTCCCCTTGTAGATCTAGCCATTCAGATTTCGGAATGGGCCATTCAACACAGTGTTTGGCTGTTGGCGGTACACATTCCAGTCCAGCTGAATGTAACGGCAGACTGTCTAAGCCAGCGAGCGGTGGTCAGCTACGAGTGGTAATTGAACACGAAGATCCTCTCTGTACTTTTTCACCATTGGGGTACTCCAGAAGTGGACCTCTTTGCGACGTCATTGAACAGGAAATTTCCTCTTTATGCTTCCAGGAACGGGCTTGGAGCCTCTTCCCTGGTGGATGCTCTTGAGATTCTGTGGCACATGAGGACCTACGCCTTCCCGCCTCTTACTCTGATTCACTGGGCGCTATGCAAGCTCAGGAACACATTGAATTGCACTCTCCTGTTCACAGCTCCGTGGTGGTCAGCCAGATTCTGGTTTTCAGAGCTTCAGCATCTGTCAGTCTGCTCACCGATCAGGCTTCCGCTGATTCCCAACCTGCTTCACCAGAGCGATCAGCAGATATGGCACCCCTCCCCACAATCATTCAGCTTGGAGGCCTGGTGCCTGAGTTCAAATCTTTACAGATTTTCAATTTGTCCGTGGATAATATGCATATTATCCAAGTGGCTAGAAAACCTTCGACCAGGTCTCAGTATAGGAGCAAATGGCTCAGTTTCTGTCACTGGTGTTTAGCAAAAAAGCTGGACCCCAGAGAAGCTGCTATCGACACGGTGCTGTCTTTCATTTCTCATCTGGCAGCTTCAGGCTTGCATGTTTTGTCTTGTAGGACTTATTTGTCAGCTATTGCCGCCTACCTGTCCACGGACTCTTGCGCTTTTTCTTTGACAAACCCTGTCATTAAAAGGCCCTTTGCAGGTTTGTTGCATCTGTATCCACCTGTGCGAAGCCCGCATCCTAAGTGGGATCTGAATGTGGTCCTTACTGCTTTGTCATAAACCCTTCGAACCCATGGCTACGGCAGACTTGAAATTATTTTAATGGAAAATGGCCTTTCTGATTGCTGTTACTTGGGCAAGGCGTCTAAGCGAGCTTCAGGCCTTACCTTTCACAAGGATAAGGTTGTCCTCCGGACCAATCCCTCTTTCCTTCCAAAGGTGGTATCTGATTTTCATCTTAACCGGTCTATTTCCTTATCAGTTTTCTTCCCAGAACCGACTTCAGATGCAGAGAGGGTTCTGCTTAATTTGGATGTAAGGCAAGCTTTTTATTTGGACAGAACATCTAATCTTCGGAGCTCTTACCAGCTCCTGCTGACCTTCGGAGACCCAAAAGGAAAGCCGGCCTCGAAAGCAACTATCTCACGATAGATTGCTTCCTGTATCTCCTGAAGCATATTCCATTCAGGGCCTTCAACCTCCAAAGGGAATTCATGCCCATCATGTGTGGGACAAGACAGCTGCCACTGCCTTCCAAAAATATGTTCCCTGGGAAACCATTGCCAAGGCAGCCCCGTCAGCTTTTGTGAAGCATTACTGCTTAGACCTGAGCTGATGGGCAAGCTGTTCTTAAAAACCTCTTTCCGTAAAAGAGTTCCATCCACCTGTTATCCTGTAAGGAGTGCTTGGTAATTTCCCAAAAGTATGGAGGAAAGGGGACGGGACATAGGAGTATAATACAGTTACTCACCATAGTGACTACCTTACTCCTAGTCCATAGTCCCCTTTCCTCCATACGCCCACAGTCCCCTCTTAGAAGTATCCTCTATTATTGCTTAAATGGTCTCAGACCTGGCGATAGAAAAGGACTGAAGGGCGATGCGTGTGGCAGAGCTAAGGAGGGCAGTGTTATGGCCGCGTGCAGTACCCCGCGTAAAAAGAGGACACATTTTTCAATTTGATGCTTTTGTTTTTTTTACAAAAGTGCTCCGATCCCGTCCCACAGGACGGAATGTCCCAAAAGTATGGAGGAAAGGGGATTATGGACTAGGAGTAAGGTAGTCACTACGGTGAGTAACTTTATTATTTTCTCTCACAATGAGCTGTCTGTGAGAAAGTGTTCATGTCAGGAAGGTGGAGGGGGGGTTGAGTTCCTAATTATCCTACCTAGTAGGATGGGGAACCGATGTTTCAGAGAAGGGGATACCGCGTCTCACCATCTGGTGTCCCACCCCCCCCCCCCCGTGCACCCCTCATCCAGGTGATCCTCCCGCACTGGTCCACCCCTAGGAACTGTATCCAAAAGCGATGGCTGTGTCCTGGTCACCTGGATGACAGATCCCCAGGGACTAGCGGATGAAGCACCTTCTGGTTTCTCGCAGAGGGCAGCTAGGGAGGCCATCAGCGATAGGTTGCAGTGAGAATAGCCGGTTTATATAACACTTCATGCCTAATTCCTGCAGCTTTTAGATCTCTAATTGTCACTATTACCCTCTTTGATGGTACTCAATTTATTGACCTGGGAAGGATGCACTTATTGTGATTCTTTCTCCCAGCTCACTCTCCTTACGCCTGCTGTCCTCTCTCGTCCATTTAGTTTTATCCAAAATCATTCTTTGTCTACTACTTCTCGCAATCTAGGCCTAATTTCTAACCCATCTCTAGCTTTCTCCAGTTTTTTCTATTCTTGCTTGGTCTTGCCACCATCAGCTTCATAATGTTTGTACATCTTGGCAATTGTTCTTCTGTTCTTGTGGGGCTGCCCGTCTATGCTCTTGGTCCCCTTCAATCTATTTTTAACTCTCTTCACGTGTTTTGCTCGCTTCCTCCTCATTCTTTTATTACACCATCTCTTACCTCTGTCGATTGACTTCCTTTCACTGCTCGCCTCCAGTTTTGCTTTCTCTGTATTGCGTTCAAGTGTATCCACGGTCTTGCTCGACCTTACTTCTCTTCCTTTGTGTCAGTTTATGTTCCATCTCAGACGCTTCGTTCTTCATCTCAATTTCTACTGGCCATGCCTCATCCTCCTTGTGCACAATCTCGTTTTTTTTAATTCACCCTCTTGGCTCCTAAGCTTTGCTTTGCCTTTCCTTTTTCTGTTCGTTATTCTCTGTTGGCCACTTTTTGTTCCTCTCTTATAAACTATCTTCTTGACTGAATACTTTTTTTTTTTAATAGTAGTAGTATTATTATTTTTTTTTTTAATAGCTGATCAATTTAGTAAATTCTTCCAAAATGATGTACGTCCCTTTGGTAAAAGTGCTTTTATACATTCATATAAATAAATGCATGGGGGGTGGGGGGGTGGTGGAGGGAAGTAGACAGTTACCCCATAAGACCCCAAGTAACATGATACTGTTTCTTGCTGCAATATCGGGCCTTCTGCATCTGGGTTAAGAGGCGACTGAGAGATCAACAGATACAACCAACTGCCACTGGCTGCACTCCATAACACTGCAGCTGGAGCTTAGTGATCTTTGTTGGTATGCTACCTCCAGGTAACAAGGAGCTGATGCAACCTGTCTGGCTCTCATGGTGGTACAGAAAGATGGTCCGGTGGAGTGATTGTTAGTCTTGTGCTGTGCACTGCTCAGCCAGGATATTGCAGGAACCTTAAAGAGATACCAATGCATTGATTTGCTCTTTCAAGAAAACCAAAAAGTGATCGATCCGATTTCTTCACCCACTACTTTATAACCACTTTGACTTCCACTGGGTAACATTCCAATGCATTGTTTTAAGCCATTTTCTCCAATTAAATAGGCCAGCCACATACAAATCGGCCCTGAATCTTCCACCAAAAATAAGTCTGGTTATAGATGCAAGGACAGATCCCTTCTACATTGGAATACGTGCAACCTCTGATAGGCTGTGCCTTTTTTGGGCCTCTCGTGAGATGAAGCTTGAAAAGCAAGGTAACCAAAACAATATCTGCAGAGATACTTCGATTGTGGCGACGAGTCGATATTTAGGGTGATATGTATTACATGAACATTGATATCATTTAGTATTTTTATTGCTACGTTATTGTTTCTTGGTTTCAATTCTGAGATTCAGGAGTTCAGCATTAAAGTTGACTTAACACTTTATCCCATTACATGCAAAACTGTTAGGGGATAGAAAAGATTTTGATATGAACATGTTAACTCCTCAAACCCCTTTCACTGGTGATGACATGAAGCCATCGCCTCCTGGCCCTGTCCCTTTATCGAACTAGCATATTTCCAACCTCTTTGAGGAGCATTTAATCAACTATCAATTGTACGAAGCACTTGACTCCGACTCCTCGAGGAATAGACAAATGGGCTGAGTTCCATAACCTCTTCATTCATTGCAGGACTGATTGTGTGGCCTCCCACATGGTTTAAAATGTAAGTGTTCTCGTCATGCAGAAGCCTGTGCCTGGATGACTCTCATACAGAAGCTCAATCAACACCATTTTAATTCTCTTGGCCTACTCTTAGTAAATGTGTTTCAGGGCCCAGAACTGGACACAGCTCTGATATTTTCATTGACATCGTTCAAGCCAGAGGAACCTGGACTAAAGACATTGGCATTCCTTGTCCTTCCTGGAAATTCCACTGTTATAGAATGGGACTTAATAAAACAACCAACTGTTATTTTGGTCATGGGTAAGACAGACCTCTGACCAGCAAACCAGGATCCAGTCCTACCAATATTGCTGCAGGGTACATATTTGAACTGTAGTTGAGCAATCACTGTTGTCTGCATGCCACCTTTATCTCTGCACATTAGGATTGTACAGTGAGGAATTGGGCTTACTATTAAACTGGCCTGCATACAGCATCCGCTGAGAAGTAGGGGTTCCCCACAGCCTTTTTGTGTGCCTGCTTTTGGACTGCCAAATTATCCTTCACAGCCAATGCTGGCACATATTCCTGCTACTTACTGACGTCATTTCAGACCAATGGAACAAGTGCACTGAGTGAGGTGCTGCCAATTTGGTACCATATTTGGAATCTTTATCAGTTCTGTGGAATCTGGTGGTGCAAAGCAGCTTGAACAGCTTCAATCTTATCTTCGGCATCAATAGAAGCGCATTTAGTTCCTCTCCAGGATGCCCAAAACCCCTGAATGAGGCATCAAACTGCTGCTCCTTTTCATGTTCCCCTTTTCTTCATGTCCCCCTTTGTTAATGGCTGAATACAGTTTGAAATCCAGGTGACCCTATTCAAAACATGCATCAATCATGTTTGGAACTACAAGAGAAATTAACCTATTCGAGGAAAAATGGCTGCACTTCTTCAGTTGATGCAGTCGAACTTCCTTGACCATCTGTAAACTTAAGGGGTAGATTGGGGTGGCTCAGCATTCACCACAGCCGGTCCTTAAACCCAGCCACACACTGCTTTCATTACCACGTCGCACCCTTTAAATTAAAGTTCTCGCACCCTTTAAATTAAAGTTCTGAAAGGTTGAGTTTTTTCTGAAATAGTCTTTCTTCTCCTTCTGTTGATAACTACGACTTGTACCTAAATGCAAGATTCACAAATCCATTCTTTATCGTGATGTATTTGAAACATTAATCAAGTAATAACTCGAACAGTTGTTTGATTCTATTTGGATTATATGTTGCATTTTATTTTTTCAGATTAAGCTTAGTGAAATTGTTGCAACAGGAAAAGATGGGCGAATCCTTAAAGAGGACATCTTGAACTTTCTTGCTAAGCAGACAGGCGCTATTTTGCCTCCTTCACCTCAACTTGAGATCATCCCACCCGGACCAAAGCTAGCGACTGTTCCCATCACCCCAAAGGACAATGTGCCTGTTATTTCCATGCCACTTTCAAAACCGGCCACGTTCCTAGAGAAAGACCGAACAGAGCCCCTTAAAGGTAAATATGAGCGCCATTGTGACTGCTGATGGAAATCAAACTATTGCATTCACGGCTAAATCTTCTTCAAAAGGAACATGGTCATTCAAACATAGTTTGTCTAATACCTTTGAAACCTATTCTGAGAAGATCAAGTATAAATTGTGGTGAATGAAAGGGGGATTGTTTATTGCTTCTCCCTGCTTGAGCAGGTATATGCAAGTAACTAGATATGTTTTGTTGCTTATTGTGGACATAATCTGAAAGATGAACTCAACTTTGAATGCCATTAGCTTTCTTTCAAAGATAAAAGTTTTATTTTATTGCTACATGTTCTGGGTTTTCCAGCATCCTTGCGGGATTGAAACAGTCGCCAGAATGTAATGCAGTGTAGAGGTACAACCGGTTATATCTCTTTTTTTACCTATGGTGCACATTAATTGAACTAAGCATTTGTAGTACTATTATGAGACTCAAGATGGATACTGTACTTCAGTATTCATGTTTTCCTATTGTAGCGTTTTTGTTTTCAGTAAGCATACAAGATTCATATAATGCAAGTTATTCCAGTGGCACCTTGGGTGGTGAGGGTGGATGAACTGGGTATATTACAGGGCAACAGTAGCATGGGACATGCTTTGTTGCTGATTGCCTCCAAGGGAGACCAATTGTCAGATATGGTGTACATTACTGAGTTTAGAAGGGCTGATCAGGGTTTGGACCTGTCTGGTGCAAAGTAAACAGTTTAGAGCCTCTGGATCCTGGAAACCCACACAGAAGAGCACACGATTCTGTTTCTCAATGTTCCTGATGAAAGAAATATCCTCCAGTCGTATTTTTGCAAGAGGACTATAGTCGATCACAAGCCCCGTGGAAATTGGGCATCTATGTCAATTCAATGATTGCTGTCTTTTGGGTGTATCAGCAGACTTGGCTATATAGTCCTAGAACAGGGGTCTGCAATTTATGGCTCACCCGATGTTTGGTTCTACAACTCCTATGAGCCATAGTCTGCGTAGTCAGTGGTAAGCGATCGCAGGAGTCTTAGTTTAAAACATCTCGAGTGATCAAGGTCGTTGACCCCTGTCCTAGATTGTACAAATGCGAGAATGGGATGTCATGGCCATAGTTTCATCATATACCAGAAGTGTTTTGATGTCCATCAAGTGACTAGAGTGCTGATGAAAGGTGGCAGAGCTGTTGCAAATTGTCATAGTGCTGGGCTACTTCAAAGAAAGTGATCGGTTTAGAAAGGATGCAAGCTTTGGGATGGAGATGTGAAGTATCCACTGATGTTGAATCGAGAAGGGTCTTCCGGTGCACACTCAGCGTTCTTCAAAACAATTGCTTGAAATGAATACTGCTTAACTGTCTGATGAGGACATGAATTACACAAGTTGAACGATGTTGCCAGTTCTCTTACTGCAGTGGTTATCGCTAGATTTATAAATATATGCAATTGGAGTATACAGGTATAGTCTCATCATGGGAGGAAGTAAATTAACATTTGGCATAAATTCTACAGTGGCGATTAATCCCCTGCCCTAGTAGTCTTTGCTGCTTCTAGCTGCACAGATGACATTTTTGTCTCTGCGATTGGTGTGTGCCAAAGTTGGCCATGGAATGAAAAGAAGGGAGGCATCTAATGATTATAAGAACGGACTGAAAGATTAGGCTGCTTAGTGCTGGAGGAGAAGATGGCAGCTATTCCTTATGGAGTGAATTTGATTACAACTGATTGGGCCCGATACATGGAAGTGTTTTTATAATGGTGCAATTACCATAGGAAAACGTTCCATGAATCAGGCCCATTGTCGGGGTTGAGACAGCCTTGTGGTTAACATCTTTATGAAATTGTCTCCCTCACCATTGACTGTTCAAAGAATATATGCAGAAGTGACTCGCATTGAGATGAAAAAGGCTGTTAGTTGCATGCCTAACAAGGATTTCTCTGACTGCAACAGTCATCAGTGGAATGTATAAACGAGCATGTAACTGGCCTGGGTATCGGATGCATGCATGGTGTAAACTGGCTGGCAGGAGGGATTAGGGACTTTTATTATTTGCATATTTATTGAATATTCCTTGTGCATTGATATAATTGATCTGCCGCACAATACATTTATGCATAAACAGTTATTCCAAACGATCCTTCACACAAACAAGGCATTGTTTCAAATTACAAACTGCATTTTTGGAAATGTAATAGTTTTATGAGCTTGTGCCAGTTATCCCTTGAAGTTATCCTTATCTGGCATTCACAGTACTTAAAACCAGAAGCCTACGTACAGGTTTAAGAACTAAACCACGTTACTGCTGACGTCAAGTTTATTATTCTCACGATTCTAAATACCTTCACTCCGGTTTAGGGATTACACGTTTATTAAATTCCTAATCTGATTAAATAACATGCTTTCTTGCTTATCTAATTACCCAGAACTGTTCGAATGGCAGGCATGCAAAGTATTCAACTATGAACATGTTTTTACTATGTTATACAAACGATTTCCATACAACAAAAATGTTCACACAATTATATATTTGTCGTTTCTTTCCATTCATCCATAAGTGCAGTAATTCAGTGTATTTGGTTAAAAGCTTTTATTTTAATTTCTACTGCTGTATGAGCAGTGGCCAAAGGCTATCCATGTGTAAAAGCAAACATGGAATGGAATGCTGTTTCTTCTGTTTGTTGGCTATAGGAGTATTAATGATCTTAAAATACAGAAGTACACTTGGCTTCAATGTCTCTTTGTTCTGTTAATCATTTTGAGTAAATGTGGTGATTGCACTTGACCACCACTGGAGATGTTCATTTCTGTAAGATTCGAGTGCTCAACAATCGGTTTAAAAAAGGTCTATTCATGTTCACCGATGTTGCAATGGAAGTGTTGAACCCTTTCCCACCAAATGACATCAGCCCTATCTGCCTGAACCAGCGCACACAAAGTGAATGCACGGCTTAAGCAATTTGTGTGTCTTGTAGGCTTCCACAAAGCAATGGTGAAGACGATGAGTGCTGCTTTGAAGATTCCGCACTTTGGTTATTGTGATGAGATCGACCTGACTCGGTTAGTCCAGCTAAGGAAGGAACTGAAGCCTGTTGCTGAAACTCGTGGGATTAAGTTATCGTTTATGCCGTTCTTTTTAAAGGTAAGAATACAAATCTAGACGCTTCCACGCAGTCTGCCAAACATTACAACTATAATATTTACCTTTTGCATAGTGCAAACTACTACTTGAATTGGCTCTTGAAAGTAGGTTTTATTATTGCCCATCAGGGGCCAAATTATAGAAATGTTGCACTGCTGCAAGTGCATAGTTGCACGTTATTGGGACTAGAACAGTGCGCACTGGTGCCAATATGCATTGAAAAAGCATGGGTTGTTTTTTGCCCTAGTGCGTATACAGTGCAGAATTGCACTTGGTGCAAAGGTCTTCCAATATGGCACAATCATTTTTGCTCTAGGGCAAACTGCCCTGGTGCTAAATACTGCACCAGTGGAAAGTTTGTGATCTGGCACCCTGAATGTTATTAAATGTATCCACCTCGGAATGATGAAGGGATGAGTCAGCCATGCTGAGATTAAAGCAATGACCTCAGTTTGTGAGCCCAAAAGTCTATGCTACCGTACCAGCAAGATGTTGCAAGTGTTTTTGACTTTCACCTTTCTTGATTAGCTATTTTTTTTCCTGATGAGCCCTCCTCTGAAGCCTCATTAGGTATATATAGTGGTTGCCCCTGAAAGACCACAAGTCCCTCTGTTCAAGATGCCCCAAGATAGCACTTTTTCCTGTGCTGGTCTCCTGATCTCTGAGGGCTACAATTTCCATAATCAGTGGTGACACCTTTAAGAATGGTATTTGGGTTCAATCCTGATTCCACATGTCCGACACAGCACAGGAAGAACCTAAAAAAAAGCGAGAGATTGCCAGCCCCCTGTGATTGGGTGGCTGCAAAAAGTTTGGAAGATTGTAAACCTGTGATTGGTAGGTGAGCTACCCTGTCTTCTCACAATATTCCCTGTGGTAAGTCAGAATCAGGAGACCGAAAACTGTTTGTGCTTCGTAACATTGGCTTTATTAAAGTACCAATACCCTACCTTGTCCCTACATCTAAATCCACTATGCTAAGGAAAAAGAAAGAGTTCAAAAAGGTGCTGGTCAGGATGTCTCATAAAAGAAAATCATTCCGCCGTCTAGAAAACTGTCCTAGCCTCACTTCAAACTATAAGGAAACAAAATAATCGCACTCAAACAGAAAGACATCATTACGGTCTTCTACCCCAATGATGGAAGGGTGGCTGGTTTCTAAACCCCCCCTCGACCCTCCTGAAAGAGACTGTGTTGTAGAAGGAGCATGTCGCCTGAGGATCAGTTCAGGTCAGGCCACCAGCAAATGTCTTTAGGCTTCGTGCCAAGTTTACAGTTCCCAATGAAGTATCAACAAAAAATGCTCCTAGCACAATTTGAATCCAGTCATCTACAAAAGTTCTCATGTTCCCCCTGGAAAGCTGTGGCTTCTTTGCCCCTATGCGGAACCCCTTTGATTCCAATCCCACCTTGGGGTTTCGGGTTACACACCCCTTCTTGGGTTTCTCTTGGCTTACTCTGGGCCCTTCTGACTCTCTGACCGCCCTGAGGCCTCAGGTTGCCTCCACACCTTCCACATTGCTCCAAGGAAAAACTGTGTGCCTCTTCTGTGTTTGGTGCTCGGTCGGTAAGGCTCTCTGTTTGGCCGACACGACTTCCATCCTAAGGCTCCATCCAGTGGTTGTGCGTCTGTAGGAGTCATGGCTCCTCCTACTGCAGTTCTGCATGTTCTCGTACTTTGCGTCATGGGTATCCTTTAGTTGCTGCTCGAGCATTGCTTTCTGTGGGAGAGCCTCCAGGACGAGGTTCTTGGCCAGAGAGACAAGTTTTCTGCAGTCTCCTCCACTCGCCACGCTGGGAGTGTAGGCTGCGCCCCTGCCACAACTCCCCATAGAAGGTCCCTCAGTTTGTCTCATCCTGGGGGCGCCCTTGCACTCTGCAGCTCTGCTAGCATCTTTATTTCATCTGGTGCTGTTGCATTTCTTCTGTCCAGTGAGTGCATGGTATTTCATCCCATTTTCCACCATGCGTATACAATGGTGCCTGAAAGGGGTTCGGAACTACGGCAGCCGTCGGTACACAAGAGGTAAATCATTCCACACACTAACTCTCATGTAACGCACAAAATGATGGGGAAACCTGGGATTAGGGAGGATGATGTTCCTCCCTATTTAGGGATGGCTTGTATGCAAAATGGGTAGTCCACCCTTAGTAGGATCCCACTTGCCCCATCACCTTCCTAGTCCCAAAGAGGTTGGCTTCTCCTTCCGAAGAGGGACGAATTCCTTGGATTCTCCAGCATGGGGTCTGGCATGGATTCACATGCTCATGAATATTCCCCGTCGTCAGGCTGGGAATCCTCGGTAAAGAAAAAACCAGTATCAGTTTCGTTTCTGATCTGTCTTTCGTAGTAATAACCAATCACTGGTCTCTGCGTCATACTGACCACAGCCAATGACTGCCCTCTACCTAAGCACCGCCTCTGGCAGCCATCTTCAGATTTTTACCGCACGTTCATGTGTTGGGATCCTCGTGCTATTGCTCTCGAGCGTTAGTGCTATTTTTTCGCGCTTTTTCACAAAAACTTCGATTCTTTCGGTCAAAAGAGCCTCAAGCTCCACCGATCCTACATCCGATCAACGGGGACCCGTGTCGGATTCATCTTGCCCCTCAAGGGTGAAGATTTCGTCGAGCTACACTTCGGAGGACTCCAGAAGCTTCTCAGGCCCGGTCTCGGAGATGGCCCAGGAGAAGGGAAGCTCGACGCCCGGAAAGCTGTTCAGGGCCTGCCCTGGATGCCAGCTGCAGAACGTCTTCAAGGAGGACGAACACTCTTTCTGCCTTTACTGCCTTCATGGGGACAAGACGCACGTGGAGAAGGACTGTGCGTTTTGCGGCAACATGTCGGAACGGACCATGAAGGACCGCCATCAACGTCTCGCCAGCTGGCTGGAGGGTAAGAGCCCGTCTGGCGAGAAGAAGAAGAAATCTGAGCGGTCTTCTAAGACCTTTGAGGGCGCCCCGGCGACGGGGGCCCAACATAAGGCCAAGCACCGCGAGTCCGCTGGCACCGGGAGCGCCGAACGGTCGGGCTCTACGGGCGCCAGGCAGGGCGCACCCTCCCCGGCACCATCAACCACGAGCCAACGCTCTGGGTCGGGTAAGAGGAAGGCCGAGCACCCGGCGAAGCTCCTGGAGAGACCCCGGTCGAGCTCTAAGGCAGAGGAGGAGCGTGGCAGTGCCCCCTCCCTCAAGGATAAGGCGGTGAGCGCACCTAAGGTGGTGAAGGCCTTGATCCATTCGACCAAGCCCTCTATCGAAACGGTCGCGGCGGCCCTGGCCCAGCCTGTGGAGGCTGCACCAGTGGCGGCGGCCTCGGGGCCCAGAATCTCCCTGCCTCCTCGGAGGGAGTCTTCTTTCGTGCCCATCGATAGGACCCCCGTGAAACCCTCCGTGGGGAAGAAGGGGGGGCAGGGCGTCGTCGTAGATTCGGCCTCAACCTCAGAAGAGGAACTGATCGAGGTCTTAAGCCACGGCCTAGGCGTGGAACAAGACCAGCCCGTCGGAATGGGCCCCGACGCAGGTGACGACGACGACATCGTCGAGGATACCGACGGGGCCCCTGCTCGCCCGTCGGATTCCCCTCTGCCAGCGCCGCAAGACAACTCAGCGGCCATTTTGTTGGCTATACAGTCCTTATGCTCCGAGATAAGGACGAGACTACCGTTACCGACGGAGGAACCTCTCCCGTCGGGGGATCCAGAACCGGGACCTTCTGGTGTTCCCCCTACCAAGAAAAGAAGGATCCATGGAGGATGCCTACTTCCACATTCCCATCCTAAAGGGGCACCGAAAATTCCTCAGATTCGTGGTCCAAGGGCGTCATTACCAGTTCAAAGCCCTTCCCTTCGGACTGCGGTCGGCACCCAGGGTTTTCACCAAGTGCCTCGCACCGGTGGCGGCGCAGCTGCGCCGCGAGGGGATTCACGTCTACCCCTACCTGGACGACTGGCTCATCCGCGCCAAGACGAGGGAGCTCGCCGTGGTCCACACGGCATGGACCGTCCAACTCCTCACGGACCTGGGATTCTCCGTGAACTACGCCAAATCCCACCTGGTGCCCGCGCAAGTCGCACTGTTTCTGGGAGCGAGGCTCGACACAGTGTCCCTTCTGGCCTCCCCGTCGGAGGAGAGGACCAGGACCATCTTGGGCAAGGTGCAACGGATGTTGGTGGCCGACGCGGCCAAGGTGAGGTCCATCAAGTCCCTCCTCGGGATGATGTCTTCCTGCATCTACCTCATTCCCATGTGCAGGCTCCGGATGCGCCCGTTGCAAGAGTTCCTGGATGCGCGCTGGATCCAGACGACGGGCAGCTTCGAGGAAAGGATCAAGCTCGACGAGAGTTTCCGACGAGCGATACGGTGGTGGGGCACCCGCGCGCATCTGACGGCGGGCATGGACTTCCAGACCCCAGCCCACCAGGTGACTGTGACCACGGATGCCTCCCTAGAAGGGTGGGGAGCGCACACCGAAAATCTGCACGCAAGGGGACTCTGGCTCCCGACGGAGAAGTCCCTGCATATCAACGTCCTGGAGCTCCGTGCAGTGTTTTGGGCCCTCAGGTCCTTCCTTCCGTCCCTCAAGGGCAAGGTGGTGAGGATCTTCACCGACAACACCACCACCATGTTTTACATCAGGAAACAGGGCGGAACCAGGTCCCCAGCGCTGTCCAAGGAGGCGCAGGACCTGTGGCATTGGGCCGTCGCCCAAGGGATTCTTCTGGTGCCGTTTCATCTGGCAGGGATAAAAAACACCATCGCCGACTCACTCAGCAGGGAGCTGCGCTCGTGCCACGAGTGGGAACTACGGCAGGATCTGGTGGATCGCCTCTTCCGACGGTGGGGCACACCCCAGATCGACCTGTTCGCGACGGCGACGAACACCAAGTGCCGGAGGTTCGCCAGCAGGTTTCCCCAGACGAGGAGCATGGGCGATGCTTTCTCGTTCCCCTGGGAGGGCCTGTTCCTCTACGCGTTCCCTCCCTTGCCTCTGCTAATCCGGCTCGTCAACCAGCTCAAGAGGTCACGGTGCAGGATGATCCTCGTCGCACCTGCGTGGCCGAGGCAGATATGGTTCCCGGACCTTCTGGACTTGTCGGCGTCCCCGCCAATCAAGCTGCCGGCGGACGCGGATCTACTCTCCAGGGAAGGAGGCGCCATCCTCCACCACGACCCGAAGTCGCTGAACTTGCAGGCCTGGCTCCTGCAGCGCTAGAGTTTGGAGGATACGACATACCGGCCGATTGCAGAGAGGTTCTTGCAAAGGCCAGGGCGTCCTCGACTCTTAAATGCTACGGACACAAATGGAAGAGGTTCTCTGTCTGGTGCCACGCACAGAAGATTAACCCTCTACGTATTACGGCTCCCCAAGTGCTGCCGTACCTGCTGACGCTGGCCAAAGCTGGTCTGGCACACGCGTCCATCAAGATTCATCTTGCTGCGATCTCCCGATACACCAGAACCACGGGCCGGACGTCCTTGTGGTCTCATCGTCTGGTGAAAGAGTTCATGAAGGGACTGTTCAGATCGTTCCCGCCGGTGAAGGCTCCGGCCCCGGCGTGGGAGCTCAACGTGGTGCTGACCAAACTCATGGGACCTCCGTTCGAGCCTCTGCACTCGGCCCCGTTGAAGTTTCTATCGTGGAAAACAGCTTTTCTCGTGGCCATCACCTCCGCACGACGAGTGGGAGAGATCCAGGCCCTTTCCTGCAAGGCCCCGTACTTGACTTTCCACGACACGAGGGTAGTGCTCAGGACGCACCCCTCCTTCATGCCCAAGGTACCGTCGGACTTTCATCTCAACGAACCCTTGGTGTTACCTGTGTTCTTCCCGTCGCCTTCGTCGCCGGCTGAGAGGACTTTGCACTCGCTGGATGTAGCTAGAGCGCTGAAGTTCTACGTGGACCGCACGAAAGGTTTTCGGAAGACGTCACAACTCTTTGTGAACTTTGGACCTGTCAATCAGGGGAAGGCTCTCTCGAAGGCTTCCATCTCCAGATGGCTCTCCGGCTGTATCATGTACTGTCACCGGTTGGCAAACCGACCGCTGCCTGGCCGTCCGAGAGCCCATTCCACCAGAGCGATCGCAGCTACCACGGCGTTCCTATCTGGTGTGCCCCTGCTGGACATATGCAGGGCTGCTACGTGGAGGTCGACGCACACCTTCACGAAATTCTACTGCGTCGACCGGGATTCCAGGGAGGAGTCCAGGGTCGGCCAAGCAGTGCTGCGCAACCTGTTCGCCTGAGGTGAGCCTGGTGAGGAGGTAAGATGCTTAATGTTGAGTTGATGTGATGCTTAATGTTGAGCCTTTGCCACCTCCCGTGGTTGTGCATGTGTGTACTGCTATGTATTCTTTATTCATGAGCATGTGAATCCATGCCAGACCCCATGCTGGAGAAGGAACAAGTTACTTACCTGTAACTGTTGTTCTCCAGCATGGGTCTGGCATGGATTCACATGCGAACCCTCCCGCCTACCCCTCTGCGGCTCTTCACTTGGTCATACTGCCACTTCACGTGCTTCCAAATCTGAAGATGGCTGCCAGAGGCGGTGCTTAGGTAGAGGGCAGTCATTGGCTGTGGTCAGTATGACGCAGAGACCAGTGATTGGTTATTACTACGAAAGACAGATCAGAAACGAAACTGATACTGGTTTTTTCTTTACCGAGGATTCCCAGCCTGACGACGGGGAATATTCATGAGCATGTGAATCCATGCCAGACCCATGCTGGAGAACAACAGTTACAGGTAAGTAACTTGTTCCTTAGCCATAGTTCGAGGTTCTGCATTTATACATTGTCAAAATTGTAAATGAGTCTCGAAGCACAGGAGATGCCCAAACAAAGAGAAAATGTGAGGCCACTTTGCTGGTTCCTGCATTCTTCCAAGAACCTTTCTGATGGCCAAGGTCTGCCTGCTATCTTTGGGTGAATGATACTGACGCGAAGTCCTGTCTTTAACATTGGGTACTGTACTTAACAATGGGGACCATGCTGTGTCTTGCTCAGTCAATCTGAAGCTGGTTAGTATTTTCCAATATTTCACCTGAGAGTAAATCCGTGTTGAGCCAATAAAAGTCCTAAGGTACCCCCGGAGTACAAACAGTCGATCTTATAAGGTCTCAGTTGACCTTTCGCTCTGCAGTTGGCCCTAGCAAATAAGGACAGGACCAAAGAATGCTCAATCCGGACTTGTGACTCCGTGAATGGGTACACACACAGCGGGTCGAGATGGGACTAGTTTTCTTTTTCCTCTTGATTGTGCTCAAGTATATTTTACATTTGTTCCTTCCAATGCAATAGACGTGTCAAGTACATGTTAATCGTGCCTTTCACATCCGCAGCAGTTTTCACAATTTGTAATTACATATTCTGTGACTGTTTAATTAGCGAATCCATAGATGGTGGCAGTGTCTGTTATTAATTCACAGTTCATAACATGTTACTAAGCTAACACATGATTTTCTCAGTGCAAAAAAACTGCTCTTTTTCAAGAATAATATTTACAAGCCACACATTTACGCGGACTCATGTGGACATTAGTTTTGTGAAAATGCACTCTCATTGTAAGGGCATTAGCCACTCCTCTAGCTGTATAGATATGTTGTACTTTTAATAGGAAATGTGAATAATGATTTATACATCCTGTGAGTTTGTCAATCATTGATAATGTTTTCCCCATCATGTTTGCAGGCGGCATCGCTAGGGCTTCTTCATTACCCTGTCCTTAACGCATCTGTGGATGAAAACTGTCAAAATATCACATACAAGGTTTGTGTAATAATGAAAACCCAAATTCAGAATATAATCATCATAGGCATTTGTATTGCTGTCTACTTAATGTTTCTATCATTAACTTTGGTATAGATTGGAATTCTAGTTATATCCGCCTATCGTTTTATAGGTTATTTATTAGTGGCAGTCCTGTTTATAGTTTGTGATCAATCATTGAGTCCTAATATGATTGATATTATGATCAACTTCACTCCATAACTGTATGCACCACAGCGACCACATCTGCCTATTTGTTGCACATTTTGCTTTAGATGCACTAACCTGTCTGGTGCTGTTAAGCATGATGACAATCCACATTGATGTTTTCCCAATATGCCGTGTTTTGAAATTTGCAGTTAGGTCCTCAGGAGAGAAGATCGAACCGAGGATTAATGTTGAAAGTGTCTGCAACCAAGTTTCTATTTCACTACACTAAAACACACCATTTTGGAAATGTTTTTGAAATATTTTCAGTAAGGAAACGTGTATACATTTTTGTGGACAATGTTTCATGAAGTGTGAAGATACGTTATTAGTGTTGCCTGTTTCTGTGCTTGTTAAGCATTAATGGCATTTTGTGGTGTTACTCCCAATACCATCAAGTGAAGTATTTAACATTTTGATGAATATCAAAGTGATTATTATATACATGTGGATAACATTGGTGCAGTATACCATTGTCAGTAAAATGCATTATAAAACTAAAGGAACTATAGTTGAGTACGTTTTGTAAAATTAATAATTGTATCGCGGTCAGATGCTCCGTTCATAATGTTAAATGGGTAATTTTATCTAGCGGAGAAAATGGTAGATCTTCTGCGCACCATTAACCCTATTCCCCTCGTAGCCCTTCGCCGGAGATCATAGAAAACCACCTCATACAGTTTTTCCCAATGTCAGACCCTCTTTTGAGTGACTCCAGGATATTTCTAGACCTATACTGTAGTCTGAGGGTCCAGCTAGGCAACCCTTCCACATTCACAGCAACTGTCGTCGTAATCCTGCATTGCAAAAATACTATTTTTCTCAGACTTCTTCCCACCAGTCATATTATCTGATCACTATCCAATCCTCCACACTCTCCTCTCCCACCAAACCACCTCACTCCACCAACTCCTCATGGTACTGATCCTCCAAGAGAAATACTTAAGACAAATTAAAATAGTTAACTACACCTATAACTCAAACTATATATGCAAAGGACAGCTCACTCACTTGGAGAAATTGTTGATTTGTATGCATCGATCATAAAAAGAACTTCCAGACCACCCTCAGTGATTCGGGTAAATGACTTGGTGATACCCTTCAGTAGGATCTGCAGCAAGTTATAGACAGTGGGGCACAAGTCTACGGATCCAGCCTGCAGATTGGCTCTGACGGCAGCCTGCACTGCTATTAACCCTACTGACTGAAGTTTGTAGTTAGAAACATATTAATTTGAAATTCAAATGGAAAAATTAAGGGTCTGAAAAAAATCATTGAAGGTTCATTTGTTTGAAAATAGTGGTAATTGGCAGTGGGGGTGGGCTGTATTGGAATTATGTGGTGAGGGGTTCAATTGATATTTAAGTGAAGAAAAAAGGCCCTTTTTTGTAGTGAAATTAAGAGTCTCACATGCGCCGCTGCAGTCTTTTTTGTAAGGATAATAAATATGCTTCTTGTACTCAAAGATGATTTACTGTTTTATTAAATTCTTAAGGAATTATTCTTCATTAAAATATATTTTTAATGGTTTATGATAATTTGTTTTGGTTAATTCTACCTTTTTTAATTTGTTTTATATTCATTACATTCTGAAACATGTCTGCTGCATTGTTAGTGTGCTTTTCTGTAAAATATGGGCAATAGTTAGCTGGAGCGTGCTGTGCCTCTGTTATTTCTGTAATGGGCAGTGTTCACGTTTGCTTATAAAGGCTGGCGTTTTGCGTGATTATCACTTTTTTCTTAATTACTTAAACATTGACCTTTCTTTGTGTATTTCTTTGATTCTTTTTTTCCTTCTTCACTGCTGGTGTTTTGTTATTTGTTATCAGTTTATGTACTAATTGTGTCAACCTATGGTAGGCCCACCATGCAACATACAGTTGTATTTCTGAATGTGGGCATATGTGGGTGCTGCATAGTTTTGATGCAGGTTTAGCTGAATGGGTGATTGCTCTTTCAATGACAACATGGGGATATTACTTTCAGTAAGTGAACCTCCGGGTCATGCAGTGAATTTGCAAAACTATACAGTAAGATTCAATGTATAGGACCATGAGACCTTCTCATTCATAAGGTCTGGTAAGGGTTTCATATGAGATGTGGGGCTGCTTAAAATCCCAATTATAGTAAACATCCTTTTCTTTACCTGTTTCCAGTTTAGTTGATTCTCAATTCATGGTTGTAATGCTGCAGCATTTCATTGTAGTGAATGCTATTGATGTTCAGCCTGTTCAGTTCAAACTAATCCGTTCGCTGCTGTTAAACAAGCCCAATCCTTAATTTTACTAGTCTGTTGCAGCATCCTTCACCCCTCAAATCAAGGAAGTTTCTACACTCTTTCCTTCCAAATATTTTAGACCAAAGTTGTAATACCATTTAATCAAAAAGCACTACCTTGCCAGTCAGTTCAATGCAGCTGAATACACTAGTGCACACCCACCCACATTCAACTTTCATCAGGTCAGTGAAGCTCCAACTCGCTGTGGCTCATTAAAGATTGCCCGGTCTGGAAAAAATGCTGGGAAAAATGCAGGTAATTCATCCACCGGCATTTACTCCGGACTGGGGAAACACAAGTTTACTGGTGGGGACAGTGATCTACTGGCAGGCCTGACCTGATGGTAGTTCTGGCCCCTACCGGCAAATAAATGCCAGAATCACCAACACTGGTACTAACCGTGCCGGTAATTTCGACAATCCCATCCCATTGAGTCCTTTGGGACTCCATGGAATGGGAACTTCCCGACGTTTCCACCACACGTAATATCGGGCGGCGGAAAAGGTAATAGTTTTGCTGGTATCTCGCGGTAATTACTAGCGGGATACCAGCAACACTGTAATGATGGCCACTGACTACTTAAATTCTTAAGAATGCCTAGAGAAAAAGCTTATAAAAAAAAATAACAATTTTTGTTTTTGATTGTGTTGCACTTATGTTTTGTAAAGATTCGTAATAAACAATACACCAAAACAAAAAAGGCACTATTGGTGTTCAGCTGTTGCAGTCACTCATGCTGATATACTGGCCCGTCCTACTGTGATCATTAACATTTAGTTACACTGCCTCTGTGCTTAAAACGACCTTCGAGAGATCAGGACCTTTTGGTTCTCCAGATGTTTTGGACTACAACTCCCTCCAGCCTTAGATTTGTTAGATGATGTTGAGGGATCATGGAAGTTGTAGTCTACAACATCTGGAGAACTGCCGAAAAGTTAATAAGAAGCCTACTGTTTAAAAGTAATCCTTATATCTCAAAATTCTGTCTTGTTCTTTCTCTGGTTGGACACGATAACTGAAACACCGCTCAAAGTCTAGTGACAAAAGCAAGTGGGAGAGGTGGGAAGCCCACCTCTCCATAGCCCTCAATCCACACTATATGCAGGGAGTTCTAATTGAGATAGCCGATGCTGATGGCTTGTTGATGCTGACTCTACTCAACCTCAGCAGACTTTGGTATGATCGTAGGCCTTTCTGACCATGTCCTTAAATGGTTATTTTCCTTTCTTTCCAAGAGAAAACAGAGCAGGGATGTTTTATCACACTCTGCTGAGGTTTAGTTTTCTGGCTGCCCCCAAGGCTTCCCCACTCATCTGTGTTTAACTGGAGACGACCTACTTTGGAATCCTAAGCTCTTCTCACACTCGTGCAGAAGAGGGATGAATCGTGTAATGACTAACAGTACTTAGTCTCCAAAGACCTAAAAAGTTCTGGGGTCTAATGAGCTCCAATAGCCTGCATATCATTGGTTTGACAAATCCTAGTATAGTGCCCAAAGCACCCCCTAAAGTTGTGGGCCTGCCACCTGTGACTTTCCAGATGCTTTAGGCTACGACACCCATGATCCCTCATCATGAACCTTTCTGTTTGAGCCTGATCATAGTAGTCGTCCAAAACATCTGGAGAGCCACACATGTCACACTCCTGCAAAGGGAAATGGCACCATCTGTCCCACATCCATTTTCGGAGTCAAAGTACCCATTCAGACCAATGTGGTAAAGATTTGACTTCTGTGGCATGCCATATTGAGGCTCATTTCACAGATAATTATGTATTCCAGAAAAGTACCTTTTCCATCTTATATTGCTTAGCAGATCCTCTTCATTACTCTGGGATAAACCTGATTGTCGTAGATGCCCTACTCAACTCTGATTTGGACTGTCATCATGCTCTATACATAGACTTTCCTACTTGCCATCAGGTGGCATGGAACACAGGCTTTCACTGCCGGTTGAAGCCTGCGTTTCTAGTCACCTGATTGGCTGGCTACCCTGCTATGGTGCTAATGTGCTATGTTGAAGGGTTGTCCTGTAACTCTGGAGGCATGCTGTTGAAGCACTGTGAGAAGCCCATAATGTATCCTCGAGGGTCAGTTAGATGTTTTACTTCTGAGACCAGCTTGTGGTGATCAGGTCCACTTCTTATGACTATTGACCGTCGTACATGCGAGCAAGTAAAAAACAAAATAGCTATCCATAAAAGCAACATAGGCAGCATTTCTGGCAAAATAGTACATTAAATGGTCCAATTGGCTCTAGGCCTTCTCTTTTGTGGGTTATGACTTTTTTGCATTGTATTTTCCAGGCTGCTCATAACATCGGAATTGCTATGGACACTCAAGGTGGTTTACTTGTACCCAATGTGAAGCACGTCCAAGTCTGCAGTATTTTTGAGATTGCTGCTGAAATAAACCGCCTGCAGACATTGGGTTCCTCTGGTCAGCTTGGAACCAAAGATCTCACTGGAGGGACATTCACACTCTCCAACATCGGAACGGTTAGTATGATCACCATCTAAACTGCAGAGAAGAGTACCTTTTGAGTACTAATGTCAACAAAGTGCATGTTGTGGTAATGAACATTTAGTAAATATTAAGTTGAGGAACTTATCTAGTCAAGAAGCCAATTTAAGTTCTTGACCTTCAAGAGTGCAGCAGAATACTTTGAATATTTCTTCTGATGAACAAGACCGAATGTTCTGACTTTTAATTGAAGAATGTATGGGAGCGTTAATATTGTGGTCAGTGCATATACAGTTCCAAATGTTACAGGAATGTAATTTAAAGCTTCTTAATTCGCTTTATGGAAAAAAGATTCCTTATTGGATGATTAAAGTTAAGAACATTTTTCCTACAGCTGGTGCGAAAATGCATGCTTCATGCCTTGCCCAATCGTGTTTTGTACTATGCACCCTATTTGGTCAAACTGAGCAGCATGGCACTGGGGGACTATCGCAAAGCCATCTGAGCACCTGGAGGCCTTGCAAATGGTAACGGTGTGTGGTGTAAGACAATGTAACCTAACATACGCTTGCGTCCTGTCCCCTTTCCTCCATACTGCATGGGCGTCCCTTCCTAGGGACGGGAGACAGAACCTTTTTCACCAGAAAAACCTTCTTCCTCTTTAAATTTAGAGGGGCACCGGGGTGCACCTCGGTCCCCTTATCGACATTGACGGGAGCGGGCTGATTTCACCAGCGCTCCTGGGTTTGGTCCTTCCATGTAATACCACACACTCTTCCCTGGATTCTTTTATCTTTTTGTCTTTTATTTGTTATTCAGGTATGTCGACTTAAGCGGGCTTCAGCAGGTGTCCATCCTGCGAGGGGCTCTTTCCTATGTCTGACCCCCACGCTCTTTGGCTCCGCTACCCTGGCCCTGACCGTGGCTGGGAAGGTTGTACTGCGTGCAACACACTGACTTCACGCGCACTGAAGAACAGGCTAGCTAGGTGGATCAAGCTCTTCGAAAGGTCGCCTCTAGAGGACTTGAAGAACTTCGTCGGACAGAGATCGAGGCCCAAAGGAGAGTGTTGTTATTTTCCATCGCACCCTGTAAGGGCAACTCCTTACTGGGGAAACACCCGAGCGGGAGGAACCTCTCGGTTTCTGGTACCAGCACACACACAAGGCTAGTCCAGCTACCGGCCGCACAACCAAGGGGGTCTTCAGATCCTTCCAGACACAGTGCTGAGGGACCGCAAGGTTCTTTTACCGGGTGTACACCCGAGGGGCTACGCCCTAGTACCGGGTCAATGTCCGAGGGGGCGCCTGCATGCTGCACTACCAGCGACACTGCCGATGGCAATATGCCTTCCAGGCCTAGGCCTGAGGTGCAGGGTAGGCCTCTCGCTCTACCACCAAGAGTCTTGGAGGAGGCCGGGCCCAGGAAGCCATGAACCACGACTTTGGCACGCAGCTTGACAAAATGGCCGCCGTGCCAGACAACATGACCTCTCATCCGATACCACTCCTAGGAACAGAGGAGGCGGGTGAACGAGTCTCAAGGTGGGACTGGTGTCAACCAGGTACGTGGCCTACAGTTTATCCATCAGCAGTGCAGGGCAGGTTCCCCCTGCAATCTAGGCAGAGAGCGCTCCGGCCCTAGCAGCCCCCAGCCACTCTGTCAAAATCTCCTGCCACCTCTTCAGCCTCCGAAGGCAGGTTCTTCAAACGGTTCCTGGTGCTGATGCAGACCCCCCAGATGGGGGCCATCCTGCGGGATGCAGTCGGGGACTTGCTCTCTCCGGTCACCCCAACCGCGCACATAGTCATTCCTCCCATGGCTCTGGCGCCACTGGCCCCAGCGCAGCCCCCGCTGGCCCCTTTGATTCCGGCTCCTCTGCCTCCCACAGTTCAGGCAGTTCCACAATAGCCTCTGAAACAGCCTCCGGCTCAGTCCCCATACTGCAGCCTATGGTGCCCAGCACTCATCCACCCGTTCCGGACCAGCCGGACACTCGGGTGGACACAGACGAGGAGGAGGACCCCGACAAGCCGTCGTCAGCAAAGGCCTTCCATGACAGGCTTGCCGGTTTGGCCGAATATTTGGGCCTTCCTCAACCCGGGGTAGAGCAGCCCGAGGAGGGGTCTTGGCAGAAGTCCTCACCCTAAGATCTCCTACCAAGACCAGTATCCCGATGCAGAAGGACATTGTGGCTCTGGCCAAGAAAGGGTGACTCAAGCCACACTCGGCCCAACCTGTCAATCGGCACCTCGATGCCAAGTATAGACAGATGGAGGGGGATACACTCTTGCTGTCGGCGCACCCCAAACCGCATTCTTCGGTGATCGCTGCAGCATCACTCTACTCTAAGCCTCAGCCATCCTCGGCCACCTAGTCCTCGGCGCTGCTAGGCAAGGAGGAGAAGATCTTGGAGGCGTACGGGAAGAAACTGTACTCCAACGCCTCCCTGCACCTGCATCAGGCCAATGCTGAGGCCATTTTGGCAGCCGCTAAACGGGGGCTTTGGCGGGAAATAGTGGACTTCCTTCCGGAATTTACAGTGCAGAGCCAGGCACGCTTCCAGGTGGGTCTAGGAGAAGCCAAGCTGGTAGCGCAGGACATCATGGAGTCAACCGTGGCCCACATAGATACCTCTGGCCAGGCCATCTGCATCGCCACGGACATGAGAGAGACAGCCTGGCTTCTGGCTACGAAGTTTACGAAGTTTAACCCTGATGTCCAGGATTGCATATTGGACCTTCCGTTCGAGGGTAGTGACCTCTTTCACTCCTCCACTGACGAGGAATTGGATAAAAAGAACCGCTTGCAAACTGCAAAGTCTTTATCCTGATGAAGGCCACGGCCAAGGCGTACACCCAGTCGCATCAACGCTCCGATAAGGGGTGGTCATTTGCAGGTTCTGGGGATTCTAGGAACGGAGGTCGAGGCAATCTGATCTCTCTCCGAGTCAGCACTGGTGCAAGCAACAAAAAGGGGGAGAGCAAGGGCTTCTTCCAGTCCCCCTCCTCAGCAGCAGCCTCAGAAGGAAAAAAAGCATGACGCATCCCTTCGGGTCCATGTGTCTCCGGTGGGCGGCAGGCTTGCCTCTCACGTGCATTTCTGGCATGAGAACTTTGCAGACCCCTGGGGGCCTCTCTGTAGTATCCACAGGTTGCCACCTACCGATACCGCCCTCTCCCTTCCACTCCCACAGATTGGGACGGCAACTCTGTTGGCGAAGATCCAGTCCCTTGTCGAGAGCCAAGCAGTGGAAGAAGTGCCTGCCTCCCAGAGAGGATTAGGCTTCTTCTATTCCAGGATTTTCACCATACAAAAGAAGAACCAGGCTGGCCTGAGAATTGTGTTGGACCTAGCCACCATCAACCGCTCTCTCCCTCTTCAGAAATTCAAGATGGTTACGCCAGCACTCATTGCAGAGACACTAGACAAGGGAGACTGGATGTGCTCCCTGGATCTGAAGGACGCCTACCTACAAGTTGCATTTTGGAAGCCACATCGCTCCTTCCTACGCTTCAGGACCATGGGCTGTCATTTCCAGTACAAGGTGCTACTCTTTGGGCTCAACTCAGCCCCCAAAGGTATTTACCAGACTCATGAATGCAGTGGCAGCCCTCAGGGCCACCAAGTCTACCTGTACCTGGACGACTGGCTTGTCAGGGCTAGCTCCCTGGAAGGGGGTTACCCACACTTCCTCAGTGCTTATGAGCACACTCCACAACCTAGGGTTTACCATCAACCTCAAGAAGTCTCAACTGCAGCCCACACAGAGCCTCACCTGGGATACAAGCTCTGAGAAGGACTTTCCCTCGGAGGACAAGATTATGTCCAAGAGGGCCACTACGCACTTCCTTACCAGAGCAGCGACCTCGGCTTGGTGGTACCAACACTTACTGGGTATCATGATATGATATGATAAGTTATTTATAATGCGCTTAATACCCAGAGGTTTCTAAGCGTGGACCCGGGGATCGAACATGTGTTGCTCCGTGTCATATTGCTTTCAAGGCGAGCACGTTGCCCTTGAGCTATCCTCCCGAGACTTGGCAGTGGTCCTCCTGGCCGTGCCACACACGAGACTCCAGATGAGGTTACAGCTGCACTTCGCAGCCTCATGGAATCAGGAGAAGGGCTCCCAAGCGGAGCTGTCAGCATATTGCCTTCTCTCCACTCGAACCTCATGTGGTGGTCCAGCGACTGCAACCTGCGGACGGGCAAGCCCTTCTGGCAGCTGTCCCCAGAAGTCACCCTCACTCAGCATCGTCTTGATAGCTCCTTGGTGGCCGGTGAGACCGTGGTTCTCCGATTTGCTCAACCTCACAGACCACCCATTCACTTTCCACTGGATCAGCACATCTCCTGTCCCAGCGGGGGGCAGGGACTCGCACCTCAGAGGTTAGGCCTTGCAGCATGGTTCCTGAGCAGGTCACCCTCAAGCACCGGAGCCTATCACAGGTTAACCTGGAGATCATTCAGGGCACCAGGAACAAGGCTACCAGGAGCCAATATAAGAGTAAATGGAGCAGGTTCTGTCACTGGGCGGACTCTAAAGAGATAGATTTTCCACCCTCCATCCCCCCGTTACGTGCACACTGGACGGTGTGCTCTCCTTCTCAGTGCACCCAAGTGTGCAGGTGGACACATGTCGCACCTATCTGGCAGCAATAGGACAGTACAGAGACTCGGAGGAGGAGGTCTTCTCTTCCAACCCGATAGTCAGGAAACATCTGGTAGGCTTGTCCAGGCTTTATCCCCCCCCCCACCATCAAGAAGCCACCCCTGTGTAGGACCTCAATGTGGTGTTGAACACCTTGGCACACAAACCATTCGAGCCAATGCGGTCTGCGGACATCAGGCTTGGCACCATTAAGACAGCTTTGCTAGTGGGACTCACCTCCACTCGCAGAGTCGGCGAGGTCCAGGCTCAGGTGGCCTCAGAACCCTATACCACTTTCCACAGGGATAAGGTGGTCCTGCGGACTCACCCGCTCACCAGGCCTTCCTACCTAAGGTATCCTCCTCTTTCCATCTTAACAAGGAAATAGTCTTACCTACGTTCTTCGCTGACCCCAAGGACGAGGCTCGGAGAGTCTTGCAATGTCTGGATGGCAGACACACTCTGAAACTCTGGACAGGACCAAGAGCTTGCCGCAAGTCTGATGCACATTTTGTCACCTTTTGGGGGCTCCAGGCCCGGTTATCAAGCATCCAAGGCTTCTATTGCGCTGTGGAAGGTTGCAGCCATCGAAGAGGCCTATGAGGGGCAGTACAAGCTGCTGCCAGCCAACATGCACGCTCATGCAGTCCGAGCCAAGGCCATGGCGATCGCATTGCAGCAGCAGGTTCCCTGGCCAGTCATAAGCAGGGCGGCCACTTGGGCCACCCCTTCGGCTTTCTGTAAGCATTACTGTTTGGACACTGGCTCGAAGTCAGACGCGGCCTTTGGACAGGCGGTTCTAAGAAACTTATTTGCTTAAGACGTGTCTCCACTCCACCCTGGGGCTACATTCACTTGTAATCGCCCATGCAGTATGGAGGAAAGGGGACGGGACGTAAGAGCAATTATAAATTACTCACCGTAGTGACTAACTTACTCTTAGTCCTTACTCCCCTTTCCTCCATACGTCCCGCCATCTTACCCCCTAATAATACTGGTATCATTGGGCAATGTTAAATATTGTTGATGGGTCATTGGGGACTGAGGTGTGGCACCGGTGTGTGCATGCTCCCAGGGCCGCACTCCTGCACGCGCCTCTAAATTTTAAAGGGGAAGAAGGTTTTTCTGGTGAAAAAGGTTGTCTCCCGTCCATAGGAAGGGATGCCCATGCAGTACAGAGGAAAGGGGACTAAGAGTACGTTAGTCACTACGGTGAGTAACTTATAATTAACCTGGCATGCAGATTTTTCTACTGGCTCTCAAATAGGCTGAAAGTAGGCTGTTGACATTTATTCCCGTTATCTAAGATCTGCTAAACTCCACCTAATCTGAACATTCCTATCTTTGTTTCGCACAACAGCATCTTCTACATCCTCCTGAAAGAAAAGGCAGCACCAAAGATGTAATAGGGACATGGTCATTAGTCCCTGATACTTTTATTTATTTTATTTGCATGTATAAAGCGTGCAGCGGCCCTGAGGCATCGTGGCACTGTTAGAGCAGGCTCACTTTGAGATATTATACTTTGATTTTCAGCTGATGGAAGTTTTTTGTGGACTTTTGAGCGGTTTAATAAGTAGAGAAGAGCGGTCAGAAAGGTTCCCAATGTCTTGTACACTAAGTGATTTGAAAGATTAAATAGAATGACCTATTAAGTAAATAAAAGTAGCATTAAGCCTTGTTGAATTGACAAATCGATGTGAAAAGCCAAAGATTCGTAAGCACCAGAGGTTTTTCTTGGCTGTCATCTGCTTCTATCAAGTAATACTGTATCGATTTTACCCGTCCCCAATTATTTACTTTTTAATGTCGACGCTAGGGCAGCTGCCCTATCCTTGTCTACCGTGCAGCAAGGTGGAGAAGTTGTTTTTTTCAACAATTACGAAATCTGCAGTTATTTGCACACCTATTATATGAGCACTTTTTTTTCCAAACATCTTTTTATTGATTTTATACAAGCAATTAGGCATTGGCCATTAAGTGACGAGCGCCTTTATGAGCACTTTTAACAGTTTTAAGTTCCTTGTATGGTATGAAGCTAGTTTGCGTTTTCGGGTCCATCATTATGTTTTGTATTTCTTGTACAGCTTTCCTTATTGCAGCATTAATTGGTCATGCAGGAGTGTCATGATATTCTTTATCTGCTAAGGAACAAGCCTGCAAAATGGAGGAATTGTCATTTTCTTGCGTATTTGTAGAAACACCGTTTAGAATTGAGGTTGGGTAAACCACTGGACCAGGGGGGCACGTTAGATTTTTTGGAGCTACTCTTCTTTTGATCTATGCAAGGATAACCATTGTGATTGGATTCTATTTTTCTGGTGCTTGCCTCGAACATGGATGATGAGGCTTTACAGGTGGAAGAAATTTAGTCACACAGTGCTGAAGACCGGGGAGTCCAGATGGACTTAGTGAATTCTTCATCCCTGGTTCTTCAGGACCTATTATCCGCTTTAAGCACATTGGATAATTGGATATTTTTGGCATGCTTGAGCGATCTGGGCATGGAGTGCAGGCCAGGCTCATCCATAATGAGTGAGGGGGTGCTGATCCACCAGTACCCTCACACCATCATGGAGGAGCCTGTCTGCCCCTGCGTGAATACTGAGCAATCCTACAGCTGCTTTCTGCAGCTTAGCAAGTGCTCCTGGGCTGGCTTAAATTGTCAAAGTGGTTTCTTTGCTTCCTGTTCACGTGGCGTAAGAGTCACGGGGCTTCCATGTTTCCTTGGTGGCAGGTGCTCGGCTTGGAGCTCTGGACTGGAGATGAAGGTTACAATCTGTATTAAGTATGTGTGAATGAGTGAGTGTATAATGCATGGGGTGGGTGCTGGTTCGCATCAAACAATCTAATATTGCCTCATGCAAATAGTTGTCCTAGGAATTTAAAGCCTTCCATCTCTCAAATGCCCTACCTTTATAGGCCAGAGTAAACTGTGGGTTGAAAATGATTGGACCAGGATATTTAGTCAGTTTTAATTTTTCACCATACTGTCCCAGATATTCATACTATCTCTTATGGATGGAAGTTCATACATAGGGCTTATCTTTTTTTGGCATGCGTATCATATAACGCAAGTGTTTCCTTACAATGTGTTCCTTTATTAGCTTCCAACTCTTCGCATAGGAAGTATCTACCCATTAATGAAGTGCTCAGAACTGTTCCCCCTGATAGTATTTTCCTATACCAGAGGGACAGAGGTGCTGGGTGAAACCATTGATGGTAGGAAGTCTGCGAATAGCATCATTTTATGGGAATCTACTGAATAGAAGATCCCCCTTTATCGCTGTATCTGCTTTGAATGCCCTCAATAGTGGTTCAACAGCCAGCGCAAATAATGGAGGGGAGAGTGGACACTCCTCCTACAGTTTCCTGAACAGGGAGCTGTTGACCATTGTTATTGCTGTAGGGTTTGAGTACAATGCGAATACTGTTGGTAAAGTCCTCACCTATCCAAAATCTAGTCATAACGTCCCTTAGAAAGAGCCATTCAACCTGGTCAAATGCTTTTTCAGCATCCAAGACTAATAAGACAGCGGGAGTATTTCTTATATGGGCAATGCTTACTCAATTTATAACCCTGCACGCATTATCTGATGGGTGTTGAGCTTTGATTCCTGATTTCTCAATTCCTAGAATATCTGACGCCGCCTTCTCTAATCTAGTTTCTGATCATTAATCTTTTATAACGCACTTAATATTGGAGACTAGTCTCTATGCGCGGGACCGGAATTAGAACATGTTGCTCTGCGTTGTATTGCTTCCAAGGCACACACATTGCTCATGAGCTATCCTCCCAGCCTGGGACATTTTAGCATATATTTTTGCATCAATGTTCAGAACTTCTATGGGGCGACAAGAGGCGCAGTTCTCTGGGTTTGAGTTTGTATCACTAATTATAGCTTCTCCTGTTGTCATAGGCGCATGTCCTCTCTTCCAGATAAATCAAAAACCTCCAACATTGGTTCGAAAAGAGTTTTTATAAAAGTTTTATAGAAGGTGATCAATAAAGTTTATAATCCTGGAGCATTTTCATTCTCTCCTCCTTCAGGGCTTTAACTGCCATCATTACTACTTCTGCTGTCTGAGAGTATCTCTTTGATAATCTCTTTTGCTAGCTAGTTGGACTGCTTGTAAAACAAAAATGATGTTGTCTTATGATGGCCCCTCTGATGTGTATAAGAGCTTGCACAATGTTATAAACTCTTCCAACTTGACCATGCCCAGTTGCTCTAGGATCGCTGCATTATTCCAAATAAAAAAGAAAATAATTTTAGCATACTGTATTCAGTCCATTTGGTATTCAGGATATTTATTGTGTGTGTACCTTTTGCATCTCACTAAAGACCATGCAAAACCCTACTTCTCTATCTGTTTCCAAATGTTCCTAACTTCTCAGTGAGAGCGGTCACTGTCCATTGTCTAATTTGTTCAATTGTATTCCTTTTTTAATCAGGAGGCCTCTCAAAGGCCTTGAATGCGCCCCATCATATTCCCAGATCAAGCTGATCTTTTGGGTGGTTAAGAATGTTGATATTTAATTTTCAGTCTCATTATGCAGCATTGGGTCTCTAAGTACGGCTGGTTTTAATGTCCAAAGCGATGTTTCTTTTTCTGTTGTATCAAATTTATTTTGACATGAACAGGTTTGTGATCTCAGAGGCCAATTATGCCGGTTTGAGCTTCTGTGATCTCTGGGATCACACTATGTGAGATAAATATATAGTTAATTCTGGAATAGGCCTGATAGGTGTGTGCCAAAAAGGTAAAATCTTTGCCATTGGGATGGGCATTTCTCCAGGTATCTGTTAGGCCCAAATTGTCCAATACCTTCAGGGGGTTTTAGAAGGATGATCGTTCACTGGGTGGGACCCTTTCTGCATGTCCCAATTAGTATGAAGTGCCAGAGACGAATCACTTTTGACGATGAGATGGCCTCTTGGTAAAGCACCGGAGTGATATCTTGTAGGAAGCCATTCTTCTCATTTGTGCCATGTATAGTAGCTATCATTATTGTTTCACCATTTAGATCCCAAATTACATTGAAGTATCTTCATTCATTTTTCTTCTTGGTATCTTTCATTTGGAAGTCCATATTGGATCCAGACATGATTGCTAGAGCCCCTTTTATTTTTTATTTATTTTATTTTTATTCCTCCCCAGGTGCGAAAATCTGGGTAGGGTAATGCTTTGTTTTCCATCTGATGGTTTCTTTTGCGTACAAGTGCGTTTCCTGGAGGCATACCACATCCGTTTGCATACCCTGTAATGAGTGCAATAAACTAACAGTTTTGTTTTGTCCATTTATATTAAGATACTACCTTGAATTTTCCTATCTCCTAGTATGAGCTTCATCTCCCCTTATTCCTACACCTTCGAATATAAGGTAAACCGCAACCGCAATAGAAAGAGAAAAACCGCTACATTTGCAGTGTCATAAAAGTAGCCCTCTCAAACTTAATTTACTAAACCCTTTTCCACAAACCAGTCAACAAAAAACAAGGATGAATCACATGCATTCCATCTGTGGTTCTTTCTCAAACTATCTGTAACATTTATAAATAAAATATCCAGAGGGGGCTGGGGGTTGCTAGGTGGAGGAGCCATGTAGCTGCTCAGGCAGGCCCCGGGGACACTGACAACCAGAGGAGTGATGGGGCCGGAGGCGTGCTGCATCACCGCTATTAAGATGGTACCATGTATGACCTGAGCTGGACGGAGGCGACCCAGGGGATTACCCAGGCGGCGGTTCCGCTAGCTGTGGCGACGGCAGCTTTGGAGGCAAGGGCAGAAATCCGGACCTCCCAAGAGCCCCAAAGGAGCGCTGGTGGGTCCTGGCCAGTGGACTTGTTGGCAGCTCTGCGATGACATCACAACGCCTGTGGAGGCGGGCGGGGAGGGAAGCCCTCTGAGGAAGCCTGAGCTGCTGCAGAGGGGGTCCCATATCTCAGAAGCAGCATGCTTTAAGCCGGGGGCTGAGGAGAATGTGCAGCGCGATGCGCAGTACAGAGCTGGGCTGGACCTGAGGGGGAGATGTGTTGCTGCTGACTACTTGAGGGAGGGCCGCCTTCAGCTCTCTGCACACTCGAAGAGGGAGTGGCTGGCCTCCAGGGGAGTGGCCTGCCTGCAACACCGGGTGCCATATGGTGGTAGGCACTGAATCCCGAGATGCCAGAGCTGGATGTTGAGGGAAGTAGACCGGGTTGACCTCCCTTTTGTTGGATTGGAGGGTCCCCCTCATGTGGTTGTTGCTCACGGATCCTGTGGTTCATCGGCCATATGGGCCATATAGAACAACACATAAAAAACAAGGAATACCTACGACGTACCACCCCACCAGCCTGAAACGGAAGGTACAAGCCTATTGTGCCATCACTCCCCTCGCCCCCCGCACCACCAATCGGACCAACTGGACTGAGTTGAGGTGTGTGGGGAGGTGGAGGGGAGCTCAATTTATGCACCATGCCTGTGGGAACCCGAACCATGTTTTCAGTTTCAAGGCTGCATCAGGTGGGTGCATGCAATCCAGCTCTTGTATTGAATGTTATATGCATTTATTTAGTGTCCATTAACTCAGTTAATTCTCACCCCTTTGTTATATTGGTAAGAGGAGCCCTTTTGCAACCTCTAGAAATGCACATTGAAGTAAGAGGCTAAAGCTGAACCTGCAATTCGTTGTATTTTACTCATCACATGTTGAAATAAAAAAGGGTAAGTACGTGACTTTCGTAACATTTGGTTTTGAAATTACACGGGGCAGCCTGTTGCGCTCTGTTTGTTCCCCGTCTTGTGTGTGTGTGTGGCTCCCTCCCTGTTGTCCCACCACCCTCCCATGATAGGGACCTTGGCCTACTTATTGACTTCACTCAGGGCAGCCTCACTGCCCGTTGCAGCCCTCTTCCGGTGAAGAACACCAAGGCAAAGGACAGCTCCCACTGAAGCAGCTCCACTCTGTGTCAGCTGGGGAAGCAAAGAGCATGCAGCCTTCCACCTGCTGCTACTAACCAAGCAGGGACGTCGTATCTGGGTGGTTTGCATTGCTGCTCTGTTTATAACTAGGCCTTTTTCCCTCCTTTGTAGAAAGTCGTAGCTGGGTGGTTTTGCATTGCGGTCACTGTTGTACTGTAAACTATGTCCCTTTAGCCTCTCTCCCAATCTCTTGCCCAACCACTGGGCGTGTTGCTGTACTGTTGTGTGTCACCTGTCTGCTCCCATGTTGTGTTCCTTATTGTGTGACCCCCCCCCCCCATCACGTTGGTGGTGCTGGGCTGTGCAGTCTCTCCTCTCTCTTGCGCTCCTTCCTCCTACTTTCCTCCTCGCACCCTCTATGGTGCTTTCCGTTTCTCCTATCTTCTCTAACTGCTACTCTATCACCTGTCCTATCCCTCCCACTAAATCTGGAAGGAAGAAGTTCAAGAGGGATATCGCTGTTAGCTACATTATTGCTTAATCCAGACAGACGCTCACCGACATCCTCTTTGTCGTTCACTCACCAGACCTATAGACCCCTCATATGGTCTCGGCGATCTATCCTATCTCTTCCTCTCCCATTAATGGTGGCATTGAATGGGAGGTCCTCTTTGCCTCCTTCAACTACTTCAACACCATCATTGATGTCTATCTGAATGGCCCTGTCTTAGTTCAGGGCCCTCAGCCCAATCTCCTCCATTTCGATAGGCATCTCCCGCATCTTATAAACTTCCTTCCTTCTCCGGCTACTCCTAAGAGCACCGCTCAGGCCCCTCTGCCACCTCCTTCTCCCGCCACCTCTCTGGCACCTTCCTCCTCCTCTCTGGCTAGTATGCCACCTCTTGCTACCATCTCTGCCCACTCTCTGGTCCCTTTATCACTTCAACTGGGTGTACCTCAAGCATGTACCCCACCCCAGAAGTCTTTCAAATGTGGCAACCTGCCCCACACGCTACTCTTAACTCTCACTCTGCTGTCAAACAATCCTCTGACATCTGCCACCTCCTGGAGGAACTTCACCTTGACGCCCTCGTTCTCACTGAGACATGGTTCATGGCCAGCTCTGTCATGAGTTTTGACTCTGATGGCCTCTTCCTGTTCTCTCCTTTTGGGGCTAAGGACCCCGGGGCCATCTTCGACTCCACACTTTCCTTTTCTCCTCACATCTCCGACGTCTCTAAGAAGTCAAACTACCAGCTGCACCTCCTAAGAGGTATTCTTTCTTTCCTCACCTTCTGCCAGAAGCTCACTGTCTCTAGAAGTCTGGTTCTCTCTAGGCTGGACTATTGCAACGGCCTCTTTCTAAATCTGCCTGGTTCTACTCTCTGCCCTCTGCAACACATCCAGAACAGGACTGCAAGAGTTGTCCATGGCCTCTAGCACAGGGATTGTATCTCCCCAGCACTGAAATCTCCTAATTGGCTCACAGCGGCTGCTGAGACTAAGTTAAGTACACCTCTGCATTGTACACAAGGCCTTCTGGAGCCTGGGACCACAATACCTTCAACTCTCCCTTTGGAAATACCTTCCTACTCGAGCTCCCTCAGGGTCAGTCGCTTCTCCAAGCAACGAGTTGGTGGTAGATCACTTTCTTCGGCTGGGTCCTCCCTCTGGAACAGCCTCCCTGCCTCTCTGAAACTTGAGGAAACCCATATTCGGTTCCGGAAGCACCTTAAGACCTTCCTCTTTGCTTCTTCCTTACTCTCTCACTCTCCCCTGATGATCTCTCGGTTAATGCACTGGGAACCTGGCTACCCTCTGAATTTGGGCCCAGATCCCTGTCCACCCAGCTGCATACCCGCATTGCCTCCTGGCAACCCTTGCACTTGGGTCTGTATCTGCTACCCTACAGTCCCCTTACCTGCACTTATCAGATACCCGTTGTCTGCGCTCAACTCTTGCACTTGTCACCTGCTGGCAACACTACTTGTTTGTTTCGATCCTGTGTTCAGCACTTACCACTTCTCCCCTGCCCCTTGCCCTTTTCCCCCTTTCCTCTCCCCTGCACTTGCACAATCTCAATGGACCTAGTAAGATTGTTGTCTTGTCCTCCCTTGTACCCCCTCATCTCTGATACCAATCTTCCATAACGCGAACACCTCTTTCAGAAAGATGCCTTGCATATATGTAACTCCTCCCTGTCCTCAGGAATCTTTCCATTGATATTGAAACAATATATTGCAAAACCATTGCTCAAAGAATCCTCCCTAGATACCAACGAGCCAGGAAATGTTTGCCTTCTATCACAGCTCCCCTGTCTGGCCAAACTAGAGGGAGTGGCAGTGGCTCAAATACAGATGTTTACTAAGAATACAGGCCAATGAGTAGTACAGAATATATTACCACTGCCATGTTAGACCACCTCATAGAGAAAACTGAGAAGGATCAATCTGGTGTATTGCTACTGTTGGTCCTGTCCTCGGCATTGGACACAGTGGATCACGGAATTCTGCTTTCTCGCTTGCATGACTGCGGTTTCAGGGGCAAAGTCCTAGACTGGCTCTGTTCCGTCTGAACTGGTAACAAGGTCAAATTGGCTCTTTTTACACTTTTCACTTCCGTTGTGTAGCAGTAACCCGTGGGGTACCACAGGAACGAGCATTGGCACCTATTCTTTATATACATTCATGAAAATTCATGAACATTCATGAAAAGGATCCACCAATATGGTCTGTAGTGTTTTAACTGCACGGATGATGCTCACATTTTAATTGGCATTGGCCAACGGTCAATTGGCCAACTGATACAAGCTAAAAATCGCCTAATCGGAATAAGTACTGGATGGACAGAACACACCTAAAATTAACACAGGTAAAACTGAGATCATATGCATTAATCATATCCACAGTTCTCAATTATTTGCATTCTGGCCAGAAGACTTTGGAATGTGTCCTGATCCAAAAGAAGTGGTAAATGTTAGGCAGAATTGCATGCAGTACCCTCTGGGACCACCACACACAATTAGGACTACAGCTGTAAGCAAGACCAACCTTTGGTATAACTCTGTACACACAGTTTATTGGTAGCGAGCTGAGCGGCCAGGCTTATCTCAAGAGTGAATGTGAGCAGTACAAGTAGTTACACAAAGGACTTTCAATCACAGTGGTTCAAGTAGACACTTATACTCAAGGTTTCTTGGTAAAACACTTCATCATTTATTTACACAATCGTTTATAAAACATTTCACTAGAGGAAGACAACTTAATATTATAGACCAATACACTTCAATATTAAGTTTTTGAGACAGTTTGAGCTCCCTTGAAAAAGGGGCCAAATGGCAGTTCAGTTACGTTACTTGGCAGTGAGCAAAAGGGACAAAAGTAAGTAGAATAAATTATATATACGGATCCGAATATATCATATATCCGGATCGACCCTCCAGTGCGGGCGTATGTCTCCTGCACAATCTTCCAGCTCTGTTGCTGGTGCGGTCTCCTGACGACTGCTCCAGCCAGCCCACCCTCCTTGTCTGCCCTGGGATTTCAGTGTTCCGCTGCGGGACTGTTCTCCGCTCTGGGCATCTCTGCAGCGGGAGTCTTCCTGCTCTACTGTGCATATAGACTCCGACTGCCACTTTTTTTCCAGCCCGCCCTCCTCATCGTGCCTGGATACTAGTCTTCTGTTACTGATGCCTTTGGGGCCCGCTCCCTGACCTGATCAATCCAGTCTGGCGCCCATAGCCAGCCTACTCTCTATTGCTTGCCCCACTTCTCCGCTTCATGGATCACCCCACCTGTGTAGCCTTGATGTTCCACAGCCCCCGGAGTCTGCTGCAATAACTGCCCTCCCTCCTCCTCGGCAGGGGGCTGCCTTCGAGCATCAGGGGAGCTGTTCCATCTTGCTCCCCGTGCCGCCTGGTCCCTGCAGCTGAGCCCCCTACCTTCCGCTGTTCTTTGCTGCATGAGGCTTCAAGCATGCCACGGCGGGGACCCTTGTTCACCCCCCCCACCCCCCCCCCCCGAGTCATCCTGGGGTTGCCTACCCTCCGCCGTGCCTACGTTCTGCTGCAGATCTGCTGCTGGTGTGCTGGCTCTCTGCTGTGAGAGGACTCACTTCGCCCTTCCTTCCTTGTCCGGAGCTGAACTGCCTCCTACTTGAGACCTTAATATCCACAGCATTTTCTGTCCACCCACCACCACGGACCAAGACTTTGTCTTTTTGCATTGGGAAAGATCGCTACTTCCTTCTCATCCTGCCTTGCCTCTGCAACTACTTCGCCGACTTCCTGTAGCCCCGGAGGGTTCCACGACATCTGAGCTCAGCTAGACCCCCTGGACTCCTCCCTAGGCCCTCCTGCACTTCCTTCTTCCCACTTCCCCCTGGCTTTGCTACTGCTCCGCCGACTACCTGAAGCCCTGGAGGGCTTCACGTCACCTGTGCCCAACCAGGCCCCCTAGTCTCCTCCACTTGTCCCTCCTTCACTTCCTACACCCTGTCTGGCCTTTGCTACTCCTCCGCCGACTACCTGTAGCCCAGAAGGCTCCTCTTCATCCAAGCCCAGTTTTCACCGTGGACTCCTTCACTAATCCCTCCTGCACTTCACCTGACCTCCTTTTCATCACAGACCATGACATCCATTCCAATTTGGGCCCCGTCCGCTGTTCCCTGCCCTCCCCTTGCAACCTCAGTACGCTGGCCTTCTGTATCCGCTAGCCTCGACACCCTTGCTTCTCCGTCGGCAAATCCTCCTCCAGGACCCCAGGCCCCTACTTCCTCCAGATCTCCTCTTCAACCGCCATAAGTCTTCAAAATAATGTTCCCCCTCTACTCCTCTGATCCTCTGTTCCCCTCTGTTCCTCCCAGTCCCTCTCTTCAACAGGTTCCCTAGTCCACTGTGTCTCCTCCCGCCCTCTTCCTCTGACCGGGACTTCCATTGACCCATCCCCATCTGGTTCCCTGATCCCTGTTACTACCAGGCCTCTTCTTCAGCTGGCCCACTGGTCTTCTAGACTCTTTCCTCCCCCCTCCTCCACAGACCGAGGTCCAGCTTCTCCATCCAGATCCCGTACTCGGCCTCCCCTTCCAATTTACTCTTTCACCTCTCCTCTTTTTCCCTGTTATGCGCTCTGCCATTTCCCTTTCGCTCTGCCCTCATCACCCCTCTCCTCACCTCCTTCCCTCCCCCCGCCCTCCCCTTCCTCCTCTCCCTCTCCTTCCTCCTCATGTCCATTCCCTTCCCTAATCCCCTCCTCCACCCAACCAGATCTCCACATACCCTCTCTCCCTGCCCTAATCTTCTCTACCCCCCTCTGTCCAACCCTCCAGCCTCATGAACATTGCTCTCTGGAACGCCAGATCTCTCTGCAATAAGACTGCAGCTGTTTTAGACATGTTCTTTTGTCTCAACCTTCATTTCCTATGTCTCACTGAAACCTGGATCCCTCCTCACAACACTACTGTCCCTGCTTCCCTCTCCACCTCTTCCTCTTCCTTTTCTCATCTCGCGCCCTTCTGGTCGTGGCGGAGGAATTGGCCTCCTCTTCCATCCTAAATTTCTTGCTCCCCTCCATCTCTTCCTTTTTTTCCCTTCCTTCGAATTTCTTTACAAATCCTTTTCATCTCCCCACCTCATCTCCTTTCTAATAATTTATCGCCCCCCTAGCCCTCTCTCTTCCTTCTACGATGGCCCTGATCATCTCCTTTCTCTCATATCTCCCTCTCCTCTCACTGTACTTGGCGACTTTGATCTTCACCTGCCTTCTACCCCTCACACCTCTCCCCTTTCAGCCATTCTTGACTCCTACCTTCTCTCCCCTCTTCCTTCCTCTCCTACTCACTCCTCTGGCTCCACTCTTGACCTTATCTTCAACTCTTCCTATCCCTCTTCTACTGTAGCCGCACTTCCAATCTATCTCTCTGATCATGCTTTACTCGCCTTCTCTCTTACTCCCCTTTCCAACCCTTCTCACAAGCCTTCCCCCTCCATTTTTTTCACGACGCGACCTTCGCAACTTTGATACCTCCCTTTTTCTTGACACTTGGTATTCTCTCCCCTCTCGCCATGATTTCTCCTCACTATCACCCAATGATGCACTCTACTTTCTCCTTCTATCTCCTCCTCTCTTGATCTACTTCACCCCCTCTCCTTCTTCCGACCAACCCGGAAACCCTCTCAACCTTGGCTCTCTCCGCAACTTCTCTCCATGCAGCGTCTTCTCCGACGTCTTGAAAGACTCTGGCTCAAATCCCCTTCGCTTTCCAACCTAACTTCTTATTTCTTTTACCACTCTCTTTATGACTCCTGCCTCTCCTCTGCAAAACGCTTCTACTACTCCAATCTTCTCCAATCCCAAGCCTCCAACCCCCGCCGCATCTTCCAAACTCTCTCTCGTCTTCTCTCTCTCCTCCCTCCCCCGATCCATCAGCCTCTTCCAACCTCTCTCCCTCTGACTTTGCAGACTTCTTCTCCTCCAAGATCCTTGCCCTTGGGCAAAAAATGTATTGCTCCTCTTACTCCTCCCCCTCCCCATCTACCTGCATGACTGACTTCTCACCTGTCTCCCCCTCTGACGTTTCCACCCTCCTCTCCAAAGCCCACCCATCTTCTGCTCCTACTGACCCTTTCCCTTCCCTCCTCATACCTAAAATCTATTCTTATTCCCTACTTAACTACATTCTTCAACTCCTCCCTTTCCTCTGCTTTAAAACATGCCACTATCATTCCTATTCTAAAGAAACCCTCTGCTGACCCCCTGCTCACCTCCAACTACCGTCCTATCTCACTTCTCCCATTGCTCTCTAAACTTGAGCGCCTTGCCTACTCACAACTCAACCTTTGTCACTAATCCCTCTCAATCCGGCTTCCGTCCTAAACACTCCCCTGAAACTGCCCTCATTTACATCCTTAACTCCCTCCTCTCTGCTCGACACTCCAAGCAATCCTCTATCCTTATTCTTCTAGACCTCTCTGCTGCCTTTGACACTGTCGGTCAACCCTTTCTTCTCAATACTCTCTCTTCCTTTGGATTCAAAGGCTCTGTTCTTAACTGGCTTTCCTCTTACCTCTCCTCCCGCTTATTTATGTTTCCTGTGGAGGTCGCTCCTCTCCTTCCCAGCCTCTTGTTTATGGAGTACCCCAACACTCGGTACTTGGCCCTTTCCCTTTTCTCACTCTATACCTCCCTCCTTGCCCCAGTTATCTCCTAATTTGGCATTTCTCACCAGTTCTACGCCGATGATACTCAACTCTTCCTTTCTTCTCTACTGACCCCCATCTTAAACTCTCCTCCTGTCTCACTGCTATAAAAAAAATTGGATGTCTTCTCGCTTCCTTTCCCTTAACACTGATAAAACTGAAGTTATTTTCTTCCCCTCCAACTCTCTTCCCCCTCCCTCTCCTCCTCCTTTCATTCATATCCCCCCTTCTAATCTCCCCATCTCTGACCACGCTCGCAACCTACGCATCCACTTTGACTCCTCTCTCACCTTTTCCCATCACATCTCTCTCACGTCTCGTGCCTGTCACCTCCACCTCTTCAATATTCGCAAGGGTCTGCCCCTCTCTCACTTTCCATGCTACTAAACTCTTGATCTCTTCCCTTATTTTCTCTCGCCTCTTCTACTGCTCCTCCTTACTCTTTGGACTTCCTACTACTCACCTTGCCCTACCACTCTGCCGTCCACACCCTCTGTCTCCTCTCCGAGACTCCATCTCTGCTTCCCTTTCCTCCCTAGGCTGGCTTCCCTTTCACTCCCATCTCAAATTTCAATTTCTCTGCCTAGTCTTTAAATCTCTCCACGGTCTTGCTCCCCCTTATCTCGCCTCCCTCCTCTCGTCCTACACCCCCTCCTGCTCCCTTCGCTCAGCCGACCACTTCCTTCTCACTGTTCCTCCTTCCCCTTGTGCCTCGTCCCATTTCCGCTCCTTCCATCTCCTAGCCCCCCTACACTGGAACTCCTTACCTCTCACTCCGCTCTATTTCCACCTTTTCCTCATTCCAAACTTCCCTCAAATCTCTCCTCCTCCATTACCCGCCTTGAAACCCCTCCCCCTTCCCATTCCCCTCCCTCCTTGCCTTATCTCCTTGATCTTCTCCCTACCGCCCACCCTCCCCCCAATCTCTCCCCTCTCCCCTTCCTTTCCCTTCCTCCTCTTCTCCTCCCCCTCTCATTTCTACTGCACTCCTCTTCTTCTCTCCTCCAGCTAATTGCTCTACTTATTGTTTTGTTGGCCTGATTCTCAATTTAATTACTTCTACTGTTACTGTTATAATGTTATTATCTCATGTATCCTGTTATAATGTGCAGCGCTTTGGTGTAAAGCGCTATATAAACAAAAATAAATGCAAATATATATATATCTATCTTGAAGTCCTTGTACCTAGGTACAAGAAAGGTGGAGTGCACTCCAGGAAGCGGTTTGAAGCCAGTGATCTTCGCCAAACATAGAGGCAGGAAACCAAGGATTTTCAGGCAAAAAATAATTCTTTAATTGATGTAATTTCCAGGACAGGAAAGATAGCACGGTAACGACGACGCGTTTCACGGCAAACAACGCTTGTTCACGTTGAAGGTGTAAACACCAAGGAAGGACTTTTAAACTAACATCATCTCTATGGTTGTCGTATAGAGAGTCTCATGTACATACAATCTATGATAGAAATCCGCCATGTTTGAATGGTGTATTTAGCGCAATTAGTCAGAGTAAGTAAACAAAAAAATATATTTACAGAGAAGCGTAATAGTAAATAGACATTATTACTTATTGCCGTTTTTCAACAATGTGCAGGAATCGCTTTCAGGTATATATCCATGGAAATATTACCATTAACAAATAATTTTTCACACGTTGTGTGCACTCACATTAACAGCTTACTGGTGTAAAAATCTTGAAAGCAAATCTCATTACATGCAATTTGGCTAACTTTTCCTTTCACGTGACTAGAAGTAGTTAGTTCTGAGAACATTGCAATACTGTGCTCCTTTCAGTAAGCTGAATACTTAACTCTGTCGGATGCACAGTTCACCTCGAAAACGTGCTGTGACTTACTGTGAGGGCGGGTTCTTACAGTTTAGGCATATAATATATATAGTCATCAGGGCTAATACTAACAAAGTAATACAGTATTCAGAATAAGGTGCATAGTGCTCATGGCAGGAATATGTTTTAATTCATATATCCAGAAATTACCTCCTAAAGTGCAAATGCATATTTTTGCTAGCTGTGCAAACTTGCAATGTACAACATAGTGTTGACAAAGTGCAATGTGCAGTTAGCAGCCCAGGGGTAGCGTTCCTTATATGGGAATACATAAAGTGCTTAGTGCTTGGAATTTCTATGCTTTAGATATTCATATTAGTCACTGCCTACTACATAAAATGTAACTGCGAAGCATAGATAAACATTAAAACACTGTCATAAAACCTTAATTATAAAAAACGGTAGTGGCTGTGTAGTTATGGTTAAGTTGCTGTTTCCATAGGAAGAGCACTTTTTGGGTGGCTTATAACTTCGCTCTCCCTGGACGAATGCTCACCAAACTTTGCAAAAAAAAGTATATGGCCCACTCTGAATGCAAAGGTTGGTGAGATTTGGTCCAGGGGGGGAAAGTTATATGGGGGGGGTCCATAAACCTCTTTTTTTCCCATAGACTGAATGGGGGAAAAACTTTGCACACGCCTACAGCCCAAACGGCTGGACGGACTGTCACCAAATTTGCAGCAGGAGCTTGGTCCCGAAAGCGTGTTTTTGTAAATTTGGTGCCAATCCGTACAGTAGTTTTCTTTAAAATGACCAAAAAGTATGTCTAAAAAAATTAGTGATATCTATGTTCGCTCCGTGGGCACACTTCCGTGGGCACACTTCCCTGTTCACTCCGCGGACAAGATAACGATTGGCTAATGAGCTTCGGTCATGACCGCGTACATGCAACGTCTCCGCCGATTGGCTGGAGTGAGGCGTGATCTGCGTCAGATTGTTCGGATGCGCCCGACATCTTTGATCCGCCGACAGCGCGGCGGCGAACAGAGGCAAAATGCAGTTTTGGGGAGTGTTTTGGTGTGTCAGAACTTGGGGAGTTTTAGAGGGTAAGAGATGGGTGAAATACTGGATTTGTTTAGCCGGCAGGTGCTTATGATGTATTTGCCATGGCCGTGCTGTCCGGGATGTTTGTAATTACTGAAAATGAGGGGTCTCATAAGGATAGTATTTCCGTCCGTGCCATGCGCAGGCAAGTTGAAACTGTTCCAAGGACACGTGTGGTGTCAGCAGTCATTAAAATTGAGTACATGCCGCAGTTAAAATTTTTGATTCTATGGGTGTGGTACTGAGTTATAAGCCGCCATAGGTGTGATATGCTGCAGTGGTTGTGGCCAGGGCCTAGAGTCTTTGGTACATGGCCAAAGGCCATGGACCCAAGACCAAAGTTATAAACCCTGAAGTTATAAGCTACCAGGGATTTCATAAACTGTAGTGGTTGTGCCCAGGATCTAGAGTCTTGGGTGCATGGCTGAAGGCCATAGGCTATACACCCAAGACTCTAGGCCCTGGCCACAACCACCGCACCATATTACAGCCATAGATCACACGTATAAATTCGAATATGTATGAAATGTTTGAAAATATACTTACTGTTTCATTTGTTAAGATTCGATATTTTTTTTACATGACTTTAGTACTTGGAGGAAATATTCTTTTTCAATTTCTGTGATAAAAGAAAAGAGCATGTTAGTGTATGTATTTTATAAAGACTTATTACATTGCATAAGACATTTTAGCTTTTTTCGACCCTCATATTTAGTTTAAAAACCAGTGTTCAGTGCATTTTGCTCAGTTTCCCCTCAGGGTCTGGGGGAAAAAAATCCTTCTCCGATTTTGTTTTTATTTCTTTTTTTTTGTTTATTTTTTTTATTAAAAAACATTTTTGTAATGCTACACAGTATTTGTTTCCTTTGAGTGTTCACTTGTTGTTTCTTGTTAATGTTCTATCTGATGGCTTGTTGCACATTTTTTAAGCAGCTAGGTACCTGTTGCCGTATTCTAACTGTCTATTTTTTGTTATACTTCAGTGCCATTCATTTATCTGTGTGGTTGTTATACAATCTTGGGCCAGTTAGATACCTGTTGGCGTATTCTAACTATTTATAGTCTTTTAATTGCATTTTTGTTAATGTTGAAGTACAGATTAGTTATAAAATTTTGTCTTTAAGAAGATTAAATGCGCGTTTGTAAGATTTGCTGGTAATCTCTGCTTTAGAGTAATGCTACTGTCATTACATTCGAACCATCCACATTTCTTTTTAATATATGCAGTGTAGTGACCTGCATTGGTTGTGGCTCCTGCGTGGTAGATTATACCTATTGTTGTGAAGGTTTTCTTACCAAGTGACACTTGACCGTGTGTGAATCCAGTCAGCTTGCAGTGGTTTTTGGTACCATCTGCATTGTAACATAGACGCATTAGTATTATGTAGTTACTATATGTTTGTATCAGTGAGGTGGAGTGATTATCTGAATTGCAGATAGTACCTAATCTGCCTTGGTTTGCGTTTTGTAGAAGTTTCTGGAATGGAATGTATTCACAATTAGGTATGGATATATACACAAATCGCTCATTAGGGATTTGTTCCTGTATCACATTGTTGCAGAGAGTGCATGTATGAAATCTAGAAGATTTCATTTATAGGTATGTTTTTGTTTTCCAGTACTTGTAGTAAGTACATTAGAAATTCTTGTGTGTCTTCTTGTGAGCTTATAGTAAACCTCACCATTCCAGCACAGTAGTCCAATTTTTGTCTTATTCCGTGAACACTATACGTGTTGTCAGGATTGTTTGTTGCGTTTCTATGAAGGACTAACATTTGCAAACACAATTGGTCTGTACAGTGTAAGTAAATGTTGTTAACAATTGGTGGCATTTGAAATGGAATATTCATTGCTACATTTGCATAGCGACGTACACCAGTTACATTTGAAAATTTGAATGGACCAGATAGTTCTGTGTCTGAGTGATTTTTTTCGGAGTTTGTGTTCCTTCTTTGAAGAAGTACCAGATTTACTTTCACTAATAGGTTCTTCTTCGGTTGTGGTAATTGATGAAGTATTAGCTTCTTTTACTCTCTGAGGGATTTGCAGTCAGACCCTGTTGCATTTCTGTTTGAATTAGTTTTCTTTCACAACGTTTTCCTTTTTGTGTAACAGAATATGATTTCAGATGGTGGGTTTACTGTGAACGTAGTCTATTGTATTCTAAAATGCAAGGAATATCAGCGTTCACTATACTTGCATCATAGTTGATTAGAAATAGACCATCAAGTGTACTTAAGCGTGATAGTGCTACGTAGCTCATGCCTTCTTTAAAGACTGTTTCCTATATCGATCAATGCTAAGACCTTGGGATTTATGAATGGTGACTGCATATGCAAGAGTTAGAGAAAATTGTTCTCTACGTACATACATGTCTTTGAAGAGAAGGAATCGAGCTTTTGAGCGCCCTATCCTTTTTACTTCTGAAAGTTTGTCAAAGAGAATATTGACAAACTGAATGTTGTCACGTGGGTATGTTTGAAAGCCAACAACTGTACACAGTGCCCCATTAACTAGTCCTTGCTCCACGTCAAGGTTACGTTTAAGCATTACTCTACAATTTAAGGATAATTTTAATATTTTTCCAACCCAGCTGTGTTGGAGATTGAATTTTCTAAGGTATGTAGTCTTGTTGTGGCTTGCTGACACATGGGTAGTGTCATACCATGTACGTCTAGTTTGTCTGCGGAGAAAATTTCAATTATTGATTGCATTTCTTTAACATTGTTTCATTGAATTTGGAACAGCTTGCAAGAGTTGGCATTAAGGCTATACAATTGACATTTTTGTACGCTAATTGTTCCTAACATCAGTAGCACATGCGTTATCGCCATAAAGTGCATGGATGTGGTGGGTTTTCAATATTGCTTGTGTTTCTTGAGAGAGTACACCAATTCTAATACTTTTAAAAATGTTGGCGTAAGTGAGGTCTGCAGATTGACGCATGTTTTCTGTTAATCCTCTGTATTGAAAATGTTGCCAAAGGTTGACATTTCCTATAATGCCAACAGTTTTATGGCAGAGTTTGTGTCCTAAGGTTTTAAAAATAGGTTCACCTTTCACTGGTGTCAATTGTAGAAGATCTCCGAAAACAATGTGTTTTCCTGCAAAGAGTTCTTTGTAGTTTGTTTTAAGTACTTCTTGCAATTTGAGGTGAATCAAAGCCAACATTAGGTTGGAGACCATGCTCACTTCATCTATTAGTAGCATTTTCATTTGTTTTAATACTTTGTGTAGTTCCATTGCAGCTTCTGTAGAAAGTTTGTAATAGTCTAATTTGTTTTGGTGTTCTATTGGAAGGAGTAGTAATCGGTGTAAAGTGACACTGCCTATGTTTTAGGCAGCTAAACCTGTGGGGGCAGTTAGAACAGCTGACAGTTTGTTGTTGTCAATTGATGAAGGAACTTGCTGATGATTTTGATTAAGAATGTTTTGCCTGAACCAGCTTCACCACTGACATAAAGCAGTATAGATTTGTAATTTTGGCAGGTAAATTCTTTAATTTCGTGTTGCACACCTTGTGCATTTTCTTTTGTTACTTCGTCAAAAATGGTGCGCTGGTCTTTAAGTTTTGATTGTAGTACAGTTAAGTCTTCTGTATCTTCTTCATAGTGACACATGATGTTTTCTACTTCTGTCACAGCTAATTCTGCCTCATTTGCTATTAGTGGCTGTCCCAGTGGTTCTTGGCTTCCTGTTAGAGAAGGTTGACTACTGTCGGGAGTGTCCTTATCTAGTTGGGCCTGGAGTTCTTCATGTTGCTGTTAATTGTGCAACATTGTTTTGTACTGCGTAAAGTTCACATCGGTGATAGTGCTTTTATTTGCTTTGAAGGCGTCTTCATAGCAGTCATAGTTATCTAGTATCTCTTCTTCTTTTCTCGATGGTTTAAAAAGTTGTAGCTGGGACATGTTATATAGTTCTTTCTGTTGAGGAGTTTTTAATGACAATTTAACATGATTAATTAAGCTTTGTTTGCTAAGTTTCACTAAGCTGCCTTCACAATCTGTCACTCTATATCTACCTTTTTATTTCATCAGGTTTTATATTATTTTTGTATGCAAAGTTTTGGGTTATGTGGTATAGACACATGGTTTCCAGAGTGGTACTCCTGTTTGGGTAGTATGTGTCTAGTAAATTGTTTTTCAGAATGTCTTGGCTGTTGGGATCATTTTTGGCTATTGTTTCTATGTCCTCATATGATTTGAGAACTCTTTTTCTAGATTTAGTAGGACCAAGACGTAGCCATACTATATTTTCAGATTTTCCATACAAAGCAGTACCGGTTAAACGATCTGCAGCTTTGTAGGCGCCACATTCTCTATGAGAGAGCATTTTTACAATTTCTGAGATAGTGTTTTGTCTGATGATGGGTCATTCCAGAGGTCTTGAAGCTCTGTTTTTTTTCTGCTTTTGTTAAACAGGCTGTAACATATCGTGCAACTGCAGTGGAATTGTCTGCAATGTACTGCACACCTACGTTTGTACTCCATAAGAGGGCAATGATTGCATTGTAATTATTGATATATTTTGATTCTTCTTTTCTTCTTATGTAATACGTGTCCTTAGGTGATTTACCTTTAACACTATGTTGAACTGAAGACATGAAGTTGTTCACTTCACCTGTTTCTGTAACTGGTCTAGGGAAACCAAAGCGGCATTTGGTGTAGTGTCTCCCTTTCTTTTTGTATTTGCAATGCCAATATTTGCCACATTTGTTTCTTTGAAATTGTACAATTTAGCCATATCGTTTGTGAAGGGATTTCACAAGTGACATATTTTTGGATGAACTGCAAAACAGTGGCATCACTGTCCTGACCAAATTTAGGCGCACCTTTAATCCATAAAAGCATGTGGATATGTGGTGCTCCTCTGGCTTGGTATTCTTTTCTCCAAAAGAAGTGTTGCACTTCTCCCAGGGGAGGAACAGTTTTATTACAAATAAAGTGTAGCATAGCAATGAAACGATGGTGGAAATATCTTGAAACATTAACAGGATCTAGAGAGCAAAGTTCTCCAGGTGTTAGTATATCTATGTTGGTTTTGTTGTTGTTTGATATGCGTAGGAAATCATGTAAATCTTCCCATGCATATTCTGCACAAATTAATGTAACAAACCAAGTGGTGGTCAAAGGTTTCTGATCATACAACGTACATCTCCATGACGTCGGAACCAGTATTCTTTTGTACCATGCACGTTTGAAAACAGATTAGTTATGCTCGATTGTAAAACGTCATCTTTTTCTTGCACTTTTTGTATTAATTGCGTAGTTGACATATTTTGAAAGTGGGTTCCAGATTTCAATATGTGTGCAACTCCGTAATATAGGGTTGCTAGTTCACTTTCAAAGAGTAGGTGGAATATGTATTCCCAGATTTAGACAAAATGTGGATCTTCAGAATACATTCATAATGAGCGGTATTCTGATGCTGGTATCTTAGTGGGTCTATCATCGTATCTTCCTCCTTTGCCAGTAGGAAATAGTAGTGGAAAAGCACATGTTTCTATACTTTTTTCCCATATGCTCATTGGTGAACCTTTGGTTTGTCGAATTTTGGTAAGTTTCTTGTGCATCATCTATGCTCTCATTGGAGTGCAATGGATGAATTGTATAATGGTCCAAAAAGAGTGGTTACTGCAGCAGGATCCAGAAGTTCAAATTGACCAGTTTCTGATGACTCTTGAATTATTTCAGTCGTTTCCCTTAAGCTTTCTTCAGTGTTTATTTCTTTGTAGTATTCATTATTATTGTCTTTCAGATATTGCAAGGCTTGTCTAACTTTATGTAAGTCCACGAGTTGTTGGCAATTTTCTTTCTTTTGTTGGTACACCAATTACTAAGACAATTAAAGAATGCTCTATTGGACATTGCAATCGTAGAGTGTGCACATTTTCGGTCAGATCTAATGGCAAATAAACTACTTTCCCACGAATGCCTTTCACCAATTCAGATGGAGGTAATTTTGCTGTTTTTGGTTGAAGGCGTATTATTGCTTGAAATGGGTGTAGTGTTTGAATTATGATGCGCTCATACAAATTGAGTTGTTGCAGGGGTTTTGGTAGTGGGAATAATTCCAAGTTATTTGTGATAGCACGTAAAGGAGTTTGGTTGTTGTCAAGTTTTGTAGTGCAGCAACTGCAACATATTAAGGGTTCACTTTTTTCGTATTTGTTTTCTGCTAAAAGGTAGAGAGCTAATTCAAACCATTTGGAATCTTCATCGTCTTCTATTTTGTATGTTACGTCTATAGTTTTTGTTACTTTCGTAAAAAGTTCTGCGGTAACACACACACGCACATGGTTTGGTACTTCAGCGGATGTACTTTAAAATTTTCGTATTTTCTTTTTTGTATGTGTGTAATAGACGGTTGCCATGTGCACAATTGTTGCTAGTCTGTTATAAAGCTATTGCATTTTGTAAGTGGCTTTCACTTCCAAAAGTTTTTCTCTGGATACAGTCTATTTCTTCTTGTAGGTATTACCATATAGAAGAGTTATTTAAATTGGCTAGTTCTAAAGCAGGACTTTTAGCATAGTACAGTTTATACACTAGATTTCTTACATTTGAATGATGTGTTGATATTATTTTGATATCATGGAAGGTGCTTTTGCAAATAGGTCCTGAAATGCAGGCTAATGAATGTCCTTGTAGTCCTGTGTATTTGCGCACTGGACAGGTATCCCTATTTTGCAGCACTTCCATTTTGATTTTCTATTTACCTTTCACATACTGATTGAGGAACTGGCGTAAAGATTTGAAACATTTGTTGGGAATGTTACACATTGACGTGCATGGCCATTTGTATACTGGATGGTCTGGTTCAGTCGAATGGAGAGGTAATTCTGAGTTTTCTGGGGATACTTTTGTAAGCAGTGTGTCTTGTTCCATGATGGTATTGATTATTTCATATCCTCATCCACTGCTATGGATGGCAATTGTTTGTTTGGTTTTGTTTGTATGCTTCTTCATTAAAATATGGTTCTGTGGTCGTGGTGTGACTCCATTCACCTCCACAGACATTTAAGAAGTAATTTTTGTTGACATTCTGTTTATTGAGAAGTTTCTTTTGTAGTTTAGTACTTAATTTTGTTAGTTTCATCCTCTTTAAATATAAAATAAATAACTTCCTTTTGAGAAGGATTGCACTGTCTGAGAGCTTCTACGATACATTTTCTACAGGAGGTTTTAAGGGTTGTGGATGGTTTTGCTCCTGTTATTAGATTCTGAAGGACTCTGTGGTGCAGCATTTTTGCTAAAATACTTTTTTTAGTATGGTTTTGTGTCAGTATATGAGGATTTATAGGAGCAGTGTTAGCAGTAGTGGTAGCCAAATTCTTGTTAAGCATTTTCTGTTTTGTTTCACATTTTGATAGAGGAGGCAAGGTTTCTGTAGTTGAAGCTTTTTTTGTTTCGCTAAATGACTGCATTAGCTGTTTTGTTTCAAAGTTTTGTACAAACTCTGGTAGCGATGGATGCTTATTTTGGACACTTTTATTTTCATTTGCTCTATTTCTGCGTTCCTTTCTACGGACGTGCTTTCTGGTAAGCATTCTTTGGGGTCTGTTAAAAAAAAAAAAGTATGGGTTGGTCTGTTTTACAATGTATGTGTGCTGTGTGCATGCGTGTATCAGTTTGATGGGGAAGTTGTTTGTGATGGTGGTGTGTGAATGTGCATTGGGCAGTTACAATGAGTTGGAAAGGCTATTTTTCTGTTTGTATGTTAATACACTCGGGTTCAGATGAGAGTAGAATGTGAGCTAGTGGTGAGGAGCATTAATAGTAAACGTAATGGTATAAAATTAAGTTATTTGTTTTGTGGTACTAACATTCTAAGGCTTCAGTCTGTTATTTGTGTTCCAAAAAACAGGATTTCCGTGCCATTCTGCCTGTTAATCTCTGTTTACTAAATGGGGATTTGTGGGCAGAATGGTTCAGAAATCGATGTTTTTTTTTTTGGTGCCCAAATTACATGAATGACCCACACAGTCTCTTTGAGGAACAGTAAGAATATAAAGGTATTAATCCACGTTTTTTTTTTTTTGTAGAATGAGCAGGTTTCTTCAGATATGTTTGTAGTTTAGAAGCTGTTGATTTTCGAGAGTGGTCTTCACTGCAATTGTAAAAGGAAGAAGTTAGTAATTTTGTGTGTTTATAGCACTGATATTAATGTACACGTTAACTTTTATGTTTTCGTGGCAGTATTCTCGTTTGATATCTGAACAAAGTGTATGCAACCATTTTATTTGACTATGTGCAGCCTTTATATGTTATTTGCAATATGTTAGTTCAACCTGCTTCGCAAATGAGTACAATTTTAAGTTCATGAAATTCACTTGTTGTTTTGCAGCTCTGTTGTAGATAGCAGCGGGGTTTGGAAGTGATAGTTCATTATAGTAGATGGGAAAAATTTGAATACTTTCATATTATAACTAGACATGCAAACTATCGGGAGCACCTGAGAGGGAGATTTCACCACAGCAATTGGGAACATTTATTTTTCTCATACAATCGCATTGGGATTAGCATTAATTTAGGTGGGAGAAACTAAAAAATTGTGACATTTTTTAATGAAAAATCGAGTTTCGCGCCTCAATCGGGAGGGTTAGCATGTATGTATAGGTTATGGGGGAGATAGTAAAAAGTAGTGCAATATTTCAATGAAAAATCAGAAGTCTTGCGCTTAAAGCGGGAGCGTGGCATGTATGTATTGGCTATGCAGATTTAGTGGCATTACTTTTTTATATGGATTCATAAGAGTTGTACATGTACTCTGAATAAAATATGCATACCTGTACTTTGTAATCATGCATGTGGATATGCATGGAGCTGTAAGTAGAAATCTTCGAGACTTGCACAGTACTTTTTGTAGTAGGTGCTTTCCAATGATAGACTTGTCAGAGTGATGTCAGTACATTTGAAGTGCAGAACTCTGATGCTGGAGTTAGATGTAGAGGTCTTGGATGTGATTGGTGGATGGTTGTGTGACTGCTTAGCTGTGTCCAATGAGGGAATGGATTCTCGAGTGATGTGGAAAGGGTAGAAGGGCTGGCTAAGAGTTACGTGCTGCGCGGACACTGCGCCTGTCCGCGGGTAGTTCGTGCCATATACGGGGTTTTACAGAAAATCTAGCATGGAAAGGGGACTGTAGGGATAAACCAATCAGATGTTGACGTTGTTGATTTGTGTAGAAAGGGAGTGTGTAGTGAAGATGGCAGAGGTAGAGACAGTCAGGGTGTTGGTGCTCGGAGATAGGTTTGTCCATGGTTTACAGCACTATTCTCAATGCAGGCATGTGGCAAACAATTTCGATATTAGAGGAGTGGAGGTGGTGTGGAGCGCTGCGACTGACTGCAATGTACTGGCAATTCTCCAAGTTTGCTGAGATATGCTTAGGATGAGCAGTCCCCATGTCGTAGTGTTGCACTATGGTGCTTTCCATTTGGGGTACGTGAGTTTCCCTACTTTGTTGGGAGATTTGGAACAGTTGGTTGCAGCAGTAATCAACATCTTTCCAACTGCAAAGTAATTTTTTCTGGATTACTTCCTAGAGCAAAATAGGACAACAGTTCTGTTTTTTGTCCTGATGAAAGCATTGCTAGGTGTGTAATCAATCGAGGCATGCTTGCGTTCATGCTAAGAACTGGTATGTTTTTCTGTAGCCACGAGAACATTGTTTCAAGTAATTCGGCTTATTTCGAAGCAGATGGTGTTTCTTTATCTTTTTTGGGAAATGCCATGTTTTTTTTTTTAGAAGGGTTGCTTTGGAGAAGGTTATGTGAAGATTTTAGTTATAAAGCAAGAAGAAAACCCCCCCCCAAAAAATACAAAATAACAGGTGTCTATTAGGCATCTGCAAAAAAAACAAAAAAGGCTCTTTTTTCAGAGCCCACCTTAAAGGGGAAATGGGGAACACTACTTAAATGTGCATACGCCATGCTCAGATCTTCTACATGTTCGCGGAAATGGCGGTAGTTTGCGGACAGCGCGTATTAGATACAGGGATTCTGGGGTGGAGAGGCATGCAAATGAGAATGAGCGGAGCTAGGGATTGGTCAGTAAAGTTTAGTGGGTGTGTTGTGTATGAAGAGATTTCGTGAGGACGTCTTTTTCCTGAGAGGAGAACAGACAGCTACGGCTGTATGTGCTCGAAAACAGATTATCTGGATTTTGGGAGACTCATGGATACATTGGTTGAGGGTGCATGCAGAGTGTTGTGGTATATCTGCAGATCTTGGATTCCCTCATGTGAACGTGCACAGGCATGGAGTGCGTGGAATGAAGTGGCTGGACTTTGTACCTCTCTGTGCTACTTTACAGACAGAGCGTCATCCTGACCTAATTATAATTAATTCCGGAGGGAACAGTTTAGGACATGTGTCCGGAATTTCTTTGCAATTTGCAATGAAGGAAGGACTTGCGAAGGTGATGGAAATGTTTCCAAATAGCCCAAGTAATTTTTTCACGTATTGCGCAATGACAAATGTGGCTGCGTTCTTCTTCATTTGGTCCACAAATGGAGAAAGCGAGGCGCAATGTCAATAAGGCTCTTTGTGCCTTTCTAAGAGATGTTGGCATGTCGTCTTTCCACAATGAAAATATTATGTTTTGCAGCACATTCATTTTTCGCAGAGATGGATTCCATCTTACATATGCTGGCAATCAGATTTTTATTCGAAATGTACAAAATGCATTGCAACCTTTTGATTTTTTGAAACACACAAAACACCACTAAAAGGCTCTTTTCAGAGCCACCACTTACTCCCAGAGAAAAGTGCATTGGCTTTGCTAGGGTTGCACCCCAACATTTTCTCTGTCCTAGGACTGTCCGTGGACTTTTAAAAAATGCACGGGGGCCTGCACTGTTTACATGATATTTCTATTTTTAAACTGAGAAAGACGGCTCTGAAAAGAGCCTTTTTAAAAAAACTTTTTGTTGTTTTATATATATTTTTTGTGGCTCTTTGTACACCCGACACACTAGGAGAGGAGGGGAAAGGAGGTAAGGAAGGGACACGAACCACAGGGATAAGAAAGGGCAGGTGGAAAGAGAGGAAGATGTAGGGTGGGCTTTATTTAGGTAGGTAGCAGCTCTTCTGGTGCTCACTGACCATAGTCTCGAAAGCACTTCGAAGACTCTCCCCCCTGCAAAGTACTGCGTCGCAGTACATACACAATATTAAGGGTCAACAGCATCATGAATGGCCTGTGAAGCAGCTGGAAGGATGCGCACTCCCACAGGAGTGTCTCTTGTGGTGAGAGTATCGGAAACAGAGGATTCTGCGGAGGAACTCAACCTACTACGTTCTTTACATGGTAAACTTTGCGAATGTCCGCACTGTGGAACGAAGTTGGGTGTCGCTTCATGGATGTCGTACCAAAGCTGTACGAACCACGTCTCCCACGGCTCAGCACCAAATTGCACTTGTTACAGGTGACCTTGTTTGCACGTGCTTTCGGTACGTTACCATGAACGGTAAACAACCGCCACACCCACGACACCCAGCGAGTGCTGGTAGTAGGGAGTTCCTCGACCTCATTCTCTTTATCCTCTTCATCCTCGTTCTCTACATCCTCACACATATTCCCCTCTGCAGGCCCTTGGGGAGGTGGTGGTGGTGGTGGGTGTGGGGGTGGTGCCGAGGCTAATGTAGCAACAGCAGTCATGGATGCCATTACGGTTAGTGAGGTAATCTCAGATGGAGCACTAAAGGCAGCAAACGTCAATCTGCAATAGCCAGAAGTACAATGAAGATGAGCACTGGGGTGTGGCCCTTTATAGGGGCGGAGGGGTGCGCCTTGTGGCCATATCAATCACTCAAAATCGATCAAAAAGTTCCCAAAAATCTGTGGAAAGCTACGGCCAATGTCTGGAACATGTGAAATGGTGATTTTTTACTGTACAATAATTTGGATTGTCTGCATAAATAGTTTTAAAATGCTGGGGAAGCGGACAGAGTTAACAAATTAGGACACACGCTCAGTGTGGGTGCGGTCACATGATGACATCGTGAACACGCCCGCAAAGGAAATGGGTGTCTGCAGGACACCAAATGCACAGGAACGGTGATGCGCATGCGCGCGGGTGTTCTACGGACAGTGTTTGGGTCTTGAAACTAAAAGTGCGACACAAGTGACACGGACAGTTAGGGACAGGCGCGATGTTCGCAGGATTTACGGGTATGGTGTGCATGTGCGTAGATGTTCTGCAGACTGTACAGCCAGGTATAGTGTCCTTAGGACACCTCCATTTTGTTTGACTCTGGACATTGCGGCCACCGCGCCTGTTCTGTGGACATTTCCATCTTGGTTGCGAATGGTACGGATAGGTATAGTGTCCTTAGGACACCCCCATTTTGTTATTTTACGGACATCCCGAACACCTGGTGTGTTCTAAGAGCAGTTTCATCTTGGTTGTGAACGCTGTGGAGAGGTATAGTGTCTTTAAGACATCTATATTTTGTTAATTGCGGACAGGCGCGCTGTCCGCGGCGATTTTAACTGTTTCTTAAAAAGAAAAACATTAGACACAAACAATTTCATTAAAACGAACATAACATTTATTTTATTGTACACCTATACAGCAATTAAGAAAGAGAGGGCGAAGCAGAAACTGAAACAAATATAGGGGAATTACGGGTTTGCAGAGGATGGTTGGGAGGGGATGAAGGGATGGAAGTTTTGTCGAAAGGTTTGTTCTTCGTGAGGGTTTGGGGATACTTCACTGGGACATGGAGAGGGGGGAGAGGTACAGGTAGTACAGTGTTATGTAATTTTTTCCTTTGACGTGCTCCTCCACAAATTGCCTTAAACCAATGAAATTATCTTTCAGCATGTCCACTTTCTGTTCTATGCATTGCAAGGTGTCTTGCATTGTGTTCTTTGGTGGAACTTCTTCAATCTTTGCATGGTCTGTTAAAAATAAATATATATATATATATATATGTTAAGTACACATAAAGTACTGACTATTAATTTTGTTATGCAGAGAATTGTGTACCATTATTATCGATATCTACCGACATTTCGTCATGCGGAAAATTCTCCTCGAGCCACTCCAAAGTACTGCACATTTCTGTGTGAAAAGCACAAATATAAAAAATGTTCTGTACCTCATACAAAAAGTATACATCTATGTGTGTCGAGCAGACATGTGTGTAGGGAAATCTTGAACGCCTGAAATGAACAAAAATGCATAGACCGGACCTGACCGCACAGAATTGCGTGACGTACATAATATGCTTTTGAATCACAGGGAACATCTGAAAGAGCATACAGCATACCACACCCCACACTTACTCTCTCCTTTACAACACCACTCAACTAGAACACAGAGATACTATGACACCATTCGGTATAACTGTTCTCATATCAACATCTGCCGCTCACTCCATCACTCTAAGTAAACATTGCTGGTTTCACACCCCCCAGCCAGGCATTCTCCTCAGGCCTAACGCAGCCACACTTGGTCTGGATAACTCCGGCCAGAGCGAACACATACTACTGATCTCTCAACCACCACACCTACCGCTAAGAAGCAGCTACCACATGAACTCCGCACCAGCTGCACACATACCTGGTGCGCACACGCACCTTTGGAATCGCTCTACCCTCTCTACTGACCTGAACTTCGGTTCCCAAGGGCGTTCAACCTACCAGCACCTTCAGACCATACCAATGGTATATAAGGCGCTATATAAATGCAAAATAACATAACATAACATAACAAAAGTTTACTTACTAGTTTCTGGTAATTTGTATGTGTTGTGTTTGTGTACTGTCGCTCCTAGCTCTGCAGTTTCTGTGAGGAAATTATGTTGGAGGCATATCTTTCTAGTTATGGTATAATCCATTTCATTACATATGGTATTTAAATGGATGGTTGATGTGTTAGACGTGTAGGTTGCACTGCTTATTTATCATTACTTACAATATGTTTACGTGCTGCTTTTTAAACTTGTGCAGTTTTTCTATGGTATGATAGAACAATTTCAGATACCTCCTGAGTGTTTGGGTAGTGTTGATGTCGTCCGCGCCCGTCCACGGACATACGCACAGTCCGTGGCCTTCAAAAATCATTAGCGCGGGGGTTCAGTATGTTCTATGATACATGATGCAAGTGTATATTCAGTAAAAAAACTGTTAAAGGGATGTTATGGTTAAGTTGCACTAGTAAAAACCTATGAAATTCAGTAAAAAACTTTGTTAAAGGGAAGTTATGGTTAAGTTGCACTAGTAAAAACCTATGAAATTCAGTAAAAAAACTTTAACGGGATGTTATGGTTCAAAGTAAAACCAAAAACCCCTTGAAATTCGCCAGTTATGGTAAGCTAAGCAACCATAACTCGCGCCACCACTGTGCACTGCTAAAACTAACACACAGGACATCAAAGATGACATCATAGATGACGTCACAAATGTCATTGATCACATGTCTGGCTCCCCCCTTTTTTCCTTTACTGACATATCTAGGCCACATGGTTTTCTTCAGTAACAGTCAGGGATTAAAAATTGAAAAGGTACTATATTTGCAGACTTATCCTTCAAGTATGTTCTTACAGTAATTCCCTTAGGGTCCAGTGAAATCATGTGATACATATGGATAGGGTAAATAGCACCTTTGAAACAGAGCAATAATTTCTCTGCATAAAGGTAATCAGTTAGCATATGAAGACTTCCTGCTACTACTGCTGCTTTTTTCCTTACTTCAATTTCCTTGTGTATACTCCTATTTGTATGTGTTGTTGTCTTTGTGTTTTGTCTATAATAATGCAATTATGTAGTAAGTGGGTTTTATTACATACTTATCACATATTTCACAATACGCAAAACTCTAATAAGAAAACGGTTATTATTTCACTATTCAACATGGCAAGCTTATGAATATTGCACCTCCATCATGTATGCTGTACACAATGCCTATGTTTCTATAGGAGTACCTTAGTATACCGGATAGAACTTGCTTAATGCACCAATTAGCACTTGATATTTATTCCAATGATCCTTGACACTTTTTGGTCAACATTATAATAAGAATACCTTCTACAGAGTTTTCATGAAAAGTAAAAGTACGTGTGATGTCATCAGTGATATCATCAATGACATTTGTGATTTCTTCTTTGATGTCCTGGTTGCTAGTCTTAGCAGTGCACAGTGGTGGCACGAGTTATGGTTGCTTAGCTTACCATAACTGTCGAAATTCAAGGGTTTTTCGATTTCACTTGGAACCATAACGTCCCGTTCACTTTTTTTTAGTGAACTTCATAGGTTTTTAATAGCGCAACATAACCATAATGTCCCTTTAACAAAGTTTTTTTACTATATAGATATATAGATATATATATCTATCACACACTTTCTAGGCAGTGCAAATAGTTTCAGTTCTCCAGAATAGTTCAATTCAAGTCAATAGGCCAGGCCAAAATCAATTGGCTAGTATTCTGGATAGGAAAGAGCATTTCTGGTATGAAACGGTTAAGTCATTGCAAAAGTTCTCAGAAGTAGTTTAGGCGAAAAAGAATCATTTGAGGGGTTACAAGCTGATTAAGCCTGCAAGTTGGGAAAGTTTAACAAACTTTCTCAGCGAGGGTGGTGTTCTCTCAATCGGGGTGGCACAGTACCTTTTTGTGAAGAAAACAAATGTTGCTGAAGTCATGGTTCCTGGCAGTTCCTGCAGATCTCGCAGTTCTTTCAGATCTCACTGTTCCTGAACCTCAGTCATGGGGACAAGAGGGGGAACATCGGGGGACTCCTGCACTGCACGGGATCGTTGAAGAAAGCAAACAAAATGGAGTCACTTCAGTTCCAGTAGCTGTAGATTCAAGAACACAAACTGGTGTCCCCTTCCCTGGTTAAACCTAACCAGCCTTAAGAATGGTATCCAGCTGTCTTATGAGTCGATTGGTCCCACCAACTCAAAGGAAGAAGACGCCTTTGAAGGAGCTTCTCTGTCGAATGGAGTTTTGCAATTCGGACCTGCAGCAGGGCTTCACTGGGCAAACCAACGGTCCAGTGGTTGCAGCAGCCGTCCTCTTCCAGCTAGTCTTCGGTTCTTTCGTTCCAGTGGTCAACTCTGCCTTGCAGTCCTGGAGACTCGCCTTTTTAAGCAGTTTTCTCCCTTTCATTCCAGCCCAGCTGTCACTCACCAAGCAGCGTGGCTGTCTTTGCCGGACAGTCAGCCAGCCAATCACGCCAGAGTGCATTTGGGTCTCCCAGGAGACTAAGCACAGGGAGTTTCAGGCACCTCCCTCACTTCCTGCCTACCCCAGACACTCAGGCGCCAAGGGCGGACTTCAGCCCTGAAGCCCGCCAAAGGCACACGAACAAGGGGACCAAACGTGGTTTGATGCGCAGAGACAAACGCTAGAAGGACCTTTCCAAAAAGAAATGGCGAAAAAAGACCGGGACCCGTTTAAACAAAGGGGCTTAAGGCGCCATCTTGAAAAACATGGCTCCTGTGATTTTTAGGTGACGGTGTTCGCGATCGGGAAAAATGCTAGTTTGTTGTAAAACCACTGCCACCAGCCTTTTCAATAGGAAAGGGTAGCATTTGACTGCTACATGAGTGTTTAGACACGGGGGATACTATGTAACCCCTCCAGCACTCCATTGTAAGATGGTTTGTGCTGGGTCTATGAATTTGGAAAAGACTAGTAAAGTCAATTTCACTTTACATTCTATGGGAAACAGTAGTTTATCCCAGAGAAGTTATTTAAACCTTTGGGAAGTCTAAAAGACATCCTGTGTCACTGCACTGAGGGTGCTGTGTAACACACATGAAAAGAAGATGCCTTTATGGAGTTATCTAAAATTCCATAATCCGAGAACACACATGCAAAACACACATCAAAACACATGAAAGAGTGGGGAAAAAAGGCTCACACTCTTTCCAGGTAAAAAAAATCAGGTCCTCAAAATCCAGCAAAGTTGCTGGGGGTCTCCAAGGTGAAGGCAATTAGCACATTTCTGAGAATTCTCCCTAACAGTAAATAACCTAGGAGTTGTTCTCGATGGCTCCTTTTCATCAAAAGGACAAAGGCTGTGACAAAAGCATATTTTTTGCTCAAAAACATCAGACCTGTACTCTACTTTCTTTTCCCCAGAGAGTAGTCATTATGTACTCATTGATCCTCTCCAGTCTAGACTTCAGTAACCACACGTACCTGTTTATATCCACGTCTTTGCTCTGTCATCTCTATGGGCGATGGAGAGGCGCTCACAGCACTTGATGCCAGAAAAAGAACAGATGTTTATTGACTGGAATATTAACCTTGAGCTTACAAGTGTAAAAAAAAAGTCTCTCATGGCAATCTTCCAGTGATGTACACAGGATAAGGGGCTCCTCTGTAGTCATCTCGCTGATCCTCCTCACCTTTTCCAATCAATATGCCTGGCAATATTCCACACGCTCAGTCACCGTCCTCTTCCTAGAAAGGAGAAAATCAGAGTGACACATTATAGCATTTAGTTCTGCTTTTATGTTAGCCGTAGGCTCTGTTAACCAATCATAGTCCATGAGCTTCCTATGTCCAATCTGATGAATATTTGGATTAGCCCCGCCCCCTTTGTTCAAACCCTTGTTTGCCGGCTGCCATGTTGGATCTCCATCCCCTGGTTCTCCGCCACAAGGGTCTGGTACGCGGTGCTTAGGGGTGTTTACGTAACTTGCCTATGGCATACGGTTTGTTACGAGGTAAGTGTGAATCGAGGAGAGGGGTTTCGGTTGTGGAGCATTGTTGTGTCTGTGGGTTCAGTCGGCTTTGCTGGTGAGCACTGCCCTCCACTATGGTTCCTAGGAGTCTGTGTCTGCCTGTACTTCTCTTGAAACACCAGAGCAGTTTGCGGTCCGTCTTCTACCGCGTCTTGAAATTAATTTTATTCTCACATGTTGGTGAACTGTGGTGATCAACATGGTTAACCCTCGGCTGTCCTTGCCCATCGTCAGGGTTTGTTTGTATTCTCCGGTAGCCGTCTGCTTACAAACCCCTCTCCCCCAGGACAAGTAATCAGCTACAGTTTGAAAGGAAGAGATGTTATGATACCTTTAGTTTGTTGAAGGCATCGATGGGGCTGGCATCACCTAACAGTGTTCCCGGACGGTTGCATTTCAAGGCATTTGCCAGGGGCAACACAATAGCTGTTAAGTGTGGGATAAAATGACGATTGTTATGTTAGGGAAATTTGGAAAGCGTGACATCCGCCCAAGGACATCTTGGCGCTAACAGCAGTCTGGAAGAAAGGCAGCCAAAAAGGAAACTATAACAAAATTAAAACTGATAGGTCTTAAGAGACTGCCTAAAAAACAGATAATTCTCCGTAATACGGAGTGTCTGGGGAAGGGAATCCCAAAGATTAGCAGCTGCTATTGAGAATGCTCAACTGCCAATACGAGAGTGTTTAACACGAGGGATTGGGATGAAACATGCCTTGGCCGAGCGCAAGCCCGGACAGGAACGTAAAGATGGAATTTTGCTTGCAAATATTCCACACCCATGCCTTTTTAAAAAGCACTGTGAACCAGGAATAAAGATTTAAAAATTAATGTGCTTAGCCAGAGGAAGCTAATGCAAGTGATGAAGAACAGGAGTAATATTTCAGCAACGAGATGTCAGAGTAGCTACTACTGCTGCAAAACCTGAAGTCGCTGACTCCGATAAGCCAGTTGTGCCAGGTAAAGAGGGTTACAGTAATCCAGTAAAGAGAGGAGAGAGGTGATGACTGGAGTCCTAAATTTGTCAGATATAAACAGAGGAACCATAAACAATTTATTTTACTGTAAGTATGCTTTCCATGGAAGGAGAGGCTGAGATTTCTACCCTCAGATCCTTCACAACCAGTACAGGGGTAGGGAAGGTACCAATAGGAGAGGGCCAACAAAGGATGTTTAAAGAGCTGTGCCAGTGGGAACACCCACCACTAACATCTCAATCAAACCCTTTGAATGGCCTTATGACTTTTTGGGAAGTCGGAAGCAGTAGATTATGTATGTCATCCACTTTACTGGATTGTGGCCGGATATTTCTTTGTCCAATTCTGTATCCGAAATATCTGGTTTGGTATGGCACCAAACACATTTAGTTGGGATTCATGTGTCAATCGAGCTCCTCCAAGAGTTTTTGACTTTTTTTAGGTGTACCAAATGGTGGTCCCAGGATTTACTGTATTCATTTATATCCTCAGTTGTTAGATTAGGTTTTGAATGGCAGCTGGTGCCCCATGGAGGCCGAAAGGATGCACAGTAAACTTAAACGATCCTTGAGGACTGGCAAAGGCTGTTTGTTCCTCACCTTGTTCTCTTGTACGCATTTGCCAATATCCTTTAGATAAGCCTATGGTGCTTGGGTACTGTGCAGATCCCAAATTCTCCTGATGCTAGTCTATTATTGTCATGGGGTATACCTCATAGACTGATATGGCATTGAAATGTCTTTCCATACAAAATTGTGTGGAACCATCCGGTTTAGGCACCAGCACAATACAAGAACATGGGTTCGGTGATATGCATTTGTAGCATGTCTTCTATTTCTTTTTGCACTCCTGATCTCTTGGGGTCCGGTATGTGATATGGCCTGAGTTGAATGATTTTGTGTGGGACTGTCCAGATGCTGTGCTCCACAGAGTGGTTCTTCCTGGTAGGTTCAAGAAGACCTATTCGGACTTCATGATGATTCACTTTTTCTCTTGCAATAGTTCCTCACCCGATTTTACATCTTAGAGGCTTGCTCTGTTTCCCTGGGAAAGTATTCAATTGTCAGTGTAGCCTCAGGAGAAATGAGAGCAACTGTAGCTGTGTCTTCCTTCCACTCAAGTTAACATGGTAATTCTTCTCGGGCTGTATATGATCTGGCTGGCTTACCAGATAGTTCACCAGTCCAAGTACTACTTTGATTACATGTGTCCTCTCCATCTAACCAGCATTTTATTCTTGTTGGTAGGTAATAGGACAAGTACTTTATCTTCAGGCTTAAAGGTTATCATCCTGGCTCTCTTGTACTGTTCTGGCTGTCGGTCCTGTGCTTGACCAAGATTCTTTAAGGCCAGGTCTCCAAATGGGTCTTTAATTCATCTACGTATTCGGATACTGTATTTTTCCATTTGCATTTCCCACTCTTCCTTTATCACATTCAACACAGTTGCCATCCAAAAAGGTGTTCAAAAGGGGAGAACCCGGTCGAGAATTGAGGAGCGTTTCTGAGTACCATTAGGACCAAAGGTAGTATCTTGTCATGTTAAGTTTTGCACTGCGCACCCTTATCATTGGCATACTCTGCAGGCAATCGTGTGGTTCTGTAAGAGAGTGGGTTGGGTAGGTTAGTGAGGGAAGAGGAAGTAGGATAGAGGTTGTGCTTTTCTGTTGGTGATTGTAGAACCAGAAGGAACCGGCATCTATTGCGTGTCTACTTTCTAGGTGTGTTTTGGATTGTGCGCTCGCACTGGGGCTATTGTGTCCGATGGCCAGCGTCCAGTGATTGGGTGTTTGTTTGTGATAGTTCGTTTCATGGTGGATCTTGTGGGTTGAGGGTTTCAGTGGGAACTGGACTGATCCAAGGATCGTGTGAGGTGAGTGTGGTGTATGCTGGAGTGGAGTCGGAATCAGGGGGTTAGTAGTTAGTGGCTTTCCTTCGGTCTCCATTGGTATCAGTGGCAGTGTCCATTTTGCACTGGCCATTCGGAATAGCCATGTTTTCAGTCGTTTTCTGTGGGTGAGGTGACCTCCTGTCCTAATTTCCTTAGGTTTTGTGTTCCTTAGATTACCAATTAGACGTGAGAATGTGTTTCCTCTGAATTTCCTTTTTTCATATTTCGATTTGGAAGTCATCGCTTGATCTTGGATCTCTTCCTGGTTGATAGCGAGTGAACTTTGACCTGGAGGAATGTGGCTCCTGTTCCATGTGGTGATTTGTTGGCAGAGGGCTTTCAATTTAATGCTTTTTTTTTTACTGGGAGCCAATGTGTACTCATCCGAGTTGGTGTGATGTGGTCTCGTCTGTTTAGCCTCAGGAGTATCCTTGCTGCAGTGTTTTAGATGCATGGACTTTTTCTGGTGAGCCGTTCTGGCATTCCAAGGTAGAGGCTGTTTCATAGTCCAGTCTTGATAGTACTAGGGTGATGATTGCGAGGTTCCATGTGGGAAGGAAAGGTAGGTTATGGGAGCATCCCTCTAAGTAGTCTCAGGTGGTTGAAGCATTTCTTTGTAATAGCTTTCTCTGACTTATGGTTCCAGTGAGTCCATGGGTATTCCCAGGTTTTTTACCACGTTCGATGTCTCCTGTTTGGTTCCCATGCCAGGCGGCCAGTCCAGTTGTGAGTCGGTTGCATTGTCCTCTGGGGGAGAGATCTTTATTTCTGTTTTGGTTTGGTTTAATTGGAGGTTGCTTGCGATCTTCAAGCTGTATGTGTCAGTGAGGCAATTGTTGTGGGTGTTGCTTGTATTTTAGGCTGTGGCGATGTTGATGAGTTGTGTGTCGTCTACGTAGTTATAGGCGGTCTGTCTGTGGTTTCGAATGATTTTCATCAAGGGGGACATGTAGATTTTGAGTAGAAGGGGGAGGCTGAAAACTTGTGGCGCTCACTCCACAGGAGATATTTTTGATGTTTGAGTTAAAAGGCGGTAGGCAGGTTCTTTCTGTTCGATTTGTGAGGATGGATTGTTGCCATTTAAAGGTAGTCCTTTGCACTGCATTCCTCCAGTCTTTCTATTAGTGCTGTGAAATTGATTGTGTCGAACACTGCTGATATATCCAGTAGTAACTATGAGAGCCGATTGAGTGCTATTGTCTGAATTTATTTGTAAATCTTCCCACATGGATAAGAGGGCTGATTCTGTTCCTCTCATGGGTCTGCAGCTGACTTGCGAGTGTCCTTTATTAGTGTGGAGAAAACATACTTTATTGGTTCAAATTGGACGAGTCTTGCTGTCGTTGGTGGGTCATCAGTGGTTCTGTGCAGTTTTTGTATTTTTGCAGCATGCTTGGATTGTTTCAATTTTCGTTGTAAGGTAGTTGGCAATGTTGTCACACAGTGCTTGTGATGGGATGACGCCTTTGTTGCAGGATGCAGGCTATTTGATCTTTGATTTTGAAGATTTCTTTTTGTGGATTTGTTGCTGGTTGGATTTTCGTGGTGTAGCACGTTTATTTCGCTTTGAGGACTGCTGATTTGTTTATTTTGAGTTGTCTTTGGTATTTGATTTTTTTCTGGGTGAGTAATAGTTTTTCCATCTTTATTTCAGTTTTTGCATGTTAACTTAAAAAATAAAATATCAGCTCTTCAGTGAACCACCTTGCTGCCATCTTTATGGCTGTGGCTTTGAAAGGTTTTGCGGGTGCTAGTTGGACTAGGGCCTCAGTGATCCACATTTTGTGTACTTTTTCTGCAGGGTCTGGGTTCATTCTGTTCAGCAGTTCTGTTAAGGGTTGAGGGGTGGATGCACAGAATCCATCATTGCAGAAAATTGCGTCCACAGTGTGTCCAGCGTTCTAGGTCGCTAGGTTTACTATTGCTTGAAGTGGAGTTTTTCCAGGAGTGTGCACAGTGAGTTAGCTGTGGTTTCGATCTCTCTTTCAAACCAGATGTTGGAAGTCTCCCAGGATGTTTAGGTTATCATGGTAGGTGGAAAGATTGGCGATGGAGTCGGGGAGTTTCGTCGCATAGTTCGGGTTGTAGGATGGCAGCCTGTAGATCAGAAGAACACCATGTTGGCTTGGTTATTGAGTTTGATCTTGACAGGAGATATTTGCAGTCCATTAAGTTAGCTGTTGGGAGGGCAGTGGTGTGGCGCAGATGTGCTCCTTGTGCCCCATTGCTATTCCACCTCCTGAAATTGTTCGGTATGGCTTTGTGCGTGATTGTCTTGTAGTTGTCAGCCATGTTTCTGTGAAGAAAAGCGTGTGTGCCTCCCTCGCTTAGGTCATATATTTGTTTTGTGTTTAGCCATAAATCTTACGTTAAGGTAGCTGCAGTGCAGTTCTGTGTTGCCTTGTGAGTTGTGAGTCCCAGCCGGTGCGGTGTTTGTCAGGTTTCCATTGCTTGAGATTCTCTTTTCGGTAGAAATGTTTGTTTATATTGTTCTTGGTTGTTTTTTCCCCCTTGAGTAGTCCAATTGGGTTGATGGCATGGTTGCTTTGTTTTGGTTTGTGCCGGTTAGTTGGTTTTGTGCATGGGTGCTTAATTCCAGTCTTTGGTAATGTAGGGAGTGTTGATGGTTATGGACTTGAGTTTGCCCCTTGTTCTTAGTGGGGTTTTGTTGAAGCTGTTTTCTGGGTTGCTGCATTTTGGTGTATTTGGTTTGACGTCCTGTGGGATCCAGGTTTGTTTGGGTTCTTGCTTGAGTTATTTACTGGTTATGTTATACATTGAGTTGGAGGTTTAGGTGGAGAAGTAGCATGAGATCTACTATGTTTGCTCTTTTCTTGCTATGTATCCTCAGTCCGTTTAGTGGTGTACCCACAGGCTTCCTAGGTGTTGCGAATTCTGGTGGGTAAGTTCCATCCTGTTTGGTTGTTGTTTCCCTCCTATTTGTTTTCCGTTATTGCTTCTTTGTCTTTCTTGTATCAAGGCATGTTGGTGGTATGTGTTTGTTGTTTGGGTTGAGTTTGTGTTGTAAGTTTTCTCGGGGTGGGTGTCCTCTTGGGCTGGCAGCTTCCTGTTCCCATTTATATATTTCCTCACTTGCACGGCTTCCTTTTGAAATTGTGATGTATATTTGTTGTTTTCCAGGGGCGTGTACCGACTTGGGTAGGTTATTTCATGGTCTCCAGTTAGGTTTCCATGCTTTCCTGATTTCCTTTCATGTTGGTGTGGTCAGAGTGTGCAATGCTACATAGAACTCCGGCCCCACTATGTTAGCTCTGTTTTATACTCTATTCAGGTTCACGGTGGCAACGTCTTCCTGTAGTTGGCTTATGAGCTGCTGTCAGGTTCACAGAGGCAGGGATCCCTTGTGTTTGCCCCCGACTGCCTTGCAATTGTTTGGTTTTGTGCTTGTATTGGGTGCACCAAGTTGAGGACTGTTCAATGGTCATCCAGTGCAAGGTTGTGGATTGTAGGCAGACTTCCATCAGGTTTGCCCTATGGGGAGACTTAGAATGTGGTGTAATTGGGCGCAGTAAAGCCGTGGAGGGTTTGGATCTTAAGTGGTGGTGGGAGTGGAGTTCTGGTGGAATGCAATATTATGAAGATTCTGAAGGCCTTATTACCTAGACTCTTGAGTGTAACCTTACCTTTATGACGGAAGGCCTTACCCGAGTGTTTCAGCAGGCAATTGCTTCTGTGTTAAAGTATTTATTTGGCTTTTACTGTTTACAGCTGGTCTCGTGGGCGACTCCTTAGTATTCCTTTTTGTTATTACAGGTCTTAATTCAGAAATTCAAATATTATAATTGCCTCATGATGTCGCAATTCCTCGGAGTTGCCGGTATAAAGCCCATGCCGTTACAGTTGCATTATATAAATAAATAACTCCATGACTCTGCGCCAATTAATTTTGTGAAGTTGTATAGGTTTTATTTGGTCAAAAATTAAGTCAAAACGCCCTGTATGACACGTGTTTCGGCTCAATAGAGCCTTTCTCAAATCTGGGCTACTCTGGTGTATTCTAAGTATATTAATCACATGATTTAACATTAGATATTTGGTTCAAGATTCAAATGCAACAAAGTTTGTGTATGATCAGTACATTCCCCCAATAAGAGTTCCCCCCCCAAATAATATTATATATTCCAATTTAAAGACCGAGATAAGGGATTGGTAGCAGGGAGGATTGTATAGGTCATAAGACAAAACAAACATTTGTGCAAATAAATTATACAAAGCATAAGGAAGAGAAAAAGTAGGTAAACAAGGGTTCAAACAAACAGAAACAAGAATTTCATTCCAGCCAATATATAAAAGCAAAAACAAAACAAATAAATAAATTGGAGAGAGAGAGAAATACAAAGTTATTGCAATGATTGCATAATATTATTCAATTAAAGTTGACTCTATTATATTCTTGACCACATAGTGACTTACCCTGGGGTACATGAAATATCCACTGATTGTGTTGCTCTGGTTTGGATTATATTGGGCTCAATCCCATGCTCCTTCTCTGCCAATTACGTATAGTTAAATATATTTAATCTACTTCTTCCCAATTCAGAAAGGTAAGATATCTATTGTTTACTGAAGCTGCCTAGTATATCTGAGATATTGACTATGTTGGGAACCATGCGCTCACTTCAAATGATCGGAAAACTCACCTAATTATGTACGGTTATTAAAAGTTTAGTAATTCAATATTCCTAGTCTCATTTTGCCAGCAATCAGTCGCATTGACTATAAACAGTGATTGCTTACCTGTGTTCTGTGGGATGGGGAGTGGGAGTAACAAGACTCGGAGTACCGCTTCTGAGTGTGTTAAGATTCAGACAGTGAGATGAATTAACTACAACTTAAAGCTTTGAGCGCAGCACGTTTTTAAAGCAAGTCAAGGTGTGTACGTTGAGTGTAGCAAGATTCAAACAGTGGCTGGCACCAACAGCAATTTAAACCTTTGTGTGCAGCAATTATTAAATAGTCACGATGTGTACTTCTGGGGATGTAGTAAGAATTAAACAGCGAGAGGAATCAACAGCACGTAATGCTAAGGGTGTAGCAGGGTTAAGTGATCTTAAATACTGCTGCAATCTGCAAAGGTGCAGTACCTAAATGCTGCTAGATTCAAGATGTATACAGTACTTAAAATGCAGCTAGTTTCAAAAGATATGCAGAACCTACAATGCAGCTAGTTTCAAAATATGTACAGTACCTAAAATGCTGCCAGCTTCAAATTATACAGTATCTTTAATATAGCTAGATTCTAAATATATGCAGCACCTATAATGCAGATAGTTTCAAAATATATTGTGACAAATCGCCAGATGTCACTTTTCTTCTAAGGGTTAGCCCCTTCTCATGAGGCCAGGGAGGTGAGGCCGCTACCCGATAGTAACCTTGTGATAGCTCACCTGGATACATCAGAGGCTACCTATACACTTTTACCTGTGTTCAGCAGTGGCCGTAAGGTGCAATTAGCCTATGATCTGCAGAGACTCTGTTCTAACAATTCACCCAGAAATTGGCAGTGGCTATACTTGAGAAACGTACCCTAATCGCCTTCAGAGGGAGTACAAGCATAACAGAATTTGACTTGGCAGTCAACTAGGGAGCCTAGCAAGGTACAATCTAATGACAAATCCAGCATAGAGTGGGGTTAAAAAAGAAGTGCTGGTAGGTTTTGGTTTTAGTAGATGTATGTGGCAGGGTTTTCTGGAGCCCACCCTTACCCCCTTACCTGGTAGTACCTGCAGAGATGGTTATCGTCAGGTGTTCGTGGATGAACAGGGGCAAAAAGGCAATGGGAATTGCCGAAAAGGGAGCTACGCTTTACCTCTGGCCCTTAGCCGGCTGCCTGCACTAGGCTGCCCACAATCACGGCCCGTATGGGCGGGAGAGGGTCAGGAAGAGGACATGAGAGGGCGTTGGGAGAGAGGCACGCAACTGGAAGCAGCAGGGAAAAAGAAGTAAGAAGAAGAAAAAAAGAAAATGGAGGATTGGCAGTCTGGAAACTGCTAATCCACCGAGTAGGTATGGCCAGTAAGGCCGGAGTGCAGAACCCGCTCTTGCTGGCCTGCAGTGCTGAAAGACCACACTGGGCTTGAAAGCCGATCACGTCTTTGGCTTTTTGGAGGAATCCTCCAATCACGGGCTGCGTGGGCAGGAGAGGGGTGGGAATGGGACAGGGGAGGGAGTTGGGAGGGATGCAGGCAATGAAGAGTGGCAGGGAAAAAGAAGTACACAATAAACATAGATGATTGGCAGCCTGGCAACTACTTACCAACAGCGTAGGATTAACCACTAGGGGGCTGAGTGCAGGACCCGCTCTCACAGGCCTGCAGTGCTGAAAGACTGTTACTGGGCTTGGAAGCAGACAGTGTCTTTGGCTTCCTGGAGGAATCCTCCAATCATGGGCTGTGTGGGAGGAAAGGGAACAGAGGAGGCAGTTTTGAGGGATGCAGGCAACTGGGAGCGGTGGGTATAAAAAAGTTTGCTCCACCTACTCTGTTGGGCAAACCAACAGAGTAGGTTTGCCCAAGAGGGCAGGACCCGCTCTCACAGTGCAGTTCTTTCTGTTGGGTTTGGTTACTTTCTTTAACATTTTTTTGATAATTTTGTTGCATCTCTCCACCAAGCCATCTGTTTGTGGCTTATGTACTGAGTTATTTTCTGTGCATGAGTTGGCACACTTGTTTCATCACTGTGGACATGAAATGTGTACCCTGGTCTGTGATCATTTCTTCTGGTATACCAACTCGAGAGAGAAATTGTATCAGTAAGTCACAAACTTGTTTTGCCACTGTCCCTCTCATTGGGGATGACTCCAGATATTGTCATAGTCCAATATTTATTGAAATCCCCTACTGTTTTGTTCAGTGGGTCCCACAATGTGCACTCCTATTCTCTGGAAGGGTTTGCGGATGATGGGCATTCATTGCAGTGGGGATTTGGCGATAAACAGGTGCTGTTGAGTTGGCAATTGGGACAGCTCATAAAAGTACCTCATGACCTCTCTGTATATTCCAGGCCAAAACAGAACATTTCAACAGATTATGCTGTGTTTTTTGTGCCTCTAAATGTCCCCCGGTGGCATGCTCATGGGCTACCTTAACAGATGCTCTGAGATGTGGGAACCAACAGTTCTTTCTCCTGCCCATCTGGACCTTGCTGTATTCGATAGTACAACCCCTTCTTGTTCTTAAACCAAAGTTCACCTGGGTGTTGGGCTTTTTTTTCTTGATCGGCCTTCAGTCTCGTGGTTCAGCCCAGAATGTAGGCCATGGCTATCTATGTTCAAGTCCACAATGGAGGACTTTAAACCTGTTCCTTTTTCATTTATAGTTGACATCTCTGACCTCGTTTTGGGGGTTTTCTTTGAATGTAACTAAAGCTGGGAAGGTCCGATCCAATGAGCACCAAGGCAAGTAGAGTAGGCATAATGGTGACTCGTATATCTATTATTGATCCTTTAACATCTAGATAAATCTCCCAGGACGGCTAAGGCTTGAGCTCCCCAGGCACACATTTAATATAGCTAGGATTATCATCGGTTTTCGTTTTTCCACCTACTTCAGGTGTTATGGTAGTGTGGTGGCTTCCACTGTCCAACATTGCTTGAGTGAGCACTCCATATACTTTCACCTCCATGGTATAAGGGTCCCGCCTTCCCCAGTATGTTTGGATTTGAATCGTTCCTATCTCCATAGGTTCTCCTTTGTTCTTCCAGGGAACAAAAACAGGCAATATGTCCCCATTCTCCACAATCGACACATTGAGGTTGATATTGTACTGGGGGGCTTATAGGCCCTTTTGGCTCTGGTTTTCCCAGTTTTGGATCCGTAGAAGTCCATAGAGGGCCAGGGCCTCTTGGTGTAGACATCAATGACTATATTAAGCCTGGGGTGCCCAACATACGGCCCAAATGTGGCCCTCCATCGTGCAATATGCGGCTCGTCAAGAGTGTTTACTTTTGTAATGCGATACGGCCCACTTCAAGCAGTGGGCCGCATTTCTTTACGCAAGTAAACAGTTTGTCAGGGAAGTGACGAGCGGCTATTTACCTTATCTTTTGCTCCATTATAATGTATGCCTCCCCTCCTTTTCTTCAAATGGGAAGCAGTCTGGGGCACCCCACGGGGGGAGGGGGGCATACATTATAATGGAGCTAAAGATAAGGTTAATAGCCACCAATTATCACGAGACTGGCGAGCCAGCAATCAGCTGTCAGCCACTTGCTCCTCCAAAGAAGGATTCATTGCTACTCAGCAGGGAGCTGAAACGCTGAATGCCCACTGAGTAGCAATGAATCCTTCTTTGTAAGCAGGTGGCTGAGGTGGAGGAACCAGTATTGAAAGGCAAGGAGGTGACACAAAAATTTGGTTTGAAATAAATCAGTTTGAAACCTGGGTGCTATGTGTTTTCCTAATGTTGAATACTTCATCAAAAGGAATTTGTTTGATTTATATTTGTATTGTTTCTCTTTATTTCTTTTGTATTTTCTTCTTTTCTTATTTGCAAGAAATAGTTACGCTTCTGTATTTCATTATCTAATTAAAGTCCATTGTAATGTGTCTAAGGCAGAAATGCTTAAATTGCTAAATCAGCAAGAATATGGCACATAAATACATTCTGCTTATTTTATTTCGTTGTTTGACTATTAAATACAGAAATCTGAAGTTACATTTTTGACGCTGGTCCGACAGATCTTGGGTAGATTAAACCAGTTAGTTTTGACTTCTCGCGCATATTGTTGACAGTTTCATGAATTTGTTTTTGAAGATTTTGATTGCCTCTAGTAAAATAAATAGAAAGCTTTGCATTGATTCCTCTGCTCCTACTCACCCACCCAGATTCAAAGACTTATTTTTTGTAGAAACCACGTCCAAGTGTCAAGAGGTACCTTACCTGGTGCATGGTATGAATAACGGAGAACATTATGTCAATAATTGACACATGACTGTACTTCCTGACTTTATGGGTCAAGTACAGTGGCGGATATGATCCGGATGTCTACAAATTAGCAAACGTTATTGGTTTTGCCAATGGTTATTTTAACTTGGGGAAACAAGAGCCTACTGAGCATCTGACTGGGTGCTATGTGGGATTTGTGCATTTAGAGACAGATGTGCTCACATGCACTGTTAAGTGCCAAAGGCACAGATGTGCCTGCTGTCTGCAATAAAGCATGCTCAAATATAGCAAAAGCGATGTTGACAAAATGTAAATGCTGTCTTGATGTATGGCTTGAATAAGTGCCCACTTTTTGGGGTTCCTAGAGCTTATTTGGGACTGATGCCAATATATGTTGTTAATGAGGTCCTTTACAGAGGAGTCAATTGGCATTTTGTTTAAAAACACTGTATTTATTGTTGCACACAGGTACATCGCACATACAGTATATATCAACCATACAACTTGTACATTGTTTTTGGGTGGCAGTGCATGTCTTCGTCTTCGGCCTTATCAGCCAGATATTGTTTGTATCTGGCCCATATATTTCTGGGTCTAGTAGCTGCTTGCAATGAGTCTGTGTTTCTTCATTGTCGCTCATCCAGACCATGTCTCTGTCCCAATCCCCCTTTGTGGGGGGCTTTTACTCTTCCATTTCAGCAGTATCGCACTTTTGGCTAGTAATAGGCTTACATTCAGTAATTTCCTCCATGCTGGGTTATTCTTCCCTGTGGCCCCCAGTAGACAGAGTATCGGGGTCCATTCGATAGGGTGTTCAGCCATGTCTTCTAATGCGCTACAATTTTCGGCCCAATAATCTTTCAATGGTATTCATGACCAGAACATATGAGAAGTGTCACCCTCCTCATAACCACATCTGGGGCATAAACTTTCTGCTGTGGGGTATATGCGTTTCAGTTTGGCGGGGTGTAATGTGTCCTGTGAACAATTTTATAATGAATCATTTTGTATCTCGCGTTACACGATATGTGTTTCGTTAGGCAGCTTATCAGTGTCCATTGGTTATCGATGATCGGGGGACCCAGATCCTGCTCCCACTTGACCCTGGTGCTGTGTACCAGTGGTGGGCGGCTCTGGGTAATAGTCCTATATAGTGTAGGCGCTGATATCTTTCCCTTCCCTGCAGTGAACATATAACCCAGACCCAGGTTTATTGCGGCTTCTGCTGGAAATTCAGCCCATATCTTAGCGATAGCAGACCTCATGCAAATGTATTGGATGTTATGTTTTGGGATGTCTCCCACTATAACTTTAAAGATTTCCCATGTCACAAAGCGTTTATCTTGAAATAATTGGCCCCATTGCACAATCCCCTTAGGGCTCCATTGTGTGGCTAACTCTTTATCCAGGGTAGAGGGTATGTAATGAGCGCCCCATATTGGCATGTTTGGGTGGTATAGCGTGTCTGTGCCAAATATATCAGCAATTCTGGCCCATGCTGTGGTTGTGACCAGAGTGGGCTAAGAGGTATTGTACCGTTTAAGGCGTGTCGTTGTCAGGGCATGGAGTAGGGTGGTTGATTTAGGTATGAGAGGTTCATTTAATATTCCATTTGGGTTGAGAAAGTCTGTCGCCCACTAAGCGGCATAGTGTGCTTGTGCTGCCAGGTAGTAGAGTTCAAAGTCTGGCGCAGCTAAGCCTCCCTGTGGATATTGGTCGGTAAGTAGCCTCCATCTAAATCTATAGCATCTGCCCCACGTGAATGTGGTGCATGCGCTTCCTATTTTTTCAAATAGTGCCCTGCCCGACTAAACTGGAATGGTGCTTAATACATAAAATAGTTTAGGAAGGATTATCATTTTTATAAGGGCAATTCTTCCCATCATTGATATTGGTAAGGCGCTCCATTGTGCCATTTTGGCGCATAGGGCATCAGCGAGGTCATCATAATTCAGTGCATGGGATAGCTGCGGCGTCCTAGCCACGTTCACCCCCAGGTATGTTATATGTATTGGACTCAACACAAGGCCGTGAAGGTCAGTCGGCTGGACCGTTGCCCCTATGAGTGGGAAGATTTCTGATTTTTTTTTTTTTTTTGGAGTCGAGTTTCAGGCCGGAGTACTCGCCAAAAGTTTTGACCGCTGACCGAACCCTGCCGAGTGTGCGTTCAGGGTTATTTAGAGTAAAATGTCGTCTGCGTACAGCGTGACAATCTCAAGTTTGCCCCGCAGTCGCAATCCATATGTGCCATATCTAGCTCTGAGTATGTCTGCAAGGGGTTCTATCACCAGTGCAAATGGGAGTGGGGACAATGGGCAGCCTTGACGGGTGCCCCCTAAAAGCTCCAGTAGTTTGGTTAATGTGCCGTTGATGCTTATCTTAGCATAGGGATGTGTGTAGAGAATCATGACCCATTTAATGAAGTAAGGGCCGAACCCATAGTTGAGTAAGACCCTAAAGCGAAACGCCCAGTATACCGTGTCAAATGCCTTTTGCATATCTGAAACTGCCACCCCTTGTGTTTCTTCTGGTATCGCTGTTAGAATCTTGTGGCAGCGCCAGTGGATCTGCCCATTATGAATCCTGCTTGGTCCTCATGGACCATATTGGGCATTAGTGGGGTTAGCCGCATGGCCAGGATCTTCGTGAAGATTTTGGCATCAGTGTTGATTAAAGATAGCGGTCTGTAGGAACCACAGTCTTCGGGGGGGTTCCCTGGTTTAAGCAGCAGCGTAATGACCGCTTCTCTAGTGGTTTCTGGTAGCTCCCCTTTTTCTAAGGCTTCTGACCATACTGCGTACAGCTTGGGCACAAAAGCTGGGTGAATTATAGAACTCTGCACTAAGGCCATCAGTACCTGGTGTTTTTCCATTGGTTAGCGCTTTAATGGCTTTGGTTATCTCGGCTTCAGTAATTGGAGTCTCTAAGGCTTCCTTAGTGACGTTTGATAATAGTATCGGTGGTATTTGGGTTAGATATTGATCTATTTCTGCATCAGTGGCACTACTCTGTGGGGAATATAAATTCTTATAAAAGTCATAAAATGCCCCCTCGATCTCTTGTCTGTGGTCACGATTTCATCGTCCTGTGTTATGCATGGGATACTTGTTGGTCCCTCTTCCCCTCGTACCATCCTGGCCAGCAATCTGCCCGGGCACTCGCGCTCCCCATACCGCCTAGCTGCTGCGGGCCTGTCAAAATAGCGGACCTCATGATCGGCTGCCTCTTTGAATTCATCCAATTTGGTCTTAATGTCTAGCCCCAATTGTGCAGATGGGGTTTGTGCGTACATGTTTTGTTTTTGGCCAATATCTGTTTCACGTCACGCTAGGTCCCTGAAAATGTCTTTCAGGACACCAAATTCAGTTGACATCGCGGTGCCTCTAATGCACACTTTGAATGCCTGCCATAATACCGCTTGACTAGTCACTGAGCCCTCATTTATCTCAAAGTATTCCTGAATGTGTTGGACCAGCGATATCTTATAGACCTGGTCTTGTAGTGCTGCAGATTTAAACCTCCAAGGGGGTCTGTATTTTAATCTCTGGGATCGTAGCGTTATATGGATAGGTGAATGGTACGAATATGTCCTGGGATGAATAGGATTATTGGTAATCCAGCCCAATACCTCATGGGATAACAGCCATACATCTATTCTGGAGTGCATATCATGCACCGAGGAGTAGAACGTGTATGCCAGTTTGTTGCCATTTAAGGAGCGCCATGCATCTCTGAGGGTCAGGTCAGCCATGTGGGTGATTATCATTTGGGCTGATTTAGTCAATGCCCTTGGCTGATCCGATGTGCGATCCAGGTGTATGTCAAGAATAGTGTTTGACACCTCTGCATATCAGATGGGCCGTGGGAAATTTTGCTAGTTTCCCGAACACTGGAGTAAAAACCGGGGTAATCCACATTTGGGCTGTATATATTGAGCAATAACACCTCTCTGCCTTGAAGGGTGCCGTGTATCATGACATACCTGCCCTCAGGGTCACATTCCGTGTTGAGACATGTAAAGGGTATGGATTTATGTATTAAGGTTACCACTCCCCGAGCGCGGCTGGAGTATGATGTGTAGTAGTGATGTGGTCCCCAATTAGGGGCAAGCTTTTCAGCTTGTAGTAAGTGAGTTTCCTGGAGAAAAAAAAATAGATATCTATCTTTGATTTTAGCCTAGTGACCTAGTGATAGATGCCATAATTTTCCTTCTCTTGATCTGGGATCCCAGCCCTTGGACGTTCCAGCTTAACATTTTAATACCCTCTTCACCCATTTTAGCCATTGTCTCGTTTCCTCATATGGTGATGCTGTACATGTTATGGTTGAGCTATTGATATGCCTGTGCCAAAACTCAGTGTCTGTGTGCTTTTTTTATATAACTCCCCCTTTCCCAAACAAATTCCCCCATAAACTTGTCCCACTCCTCTCCCCCTCTCTCATAGTTACCCAAACTTTAACTATGTCCCTAAGTCCATCCCTTTTCCCACCCATTACTTGAATGCACCTGCAACTGGGGGTTCTGCTGCAACACTCCGGGCCACCTTGCTTAAAATTCTTTTCGGTCCTGCCCAGTTCTGCTTAGTTGTTGCTCGAATCCATATTGAATACTGGTAGTGCACTCATTGCCTGTATCGATAATTCAACTCTGTAATGTTAACACATAGTGAGCACCCATGTGGGGGAACCCTTTCACCCTAATCATTGTTTTCTCATCTTGTTCTTGGGTCGTGAGCGCTTGTTGTTTCAGGAGTCTTCTTCGTTTGTTGGTTGATGAGCCGGTAGTGGAATGTTGGCCTCAACGAAGCTTGTTGCCTCTTCGGGGAATGTAAAGAAGTAGGTCTTATTTTGGTATTGTAACCTTAACCTGGCCGGATACAACATTGCGTATGGGATTTGACCTTCATGCAGTAGTTTCTTGACCCCGGTGAATGAGCGTTGTTCCTGCTGTACTGCCAGCGTGTTGTCGGGGGAATATGCCGATAGTATTAGCCTGCCATCTCGGTTCTTGTTTTTCCCTGGTTGCTTTCAGTACGAAGTCTGTCTCTATAATTCATGCGTGCTGTGATGGGCCTCGGTTAGGCTCCCGGCTTTGGCCATGGGGCCAGTGATCTGTGTGCACGCTCCACAGTGAACATGGGAGACAAGCTGGGGTCCCCCAGTAGGTCTCGTAGTAGTTTCGCTACAGCCACTTCAATGGGTCCCTTCAAAGCTTCCTCCGGCACACCAATTATGCGAATGTTGTTCCGTTGAGATCTGGCTTCCAAATCTTCACACTTTGTTTTAACCGTTCCCAGTTCTTTTGCCATTGTTGTCAGTGTTTTTTAGCGCTTCTAATGTGCTGATCCAGGTCTTGGCTTCCGTGATGCGGCTTGTGGTCTTGTCTAGTTGTGTCTTAATGGAATCAACATTGGCCGTTATCCCATCCAATTTCTCATTGAGAGAGGTGAAGCCTTGCTGCATAGCCACAAAGACTGCCTGCGGGTCCATCACATATATAGCTGTGGCTGGTTGTGTCTGTGCATTGATTCTGTAGAGCTAGTGGTTTCAGCTCCCTTTTTTGTCGCTGTTGTGTATTTGTCTATAGCTCCTTTCCCTTTCTTTGGCCCTAGGCCCTTGGGCATAGCCTTTTTGGTAGTTTCGGGCTTGTTGATGCAATTGTTTCACTCCGTTGTGTTCCATTATACAACACCGTGGTCTCGTTGACTACCTTGTGAACCACTGCATACTAGTTGTGATGAGGTATTGGCATTGAGAAGGGAGTGCTGGTTTTGTCCAAGCAATGTGTTTTTGTGCCAAACGTTACCCTAGTCGCTCTTAGATTTGCCTTCTCTTTCTTATCATCTGTTATCATGTTCCGGTACACAGCAAGTACCTAGAGTGTATTGTGGATTGAGGCCCAGAATCCGTGGGTTTTGGCTGCACAACAGTGTCCCCACCCAGGCATTGCGAGCTGTCCGCCCTGGTGGTGGCGCGGTTGTAACTGGGCCCGAAGGTGTTGGGACGTGATTTAAATGTCCCTTGGTATTGTCCGCACTCCCTTTTATCTGTGATCCGCCCTGGAAATGTAACTTAAAGATGCCGGTGGAGTGGGGGCCTCTGGTAGCCCCTTTCCACTGCGATGAGTATGTTTGTTTGGCACTTGTTAGCTGGATTAGTTCTGTGGTGATTGTCCCCCGTGACTCAGTATGCAGGCAGTCCTTATTGTGTCTTGTTTAGGAGACACTAGGCTTTATGTGAGGGGCCTCCATGCCACCATTATCCGAGGCTTTCTGACATTTTGGATGGTGGGGGTAGTTGGGGTGCTTTGATCCTCCCCTGTGCTGGTATTGAATGCTAACGGGCACGGATTTAGCCTGGGATCCAGCACCTCTGCGCCCACAGCAACGAGGCAGGATAAAAGTGTTTTGCCTGTGTCCTATTAGCTGCTCTTCTACTCCCCTGGAGTCGGGAGTGTTTGTTCCAGCCAGGCTACAGGTGTTGTGGGAATCAGGATATGCTTTTGCCGTGTGTGCTTCATATCTTGCACACGTGGTGTCACGGCCCTCAACCTCGACCGCTTGTAGCCCAGTGACTGCTGCAGAAGTGTCCAAGCCCCATGCCACCCGGCCGCTGTCGCCTCCTGTTCCTGACAGACTGGGGGAGGAGGGTAGGGGACCTGCGGCGCACCGCAGGACGTGGATGGAACAGGGCCGGTGGAGTGGGCCGAACAACACTTGCTGCCCCCCCCCCCCTCCGCCTTACCACCTTCTCGTCGACTCCACGCTGGGCAGCCAGGACCGGCCTCGTCGCCTCAATGCAGGGCAATTCACTGGATCAGCAGGTGCTCAACGATATCCGGAGTGCCGCAATTGTTCTGAGAGCCTATGGCAGGTTCCACCGCCTAGCACGCCCCGCTCTCGGGTATGCCACGGCCGGGCCCCTCCTCCCGCATCGTGGCCTGGATGGGTCGGGTGTCAGCGCCGCACTCCTGTGTACAGTTCACACGGTGTAACTCCCGCTATGCACCACGGATTAGGCTCAAACTTGCTGTTGGTGTTCATGAGCACACGCTGTGAGTCTTCTCCAGTTTACGGGCAGAACTGGATCAATTTGACTAAGCTAAATATAATACGGCCCAGAGTGTCTTAGGAGCTCACACAGGGGCCGCCATCTCGCTGTGTGCGCAATAGCACCCCCGAGTCAATCGGCATTTAAACTGACCCTTTCCATCTCCATTTACACTGTCCCTTTCCATCTACATTTACTCACTCGCTGGTGCTACTCATGTTGATGCATTCTAGTTGATGGGGGAGGGGTCATTGCATTTTGTTTGGGGGTTGAGGAGGCATGGGGATGCCATTTTGTTAGGGGATATGGGCATGCCCTTTTGTTGGGTATGTGGGGAGTCATGGTGATGTCCTTTTGTTGGGGGGTCATGGGGATATCCTTTTGTTGGGGGCCTGGAGGGTCATGAGGATGTCCTTTTGTAGAGGGTTAGGGGTCATTGGGCATAGTGTTTAGTAGCGGGTGAGGGTCATGGGGCATAGTGTTTGTTTGGGGCGTGGGGGTTTAGGAAGGTCCAGGGCCATGTGATTTGTGAGGTCTGGGGGACCTGAGCTATGCCATTGGTGGGGATATGGGGGACCAGGGCCATGCCATTGGTGGTGGTTGGAAATGAATGGGGGGGTAGGGGCCATACTGTTTGGTGGGGAGACACCGGGCATGCTGTTTAGTGATGGGTGGGGGGGCATGCAGTTTGGTGGGAGGGGCCCTCAAGGTACATGGGATATGCCATTTGGTGGGTGGTGGTTGGTTGGGGGGGGGAGATGAGGGAAACCAGGGCCAGGCCATTGATGGGGGGGGGGAATGGGGAGGGGCAGGGAAAATAATTGGGTTGAGTATGTCTCTAGACCCACCCCCTTTCCCCCCCAACTTACCGCCCCTCCCCAAACGCATGTACTTTTCGGCCCATTATAGGCAGGATGTAGGGTACATTAGGCCCTCTGCCAAAATTAGTTGTGCACCCCTGTCTTAAGCTGATTAGCATTTCCTCCTATTCTTGGTATTATGGCTTTCTGATGGGTGCTGGCGATATTAATTGTCTGCCAAACTAGACCTCTGGTGCTGGCCGACCCACCTCTGGATGAAGATAGGTAAAGAGTCCAAAAACTGCTCTAATATGATTTTCTCGATGATTTGCAACACTGTTGAACCAGAGGGTTTTAGCCACTTCTCAGTTAAATCATGTACACTTGTAGAATAGCGGGCATGACATTTCACCTTGCTTTAAATGTATTTGTCTTAGTTTGTCGGTATGACTCCTCGTCCATACCCAACAATCTCCCTATAAGGAGGATCTCCTGTTGGATTTGCCACCTGATGGGCACCTTGCATTGGTCTGGTGAGCAGAGGAGCCACGTGGCATCACTGTTGTTCTGAATGCCATTATGTCTTTTTTTTTTTTAAACACTGCATCTTCTCCCACTTTGTATTTCTGTGAAATGGATGGAGGCAGTACTGGGTGTACTCGTGTTGCTGCTGACATTAGTGATTTGGCGGATGACTTGCCTGTCACTCTGCAATCGAAGCACCTGTTGAAAGGCCTGCCGGTCAGCTTGCACTTGGTGAATTTGCAAATGCAGCATCTGTTCTAGGTGTTGCTGACCCTCCAATAGCTTTTTGATGATTATCTCCGTGGCGCTCTTATCTCACCGCTGCCATCACTTTTGGGTGCTAGAAAGGCCGGAAAAGGAACTGTGTTTTATTGAAGGAAATATTAACCTTGAGCTTACAAGGATAAGAAAGTCATCTAGTGAATTATAGGGGATGAGGGCTCCTCTGTAGTCTAATCACTGATCTTCTTTGCCTTCTCCTGCAATCAATATGCCCAGCACTGTCCCATACGCTCGGTCACCCTCCTCTTCCAAGAAAGGAGAAAATCCGAGGGAAACATGCATTTCATTCGGCTGTTAACTTAGCCAGTGCTCCAGATAAGATTTGCTTATCTGTCTGCTACTGTACCTTGAAATCGGGTGTTACTTGACGGGTTACCGCTCGGCTGCTCTTGAAACTGAAGAAATTTGACCACATTACTTACCCCCTGCTCTGAAATCTTTACTGGTTTCTGGTGAGGAAACGGATAGCCTTCAAGGGTATGTGTATTGTTTTGTAAAATCTTTCTCGGGCCATATACCTCTCCTTTTTCATCTAAACTCAAAAAGCTGCACTGCTTGCTGTGCCCTCAAATAGTCAATTGAACACAATAACCGCCCCCTTCGCCCCCCCCCCGTCATACCTGCCTAACCTCCTGAAAGACCCTGGAATCTCAGGAATGTTGTTATTCTTTCCAGGTCCCGTCATATTCTCCACCTGATTGGCTGCCGCTGGTAGCCAATCCGGTGGAGGTGTGGACCTAGAAACAGCGCGAAATGCAAGGAGCAGAGGGAGCTGCCGTGAGCCACCGAGCCTGCCTGCAGTGCTGCAGCCTGCCATCCGTGTGCGTGCCAACTGCCTGAGACTGTGTGAGCGAGGTTCGGGATCCACAAATTGAAGTGCCAGTATTTAATTTTGTGTCCATTTTCTGTCTACCTTTGCACTGCCTGCGTTCATTTTGCTTACTGTAGCGTTGAATGATTCATTCAATGCTATAGTAAGCAAAATGAGCGCGGCACTGCTGGTGAATACTGCTTTCAATCCAATGACACGGACTGAAAGCAGTATTCACCAGCGGTCGCATACACTCATTGCGAAAGGAACTGAAAATTAAAATAAACGCAGGCAGCGCATAGGTAGACACCGAATTTACCTTTTTGACAGGTAAGCGGGGTGTGTGGGTGGAGCTGTGTGAAAATGGGCGGCGTCTTGTATGGCTGTGGGCGGGGCATAAATCTCAGGAATTTTGATTTTCAAATGTAGGCAGGTATGCCCCCTCTGCAAGAAAAGGTGCGCATTTCTTCTGGGTGCTGTTAGCAGGAACCTGTAATCATGGGTGGAACACCCATGATTACAGGTAGGAGGGAGGTTAAAAATAAAACCTCAATTTCTCTGACAGAAATGAAAATGTGTTCTAAATTAATGTTAAACATTAATTTAAAACTCATTTTAATTTCTGTCAGAGAAATTGAGGTTTTATTTTTAACACTCTCCCTCCTACCTATAATCATTGGTGGAGCAAACCGATTTCTACCTCCTTAAGAAATGTAAAATCAAGTCTCCCATTCTTGGAACAAGAGTAGAAGTACACTAGAAATGCTTACACTTGTTCTATCAAAAATTGACTTTTGAAACGGTCTCTATTTCAAGCTTGCAATTTACCGCCTGCTTTGTTTTCAGCATATTGGACAATCGTGGGATGCAGAAATGGGGATCATATTGGCCATGTTATGTTACTGGCTTTCTCTCACAGCAAGAGTCAAATTAAAGACCATCCCTATTTCCCATAGAACTTTCAATGCTATAGGACCAGGATATATTTTTGACGGATTCAGATACCCACAAAACAATGATTACACTCGTCTTTATGGCTACAAATGATTGAAAATATCCCACAGCAGTGTTGGGCACAATATCCCTCAACAGTGTTGGCCATGATGTCTCTCTCCAGTGCAGGCAAGAGCACGACGTCCCTCTCCAGTAGGATAGGGCACGACGTCCCCATATCATTTGGAAGAGCAAAACATTGGGGGCAATCTGAGGCACTATAACCCTGGAGCAGAAGAAAATGGGCTAGGCACTGTATTCCTGGTTGGATTGCAAATAGCAAGCTGGGCACTACATCTCTCTGATGTAAACGTGTGACAAAGATGCAGCTGCGCACAATACACCTGTGCCTCCGAAGTGAGTCAAGAGGTGTCTGGTCGCTATATCCTTGAGCCTCTAAATGGAGAACCTGACCAAGACCAGTATACCTACCAGAAAGAGAAACCCTGTCACTTTATAGTTTGATCCATCCTGACAATGTTTTGTTTGAGTATTCCCAGAGAGTAACACCCTGTTTTTAGTAGGTGAGGAAAAACGCATGGTTATCTAGGCATGTCTCAATACCCCTACATTTTGCACAAGACAGAAAACCGAAGCCACTGTTGGTCATTTCCCAGGGAGAGAATAATGACTTGGGTCATCTGGCAGGTTGTAGACCTATCTAACCGGGAACGTTGAAATCTTCTGCTTTAACACTCCGTGACACTTTCTGCTTAAGACGTCCCTGGAGAGAGCCTAGTTTAGTTTCAGGTAAATCCTAATTTGTATCGAGCTACTTGAATTTAGATGGCTTCTGAAACAGTACACTGAAAAAACATGCCAAACAAATAGTTCCTGCTTTTGTGATAAGTAATGCCTGGCGACAATACCCACATTGCTCTTTTTGTCCATCTATAAGGAAAGCAAACATCCCACTAGTTGAAACAATTATTAAAAGCCTTAAAGTCCTGGGGGTGATTTGATATCCTAGTTACATTACCATTGTAGAACGGTTTTGATTGATGCTTTAATCGATCCCAACTGTCTGGCTTTGCTTTTTCATGTGTTTCTTTACAAAGCTAATTGCATCCACGTGTGATGGGTCTCCAAACGATTTTTACTTCAACCATGATGGCCATTTCCACTGATAGTTATAAATCCAATTAGACCCGGCAAGAGTCAAGCAGAATGCAACACGCATTCTGATTGGCTCTCGCCGGGTCCTTACCCGGCCGAGAATCCTTTGATTATTCTTCTTCTTAATTATCGGATGCGTGGGCGGACCCACGCAGGCGCTTCCCCATCCTAAAGGATGATGTGCACCAAATCCACCAATCAATACTTAGCTCACATAAACTCACAACTCCTCCCGCCGCCCCGTCTGCCTCACAAAATCCAACAACACACTGCTCCGCCTCCTGCCTCTCACCCCGCCACTCAGCTCAGCCACACCCAGCGCAGACAACCGAACCCTTATCAATGCTCTCGCCTCAACATGTCTCTCACACCTAAGCAGCAGAAAATGTCCCACAGTCTCAGGCACCCCACACACCGAACAGTCCCTCGACTCACGCTTTTGCATTCGAAACAGTCATTCAGCCCCACATGCCCTATCCTCAACCGATTCAGCATCACCTCCTCCCACCTCCTCCATTCCAGACTCCCCGCAGCCACCTTCACCGCCACTATCCCACGAACACCAAACATCCACCTCTCCTGCCACTCATCCATGACCTGTCTCACCACCACAGCCTTCACCTCATCCACACTCAAAGGCAACCTCACATGAACCGCTCCCCTTCTCATACACTCACCCGCCGCCAGATCCACCAAATCATTACCCAAAATGCCACTGTGACTGGGGACCCATGCCAACTCCAAATCCATTCCCCCCACGCACACACTGATCAATCTTCCTCCTGATGTCCAAAATCGCATCCTTCCTATCACCATCACCTGCCACAATCGCCTGCAACCCACTCGATGAATCCGAGAACACCACCACCTTCTCATACCCCAACTCGCATACCCTACGAATCGCCAATGCAATCGCCACCAACTCAGCCGTACAAATAGACGCATCATTCGTCATTCGCCCCACTTTATACTCGGCCGGGACTCCAGCTGCCTTGTCCTCGGCGGGGAGGCGTGACAGCCCCTCAGCCAATGAGGAGGCTCGAAGCGGGGCCATCCCCGCTCCGAGCCTCCCCACGGCTGCGAGGCTGCCTCTGCCCCCCGCTAGGGACTCGGGTAAGCTTTTTTTTTTCCCCTTCCCTCCCTCCTCCCTACCCCACCCCATTTACCTTCTTGCTCCCGCGTCCCTGGTGGGGGACGATGGCAGCCTCCAGCAGTGTGGAGACTCTGCGCCTCCACACAGCTGGAGGCTTCCATCGTCCCCTGGCAGGGACAAAGGTACTTTATTTATTTATTTTTTTTCTCCCCAACCTCCCAACCCCACTTACCTTCTGCTTCTTTTTTTTCTGGAGCGGACGCGCTGGGAACACTTGTGACCGCTCCCGAAGGCCGCCATGGAAAGAGAAAATGGACTCCCGTTTTCCCTTTCCCGGCAGCCATTTTCTTGGTCTTTTTTTTTGTTTTTTTTTTTTTTCTGTCCCGAAACGCCACAGCTTTTCGGGACAGAAAAAAATGCTTTTAGTGCCCCGATCACGCATATAATGCGGGCCGGGGTACTAATAGCAATATGACCCTCGCGGCGGGGGCATTACCGACTCTAGTAATGCCCCGGGGCTTTCGCTATAACTATGGGCCCCGGGGCATTACCTGAGTTGGTAATGCCCCCGCCGCTCGGGTCATATTGCTTAAATATTGACATACCATTATGCTTTTCATGCTAGATTCCTCAAGCTCTACAATAATTTAGCCTACTAGACTTCAGGAGGGGTCATTATCATGGGATAAAGACACGCCACTTTCTTCTCTGGCCATATGTTTCGGGAAGGGTCATGATCCCAACTGATAATGATCTCCTCCTGAGGTCTGTAAAGTTATTAGAACTCGTTGGTAGCAGCCTTACATGTTTTGGAGCTTTGGTGCTGCAGTAAAAAAAAGTAAATTTTGAGCGTTTCAATTAAATACTTGGTTAAAGAGGAGCAGGTTTAACATGAGCATGCATTATGGGTTGTGTGAAAGTAAACCGTTTCTCTGAACGAAAGATAAAGCATTTTCCTATGTTTTAGTTTTCTTGTTGATGTGCTAAATAACATGGTGCAGTGAAAAAAATGGTTCTTAGTGGGGGGGGGGGGGGAGTGTCTTGTTGAAGTACCTATTGGCAGCAGATGTCTTTACTTCGCTGTCTCTTTGGCAGGTTCAATGTTCAGAATGCAGTCAATACCAGCAGTTATTGACTGCACTCTGAATATTCTGATTGACTGAGAGGAGGTCAATAACTATTTCCATGTGATAGGTTTTATTATTATCCAGTTAATCCTGCTCAATGTGTTGACCACAGAAGAATGACGTAACAAGCCTGGTCTGCCAGGGTTCACACCTCTGCGGCAAAAGCTGAATATACATAGCTTGAGCCATCTTGCACTTCCCCAATTTCCCCTAATTTTTAAACTGCAATGGTTGGCAACATTCTACGTGAAATTGGCAATTAATAGAATGTTGAGAACCCATGCCAGCCCATTCCAACATGTTGCTTTTACCTGAAGGAGTCTATCAGATGAGGCCCTTTTAGGGATTTTCTTAGCTACATGTTAAATGTGATGAAGTAGATTTGTGCCGGGGCATCATAGGTTTTGAGCAAACACGAGCACATTTAGAAATGGTAGAAGAGAAATTAAGCGTTCTGTTTCTAAGTCCTTTACTTCAAGCTCAAAGGTCCTGCTCTAGTGTTTGTAGTAACTAGTTTTGAAAAGGTATCATGGATTTGATGGGTGGCTTTCAGAAAATGTAGAGGATGTGTTACAAGTTGTATTTTCAGTGCTTTGTGTTGGTGTGTTAACACTTTCGATATACCAAAACCTGTTTCAAGATATTACACCCATTACATACCTGCATGAGATTTTTCTTTTACCCTATTAATTAAAAATAATTAGAAACTTAACATTTACTTGGTACTTAAAACGTGTGCAAATTCACTCAATCCGAACTGGTAGAAAAATGATAGGATTGTGTGCTTAGTTGAAAACTCCAAAGTGAGTATTCATCTTTTTACTTGACATTCTTCGGAAATACTTCCCATTGCCTGACTGTTTGGTAAACCAATAATAATGTGAGTGATGAAACTAAACTGCAAATATGCAAAGTATGCTTTCTCCAGCATTGGATCTTTCATGGATTCACATGCTGTGAATATTTCCCCGTCAGGCTGGGAAACCTCGGTAACTTTAACTTAGCGTTTTCCTATGGAAAACTTCGACACTTTATTGTCCTATCGACGTTCTTTTTGGGTGCTTTAGCCCACCCAAAAGGACGTCCGGTATAAAAAAAACCCTGCCCTTGCGGCTTCCCTTCAGATTTCAACCCTCTCCAAACTGTTGGGATCACCTTGTGTTCTCTTCGTGGTTTACACATGCTTTTTGTATCCGACCAGTATGTCATCTGTGGCCCAGAAAAAATCAGTTTAGGCCTTGTGCTACCTGCGGCCTTAAGAAGGTCTTCGAAGGGGATGGCCATTCGGACTGTCTCTACTGTCTATACCTCCATCATTCGGCAGAGGCCTGCGAGATATGCAAAGGGTATTCGCAGTAGACTATGAAGGACTGTAACCGCCGGCTCATGTGTTGGCTGAACGAGGGCACTTACTCGGCCTCGGAAGTGGGTTCGGCCCGGGGATCTTCAGTGAGGTCAGAGAAGGCCTCTGAGCAGCAGCAGGCGGCATCAGCGGAACCCCCTGCCAAGAAGCAATGGACTGAGTTGCCTACGTCGGAGATGGGGAGAGGTAGCAAGTACTCTACATCCAGGTTGCATCAGTCTCAGGGGGCGAGTGGCTCCTCGTTATCCAAGGCAGGTTAGCCTGACCAATCCAAAAGGTCTGGTGGTAGACCCGAGAAGTCAAAGGTGTCGGACAAAGGATTGAAGAAGCCGAGGGAGTCTTCCTTGAAGCACTCGTCGAAAGATCATCAAAGGTCCTCGTCCAGCTGGGATTCTTTGAAGCACTGATCTGGTTCTTTGTCCAAAAAGTTTGGGTCACCAGTGAAGGCTAAGACCGCGGTTCTGACGACAAGAGCATCGACAGATGTTCCCTCGCTCGTCGATGGTGGCGTGACGATCTGCTTTTCCTTTGTCGATGGTGGTGTCATTGGCGCCGTCCATGACTGTGACTGACAGCGGTCCGCTGCTGTCGTCGTCGACACGGATGGAGACGGAAGGCTTGTCAACGGGTGGGCCGTGGCAGTCGGCCGGCTTTGAGCCCTTGCTTCCTGTGGACATTCTACAACAAGAGGCGGTGGCGTACTCGTTTCCTCGGGGTTGGAGGAGGAACAGGAGCCACTTTTCGATCCGTTGGCATTGTGTCTGCAGAGTGCACGGCCGTCGGCGTTGAGTGGGGTGGGGACTGGGCCGCCCCTTTACCCGTTGGTGAATCCCCAATCCCTGCTATCCATGCAGGTATTAAATACACTCCAGTCATTGTTGGGGGAACTGGATGCAAGGCTGCCACTGCCTCAGAGTTCATCGGTTCCGGTGGGGGGAAGTTTGCCTGGTGAGGCCCGTGGGAAGTCGCCTCCGAATACGGTTGCCATTGCCTGTGGGATCGGATCGTCCACAGTCATCCTGAAGAGGGCGAGTTGCCTGATTCTGACCCGGAGAGTGCTCCGCATGATACCCTGTTGACAGTGTCTTTGTCGCCGATGAGGGGTGATGACTTGGATACAGATCCTGAGATGGAACAGCCCAGGAGCCCGGCGCAACCATCACCGCCAGATGATATTGGGGTGTTCCACACCATGATGGCGAAGGCATGTCAGGAGTTTGGTTTGGCTCCCCTGGAGGAACGTAAGGACTGCTTTCTTTTCGACCATATGGGCAAGCAACAGAAGGTGGTTTTTATCGGTTCCAGTTCTCGACCATGTGTGGCAGGAGAGCCTGCGCACGATGTGCCACCCATTTTCTGAGCCTGCAGTGAAGGGACGTCTAGAAAAGAAGTTCAAGGCTCCTGAATCTACCCCCAGGTGTCTCATGTCGCAGCCAGAGTTCGTGGTTTCAGCAGCGGCTAGTCGGAAGACTGGACAGTGAGGAAGGAAACAAGACTCATTTGGGAAGAAGGTCCTGATGGTAGGGTCTACTACTGTTAAAGCTGCAAATTCCTTGGTGATTATGGCCAGTTATGATCGGGAAATGTGGCATAGACTGGCCCCGATTCTTGAACATCTCCCAGAGCAACACCGCAAGGAGGCAATGCTGTTGGTTCGAGAGGGGGAGGAGGCCTGTAACCACAGCATCAATATTGCAGTGGACCTGACGGAGTCGGGGTTTAAGCAAATAATGGTGTGGTGCTCCGACGGCAGGCCTTGCTGAAGAGTACGGATTTTCGTCCTGAAGTCCAGTGTAAGGTCATGGATATGCCCTGTGAGGGTGAACATTTGTTTGAAGAGAAGATGAGGCCCTGAAAGGGATGAAAGAAGATACTGAGAAAGTCTTTGGGTTCCCTGCAAAGGTGGCCGCTCTTTTCGCTTCTTGCGTTTCATGGTGCCTCGGATAATGCCTGGTTTGCCTCCTCCAGAGATCGGAGTTACGGGCGCTCTGGCTACTCGTCTCGGGGATAACGCCGCTCAGTCCATTCGGCTCAGAAGAACAGACTTTCAAGCCCAGTGCAAGAAGGTTCGCAAGCCTCGGCTGCTAAGGGGAGGCAGTCAGAGTCTCAACAATGACTGCCATATGGACAGTCTGCTGGGGTCCAGCGTGGCGAAACATGTCGACGAGTGGAAACTTATAACTTCAGATCGATGGGCGCTGGACACAGTACGTCTTGGCAACTCGGAATTTCCGCGTCCTCCGGTCTCTATTCCGCCGGTGTGTGGCGCAGCCGCATCTTCCAGTCTTGCGGCAGGTGGTGGTACTCATGCTAGGGAAAGAGACGATGGAACTAGTTCTGGTCGTGGAGCGCGGACAGTGGGCTGGGGTGAGGAGTCTACTCATGATACTTTGGCGTGAAAAAGCCCAATGGCAAGTGGAGGCCTATTCTGGATCTTTGGGCGTTAAACAATAATCTGCAATGCCTGAAGATCAAGATGCTCACACTTCAGGATGTCATATGCTTGGTGCAGCTGGGCATGTTCCTGGCATTGCTGGATCTGCAAGATGCTTACTTTCACATTCCGATGAGGCGAAAACAGCGCAAGTTCCTGCGTTTTGTGGTCGGAGAAGATCATTACCAGTTCTGGGTCCTTCAGTTTGGCCTGAAGTCTTCCCCCAGGACGTTTACGAAGTGTCTGGCTCCGGTGGCTACCTTCCTCCGCAGGTAAGGCCATCATGTATACCCCTACCTGGACGATTGGTTGGTAAGGTGTGTGTCACCGGAATGGGTAAGGGAGTCTCTCATGGCGTCCATTGGCCTGTTGCAATGGCTGGGATTCGCCGTCAACTTAGAAAAATCCTTTTTGATGCCGTCCAGGGAGTTGGTGTTTCTCGGGGTGCAATTTCTGACCAAGGACAATCTGGTAAAACCTTCCAGCGAGTGAGTGGTGAATTTGTGGTCAAAGGCAGGCTAGTTGGGGGGAGGTACTGTGATCTCGGTCTGAAGTTACATAGTGCTCTTGGGTGAAATGGCGTTGTGTATCCCGCTCCTTCCCAATTGCCGCCTGTTCATGAGACCAGTGCAGGAGTTCCTCGCAGACAGGTGGTCGAGGATTATGGTCGGACAAGCCGGTTGTCGACGAGAGGTTGATGGAAGCTGTTCAGTGGTGGACTTGGACGCACAATCTTGTACAGGGCATGTCCTGCTGGATCCAGAGTTTCAGTTCACGATCGTGGCAGGCGCCTCCCAGGTAGGGTGGGGGGGGGCACCTCGACCAGTCACAGGTACGGGGCCTATGGTCTCGGGAGGAGGCCTTGTTGCAGATCAATGTGCTCGAGTTGAGAGCAGTGCATTGGTCCCTGAGGTTTCTTCCGCACATCTGCGGGACAGCGGTGAGGGTGTTAACAGACAATACCACCACTATGTTCTATTTGAGAAAGCAGGGCGGCACACATTCCCGGTCCTGTCGAAGGAGGCGCAGGAGGTTTGGGATTGGTCTCTGGCTCAAGGGATCTTTATTGTGGCTCAGCAGGGACACCAGTCAGCTACACGAGTGGCGGCTGAAGACACAGCAAGTGGCAATAATCTTCCGGCGATGGGGGGGGTCCCCCAATACACTTGTTCACTACGATGGAAAACGAACAGTGTCCTGACTTTGCCAGCCGAGGGGCTCATCCGCAGTCGATGGGGGGGGTGCGTTCTTGATACCATGGGTGGGCCTCCTCGTGTATGCGTTTCTATGCATTTCCACCATTTCCGTTGATTCGGAGGTCCATCCTGTGGGTGCGGAAGTACCGGTCCAGGGTGATTTTGGTAGCTCCATTCTGAACCAGGCAGAGGTGGTTTTCAGATCTTCTGCATCTAGCGGTGGAAGAGCCATTTCGTCTAGGAGCAGACCAGGATCTTCTGTCTCAGGACGGCAGCAGTGTGTGGCGTCACAATCCGGCATCTCTCAGCCTGGCGGCGTGGCTCCTGGCCACTCAGAGTTCGGTCATCTAGTTATCTCCCAGGAGTGTCGCTAGATCTTGGAAGCAGCAAGGTCCCCGTCTACCAATGTCTCAAATGGTCGTATGTGGGCGAGGTTCTGTGCCTGGTGTGAGGTCACCCTGAGGGGCAGCCATTGGACGTCTCTCCGGCCCAGGTTCTCTCGTATTTGTTACATCATTCGCAAGGGGGCTCGGTCTTATCTATCAAGGTGAATTTGGCAGCAATGTCTAGATTTACAAGGATGCGTCATGCGGCTCCTCTGTTTAGTGATCGCTTGGTGAAGCATTTTCTGAAAGGACGGTTTTACACTTTTCCCCCAGAGAAGCGTTTTGCACCGTTGTGGAGCCTCAATGTTGTTCGCTCTGCACTGATGAAATCTCCATTTGAACCCATGTCGACGGCTTCTTTGAAGTTCCTCTTGTGGAAGCTGGCGTTTTTAGAGGCAATTACCTTGGCTAGACGGGTGTATGAATTGCAGGCGCTGGTCATTGACCCGCCTTATCTGAGATTTGAGGGACAAAGTTCTCTTGGCTACTAACCCACACTTTAAGCCTAATGTGCCGTCAGCATTTCACAAACTGGCGTCTATTGCCTTACCCTCGTCTTTGCTAATGCATCCACGCCGGCAGAGAAGGCCCTTCATTCTCTGGATGTTAAGAGTGCACTGAAGTTTTATTTGAACTGTACCCAGGATTTCCAGAAGTCGAAGCAGCTGTTTGTGGCATTTGATCCCTCCAGGGGTACTCTATTTCCAAACAAGGACTCTCCCGATGGGTCTCGTCTACAATTTCCTTTTGTCATGCAAAAGCTGGCAAGTCTTTGAGGGGCACTCCGAAGGGTCATTCTACACGGTCCACAGCACCATCAGTGGCGCTATGGTCTGGTATACCGCTTGTGGACATTTGCCAGGCAGATTCCTGGGTGGTGCAGCATACCTTCACCAGGCCCTACTGTCTGGGGCAGCAACATGTGAAAGATGTGCAGGTGGGACGCGCGATCCGCCAACACCTGTTTCAGTAAGGTAGGCCCTGCAGCTTCGGGGGTTTTCTATTTTACTTTGTCACTTGCTGGTTGTGTATTCTCATGCATGTTAGTGGATATTAGTGATTGGTTTGCCTGTGATACACCACCACACATTGATCATACTTTTATGTAATCTATTCACAGCATGTGAATTCATGAAAGATCAATGCTGGAGAAGGGAGTAGTTTCTTACCTGTAACTCAATTTCTCCAGCGTTGGTATCTTTCATGGATTCACATGCGCCCCCCGGCCGACCCTGCAGGCAAACCGTGGTTCGGGGTCCCTCTACTTTGGAGGTTTAAAATCTGAAGGGAAGCCGCAGGGGTGGGGCCATTTATACCAGACGTCCTATTGGGTGGGTTAAAGCAACCCAAAAGAACATTGGGACACTAAAGTATTGAAGCTTTCCATAGGAAAACGCTAAATTAACGTTACTGAGATTTCCCAGCCTGACGACAGGGAAATATTCACAGCATGTGCATCCATGAAAGATGCCAACGCTGGAGAAATGGAGTTACAGGTAAGAAACTACTCCCTTGTTATGGATGTTGATGTGCATAATAGTTTTTGGCAATATTGCAGACAGCAATGGGTAGCATGCATATGACGATAGTCCTAAAAGCAAAAACAACTGAAATATACCTGTATGTATTGGTTTAAAGCATCAGTACGAAAATATAAAAATGTATCTTGTTTTATAACCTCTTGAGTAATATAATTGCAAATAAAACAAAATCATTTTTACTTCACTAGATTGGTGGTACCTATGCAAAACCAGTGATCCTTCCTCCTGAAGTAGCAATTGGAGCACTTGGAAAGATGCAGGTTGGTTTGCCAAACTGTCACATGTATCTTAATTTTTTATGTATATATCACGTGTAGACTTTTTTTAAAGCTTTCTTTCCACATTGAGGCAACACATCTTTAAAAACATGTCTTTTTGTAGTTTGGCAAAGGTTGATATTCCAACAGAAGGTCAGATGATGCAGCGTTTAAATAATAAAAAAACATTGCCAGATCCTCGCAATTCAATCTGAGACCGTTACACTATGACGGCAAAGCTGGCGAGGCGGCAAAAGGGTCAAAATAGTGTGTGTAGCGAGAGCTATCCTGCTCCGTGGCTGACTGTTGCAAGAGGGACCTGTGTGCAATAGCAGAGCTACTTGCATCCATTAGATGGAAAAAGATCACAATTGAAGTCAGTTGGTTTTCCATCATATCCATTCCCGTTTTCATGCCTAACAAGGCCACTGCGAGTTTAAGAATAACGTCCTTTTTGAAAATGCGAGCAATAAATCCTTTGGAGGCCCCCTTCATCATGGTCAAGAATGTTCCATCCAATGTGTAGAATGGTAGCATATTTGTAGCAGGTTTGTCAACCAAAAATGTGTTTCCACTTAGTAAATTAACAATCAACTGGGGCTGGGTATTCCCATTAATGTTAAAAGTATTTTTAGATTTAGGACACTAATTGCAACCCGTATATTCTCTCACCCTATAATACTTGATTAAGAAGGTGAGATGTGTTCATAGACCTGGATATGATAGGAAAGTGTTTCCTTAGTGCCAATTGAGCTTTTAAAAGAAAACCCACAAAGTTCTGCTACTCAGTGACTGTCTTGCCAAGTACTGATGATGCCCAGCAGAAAGTTAACAGTTATTGTCTTTAATATATGGATATTGGCAGGATCAATTATGCACCATGGCCGGCAGGCCCATCTGAGTAGAATCCCACCAGCACTAGGTTTGAAAACCGAGCACCCCTGACAGTTGAGCAGCTCTGACTTTTATAGCAGTGTCCATTTACCTTGAGCACGTGAAATGTTTACAAATTTCAGGCAATTTCCTCCTAGCAGATGGAAATCCATCACAAGGCTATTACTACTTGTAATGTTAATTGATACACCAGAAGATATCGCCACCCTCAATCTGGCTGCAGCGGACTCCCCAGTTTGTTCAGAGGGACAGTATTTTACCATGGTAGTTTTGGATGGGGGTTGGGGGCTGGTTAACAGCAGTATAGGGTCTAGAGGGGAAGGAATGGGGGAATAGAACAAGAGGTATGGAGGGCTGCTACCCATAAAAAATTGTGTGGGAAGTTAGCCCATTCGGCCAGATGTCCCAGATCCACACAGGAATTCTTCCACCCACTTTGCTGTTATCTCCCTACATCTTATTAAAGGGGTAGTTTGGTCATAAAAGTTGTTGGCCTAATCGATTGTTCTTTTTCTCACTTGAACAGATGCAAAAACGACAGGTCTGGTACCGCCATCTTGTGCTAATTTTATCCGTTGATCCATCGCCCTAAGTTCAAGCCTTTGTGGCACTGATTCAGATCACCTGCCCCTAATGCTGACATTACTAGAAGCTCACGCCCCGTTTCACAACGCCAATGCACGTCTCATGTCAACGTCCTCTGTGCACAATCTATTCCGGGTCTCCATGGAAATGCCAAGATGCATAGTTTCTCGTCAAGTGTAAACAAACCCTTTCTGATCACACAATGTTGGAGTTTCTTTTTCCTTCGTGTCAGTGTATTTCGTTTCAAGCTTCCCTGACTTGTTTCTGCTCTGTTCAGCTATCTGCCAAGTACGACACTGGTACTTATACTGCCTAATATGAATTAACTCAGTAGTCACTTTTCATTTCTCATACTATGAACAAATGTCTTTACCAAACCATATTTAAACCTGTGTCCTTGAGACCCTTTAAAGTTTGAGCCTATTAATCTGGTCTTTGCACTGTGTTTTTGTAACATGTTTTTTTCTTGGCTTGTCTTTCTTTAACATTCAATGTTAATGGGAAACCTCTTTTCTTTACTTTAGACAACATGTTTTTATTTACCTCACTGTTTCTGTGCTTCTTCACTATTCAGGAACTATGGCAACAATTCAGCTCTCTGTACGAGCCCGAATATTCAGCAGAGGAAATCCTTGCAAGAGAAAAAAGTCGAGATGATGTGGAATCCGATGAATCGTGAGTATCAATCAACGGATCCTAAACAGTTGCATGCAACACGTTTCCACCTGGTGTACCTGCCATGGTTGTGAGCTTATGGCTACTCTGGTGGAGAACTGCTGTTGCATAGAAAACTCTGGCTGCTTGGCCTACGTTGCCGAAGAAGAGACACCACTTCTATGCGTTACCGAGCTGAATGACATCAGGACCGTCTGCCTTACAAGATCCTTGTTGCGAATAATGACGGTTCTTATGCACGAACTTCGAGTTGCAGTTCGCCCTCGTAAACAATGTATGTTCTACATTTGACAACTGAGATGGCTAACATAAAATGGTGTTCCCCCACATCAATATAACTTTGATGGATCACTGACGGAAGCATTTTTCTGTAAATTGAATAAAGTATTCATTCTAATCTGAAACCAAACTGTTCATCTTTAGATTTATCGTCTGAACAATTACGTTTCTTTCACTTGTAAGTATCTCCCAAGCTGTTTTTGTCAGTACTTTAGATGAAAAAAGGTACCTTTTTAAAACATAACAATGCCTTACATTTTACAAGGTAATGCAAACAAGAAAATGCAATTGTTGGGTTCATTCAAGTAAACTATTTCTGTATCTCTTACACAGGTAGTGCAGACTTGTGGCATTTCATGCCTTCACATGGTGGATTCTTGGAAGACTGGGATTTTGCGTTCAAGTAATACCTGCCTGTGTGGTTTCGAGCCATTTGTGATGAATTCCCCAGTGAGCACGGATAATAATGGATTAATACAGACAGTACCTCAACGGCAGCATTAGAATTTGGCGTTTTATTGCCATCCACTTTACCAAACTAAATACAAAAAATATAAAATTAATGAACACGTCCAAACATCGAAGAGTATCATAAAAGATTTGTGTGCTTCAACAGGTTTACTGGCCTATCACAATCCCCTCATCCACATCTGTCTCCCACTGCTATCAATGACAGTTCGCACCTGTGGGTGTACGATCGCAAGGGGGCTGCACTGGGGTGGATTGAGGATGTCAAACATTGTCCTAGAGGCCTGGTGGTTGTCAACGTACACGTCACACATTCCCATACACACCCACTTCGGTAAATCCTTTATAAATACTGTGGGAGTTAACAAGAAAACATCTGTGAGATGAACAAGGAATATTGCCAGCTCTCCCCTTTTACCTTGCTTTCTGAGTCGGCTCATCTGTTTTAAGTAACAGTTAGTCAATTTGTTATTATTTTCCATAGTGTCAACGTACTTTGCTAGGCCACTTTCTATTGCTTTACACTCAATGTACACCATATTCTCATTTTATTTTATTCAAATGTCTACCCAATTATCAACCGTCTTACTCATTTCTATCTCTGTAATTAGCACATAACATTAGAGTATTGCTTCCAAATGTAATGTTTCGTAGTGCATATTTTCAATGCATGTTTGCTTTAGGTGACATGTTATGTAAAGTGCATTTCTTTTATTATCAAATAAATATGAGGTTTGAATTACTCACTGTGATGCTTTTTTAATAGTAATATTTAACAGATCATAGGGACCATCCAACAATGCCTTCTTTTATCATTTTGGGTTGTACTAATAACAGCCATCCTAGAAGTCAGAGTGCAATCCTGTCTGTATTTCCAAAGGATTTAAATTTAAGAAGAAAATGGCTCTTGAGCTGTTGATTTCCAGTGTCTGAAATTGAAAGCAGAGCCAGCGATGTCTTGGATGACGTGAGGGGTGATCGATAATGCCTCTAAAGCATGCACTTCTGAGAAGATATGTACGAACAGTCAAAGTACATTAAAAGCGTTGCACCAGACCCCTTCGCAAATTACTTTCCAATGCAGTTCCAAATGAATTTTAGCACAAGCAACCCAGTGGACGCTGGATTCTTTCAGTGTATTTGACCCTTTTCTAAATTTGCCTGTATAATGTCTTATAAATGACCAGTCAATATATTGAAATAGTGGGGGCATGGTTGAGCAGCCTACGGATGCAGACGTAAAGTTCTGCTGCTCCGCAGGGGCTGCTTTATCCTGATATTAAAATCCTGTTTTGACGGTGCAAACCTCATTTTGCTTCAAGTGGAATGAGGGGGGAAAGTCTCTTCCTCACCCCTTAGAAATCCTGGTAAAAATCGGGGTTTCCTATACCTTCCTGTGACCATGAGAACTGAGCGGGCCTGTGGTGATCTGAAGGAGGACCGCTGAATGGAGATGCGTCCCTGCACCGCGCCACTGAGGGGGAGGAGATGCAGAACATTGACTAAAGAGCTTGCCGGCCCGAACACGCACTAGGCACCACAACTCGACCTCAGACAAGAGCAGCACATAGAGGGATATCTCCGGAGCCCTTGCCTCATCGGTGCGAAGAGTCTGACGGGCGCTATCAGAGGCCCGACGAGACTGTGATCGGTGGCAGCCACACACCACCTGCAACACACACTCCTCAAAGGCTGGAGACGCACTGAATCCTGCTGCTGAGGGACTCTAACTGACCTGCAGGTGAAGAGGGCAGAATGGCTGGGACGCAGGCAGCAGGAGCGTCCTGCCCGACTCCTGCGTACTTCCCAGTTTGAGGGATAATGCCTTCGCAAACCACTGCCACGCGGTGGAGCCCCTTTTGAAGTACTGCAACATTGTGAGGGAGGTGGGGGACCCCGGATCACCGCGGCAATCAGCCTGACTCCCACCGACAAGTGTGGGCGGGAGTGAGATTGGCCCCCAATGGAAACGTGCAAAACTGCCTTGGGACCAGCCATCAAGCAGCGTTGCGCCTTAGGTGTGGAGGGTGTACTTCGGCCCGGGGACCCCCAGCGGCCACGACTAGTAGCCGAAAGACAGAGTGGAGCACATCTCATCGGGTCCACAAATACTGCCGCAGAGTCCTACCTGTGGCCTACCTCGGGGACCCAGCGTGGAAAACACTGGTGGATCCGGGTGATGGAGGAAGACCGGGGACCACGAGGAGTGCGACAGCCATATTAGCGGCAACCCCATACATGGCGACTCAAGTGCCATACCTGCCCTGGCCCCGGGTGGAGGCTGGGCACTGTAAGCGAGGTGGGGAAGACATTGGAATGTAAGCCCCCACCCCCCTGTGTAGGACAGAGGTCTTGCGGGACCCCCCCCCCAACAAAGCTGGGCCATGAACAGAGAGGCTTGGCCGAGCAGGCCCCCCCTCCCTTTCTTAATGCTGAAGACTCCTCTAATGCATTGAGAGGGCCTGGGCCGGCGGCACACAGTACCAGACACCTGCTTTAACTACGCTACTCCGCCGCTGCCACAAAATACAACGTGGCCCGCTAAGCAGACAGGGCATCAACAATGTCTCTTTCTCCAGCATGGGGTCTGGCATGGATTCACATGCTCATGAATATTCCCTGTCGTCAGGCTGGGAATCCTGTATCAGTTTCGTTTCTGATCTGTCTTTCGTAGTAATAACCAATCACTGGTCCCTGCGTCATGCTGACCACAGCCAATGATTGCCCTCTACCTAAGCACCGCCTCTGGCAGCCATCTTCAGATTTTTACCGCACGTTCATGTGTTGGGATCCTCGTGCTATTGCTCGCGAGTGCTATTTAGTGCTATTTTTTTACGTTTTTTTCTCAAAACTTCGTTTTTTCCGGTCAAAAGAGCCTCAAGCTCCACCGACTCTCCATCCGATCAACGGGGACCCGTGTCGGATTCGTCTGCGCCCCTCAAGGGTGAAGATTCCGTCGAGCTACGTTTTGGAGGACTCCAGAAGCTTCTCAGGCCCGGACATGGCCCAGGAGAAGGGAAGCACGACGCCCGGAAAGCTGTTCAGGGTCTGCCCTGGATGCCAGCTGCAGAACGTCTTTAAGGAGGACGAACACTCCTTTTGTCTCTACTGCTTACATGAGGACAAGACGCACGTGGAGAAGGACTGTGCGTTTTGCGGCAATATGTCGGAGCGGACCATGAAGGACCGCCACCAACGCCTCGCCAACTGGCTGGAAGGGAAGAGCCCGTCAGGCGAGAAGAAGAGGAAGAAATCCGAGCGGTCTTCTAAGACCTTTGAGGACGCCCCGGCGACGGGGGTCCAACACAAGGCCAAGCACCGCGAGTCCGCTGGCACCGGGAGCGCCGAACGGTCGGGCTCTACGGGCACCAGGCAGGGCGCACCCTCCCTGGCACCTTCAGCCACGAGCCAACGCTCTGGGTCGGGTAAGAGGAAGGGCGAGCACCCGGCGAAGCTCCTGGAGAGGCCCTGGTCGAGCTCGAAGGCCCCATCGGAGGGGGAGCGAGGCAGTGTCCCCCCCCCCCCTCAAGGATAAGGCGGTGAGCGCACCTAAGGTGGTAAAGGCCTTAATCCATCCGGCCAAGCCCTCTATCGATGCTGCCGCGGCGGCCCTGGCTCAGCCTGTGGAGGCTACACCAGTGGTGGCGACCTCGGGGCTCAGAGTCTCCCTGCCACCTCTGAGGGAGTCCTCTTTTGTGCCCATCGATAGGACCCCCGTGAAATCCCCGGCGGGGAAGAAAAAGGGGGGGCAGGGCGTCATCGTAGATTCGGCCTCAGAGGAAGAGCTGATCGAGGTCTTAAGCCACAGCCTCTGCGTGGATGAAGACCGGCCCGTCGGGATGGATCCTGACGCAGGTGACGACGACGGCGTCGAGGGTGCCAACGGGGCCCCTGATCGCCCGTCGGATTCCCCTCTGCCAGCGCCGCAAGACAACTCGGCGGCCATTTTGTTGGCTATACAGTCCTTATGCTCCGAGATAAGGACGAGACTACCGTTGCCGACGGAGGAGCCTCTCCCGTCGGGGGATCCTGAACCGGGACCTTCAGGTGTTCCCCCTCCCAAGAAAAGGATTCACCCTCCACCTCCTTTTCAGCCATCGCGACCCGTCCAGCCCTCCTCCCCGTCCACCCGAGGGGATGATACGGGGACTGACACGGCAGCGACGGGTACGGACGACTAGGTATACGACGAGGATCTCCCGTCTTCACCTCCCACCAGGGCCTCTCCGCCCGACGAGATTGGATCGTTCCACTCCATGATCGCCAGGGCATCCGAGCTTTTCCAACTCTGCCCTGAGGAGAAGAAAAAGGAAGGATTCCTTTATCAACGGCGCGAGGCCAAGAGGAAGATGGTCCTCGCGGTGCCTCTACTGGACGACATTTGGGATGAGGGCCTCGCCCTCCTCAAGAACCCTTCCACGACGCCAGCTAGAAGAGACCGGTACGAAAAGAAGTACCGGGTCCCGGACTCGCCCCCCCTGTGCCTCCGGGCGCAGCCTACCCCGGACTCCGTCGTCTCCGCGGCGGCCAGGAAGAAAGCGGGGGGGGCTGCGGCCTCCACATCGACTTCCCCACCGGGGAAATTGGACGCTATGGGACGCAGGGTCATCTCGTCTGCAGCAACGACGATTAAAGCGGCCAACGCCTTGGCTATCTGGGCCCGCTACGACAGGGAGCTATGGTACAAACTGGCTCCCCTGCTGGACTTCCTACCGGACGACAAGAGGGCGGATGCCCTGGAGATCCTACAGGAAGGTGAGGTGGCGTCGGACCACGCCATCACTATTGCGACGGACATCGCCGACACTGGATTTCGCCAGTTGGGCAACGGCGTGTGCCTTAGGCGGCGTGGATGGCTCAAGGCTACGGACTTCCTTCAAGATGTACAGACCAGAGTCCTGGACATGCCGTTCGATGGGAACAACCTGTTTGGGAAAACAGTGGACGATTCCCTTCAGGCCATTAAAGCGGACACTGAGACGGCCCGGGCCCTTGGGGTTCTACAGCAACGACGGACGCCCTTTCGGAGCAGCGGAGGCAAGGGCGCCTCCAAAAGTTCCGGCGGCGGTTTCTCTACCTACCGTCAAGCGGCCCGCTCGTCGTCTCAGGAGGCCTACAGAGGACGAGGCAAGTCTGGAGAACCCCGCCGTCGTCGCCAAGGAGGTCAAGGCGGCAAAGCCTCGTCGAAACAGGATTGAACCGGCCGTGGGGTCGGGCCCCCACCGAAGCACCCCGGTGGGAGGCCGGCTGGCGAGCTTCGTCAGCGTGTGGGAGTCCATCTCCACCGACCGTTGGGTGCTGGACGCCTTGGCCCGGGGCCACGCGCTCGAGTTTCAAAGAAGGTGCCCGCGAGTACCCCCCGTGGCCAGGAGAGAGCTTCACGTCCCTCAGCTTCTCCTGGAGGTAAAGGCGTTGCTCAGGAAGGGCGCCATCGAACTCAACTCTCACGGACCTGGGATTCTCCGTGAACTACGCCAAGTCCCACCTGGTACCCGCGCAAAACGCACTGTTTCTGGGAGAGAAGCTCGACACAGTGTCCCTTCTGGCCTCCCCGTCGGAGGAAAGGACCAGGTCCATCCTGGGCAAGGTACAGCGGATGTTAGTTTCCGACGTGGCCAAGGTGAGGTCCATCAAGTCCCTCCTCGGAATGATGTCCTCTTGCATCTACCTCATTCCCATGTGCAGGCTCCGGATGCGCCCGTTGCAGGAGTTCCTGGACGCGCGCTGGATCCAAACAACGGGCGGCTTCGAGGAGAGGATCACACTCGACGAGAGTTTCCGCCGAGCGGTCCGGTGGTGGGGCACCCGCGCACATCTGACGGCGGGCATGGACTTCCAGACCCCAGACCACCAGGAGACAGTGACCACGGATGCCTCCCTGGACGGGTGGGGAGCGCACACCAAAAATCCTCTGGCTCCCGACGGAGAAGTCCCTCCATATCAACGTCCTGGAGCTCCGTGCAGTGTTCTGGGCCCTCAGGTCCTTCCTTCCGTCCCTCAAGGGCAAGGTGGTGCGGGTCTTCACCGACAACACCACCACCATGTTTTACATCAGGAAACAGGGCGGAACCAGGTCCCCAGCACTGTCCAAGGAGGCGCAGGACCTGTGGCATTGGGCAGTCGCCCAAAGGATGTTTCTGGTGCCGTTTCATCTGGCAGGGATAAAAAACACCATCGCCGACTCACTCAGCAGGGAGCTGCGCTCGTGCCACGAGTGGGAACTACGGCAGGATCTAGTGGATCGCCTCTTCCGACGGTGGGGCACACCCCAGATCGACCTGTTCGCGACGGCGACGAACTCCAAGTGCCGGAGGTTCGCCAGCAGGTTTCCCCAGGCAAGGAGCATGGGCGATGCTTTCTCGTTCCCCTGGGAGGGCCTGTTCCTCTACGGGTTCCCTCCTTTGCCACTGCTAATCCGGCTCGTCAACCAGCTCAAGAGGTCACGGTGCAGGATGATCCTCGTCGCACCTGCGTGGCCGAGGCAGATATGGTTCCCGGACCTTCTGGACTTGTCAGCGTCCCCGCCAATCAAGCTGCTGGTGGACGCGGATCTACTCTCAAGGGAAGGAGGCGCCATCCTCCACCACGACCCGAAATCGCTGAACTTGCAGGCCTGGCTCCTGCAGCGCTAGAGTTTGGAGGATACGACATACCGGCCGACTGCAGAGAGGTTCTTGCAAAGGCCAGGGCATCCTCGACTCTTAAATGCTACGGACACAAATGGAAGAGGTTCTCTGTCTGGTGCCACGCACAGAAGATTAACCCTCTACGGATTACGGCTCCCCAGGTACTGCCGTACCTGCTGACGCTGGCCAAAGCTGGATTGGCACACGCGTCCATCAAGGTTCATCTTGCTGCGATCTCCCGATACACCAGAACCACGGGCCGGATGTCCCTGTGGTCTCATTGTCTGGTGAAAGAGTTCATGAAGGGACTGTTCAGATCGTTCCCGCCGGTGAAGGCGCCGGCCGAGCTCAACGTGGTGCTGACCAAGCTCATGGGACCTCCGTTCGAGCCTCTGCACTCGGCCCCGTTGAAGTTTCTGTTGTGGAAAACAGCGTTTCTTGTGGCCATCACCTCCGCACGACGGGTGGGAGAGATCCAGGCCCTTTCCTGCATGGCCCCGTACTTGACTTTTCACGACACGAGGGTAGTGCTCAGGACGCACCCCTCCTTCATGCCCAAGGTACCGTCGGACTTCCATCTCAACGAACCCTTGGTGTTGCCTGTGTTCTTCCCGTCGCCTTCGTCGCCGGCTGAGAGGACTTTGCACTCGCTGGATGTGGCTAGAGCGCTGAAGTTCTACGTGGACCGCACAAAGTGTTTTCGGAAGACGTCACAACTCTTTGTGAACTTTGGACCTGTCAATCAGGGGAAGGCTCTCTCGAAGGCTTCCATTTCCAGATGGCTCTCCGGCTGTATCATGTACTGTCATCGGTTGGCAAACCGACCGCTGCCTGGCCGTCCGAGAGCCCATTCCACCAGAGCGATCGCAGCTACCACGGCGTTCCTTTCTGGTGTGCCCCTGCTGGACATATGCAGGGCTGCTACGTGGAGGTCGACGCACACCTTCACGAAATTCTACTGCGTCGATCGGGATTCCAGGGAGGAGTCCAGGGTCGGCCAAGCAGTGCTGCGCAACCTGTTCGCCTGAGGTGAGCCTGGTGAGGAGGTAAGATGCTTAATGTTGAGTTTGATGTAATGCTTAATGTTGAGCCTTTGCCACCTCCCGTGGTTGTGCATGTGTGTACTGCTATGTATTCTTTATTCATGAGCATGTGAATCCATGCCAGACCCCATGCTGGAGAAGGAACAAGTTACTTACCTGTAACTGTTGTTCTCCAGCATGGGTCTGGCATGGATTCACATGCGAACCCTCCCGCCTACCCCTCTGCGGCTCTTCACTTGGTCATACTGCCACTTCACGTGCTTCCAAATCTGAAGATGGCTGCCAGAGGCGGTGCTTAGGTAGAGGGCAGTCATTGGCTGTGGTCAGTATGACCCAGGGACCAGTGATTGGTTATTACTACGAAAGACAGATCAGAAACGAAACTGATACAGGATTCCCAGCCTGACGACGGGGAATATTCATGAGCATGTGAATCCATGCCAGACCCATGCTGGAGAACAACAGTTACAGGTAAGTAACTTGTTCCATCTGAGGCGCCTAATAGACTGGTGACTGTTAATGAAGGCTAGGTGATATGTCCACCCTGGCGCACCGGGAGGAAACAACACGAGAGAAGATGCTGTGGAAATGCCGCGCCAACGAATAAATATGGCGCCCCATGCGGCATATTCTCTCCCCCCAGGCCCCTTATTTATTTTCCACAGGCCTTAGCAACAGGCCACAACTGGTGACAACAGTGGGACCACTTATCTTGAGGTGCAGGAACACCTGAGCACTATATAGCACCAGCTCAGCCTGTTGCTTCTGGGTTCCCCAGCTGAAGCTGAGAAATGGCGAAGGATAAGCCACGCAGAGGCGCAGTGCAAAACAGCATTGAGAAATATACCATGGTTACCCAGTCAGTGACCACCGGACTGACAGATGACATAGGGGCGGGGCGATGCCACGACGACGGGGGGGGGGCGCAAACCTGGTCCCTTCGCTCACTGACCACACTAGGGCATCGGTGGAGACCAGAATTGATTGCCTTGCTTCTGAAGTTTCCTTACGACGGGACCTGAAAAACTTGTCAGCCCGAGTAGGGGAAACCGAACAAAGAATATCCGACACCAAAGACACCGTCAAGAAAATGGAAGACCTCCTGGAGCAAATGGAGCAAAAACTTACCATATTGGAGAATAGAGCAGAAGAGACCGCGAAGGGAGATCCCGCCGCAACAACCTCCGCATACTTGGCCTTCCAGAAAGAGAGGAAGGGCCCTTCAGGGAATTTTTTGGGGAAAACTGGCTCTCAGACCTCATGGCCCCTAAAAAAAAAAACTCTTAACATTTGTCATTGAGCGCACTATATCCCAGCCGGCAGGCCAATTCTAGGGGCCCCACCGCGCATGGTGATCGCCAGACTCATGAATTATCAAGACCGTGATACACTTCTACACATGGCGAGGGCGACTGGTCCAATCACATATAAGGGCAACCGAATAGGATTCTTCCCTGATTATACAAGAGAAGTCCAGAAGGCACGACAATCTTATGACTCGGTGAAGAAAAAAAATCTCGTCCCTGGGCATCAAATATGTGCTTTTTGTTCCCCCTGCTACCTTCAAGCTGTACCATAACAGCAAGTTTCACATGTTCCACAACCCCCACAAAACCTGGGAATGGCTTGAGACACAGGTCCTCTCAGTCCCACATCCAAACTGACCAAAAGACTGCACACCCTGAAAGGAGGACACAGGCTGCACACAGATTTGTGAGCAAGACACACCAACACGCAAAGAAGATGATAGTCGGAGACCGCTGGAATGCATGAGACACCTGAGGCTTGCCGGCGCAGGGGAGGCTCTGCGAGAAATCGAGGGAAGGCTTGGGGGGTGGGTTTGACTCCCCTCCTCCCCTCTGGTGGGTAAGGTGCTGCACCTCCAAAAATAGAACCCTAAATTTGGCAGCCCCGGATGGGCGGGAATAGAAACAGACAGCCTTCAAGGTCTCCCCATTTAGGTTTCTATGTGTTCAAAGTTATGTGGGCAACGGGTGCTTCTGGTTTGGGGGGGGGGGGGGGAGTACAGGGTGGGGAGAGTTCAGGGGGGATGGTTGTTAGGACGAGGGAGAAACTGGTCTAAATGTTCAAATTACACAGAGAGAAGATACACAATAAAGCACCCTCTCTGCTCAGATTGCATGTGAGAGTTCAGGGTTGACGAGTTAGCAAAGTTCAACTGTTGAGGTTTGAATTATATGAATGTGAAGCAGCAGCAGGGTTTACATGGAGCAAACACCAGGGATTGACGGGGGTTGCAACACCTGACGTGAGGGAAACCCCATGAAACACAGTATCCTCCATTAGCGTGCAACAACTAGGAACACACTGACAAGACACTGGTAGGACGGATCTCCCTAATGACCTGGAACATTAATGGCCTGGGGTCCTGCTTTAAACGGAAGCTGACACTTCAATATCTTAACCGACACTCCCCTGATCTGGTCATCACAAAAACGCACTTAGTGGGCGCTAGTTGCGGGTTCTTCATGAGGTCTAATTACCCACACACGTACTAGCCCGGGTTCTTGAGGGGTTCCAGGGGCACAATCATTCTTCATAAACGTGTGCCATTCCAGGCTAAGAAGGTGATAGTGGACCCACGGGGTAGGTTTGTGGTGGTACTTGGGGAGATCTTGGGGCCTCATTGCAGCCTACGCACCTCCCACACTAACGGTGGAACTTTTCAATGAGATACAAACAATAATGATAGAGGAACGGGCGGACTCGTGGGCAGGGTTTTTAATGAGGTCATGGAGGTTGCTCAAGACAGATCGCATAGAAGCAACAGTGCTGAAGATGCTCTGACCAAATTGTACATCTTTGTGGAAGCAATGGGACTATTAGACACATGGAGGGCACTGCACACATCGGACATGGGGTTCTCATTTTACTCCAATACACACAAGTCATTCTCCACACTAGACTATGTATTCACTCCCAAGAATATGGCCCAAAGGTTGATATCGACAGAATTCCTCGGCATCTCCTTGGCCCTCCGCCAGCAACACACTAAGGAGGTTGTCGAGGCGGAGAATCAGGTGGTTAGACGGGAGGAAGAACTGCTAGAAGAAGGCACTCGTGCTGCTCACAAGGCCCTAATAACAACCCAAGAGGTGTTGAGGTACACGGCTATGGATAATGCCGAGTGGCCCACTGGTCTGTCCAGAGTCAGATATACGAGAGAGGGGACAAAGCAGGGAAAACTCCGGCCTGGTTAGAGAGACAGGAGTTTATTAGTGGGCAAGTGCAAGCCATTCGAGTGGATGAGGGAGATAGGTTGACAGAGGACCCCGACATCGCAGCGGCCTTTGCCAGCTACTACGAGCAGATGTACTTCCCACACACCCCCGCCACCAAGCTGGGGAGCCCATAGCAGACACCTCAAATTTCCTTTATTCAATTACTCTCTCGGCTCTCTAGTCAACAGGCTGAGCTACTCGATACAGAGAAATCAGGGAGGAGGTTGGAGAAGCACTGCTGCAGTTGCAGTCAGGGAATACTCCCGGCCGAAACTTCTTTCCTGTGGAAGCGACTGAGCGGGGACACCATTGGGGCACATGCACCGCATGTTTCTCTGTAGCAGGGAGCAAGGCATGCTCTCCCCGGACCTCCAGAAGACATGTATCGTAATTCCTAAATCTGGAAAAACCCCGGACCACTGTGCCTCGTACAGGCCCATATCATTAATAAACCGGGAAGCAAAAATCCTGGCTCGAATACTAGCCAACAGAATGCTCGGGGTGATTGACATGCTGGTCCACCCCGATCAGTGCGGCTTTATCCCCGATCCCTGTCCATACTCCGTTTCAGTGCTGGGCTTTGTCTGTCTGTGCATTAAGATCATTCCAAAGCTAGACTATTTCCTGAGGCTTAATTTACAACCGGTACTGGACAGATTCGAGAAGGATGCTTTACACTGGCAGTCCCTCCCAATGTCACTACTGGGAATCGCCGCATTATTCAAAATGATGATGCTTCCAAGGCTCCTGTATGGCCTGCAAAATGTCCCACTCCCCATCCCCACCGAAACCTTTGTAGCCATTAATAGGACACTGTGTACACTGCTCTGGGCTGGGAAACAACCCTGTATTGCACTTCAGACTCTTCAGCGCTCTGTATGGTAGGGGGGCATAGGATTGCCAAATATTCGTATCTACCACTGGGCTGCTCAAATTGGAGTGATCAACGAGCAAATTTCAAGGTTTATACAATTTCAAAATGCTGTTTATCAGCTTGGTCTTTTGGTCAGCAAATCCAATTTGACTGTTTCAAGGAAAATTTGAAGAACAAGAGTACATAACGAGTTTTAAAAAAAATGTTACCAGTGATCTTACATTTTCATATTGTAATTCATATATTCTGGATGTGTGCTATTAATTGAGCATGTTTTATTCTTTGATTAGAGGCTTAGGAAGAAGAGGAGCATAAAGTCTCATACAATTACACAAATTAATGATGTTGCTTGCCAAACCGTTGTCACTTCAGAGCAGCTACATTTTGAGGTTCCGCATGGTCCTTGCAAGATTCAATGTCATGATGCAGATATTCAGTGACTGGAAATTGAATTGATTGTCAGCAGTGAACAGATGTTCGTGGCCAGTTGTCTGGCTGGCAAAAGGCTCTGGCTTGCTGGTGATACAGTGACACAGTCCTGGTTTTTCTGCTAAATACTGCATTTAACACTTCCAAGACATGGAAACCAAAAATATAGCTAGTTCAGTTGTTGTGCAAGTATCTGAATGTACATCTTCTTTTGCCATGGAGAAATATGATTTCATTAAATCCAATCAACTTATGCAATCCAGAGGGATGCAAATAGACCTGATAGCCACTGACAGGCACAAGGTGACGCAAGAGCAGTTCCCAGACATAAAGCATCAATATGATGTATGGCACATCGCAAAATACATTTGAAACAAATTACAGCTGCTGGGAAAAAAGGCTACAGAAAACATTTTAAAGTGGTCCGTCTATCAGCAACCGTCTTTGGTGGAGCTCAAAAACTTATGATGGATCTGTAGATCTTCTGCTTGTAAAATGGCATTCATTGATGCCCCATGGTTCTAACACGTACTCTTCGAAAGAAAAAGAAAATGTTAACGAATTTGCACATGGACCATTGAGAAAGGAGCAGGAGCGTAAGAAGAGTGTAAGAAAAGGTGGTTTGTTCCAGGCTCCCCTCTTCACACAGGAATTTTGTGGCTCTATTCACAACGTTTAACAAAGCCAGTTTCAAGCTTTTGCACAGTGTTTGGAAACTGTTTTCATTGTAATAGTACATGGTATAGTATGTCACTTGAGATGCAACTGTTAATTTTTAATTAATTACCGTTTGTGCAGTAATATCACTAGATAAGCCCTACATTTTGTATTTATTACCATCAATTTGATTTTTTATTACGACAATACATGGCAGTCTGATTATTTAAAGTATATGACTCAAATGTAGAAGACTGGTGAGTTTAAAACCAACAGTTACCAGGAGCTCATTTTAGCTCACCCAGGCCAACTAATGTAAAACTATAAACTAGCTCCTTGTTCCCTAGTGGTAGCTCCTGGTGACCGGTTACTGCTGGATACCCAGGCGCTGCTTATAATTCCTGCTTATCCAATCCTAATTTTGAGTCCTATTTGTAACTAACTCACAATAGTTGAAGAAGCTAGGCAGAAAATTGGAGCTACAGACATGCAGAAACTCAATGGCTCCAGAGTTCCGGCCCTCTCCAGGCTGGACTACTGCAACAGCTTCCTCCTCAGAAGAAGATTCTCGAGACCCAACGTTTCTCTTCTTCCTGTCCCCCACTAATGCCCCCTCTGTCGCATTGACTGGCTGCCTGGTCCCTTCTGGCTCCAGAGGGCATCAGACCCTCCTTGGCCAGTATACCGCAGCACCCTGTCTTCCTGTCCCCCCACCCAACCTATACTTGCCTTTCCCCTGAAAGGTCTGGCAGGATGTGCAGCTCTACCAAGCCTGGTCCACCCATACACGTGCTTCGCTGGTCATCACTTCCTGCTTCCCCTGCCACTTGCCCACCTGGCCTCCCGTTAACACTTGCCTAACCCCATTGGCCCTCTTCTCCGCCCCCTGCACTTGTATACCTCTTGCCTCGCACCTCTCCCACCCTAGCATTTTCCCTTAGGCATGACCTACATCTCCCTTCACCCTCCCGCTCCTTGCACTTCTTGTTACTGCTCTTGCACGAACGAATGACACAAGGCCTCGTAGGACTGTTATCGTTATTTCTTCCCTTCCCCAAAACCACCCCCACTGACCCCTGTTTGTCTTGTGGTACCTTGAAACACCATTTTCTATATAGGCGCTTTACAGATAACCAATAAATAAAATACATTTAAAAAATGAAGTCTAACCTTGCTGCAAAGTAGGATCCTGATAAGTGGATTTAGATTGCAATAGACAAAACGGTGTGTGCCACAGTGTTCGCCAACATTGAAATAACGAGCAAAGGAATATGTCTTGCCAATGTGCACTATGAACATGCGCCTGTGGCCTTTGCACGTTTACATCTTGCTGTGGAGGCCCACAAGTGGAGGACAACCAGAAGCGCCTGCATCAATGCAGAAATCAATATTATTGCTAGAATAGATATACACAGAAACCAGTAAGCCTTTTAAAACTGCACTGACTCGAGGCCTGCTGGAATTTGCGAATTTTATTGATGTAAACTTTTTTTCTTTTTATTGTTGCTCGTGTGCACGTGTTACCCTGGGAGCAACAGTCCATCCAGCCTGGTGCAAAATCGCACCTTCCCTTCCCTGTCCGTCCATGCCGTCTCTCTCTATATATATATATACCCCCACCGCTTTTCATTCATCTATATTCATAAATCTGTATTTCATGCTGTAACTGTCTCTATATGTCAAGTATGATTACTGAAATGAGTTTGTGCGTTTATAATCCGCACTGATAGTGGATAGCAAATAGCTACTTTAATAACAGCAATACATACTTATCAGGTCTTGGGTACTAGGTGCATAGAGTACTGTTGAAATGGGTTGAATAGTCCCAATAGTTAAATTATTTTACCAATTGACAGAATTGGCAAAGTTTTTGTTTGTGGCTCAAGATGTAAAAGCCTGTTTTCCTGATGTGTATTTGGTTTGTTTATTTCAGAAAAGAAGTGGCCCACTTTGGCCCAAAAAACTGCCTCACACTATTATTTTGGCTTTTTTTTTTCCTCTGACATTGCCCTATTGAAATATAGGGAAATCCGAGCCTGTCTGCACCTCACCTAGGGTCATCTTTGAAAGAATACGTAAATGCTGTTGGGACCAGGTGTATTGATACCGTTCAAATGGAAGTACATATTTTCATATGTGGCTAACTTGAAATATTTCGTTGTATTTCACTGCACAACTTGCCATTTAATATTGGTCATTTTTGTGGCATGTGTTCCCAGAACAAAACTCTGATACGCTGTGAATGCTGGCTGAAGGGGTGCATTATTTGTCCTTGAATCCACAGCACTAACAATTTGAAGCACAAAATTTGTTGAATATCCACCAAGAATTGATGAGATTCACTATATTGAAAGCTTACGCAGGAAAGTTATGTTTTTATTACTGAGAGCTTTCTTTCTAAACGGTTGGTTGTCCATCACATAGGGAGAATGGAGACACAATGTAAACAAAGTTTTAAATAATTATGCAAGTTAGGATGGCAAGCGTGCTGTATGCTCCATGATTAACGTTGTGACAGATGAATGTTCAATTTCGTGCAAATAGACATTGTACGTGTTAATTATAACTTAAATTGATACTTAACATAAATATGTTCTGTCAATCTATATACAGTTATAGATTGGGTACAGAAATATTTTTGCATTCTAGATTTTACGTAGTTATATTATATCGATGTGCGCCTGTCATGGGTACAGTTTACCGGTAAACGGCTTCTTCAACCGTAATTGGACTGCATCTGTGATAACCATTATCTGGAACTATCGCCAGACTGCAATCTGTCCTTTTGCAGTTGCAATAATGAGGAGCAACATGGCAGCTTATAGGTTCTGAAAACGTGCGGATGTGAAAGTGTTGCATTGGAACTTGAAACCACTAATTTCTTCTCTGTAATGGAATGCCATGTGCGTTGATCAGAAATCGGCGATGCAAGAGTATTACTTCTATGAAGAATGCAAAGGGATTGATTGATTGATGAACGGAATCCACATAAAATCACTGTTCACAGTTAAATTAAAAATGAGAACCGTGCGATGTTCGCTAGCTATAACCTCTATTGGAAAATGTTACCCATGTTTCCGTGGACTTAGAGGTAATTAAGTGTTATCTCAAAATTAAGTGTTTGTTACGCCCTCGACTATTGCTTTTTTTCTTCATTTTCTTTTTCATTTTTGTATGAAGAAACAAATATTTTGCGTCTGTTGTGGATATGTGTGTTTTATGTTCCTGGTTCTGCGTTAGATACCGTTAGACGTTGTTGAGGACAGGCTACGTTTAGCTACACTGGCCACTAATGTCATTAAAATAGGTGGAGCTCATCATGAGGGTCTATTGATGCCAGCGTTGGTGGCGGGTGATCTGAATTAGTGCTGCGAGGGCACTTGAATTTAGGGTGATGGATCAACGGATAGGATTAACACAAGATGGCGGTACACGATCTGTCGTTTTCGCAGGTCTTAAAGTGAGAAAACATTTTTTTTTAATCGATTGATGTATGCTCTAAAATACATGCCCGATCGATTATGCAAATAAAACATCTGACCGAACTACCCCTTTAATAGCGTGACATCCCCATTACCGCCTGTCTCATCTTTCAGTTGTGTCCAAAGGACACAATTCTTATATTTTGAGGATGTCTTTTGATGATTACTATTCTAGCAGTGTATCATTAATTTGTGTATTATAATATTTGGGTCTTCCCTGCAGTGCACCACTAACGCAAAATGGAAATGTTTTCCTAGTTTGGCAATCAAATTGGCTGATTCTGTCTCTTGTGAAGAATTAATAAAACCAAGCAATTTACATCACATTTCGGAAAGCTGCTGTTATTGAATTATCTTCTTTTTTCTTTTTGTTTCCAGGTCCTTCCCAGATTTAACACTAAAGGAGAAGTAATTAGGGCACAGATCTTGAATGTAAGCTGGTCCGCTGATCATAGGATTATTGATGGAGCAACAATGGCCCGTTTCTCCAATTTATGGAAGTCGTACTTGGAGAACCCTGCATCCATGTTGCTAGATCTCAAATGAAGACTTGGCACATTAATGAATATTCTGGGATGAAGGCAGGCCTCTATAAAGCTGGCTTCGCAAGCATCTCCAAGGTTATTATGCAGCTCTGTGGTTGAATCCCGGAGTTCTTGTATGGCTTCTCAACAGGACTGTATAGTTTTCTCCTAATTTATTGTAGGTAGGGTTGTCATACCTTATAGGTCATGGTGTGCTTACTCTGTCCTAATGTGTTGTTGGGAACATTGTCAGATGGAGGCTGCCTTCTGATATCTGAGTCAAATGAACTGACAGAAACCTGCAATGCAGCTGAAAGTTTGACTTCAACTTCCTACTCTTCTGTTAGGGGTATTTTATCGCACACCTTTTTGTATGTGGGAAGAAAGATTGTTTTTATGAAACTGACTTCGGCCTCCTTCTTAAGGATTAAATGAATATCATGTACAAATAAATAAATGTACTGCTTTTATTTGAAAAGGTTGCATGCACACTGTTTGACCAATATGAGCTACCTGTGCTGCCACCACCTTATTTTCGTGTCCATCGTTGCTGATTCTGCTTTGGACAACATTTTAGTACATTGAATTCTTTCTACAGATTCGAAACTGGTTGCATACCTACATTCTTGGTGTAATCCCAACTATCAGCACTTTTCTTCTGCAAATGATGCTGTTATCTTGACCTTTTCCCTACAAACTGCGTTATGTTGGCATATAGCGCTTCATGGACTTCAAGCAGCACATTGCGTTTAGGTTGACATCCGTGCCAACTAGATTCAATGTGTTCTCAAATGTTGGAATTGGTGGTACCAGAAGACCTACGGGTCAAAATGCATTTGGTAAATTATTCCCTGCTTTTTTAAGTTACAAATTCTCAATACCCTGCCCCCTGGATTTTGGTCGGTGATTGGTGTTAAATGCAGTTATCAACTGAAATAACAGTTCCAATTAGTTCTGTATACATTTTGTTCTCTCGATGGGCACTTTCTTTTTTTTCCTCTTTTTTAAATGTTTCTAAATCGGTCTAAAATTTCGTTTCGCTACTAATAAACTGTGACAGTTTGCAAGATGTATTGTGGATGCTATGTTTAGATTCATCCGTTTCTTTACAAGCACTTTAACGCTGTGACAGATGCCATCTCTGTTTCCTTGCATGTAAGTGCTAATGAGTGTGTTGCAGTGTTGCTTGGAGTACTAAGGGCACAGATGGGACCAACATGCAAAGTAAACACACTTGTGCTTTCTTGCTGACAGTTGAGAAAAGAGAACGTTTGTTTCCAAAAAGCAAGTTGAAAGCAGCTGTGTCCATGTATTCACTATCTTTGTTATATCGGATCATTCATTGCTTGATTTGGCATCCAGGTAAAATGCTGGTAAATCATGAAAACGTCAACCTATGTTCAAAAGCATCAATCAGTATGTAAATGTTTTTATCCCACAACTAGGGAAAAATAAAGTAGTGCGGTGGATATTAAAATAATATTTTATTGATGAAGAAAAGCGCTAAGTAAACGAGGTTCCACGGTGAAGAGTTGACCTCTGAAAATGAGACTGCTTAAATTAGAACTATAGAAATGTTGGCTTTAAATCTGTACAATAACGAGCATTGCCAAAGACAAAAGGTATGATTTTTGCATATGGTTGTCCCATGCATTCCGCATTTGCCATCGTGTTGAGGGATATTTCCCTAGTTTCCTCTGATACACCAATCAAAGGTAATTTAAAAAGCCTTTTCATTGCCTAACAAAATAAATGTGTGCGCTCACATGTTCAGATCTGAAGTACGTTTACTTAATTTTGGAACAAAATCCAAACACCTATGATTATTGAGAAACCAAGAGTGCGCAAAACATTAGCTCTGCCATCAAGCCTGACTGTTTTTAAGCTGAATAGCAGAGGGGAGATTTGCGAGTGTTAATCTAGCGGTATAATCACATTTTCATATAGTGCTTCTTTCTCTATTCTCCCAGCTTATTAACATCATAATAGTGTCATTATTCAAGTTTATGATACTCCATTTATCTTCTCTGGAAGGATGAAAGGTTGAGTCGGCCTTGCTAGGATGCAAACCTGTCCAGCGGGCTAAACACATGTCTGAGATGATGCTTAGCCAGTTGGAGCTATCTGACCAGCTATTACTGCCTAGTAACCAAACATGTTCATGCTGGGCCCCCTGCATGAGTACAAGTATTATTGCCAGACCCCCAAATGTAATAACTGCTTATATTTTCTGCTACAGTTTGTCGCCATGTTTCCTTTTAAAAGAGCCTGTGCCTCGCCCCAACACTTTAATAGTTAATTTTCTTTCCTTTTGAGGTTACTGGGTCTGCTTTTCCTAAAGGGAGACGTTATTATTAAAGGACCTCCATTGCTGGTATTGTACAGTACTGGCATGAGTTTGCTAAAGGGATTCTTCTCTTTTTGTGTCGGCAGTGTTAGGCTTTTCTACAACCCGACTGGTAGCACCCCGCAGCCCAGAAACCCCCCCCCCCTTTCCCCCCAGAGGTTCCTTTCATATGTGCGTACTTAAAATATATATGGCGTGCCACTGAGCAAGGGAGAGTGTTGGTGGCCTAGGAGTTGTAGGTAGGAGAGAAAGGGGTTGGCCCAAAGGATGACTCACAAGAGTACGATGGGCCTGATTCACAGAAGTGTATTATAATATTGCAATCCCATAGGAAAACCCTCTGTGAATTGGGCCCTTAATGTCTAATGTTGCGTTTCATGCTGGGGTTACCAGCTGTTGGGGAAGGTTTCTCTTTAGGCAACTTTGCTTCCATGTTCTATGGACCCCCAAACATTTGCTGTTGTCTTTGTTAACCTGTCCTGACATTTTATAGCGAAGTGAAGCCTTCAGCTTCACTCCCCTGCCCTTTTTGCTCATTTTTTCATGGGGAAACGGATCAGTCCTTCAGACGATCAGCACTTTCCCTTTTGTCTTTTTACCTATTTTGGTAACTTTTTTATTTTTAACAGTGCTCACAGCTTACAATGCAGTGGGGTTACTTTTGTATCACCATAGTCTTTTACACTTGGGATATTTGATTACTTTTATATGTGCCTAAAGACAAGCTGGTAGCAGCACATAGATTTTGCCAATTTTTGCATCATTTTTTGTGCACACATTTGGCGAGGGGTCCTAAAATGGCCGTGCCACGAGACCTTTTTCCTGTCCTTTGGCCATATTGTTGTTTGGCCTTCCTTCTGCCTCCTCAGGTCAGGAAATCATTTAAAAGGTCTTGCACTTGCCGGGTAAAGCTTCTGCTTCGCAGTCTAGGAATGTCTTGTGTGTGGCCCAGGTAGTGGGTGAGTTTGTTTGGTCCCGCTCTGGAAGGTCGTCTTCAATCGTTACTGGAAAGACACCTGTTGTCACTGTGCGCTTGCTGTCACTGGAACACGCTTTCCCCTGTCTGGTGAAGTGTCCTGAAGAGGGCTGCATTGGAGCATTCTGCATTTCTTCTTCGGAAAGGGTTGCACTCTGCTCCTGGAACCGACTGGAAGAATCCCTGCACCCGCAGCTCCTGTACACCACCTACCGGATCCAACAGTATAAATCCTACATCCAGTCATACATAGTCACCTGGGGAAAATCAGAGTCAGGGGGTAAGTAATTGCAATGCATTCTCCTCCCCCTGTTGTCATTAGAATAAACTTTGGTTATTCCAATCTATTGCTTTTTGATCGTCAGATCTAAAAGATGGGAAAACCCTTTTACTGACCTGTTAACTTGTTGAAATATCTTCTCGAACATTTTCACCACCACAAGAACTCTTCCTACATCTGTCACCTCTCCTAAGCAGAAGCTTTGTGACGTTTGGGCACAAGACTCCATACATGCTAGGGATTGGATTTATAAAGTTACGGATTCATTCTTGTGAACTATTTTCATTCTACTGCATCACTATACAACTTTTATTTGACCAAGTTATTGTATGCATTCCTGAAAACCTAACAGTGACTGTATATATGTTTGATAACTGAGAATTGTGTGATATTACTACCTGCTTGATACATTTTTCTAGTGTGTGTTTGGGCCTATAATGGAGTAATTGTGTACTTACCTGGTTAAACTGAGTTGGTGTGTGCTTCACTGTGGGTCACTGACCCCACTTGCCTTCTCCTGAGACTAGGCCTTGACCACTCTCCACGCGTACATTGATTGGATTTGGTTAACGCCTAAAGAGTTCCCCTGTTTACTACAAGTAGGGTTACCCCCTAAAACATATCCACCAGGGCAGATTCTAGAAATCCCTCTTAACACCAGCTAGATAGGATTCATACATACAAGCCATGGATCCTAACAAAGCCTGGTGACCCTCCTTAGTAATATGCGGCCATACCTTGTCTCTACGGTTAGCTCAGGTTTTTCTGCCCTAGGTCACACGTGCCCGACTAGGGCATTTCGGGTATGTTCCCTTTGTTCATGGTGATTGTCTTTATCTGATAAGTAAGAGAACTTCCTATCGGAAAGACCTGATGGATCCTCAGATGTGAGAGCCAGAGAAGTGAACCTTTGTCTTACTTAGCCATTTAGGTGGACAGTCTATTGAGGCAGCTGAACCATAGCCCGGGAAGCCCAGTAGAGGGGAGGAACACCGCCTATGTCCTGAGCCTTGGCGCCATCACTAGGCTATAGGCCTCCTTAAAGTGTCCTGGGAGTGCTGCTGGGGAGGTATCCTGCTGGTGGGCTCTTCTGTATTACGTCTTACATACTGGAGGTTAGATGTCACTTTCTCTAATTTGTGTTAGGTTTCCTAGAAGGAAGTCTTTCTACTTGTGCTGCTGTACTATACTCGCTACCATCCTGAGAAGATTGGTTTCATTGCTGCTCAGTAGAGGGACCTTGCCTGAAAGTTAAAGGAACAGTTCAGTGTTTCCTTGGCATCCTCCATATCCTGATAACCTATTGTGATTAATTGCCATTCTTTTGTGGGATTTCTTTTTCTTTTTTTAATTGTTCTATTTGTGTAATTCGGTTATAATCAAACCTTATACGCTTTATGAAATATATTGCAATACAAAGATAAAAATGTTAGCAATTCTTTAGTCATCATACAGTATAAACATTTTAAACATTAAAATAATCCCCCTATCATTATGTAGAAAAGTACACACAACGTGCGTGAGTAGTCTCCAACTATCACTCTGTTTATCTATTACCATAAATCATTTAATAACTTTAAATTCAGTTTGGCAGACATTAACAACCAGAGTTTCGTAATGGCAAGTGAGAGCCATAGATGTCCTTAAATACATTTTAGCCAGAAGGATTGATATGATGTGGCATTTATAACTCGCCTATACACAAGTGTTTCAAGGCGTGACGAGGTAAGGGAGGGGAACAGAGGGAAGACAGGCAGTGATCTTACTAGGCCAGGTGACATTGAGATTGTGCAAGTGCAGGGGTGGGGTAAGGCGGGAAGTGCAGGGGGATATGGGGAGAGGCAGTGCAGTACATAAGATAACCGTAAGAAAAATAAATAAAATAAGACCATAAATAATAAATAAGACAATAGATAATAAATATAAAGTGCAGCCAGGCAGACATCAGGTGTCAAGTGCTGGTAGGGGGGTTGTAGGGATACAGAAAAACAGTCCCAGAGTGCAGGGTTGAAGGAGGGCAGTGCAGGTGAGCAACTAGTGGTGAGGGGACCTGGGCCCGATATAAGAGGGTAGCCAGGTAAACCAGTGCAGTATCAGTTTCAACCAGGAGATCAGCAAGGGAGCAGGGGAGCGAAGGCAGAAACAAAGAGGAAGGTCTTGAGGTGCTTCCGGAACCGGAGATGGCTCTCCTCAAGTTTCAGAGAGGCAAGGAGGCTGTTCCAGAGGGAGGCCCCAGCAGAGGAGAGTTCTACCACCAACTTGTTGCTTGGAGAAGCGACTGACCCTGAGGGACTTGAAGGCGGATAAGAAAGGAGCTCGAGAAGGAAGATATTTAGAAAGATTGAGTAGAAGTTATTGAGGCCCCAGGCCCCAGGCGGCCTTTTGGACAATGCAGAGGGTTTTGAACTTAATCCTTGCAGCCGATGGGAGCCACTGCAGAGATTTCAGTCCTGGAGAGATACGATCCCTGAGTTGCATAGGGGGGAGAGTAGAAGCAGGCAGATTTAAAAAGAGGCTGTTGCAGTAATCCAGCCTAGAGAGAGCCAGAGCTCTGGGGGAAGGAGAGGAAAGGAAGAATACCTCTTGAGGAGGTGCAGAGGTCAAGTAAGATGAGAACACAGGGGATGTTGGAATCAAGATTGGAGAGCACGATGTTCAGGAGAGCAGTTTCCATTTTTCTGGCAGCTCTGAAGCCAGACTGATGGTCATGGAGACAACAACAGATTCAGTGTGAAGATTAAGCTGGGAGATGGCCAGCTTTTCCAGGAGTGATGAAGATTGGGCTATAGCTACCCACCCTGCCCGGCTAACTGAGGGTTTCTTAAGAAGAGGGTGCACAAGGGAGTGGTTCAGGGGGGAATGGAATCTACCAGTGGTGAAAGAGTGGTTGCAGAAGTCAGCCAGAGCATGGGGCCAAGGTGTAAATGTCGTCCTTGATAGTTTTGGATGAACCTGGTGAACCTGTTTTGACAAGACTTTCATAGATCAGACTTTTCTAGAAACCTCGTCTAGGGAGAACGGGAATGGAAGAGAAGGAGGGAGGAGAGGTGGCCAAAGAAGGGCTAGAGGAAGGGGGGAGAAAGAGAGAGAAAGAGAAAAAATGTGAATATGAGAGAATGTGAGAATGAGAAGCCAGAGCCGTGCAGGGGGCTTGGGAGGGGACAGGAGAGGTAGAGACTGCAGCAGGATTGGCCAAACAGGATTGGATTCAGAACATGTAGCAAACTTTATAAAACAACTTATTCTGTCGTGAGTCGAAACAGGACAATACAAATGTTTCAAAGTTCCTGTCGTGTTTGCTATTTTACATATATGACACTGTTGTTCGGTCCTATTTAATCCTAGTCTAGGACCAATAACCTTTATAGGGGTCCAGTGCGTTAATTCTGAATCTTATAAAAATATATCGAAGCAATTTATTAGGAAAAAATCTGATGTGCAATTTCTGTAACTGATCATGGGTTGCAAATGCAGAGTAGATTTCTATAGAAAAGTGTCTATTCTTTGATGAATCATATTATACGTTGCTCTACCTTGGACTAACATGGCCCCAGTAAGGGTTGGTCTCTTGTTAGGCACAGGGGGGGGGGCAGTGTAGATTAGCGAGAACTCCATAATCCTGGATCTTGCATTACAAGTGTTGGCAGCTTGGTGGGAACAAGTTAGAGCCCCAAATTCAGAAAAAGGGGTAGGACACTTGACATTCCACCCTGCTGGGAGGTTACAGTGACCAAGGTAACGTTCTTGAAAGGAGTTATCCAGTGACCAATGTGAGTTTTAATGAGCCTCGGCAGTGGTATACCTACAAAGGTGTGCTCCACAAGAGTACAGTGATAAGGGTGTAGCTTGAAAACACAGCCTGGCAGATGTTGACCAATGAATTATCATTCAGAAAACCCTGGTCCAGTACCATAGTGATATGTTAGAATAGCTTAGTTGAACTTGTATTGAAAGGTATCTTGCATGCATTGTGCTATTGTAAATACTTCTCATAGTTCAGCGATGGCACCCCTGAAATGGTTTGATGGAGATATTCACAAAGTATTGTGAAATTGTCTAATGGTATACTAACACTATGCAGAAAGTCGGTTCCAGAGGCAATGTACTAATAAGCAAGGAACACTGATGCAAAAGCCTCAAGATCATGCAGATCATGAGGAAACATCTCAGGGAATATAGAAACTATCTAGTTGTCTTTTTTTTTGGCAAATCATACAAGTTCTTCGGGCCAACTCACGTTTGTGATTCTTTTTGATCTTTTTTTACCACAGCCAGATACATGATAAATTGGGGCAAGGTATATAATGGGCAGGGGCGTAAGAAGGGACTGCACAGCGTCTCCCTGCGGTTTGTGGTAAAAGAAAATGGCAAATTTGGCAATCAAAATCTGCGGAGTTGCCATTTTAGAAACAAAATGTGGCAAATCTTCATAGAACCAGTTCTTTGACCATATGTTTAGGGCATGTTCTTTCAAGGACTAAGGAGGGGCCACAGCTTACTAGAACTTATCCCTTGGATGTCTTATGTCAGAGGTATGTGTATTTTTCCACACACCAAAACCACACACCCATATTCCAGAAGACGTGTTCATGAATTATGCACAGAGATGCATGCAATTAGACAAACAGATCCTTGGTAGCACTCAGAGACGCACCCTTGCACATGCAATACACAGAAGACCAATTATCCTCTACATGGACAAGGCTCTATGGGGGTGATGCGCACAGTATAAAAGACTAATAACGTAACAGACCCACTACATCAGGTCACAATTTATTAGGTGGTCCTTCTCAACTCGGGGAGTTCCTTTCCAACCCCACGCAAGGTGGTGCACACCAAAGCGCTTTTACAGATTCAACATTATTGAGGCTACCAACCTATCTCTTTACCCCAAAGAGCTATGAACCAGGCCAGTGTATAGTAAGAATATATATTTAAGGTTTGACAAAGTATAATAGAACAACCAAAACATCAGCCACCAAGGCCGTGGCACTACACAATATCACAATTTCAAATTACTTACACCAATTGACTGACTTATATTTCTAATGGACTTCAAATTTTACCTGTGTGTTGTAATATCTTTGAGATGGGCAGTCCTCACTTTACATCAGTTGTCTTGCAATTTCACCCACAAACAATATAACTCACACATTGATTGCTCAGTCTGTTATCAAGCTCTTTTCTCCCAGCAACCCCCGCCCCCAGGCATCAATTAGATATGACTCCTCTGGTTTGGAGGCAATGCACAGGGAGTGGGAATAGAATGGAAACATCGTTCTAGCTCTTTATTAAAAGGCAGGGTTTGGGAAATAGACACAATGAAAAAAAAAAAATTTAAGCTTTTTATTTGAAAGGCAAAGTTTAGAAAAGCAACTCCATGGGAAAATCGTTTTGGGATATTAGTTTGCATAAAATGCTAAAAAGTAAAGGTCCCCTCCGATTGAAAACTGATCTCTTAAAGGGCTGGTGACACTCTCTTATTATCATAATTCCCGTGCTGCGGATTGGCCAGCTCTCTCCCTCCACAATATGCCCACTGCCTGCTGAAAGGACGAGGAGTTGGGCGGTGTGGATGATGGAGGCTGAGGGAGAAAGATTCATCATCCCAAAATGACAGGTGGGTTTAACTATTCATTGTCCTTAAAAAGCTAACATGGCAGCTACCCTCATTTTTCAGATAACTGCAGACACACACATAAATATTTGAGTTCTATATTTTATGGCGAGTCAGAAAATTCCAATTGTATTTCGGCATGCCCTTCCTGGGAGGAGCTAATTTTTTTTCTTCTTTTTTTCGATTTACTCCCGAGCCAAAATAGTCACAACTGACCTTTCAAGATTCAAACCTTACTTCCATAGCCTATCACCACACCAACTTTCCATTCCCTCGGAATTATGAGAAGGCTGGGATCATAGTTGTCTTTATAACTCAGCTTGTATACATCACACAGGATTCATATTTACATGATACCGGCAGGCGTTTTTATCCCCTTTTTGAGACCAGGATGAGCTCACTGGGACATACGATTATTTTTTTTATTTTATTTAAGAAAAGGTGGTCCAATGTTAATCACATGGCCAGGCATCACGTGTCCCTCATCTTTACACAAGCCTCAACCTTTTTTTAAGATCAATTTCTGTTCTTGTGACCTGACACGAACACCCAATCAGCCAGGTCTGTTTCATATACAGTTTGAACATCCATTAGTGGCTCTGAAGCCATTTCTTGATGCTGAGGCAGCCCTGAAAATGTAATGTCTGTTGGCCACTAATGCAGAGCTAATGGGGAGACCTGACCTTAAAGGTTATCTCTGCTAGCCGTGTCCTATACAGCTCCTACAATTTTCTATCTAATTCTCTGTTATTGTTTTGTATTTCTAACTGAACCATGCCTGCTTTTCCTGGGGGGGTGGGGAGCCCACAGGTCTTGAGTTCAAATTTTCAAAGGCACAGTCCTTTCAGTTCAGTGGGGAAAACACCAAGTGCATCCATACTTCAGAAAATACAGCTGTAAATACAGCTGTAAATCGACAAGATGTGCTTACATGTAACGTTTAGCATTATATCTGGGCATGTTGTTTATAATACAATCTTTCTTTGCATACGGTTTGGACAGATATTAGTTCACTTTAGGTATTATTCACACATAGGTCACAGTTGCATAGAAAATCTAACAAATCCATTTAAATGTCAGTTTATTTTTGACAAGTAAGTGTCTTGCTCTGAAATAGGTCACTTGGCTTCACTTTTTAAATGTAAGGCATTCCTCCTTTTTATTTTTCAAAGGCACAGCATTTCAATGTATCTTTTTCCATGTGTACTGCTGCAGTTTGAAGTCTGTCAAAAGGTGCCTTTTCCCATTCATTGGGCATCATTGGCAATGTTACTGCTCTGAGTAACGTTCTGCTTCAGCTGAGTGCCTTTGCATTTTGATAAAGTTGAGTGAGGCCCATTCTCGCTCAGTTGCTAGGCCTCATGTTGTAAATCACTGTTTTGTACTGGCTTTTACATTTCAATGAGACTCTACATTAGCCAGCTTCTCTCTCACAATGGGGGCCTAACATGGCCTCTCCATCTGTGTCACTCTGGGGCTGCATTTTCACCCCGAAATCATGCAATACACACTCACACTTATCGCATGCTATGCACAGTCCTTTAAAAGCGGAGAACCCGAAAGCAGAGAAGTTGCAGATGCAAGGACTGCTTCCAAGATGCATGGTGGCCCCTGTTGAGAGACAAACATTTTATTTTCTGCTCTCTATAGAATTCATCCCAATATTTTGTGACCTTCCCTCACTGGATTGCTTTCGTTTAGTTAAAAACTGCTGAATTTAACCATGTTGCCGTCTCCGAGCAGAGGTAACTTCAAAGCTCTAGCAGCAGAAACATGTGCTCAACTGTTCCCATAAGTGTTGCCCGTTGTTTCTTTTGAAAGTCTTCGGTTTGGTCAACCACTTTCGGCTGATTCGACCACCCATGCACACATACATATGTATATGTAGGGAGAGGGAGCGGGGAGCGCATGTGGGAGAGGTTGATCCTCCCGTAACAAAAAAAGGAAAAAAAAAAGCTCTAAACCGGGTCTATCGACTAAAACTAGTTGATCAAACTGCAGACTTTCAAAAGAAAGTCGATTCAACGACGCAGAATCATGACTTGGGTGCTCAGAGCTGTGTGTGGAACCTGTGGTGTCAGGTTTGAATCCTGATTAAAGTATTCCTCTCCCTGAGGGGTATATAAACAGCTTTATAAAAAGAAGTCGAGGCCACTGCAATTTGCAGGGACTCCAGCATCCTAGTTGTAGCCCTGCTCTGCACTTGGCACCTCCAGCATCTTTGGCCATGGTGCAATGAGTGGATTGCCCATCGGCGTGCTCTTGGTCTATGGCGCTCCTTGCTGCTGGCCTGAGACCTGGATCAGGGAGCCATGGGAAGAACCTGTATGACGTGCCCCACTCACGTTGCTTTTAGTGGAAGATGGTACAGTGTTCTTGACCACCCCATGCCTCCAGTAGGCACGCCACCGTATTCCATGTAATGTGTATCCCATTGCAACACTACTTTCCATGCAGGATGCATGCAGCACGCAATGCTTGGTCCAGTGGGTATCACAACCCCCTGTCTGGATGTAGTAACACAAGTTGACCTTTTCCAGACAAATCTACTACAAAGCGACCCGTGTAACAATCCCACACGAAATCTCAGTACTATAAATTAGGTTGCTCATAACACAGCTGCTGTCTACTTGCATGCACTGAAAACGTGTTAGACTTCATGCAGTGCTCGGCATTCTTAAAGAAAAATGAGCAGCTTTTAATTACAAAATGACGGTCAAATTGTGACTCATGTGCAGATTGATGAAATAAATTCTGAAAATCACTGGAACCCTTTGCTCCTTCATCTTCCCTGTCTGAAATACATAGTATAATGAACTTCAATCCCGCTCAATAGGGAAGTCCTGCAGAGAATCTACTGACCCCCGTGTCTCCATCCCTCCAAAGCAGGGCCTGTGTGCAGGCTCCTCTAGTAACGGGGGGCATGATTACAAAGAGAAGACCACATGACATGATTGAGAATGTCAGGTTAATTGCTCGGGTGCACTCTCACTTTTAAGTCGTCTCACTTTCGGGGGTCATTTGGCCCTCGTAATCTTTAAGCGTTTCCCTGTGAAGGTAATAGTTTCTCAGCAATGTCACTGTTCATCGGTATTTGCACCACTGAATATTTCTGTGATGTATTCTAATTACATGTGATTATAACAAATTCAATTACAGAGAATGCTTTATCGAAAAATATCGATTTACTTTTATATGTATTTGTATTTATTTTGGGGGGGTCCTCCCAAGCCCCTTGTTTCCCTATGCTTTTAAACACACCGCAACCCCCCTCACTGCCTGTTTTAACCCCTTGCTCCACCCATATACATTTTTTTATTAGATATTTTTTTTGTCATTGTATCTTTTTAATAAAGTTATCTTGTTTTTTATTCGTTAAAATCACTGGATACCTTTATGTTGTGTGGTTGAGCTATAAATGTAGCAACCGTGTAGGATGGTGTGATACTGTCACTGTACGGTTCATTTTATCCTTCAAAGTCCATGGGAAGGCTCTGAACTACTGCATTACATGTATGAACATTCCTAGCACCTTCTCAAGGCCTCTGCATAATACGCAACAGCAGGGCCATTTTAAGCACTTTTGGGGCCCTGGGCATGGACATCTTTGGGGCCCCTCCACCAAACTAAAGGAAGTGAGGGATCAAGAATATTGGGCATGCCCCCGCACCCCACCCGTCGCGCTCGAAACCTGTAGGTTGATGTGCTGTCTTGCAGCATAAGCAGCACTTTTACTCCCTCTAAGTCCCCTTACCCTCTTCATTCTTGCTCTAATCAGAATGATAAACATGTAGCATTTGAAGACCAACATTCGCAGTCTACGAAGAGGTTACTGTTCTAGCACATACAAGATCATTTTATCAGTAGCATCCAGGAAGGTATACAGCCTGTTGTATTAATGCAGGACCATATGTAAAAGGTACATCTAACCCATAATAGACGGAAAACTCACATTAGCTGCCTCCCAGAATGCAAAAGTGCCCATTCATGGATAGAGGAGACCAAATGGAAGGAAAAGAAAGCTACACATACCGTAGCACAGATAGTGGATTCACATTAGTGGCTACCATGAAGGTGTCTTTATCTAGACAGACTGAGATTAGAAGTGGGATGTGGTTTTCAAACAATGTTACCATTAGATATCAAAGGAACAAATGCCTGTGGTATGCGATATAAATATGCTCACTATTAAAGTGGAAGCAACCCTATAGCCAGTGAAATAATGAATAAGTATTTTATGAAGATCATACCAATCATACTATGAGAAGGAAATCACTCTGAAGGGCTGACAATTTTGAAAGGTTTAGGAAGTGGCAATATTGAAAGGTTAGGCAATAAAAGATTAAATGAGATGCCCAGGATCACACATTGGATAAGGGGTGAAACTGGGATTTGTGCCAACTGTGCAATTTCTGCATTTGAGCACTTTCTTTTCCAGTTCTTACCATGAACTAAAACAATCTAATGTTATAGAAATGGACATGGAAATCACATTACCAAACATGACCATTTTTAACCAAAATATTATAGAAGGGTGTTATGCAAAATGGGAATGATTCTAGCTTCATTCTCTCCATCAAGGGAAGTATATAAGAACCAGCATACCAATCGATGTGATTTAACAGATTTAATTTGGGTTTGTCTTTTGTATTTCAAAACTTTAAATAGTTCCAAAACAATGGATTATGCCATTTTCATTTATAAACGTGCATAAAACCTTTTGACTTTTACCAAAAAGCAAACCTTTTTTTGTGTCAAACAAGCAGACCTTAAAATATGCTTGCCTGAAGCCTGCAACCTATGGCCCACTCTCTTCTGTCTACAAACCCTTCCACCCAAATGGCCTACATATGAAGAAAGATCGAGTAATGGGCTAAACGATACCAGCAGCATGCAATAAGGCAAACCTCACAGAAGACAGCACAGTAATGTACGATATATTAGATGATTTGATCAGGATCACTGTGTCGACTTCTGGCAAATACAGGATACAAGCATGAACGCTTTCATTCCATAGTCTTGAATTTGGATACTTATTCACCTCTTGGACCAACAGTTTGTGTCATTGTTGGAGGCGATTGCCTAGGTTTTACAACACCCCACCTGAACAAACCAATTTCTAGACCTTCACCATACAGATAAAATGTTATTTTTTGTAGCAACCCCAATCTGGTGCAGGTACAGCCTTGCTGGAATGTGATATTCTAATTTTGCATATGAACAAATATCTCTGCAATGGGTGCATCACACACTGAGCTAACTTCTGAACCATTGTGGCACTCAATTTATCAATATGCATTTCACTGTTGCTTATTGCACATGATCAACATCATTCCCACAGGAAGGAAAGAATGCTACAGAGTTGTGCCATAAGGAACACGCAAACTGTGTATACCACAGTGAGCACAAAGGATGAATTGATCAAGGCAGAATGTACTTGTCAAAACAGAAATGTAACGGCTTAGAGCCTCAGCAGCACCCCATAAAATATCCTGACGTGTGCTATTTAGGACTGGTGAACAATGGAATCCTACGTCTTCAGATCAGACAGCTTTGTGGGGCCCCCTCAAGGGTGGGGGCCCTGGGCAAATGCCTCTTCTGCCCTCCCATAAAAACGTCTCTGCGCAACAGCTCAGAAGGAAGCCTTGGGATTGCTATTATGAAATGGTCTCCCTGTTTGGCCGTGCGCAGGAAATGCAACCAACGCAGAAGCGCCTCGAGTTCATGCACTTTATTGCTCTGAGGTACACTGCCTTCATTCATTCATTCAGTCATTCATTTGTACACAGCAGAAATGATTTGTTAGAGACCAAAGAAGTAGTAGTGAATGTTTCACACAGTATTGGGACAGCTTCCAAATCATGGAAATACATTTGTTGACTAGTTTTGACTTCTGTACTAGTGGATCTATGCAACATGAAATGGGGATCTTAAATCTGGGGGGCTACTCAGTAGAAGTAATTACAACTTCAAGTAAAACCAATGGAAAATAAGTAACTGTAGGTATTAAAATTAATCAGATGTTTGGTTTATTTTGTGCGTCATTGAGTTTTTATTTCTATTATAGTGTACAGAAAACATTTTTGTTTTAGTTGCTTCATTTCTGATCAAATTACAAGTGATAGTTCGGGGGGGGGTGTGAGGTCGCCTAAAGTGAAGGTGCAGCGCTGTCCCCGATCGTTATATATCTTTCCGGGAGCCCTCCTGATGCCTCATTTGTGTTTGGATGCCCAAGCAGAACTCTTAGACTATTAACTGCACATTTGTAGAGTTTGAAAAAAAAAATATTTTTAAAAAGTCCAACCGCTCTCGGTATGCACCGTAATATTGACGTAAACTGGGTGTTTATTTACAATCCTTCCTCCAGGCTTGAGCTCTGCACCTTCCTGTGCTGACTGTAGACTCCTGACCTTGGTTTGCTGTAGGAGCTGCACCCTTTTGGTTGTGTTCTTAATTACAATATATATTTTATTTATTATTGGTTAATCACATTTTCAACCTTTAACATATTTCAAATTCTTATCTCTCATTTATTTCTCAATTATTAAGCCATCATCTTTTAATTCATTAATGTTCATATATTCTCAGTCAGTTAGCACTTGTAACATGAGTAATAAATTAGAATGCTCCCACCTTTTAATCAGCGAAAATAACCACCAGATCGTTACCTATCGGGTAACGGGATCTTCTTTGGGCATTGCACGTTCCTTTATGTTAGGAAGTGCGGATGAGGGAGACTGTGGGGGTGCTTGGGAGGGGGCCTGGAATAAGGGTGGAACAAGGCAGACAAGGGTATGGCACCCTAGTGTGTAATGTAAACAGCCCGCTCTGTTACTGGCAGGCTGGGGCCAATTCTAGGACTAATCATGGAGGCCCAGCAATGCTCTTTTGTTCGTGACCTTTTTCGCCATTTACGCAAGCCTTTTGATTTATGCCGGCCTTAACACTTCATCCATATTTCAACTTGTAGAGTGTCCGTTTTCCATGTGGGTAACTTAACTCGACAAGCCTCTATTGACAACATGTCTCTACCAAAATGAGGCAGTTTGGACATAGAACACCATTTCCTCTGTTATGTACCTCTCCTGCGAAGTTTAGGTTGGCATCTGTGACAGCACATTGACAACAAGAGTTGTTTTCTGCTTGGCCATCTTTGTTAGTGAAAAGTACAGCTGTTTTGGGCGTTCTGCTCCTCCTCTTAGTTGTAGACATTTTATTTGGCCTTTTTTGACCTGCGCCTGGCTATTATTTACAGCTTTGTAAAGAATCTTGCAGGAAAATGACCGGCAATGCTCATCCTTTTCACAATCCATCATTTACCCCCCGCCCCCCGAATCCCTCATCCCCGTCACAGTCCCGCATTACCTATTCATCCCATAAATTCCTCTGTGTCTCATTTCCTCCACATCCTTATCACAGTACCCCGTTGCCCCGGCATCCCTCCATCTCATCACAGTCCCTGACTATTCCACAGCTCTCATCCTAGTCTGTCACTCATTAACAGTACATCCCTCTTCCTTGTCACTGTCCCTCATTGCCCGTGCATCACTCCACCTCATTACCCCAGCAACCATCATCCTCATAGCCGTCCCACTGTTATCTCTGAAACCTTCATCCTAGTGAGCCCTCAATACCAATGCATCTCCCTCGCACTCGTCAGTCCCTTACTAGCACCATCCTCATCACAGTCCCTCATTACCCATACCACGGCATCGCTCATCCTCACAGGGCATAATGACCATGACATCCCTCATACCAAATATGCCTGAAGCCTCATCTCGGTTCCTGAATATTGCAAAGTGGCCATTGGCCTTGACCGCAGTGGCCAGTGGGTTACAGACCAGTCATGGGGCAAAGTCCCAAGTTGTGTAGCTTAGAAACATACTGATAATCCCAAATATGTCACCTGTGATGATATGAAAATAAAAAAAACATTAGTACTGTGAGATGTAGCATAGCAAACCCCTTGCAATTACGAAAAAAACTTAAGTTGAAATGATGTTAAGGGGATAGTTTAAGCCAACAAATTCCTTCAAATTGGGCAACTAACGTTAACTCTGTGCCCTTGTTGAGCTGCTCATGAACACATTCATGGCATCACCTATTACATCATCAAGGCCATTACTGGAAATTAGACCACAAAGATGCCATAACTGATGACATCACAACATATTTCAGGGGAAACTACCAAGATTCTCTTGGTCTATTCAAAGACACATGCCAGACATACTGTATAGGTGTATTTGGCGTGCATGCTTAGAGAAATGTAATGTGCATGCTGGCGTGTTATGGTGGTGAAGTGGTTACATTTGGGCACAGTGGCTACTTTGGGTGGCTCAGTGTGACAACAGGCCATTGCTGTATTCACTGAGCTGAGCACTATTTTCCCGTGATGTCATCAATGATGTCATAAGTGGTGTCATCTATATCATCCGTGTACTCATAGGCTGTGTGATGGAGGTCGTGGGGGCTCAGTTAAGATGCCATAGCTTCCAACACTTGCAGAATTGCACGACAAATATTGGAAGCTATGCCATTGTTACCTTAAACCATCCCTATAAAGTCACTTCTTACACTGACTTTCAGGGATTTTGTTTCATTGAACTTTTTCAACTTAACTCACTCATCTACATTTTTCACTGAAATATATAAACGTTATGCAGACAGTAACCTTTATCTGGAAAAGGCTTACAAGCAAAAGCATAACCCTGCCTGTTATGAACTGCAAAGCATTGCAAATGATTCCTGGACCAAGATGAGCTGGCATTCCTTAGAGGTGCTCATTCGACAACGCCAACTATTTATGTCATATCAAAGAAAGTAGGAGACCTGGCTAAGCTTCCACGGGGACCAATAATGTTCTTGATGCATGCATGCATTTATTGGCAGTGACCGTCTAATGAACAGGCAAGACACATACATCCCTTTGTGCTAGGACAGCAGACTCGTTGGTTGAAACTAACAACATCTGATGGGAAGAAGCTGCACTCGAGGAACGCTAGATGGTGTCTCCCTGTGGTCAGGATCCTGTTCACAAAGTGTTATCACACAAATAAATGCAGATCTATTTTTCCTAGAGAATGACTTTTCAAGAAAAGATTAAGGTGACTCAACCTAAAACCATCTGATTCAAATGATACCAAAGGGTATTTCGTATGCTCAGGTTTGGAGGCTAGCAGTCCTCCTTTACTCTTAGTACACTAATGCCAAAGTAAGTTCAATGTGATCTACCTGTATCAACCTACGATGTGAAAATACGTCAAATGCAAGCAAGTTTTCCTAAGGATCTTTAATATTTTCTAGAGTTTGGCTCTTAAAGCAAAAAAACCATTGAACCTATTTTATCACGACGCTACATGTGGCTTCAGTTTTAAGAAGGATAACACATACATTTCTGCTACATCCATTGAAAACTTTAATTCGGTTATGGCCATAGGTAATAACTAAAAATCCTGTGTTTTTGATTGCCCCTCCCCCGTTTCAAATGCATTTAAATGGAATTGTTACCCTATTTTTAAATGGAAAAGAAAAAAGGAAAACTCCAATGTAAACTTTTAATATCAGAGCATATAAAGAGACGCATACAAAGAAATATGCAAACCGAAAAGGTCATTTAACTATCTCCGGGAACCACCTACCTGCAAGCCTTCATACCTGCGGGTTATCAGCCATTTTGTTTTCAAATGGCGCACTAAAGGATTTTCAGGACCAAGTGGGCAAACCTAAAATTGCAATGTTTGACGGTGAATCTCTTGACATTGCTTTGTTGTGGATCTAGAGTAGGAAATGTAAGAAACGTTATTGCCTGTCAAATAAGCGTCTGCTTTGCTGGCCAGCCTATGCCCCCCAGAAATAGTTTGGTAAGACAAGTTGGGAAAAGCCCTTGGTTTGGCCTCTTAGAACCCCCAAACAGTAGTAGTTCTGATAGACCCCCCTTACACTTAATCTAACCCAATGTATTGAAGCGTGTGCAATATGAGGCAAAGTCATTCCTCCATGACTTTGGCTTGGTGGTCACCATTTTAGAAGGATTGCCTTTTAATTTTCTGCATGACGTTGAAACATGTAGCAGGTAATTGCACACCTAATTATAAAAAAAAGAATAAATATAAAACGCTTAATACTAATGAGTGGTTTCTAAGTGTGGGATCTAGATTCAAACCTGTATTGTGCTGCGTTGTCTTGCTTCCAAGACAAATGCGTTGCCCCTTTCATCTTACATGGAAACATTGTGGTTTTGTTAATGATAAACAGATTAGAATCCTAAATACGACTTATTTAATATTTTATAAACCTACATTTCTCCTCCTGTGTAGCGACACCTTTTTCATCAGCATTAGGTGCCATATGCGAATCCAATTAGTCGGTTTATTACAAATTAACAATTTATCAGATAAGGTTATATTGATCTATATAAACTTCATCCTACATAATAATTCATTGTGTAGGGTGACCAATCTAGGGAATTGCCGAATTCAGAATTCCCCTATAAAAATGAATTGTTCTGATGTTATTTAAAATCGCTTATGTAAAGCATCGCTCAGCAGAAGAGTCCACTCAATCGTTGTTGAAACCGGCCCTATGGGAGTCGAACCTCAGAGTCCTAAATTGTTATTTTTTTGATCAAGATTCTCTCCATTAGTGCCTCCATTGGGGTATTCTTTTTTTTTTAAATCACATCCAACTCTGTGCAGATTGGCGTCATTATGTCCTTTATCACGTTACATGGACAGAGTTTTGAAATTTATCTGCATGTGGTACCTGGTCAGAATCTGTAACTGGTTCAATCCCAGGAGGAGTGATGTTTGCCGGAGGTATAATTATGGTTGCCTGAGACAAATCAACATGGACGGTGGTAAAGCCTAGGCAGAAGAACTCCCAAGGGAAAGCTGTGGAACGCTCCTATGTCTTACGCTGGTAAGAGTACATTGCAAGTCTACAGAGATCAAGGAGATCGTGGGCAGATTCACAGAGTTTCCCTATGGGATTGTGCCATTATAAAATGCTTCTGTGATTCAGGCCTTTTGTGTCTCTCTGGGACCATCTGCAAAGACTAAAGGATTGTGCTAGGGGTCTTAAAACTATCCTGAGACTGGGAGAAAATCAAGTACTTTTTCGTGGGTGCAAATGCCCCATAATTGTGTTGATTAGAGAAGGGACTGGACCGCAGGCCTTTAGTTTAGGAGCCTCTTTTCACTTGTGTTTGTCATTCCTCAATTCGGACACTGTTGCCAAGAATGTTCCGGAGGCCAAACGAAGGTGTTGAATGCAACTTGTATGTTTTATGGTGTCAACCTTCTGGCATTCCTTTTCAATGTTCCTCAACACAATTGCAAAGGAAGAAAAGCACTCGGTAGATGGGTATGGCCACGTAATGTCGGGAAATATCCCACCCCAATGCAATTAAAAATAAAAAAATAACTACTGAGTGGAGCTACAACAGAGTAGTAACCCTGACTCTTTGTGGCACAAAAAAGCTTGGATGCGTAAACAAAATGTTGGGGACACTGAAAGTATATATAATGCCCCCTTTTCCATGTCTAGGTAAAACGGCTACGTAAATCTCCATAGGAAAGTGAAAATGTGGTGTCTTGCCGGGCAGCCTCCCTTACTAGCCACACTACCTCTCTGTAATGGAAAAAAAACGCCTTTCTTTCAGTCCGAGTCTATAGGTGAACTGCACCTTTGAGAGAGAGAGAGAGAGAGAGAGAGAGAGAGACATATCTGTGTTATAGGAAGTGTTTAAAAAGTTGGTCAACGAATCCTATCAGGGAAATAAAAGGACTCTGGCATAACTGCGTTTCACAATACAGAAACAATGTAATATGGTGGTACCCATTGTGTACTTACTGCCGAAGATTCACAGCGCATCAGAGAATCCACCTGGCAGACTGATTGTTTCCACCATCAGCTCAAAATACGTTGAAATGTGTAGGCCACTGTCTCGAACTGCTTGGGATTTTTTTGTACGAGAGCCACAACCGATCTAGTAACCGACCTTGAGAATCAACTACGATGGACGAATAGTTGCATACATTTTACCCTGGATGTACTCTCTATAGAAAAGCGTAAATTCCCGTAGACTGAACTGCTTTAAAAAAAATGTGCACAGGCATTGAGACAATAGTCTTGATGCAACACACTGACATGCTTTTGGATATGCTTGACTATTGCCTAAGATACTGTGTTTCTCATCAAAAAAGAGTGGTTACTTTGTGTGCCGTTGCAGTGATCCCCTCCTCCCTTTCTGGTGTCCTGACCTAATCCCCTGCTGCCAGCCTTGTTTTTGCTTTAGCCGCTTAAATACGGTGGCCACTCAGGAGGCGAGGCTGAGCAGCTGCTCAATGCAAGGAGCATGCACCATGACTCCTCTGCCCAAACACGGGAGAAGATTGGTTGGGAGGACCCCTGTTGTCGTGCTATTCATCCCCCTCTGCTAAAACGGTGAGCAGTGCTGGTATAGCCTCCAAAAACCAGCTGGGTTATCCTTTGTCCCTGAAATGTTGCCCCTCTGCTACAATTTTGTTTTGCCTTTATCAACAGAAGAATAGCACCAACTCTGGAGGCTTGAGTCGCGCTCACTGGACTGCTTTCCTCACAGAGCTGAAGTCTTGCCCCATCCACAGAAGAATGGTCAAGAGGGCACTAAGCAGTTGGATCTTGTGGTGTAGCCTCTTATCTCCCGACCAGATCTCGGAGGCTGTTTCTGTGCCACCTGCTCTTCCATGTTTCTGTTCTCCTTGGGTATCCCCATGTTACTCTGCCTCTTGTTCTCCTCTTGCTTCCTCGCTGTTTCTCGTCCCAATTTTTGTCTGCCTTATCCCCACACCATGCTTCTCGGTTGCCTTTGTATTTTCCCATCCTTGCCTCTTACTACAACACTTGCATGCTGCTTGCCTGTTAGATTTTATTTTGAGGCTGCGTTCCCCTCATGCGGCATTACGTGTACCTGCCTTCTGTTTTCCCTTTTCTATGTGCTGACTGCTCTGCCTCTACCCCTTGTCTCTGCCCTCTCTTCTCTGGTGTGATTGTTACTTCTCTCTCTCCTCTTGTTCCTCCACCACCTTTGGTATTTTGCTCTGTCCACCCACCTGACCACAGCCTACTCACCCTTTATTGGTGAACACCACGTGCTAAATAACAAAGAACCAATTAAAGGGAAGATTCATAGCACTAATGCGTCTCACACTGTCACTATGCCCATCACTAAGAGAAACTTCAACCCCCCTCACACTTAAATGCCTATTACTCAACACAGTCTCTGCTGAAACGTGCGGTAGAAGTTGCTTCTTACATTTCCACACATACCATTGACATATGTGCGGTTACAGAAACTTGGAATCCTACAGAGTAAGGGCCTACCCTTGCCCTGGCTATACCTCAAGGCTATAACATAATCTTGTCAGGATAGACAGGAAGGTATAGGTGGAGGAGTGGTGATAATTTGTAGAGATTCCCTGGATGTCACAAGCATTGTTAACTGTGATATCGTCCATATCAAAATAAGACTGCATGCTGAAAGTACTCTGAACCTTATCCTTGTATGTTATGTTATTTTGCACTTATATAGCGCCTTATATAGCATTGGTATGGTCTGAAGGCGCTGGTAGGTTGAACGCCCTTGGGAACCGAAGTTCAGGTCAGTAGAGAGAGATAACGGTGCGTGTGCCCACCGGGTATGTGTGCAGCTGGTGCGGTATACGTGACATAGCTACTTCTTAGCGGTAGGTGTGGTGGTTGAGGTCTGGGGTATGTGTTAGTTCTGGCAGGATTTATCCAGACCGACTGGGGCTGCTTTAGGCCTGAGGAGAACGCCTGGCTTGGGGGTGTGTAACCAGCAATGTTTACTTGGAGTGATGGGGAGTGAGCGGGAGGTGTTGGTATGAGAACAGTTATACCGAATAGTGTCATAGTATCTCTGTGTTCTAGTTGAGTGGTGGTGTAAAGAAGAGAGTAAGCGTGGGGTGTGATATGATGGGTTACATGCTCTTTCAAACGTTCCTGCATTCCAGACCATACTATGTACGTCGCACAGTTCTATGCGCTCCAGTCCGTTCTACGGACTTTTATTCATTCCATGCTCCCTGACAGCGCTACACACTCAGGTCTGCTCGACGCACTCATGCATTCCAGTCTGCCCTGTGCACTCCTGACTACCCCATGCATGCACCCTGTCTGCACTCCCTGGACTCACCCACTCCCCGCACTCACCCGCTCCCCGCACTCACCCACTCTATGTGCTCGTGTTTTCTATACATTCAACTCGTCCGCTCCTGCACTCATCCACTCCCCACGCCCATCCGCTCCCCCGTACCCATCCGCTCCCCGTACACATCCGCTCATCCGTATACTGACTGCCCACTGTAATGAAGGATTTAATAATCCCATTTCTAATTTGCTTTCAACCTTTTTAAAACCTTCCACTAAAGTTTTACTTCTTGGGGATTTTAATTATTAGTTATATGATGACAAAGATGTACAAGCTAAGGCACTGGATAAGGCCTTCTCTAACCTTGGCTTTGTTCAATTTGTTAAGGATCCCACACATGTGAAGGGGAACATTCTTGATTGGCTAGTAGGACACAATGTCTCTCAACCAAACTGTTAGTCCATGCCCCTGGTATGACCATGCTTTTATTCATTTTCAACTCACCTATGAAAAGAAAGTAATAAATAAGAAACCTACTACCACTATAATTCGCTGCAAAAACTTGAAAAACTTGACTCCAGAAGCGTTGGAACCATGGATCCGCACACTGCAGGAGAAACTGACGGACAAATGCTCATTAAACACAATTACAGAGAGTGGGTGCTGTTGCGCGACGAAGATGGCCGCCTAAGAGAAGAGCTCCTCTCTGGCAGAAATCCTTACAGCAAATACGTCCAGTTGCTAGGTCCCCACAAAACGCAAACGCGGCAGAGCTGCCAACACAAAACCTCCTGAAGCTGCTCAGCGAAAGAATGGAAGAAATCGGATCCAGAAAGCCTAAATTCCAGCCGAGGTCGCGGACGAGGGGCTCCGTGCCGCCTCACATTTCCAGGAGTTCCAGCGGGTAGACCATGGCTCCTTGGTGCGCACAGGCCTCGTCATGGGCGGAGTCCGCACTGCAGCCGGCGAGGGATAAAGACGTGGGCATCCATCCGCCCCTACTGCTGCTGAGACCGAAACTGCCCCCGGAGACGACTGCGGGCACTGGCAGTGTTGCGGACGAAGAGCCTGGTTGTTGGCCAAGGGGCCCGCGCAGCTGATCCTCCTGGTAAGGATGCCACCATCCTCCCGCATTCCTGCGCCACCGGCAGGACAGGCAGAGCGCCTACCACACATGCCGAACTCCATATAGCACACGCAGTGTGTCCCTCGCCAGGCCCCTCAGATCCGACCCCATTACCCCCTTCATCAGGTTCCGCCTCAAGTGACCAATGCCCGCCCAGGGGCTCAGACCGCCACACTCAGCCTGCTAAATATCGGAAAAGCCCGCAAGGAGAGGCATCCAACAAGCGGCTGTCGCCCATCGCAGCCTGGATACTGCTAGCCCTACTCGACCATCGAGACACAGGCCTAACGCGGGCCGCCGGATGCCTTGCGGTTGCGCTGCAGTCAACATTACCCAGACACAGACCTGCCCTCAGCGACGGCCCCACGACCAGTTGCAGGGCTCTGGGCAGACAACACTCCTCCCTGCGGGAATGCAAATCGTTGAATAGCAGAATACGTTGGAGGGAACACTCCACTCCGGATGAATTCCACGTAGCTTATGAAATGAATCTTCGCCTAAACAACCCACGAACACTCGTTTATTAATAGTACCAAAACTCACTAGAATACTCCGACCCAGCAGTCATAGCTGTTCAGAACACAGCAACCCGATACTGAGGCCGTGGGGTGTCAGAAGGTCAGCCATCAGAACCCGATCGTCACCGGCATCGAGATGGGGCATGAGGCTGTCTCCTACGCAGACATTATTCCTCCCTGCGGGAACATAAGTTAAGGATCCATTGAATACGTGAGAGGACACAGTCGATCCCAATCGGCATTTGCATAGCACACGAGACAAACCTTCAGCTGAATTGCCTGCCGACAGTGGTCAACCAACAGTGCCTATAGAACACGCCGCCCTTGCAGACATAACTGTTGTTAGTGCATGGAAATTCGACACAGAGATTATAAAGTCTCAGAAGATCAACCCCCAGACCCTGACTTTTGCCGACACTGAAACAAATGAACCATGGGGAAGTTCCTTAAACGGTCAACACTCCTCCCTGCAGGCCCATAAATCATTGAACAGGTGAATACATGAAAGGACCCAATCTACTCCTGTTGGTGTTTATCTGACTTGCATAATGAGCTTTAAACCAAACGGTCCATCTATATCTGCTAACTAACATGGCGGACACCCCCCTGGTACAATCTGGCCCTGCAGACATAATTGGTTTGTACATCCCATCCCGACGCTGAGATCATAGGGTGTTGGGAGGCCAACCACCAACGACCGAAGAAATGGGAAAGAAAGGAAACCAACACTCTAACACCGCTTCTCTCGAGACCACCACACCATTCAGCCCACGCTCACGCAGTCCTGGCTCTAGGCATAGAAACTAACGGATCTGCTTGGGAAACCGTGTCCACCAACTTAACCGGCTCAAACAAAACAGGTATCTTTGAGATGCACGGGAAAAACGTAGTGAAGAACAGGAAGACTGGCCTGATGGATTCCTACACTAATTCACAAACACCCTTTGATGTCCCAGACCCATCGACTGCCACCACATCGATGGCCACAGACGACACAAAATGTGATCACCTTCTAACCACGATGCAAAACGGGTTCCTGGCAGTCATTGTCAAATTGGATGACATTGTTTCAACAATAGGCTCCCTCAAAGTCCGTGTCGACAAGGAAAGTGCCAGGATCAAAGAAACCAAAAACAGAATCAGCGTGAACGAAGACTCAACCCACCAGAACACCCATGACATAACACTCCTGAAAGGGGCGATGAACAAGCTCTGGGACAAATGCGATGATTTGGAGTCGAGATCGCGCCGTAACAACATTCGTATCGTCGGGCTCTCCGAGTCCTTTTGAAAAGGCCCAATGGAAACACGAATCGAAACCCTGCTGAAATCCCTTCTAGGCCAAAACTCCTTTTCCCCACAATTTCTGGTCGACCGGGCTCATCGTACCCTAGCCCCGGCACCTAAACCGGGCGCCCCTGCCCGCATGGTCATCGCCAAACTACTGAATTATAGGGATAGAGACACAGTTCTTAGACTGGCAAGAGAGATGGGGCCCCTACAACACAGCAACGACAACATCCATATCTACCCCGACTTCTCGGCGGGAATCCAAACTCAAAGGCGATCTTATGAAACAATCAAACGCCAACTCAGGATGAGGAACGTTCCCTACGCCCTATTGTTCCCCCGCAAAGCTGTGCATGCAACACGGTGGACGGGCACACTTCTTCGAATCCCCCTGCAGCGGCACTGGCCTATGTAGAAGCCTCAATCCCCATCCCCCCCTGGGAGACATGAACACTATCAGAACGACCTGCAACAACCAGTGCAAAAACCAAGGAACTTCAATGACTGAGAGCAGCTCCACGATATCCTTTACTAACTTCATGTTGTGAATGTGGTTGATGGGGAGGACACAGCTCCCACATTGTAAAGCGTGCCAGATCAGATGCGGTCGACTACGAAGGCGGCGTTGCAGCACTCGCCCCCTTCGGGAGAAACCACAAGTTTGTAACAAGTGATCATCATCATCATGTTGGGGGTCGATGGTGTGGGTGGGCACGGGTAACAAGGAATTGTTTTGTTGTTTAAGAACATTGCTACGGTTTCCGGTCAAAGGACCGACTCAAAAGGGTCGAATGACAAAAGGGTCGAGTCAAAACGACCAAAAACAAAATGATTGCATTTTTTTTTTAAATGTATATTTTTTTGGTTGCTTTATTATAGGTAAAAAAAAGGTGTTTTTACACCAAAAAACAAAAAAAATATTCGACCCTTTTTTTCGGTCCTTTAGACTCGACCCTTTTGTCATTCGACCCTTTTGAGTCGAACCTTTGACCTATAACCCATTGCTACTCCCTGAAAGAGTCCCAGTTGGGCATCAGGAGACAAGTTCAACTAGTTTAAATGACGCAAAAAATGCAATCACGGTATCACAGGCTGAACCCCCCAAGGAATCGGATCGATCTCTCTCCTCAAGCATCACTTAATTTTAACGGAATGGCACAGAAAACGAATCCACCCACTCAAACTGCTTACTTGGAACATTCGGGGGCTGAATAACAGGGCAAAGGCAGGTAAAGTAGGGGCATATATTAATAGGCACAGCCCACACATAGCTATGCTCCAAGAAACCCATGCCTTACGGGGAGGGGGGGCTAATGAAAGTGTTCTATCGCAGTGGCGGAACAACAGGCATTATACTGAATACTCATCCAATAACATGGGTGTTCTCACACTAATACTCCCCTCGTTGGGATTTGCAACCGAGAAAAGCAAAATTGATCCTCAGGGCAGTTATGTCGTGGTATGGGGCACTGTGGCAGGCGAGAAACTGATACTAATCAATACTTATGGACCGAAGATAGGTGACCCCGAGTTTTATGTTAATGTCTTAGCTGAAATTGGCCCGACAATGGACACATGTGCACTATGGGTAGGGGACTTAAACACCATACTCGATGTCTCTTTAGACAGGTCATCGGATAAAAAAGGAACCTCACTAGATCTGCCAATATCATACACCAAGCCCTAGCAGAGCTGACCCTAACGGACGCTTGGAGAGGGATACACCCGATAGACAGACAATACATGTTCTACTCATCGGTCCATGACACAAAGTCAAGGATAGACTACAGGTTCATCTCCTCCCTCCTGATCAACTCAGTAGAACACTGCGATGTACTCCCCCGCACATTATCATACCACTCTCCGGTCACACTTGAAGTGACGATCTGGAACATTAGACCACCAACCAGACGGTGGAGAATGTCCCCAAATATCCCAATAGACCCAAACATGACAGAGTCACTACATATCGGAATGGAGGAATTCTGCCAACTTAAATAAAGGGTCCGTGGACAAGTGGTTGACCATCTGGGAAACATTCAAGGTGTGGGTGAGAGGTAATATAATGTCTAAAACAACTGGGCTCCTTAAGGATGTCAGAACTTAGTTAACTGAAACAGAAGCGTATCTGAAAACGCTAGAAACTGATTAGAGCACAACGCATAATAAACAAACATTAGCCAAAATATGCACATCTCCATAAATTTAATGAGCTGGCAACCAAAGAACAGCAATCAGAGCACGCAGATATGGAGCAGGCAATGAACACAACCATACCCCAATGACGAGCATTCTGACTGGAACCGGGCAGGCTGTGAATGGAGAAGAAGACATAAACTCTGAATTTACCAAATTCTACACTGACTTATACGCAAATCATGACACATGCACTCAATCACTGGCAACTGGAAAAGCTCTGAGCCCAGACGGCCTGAGCGCAGAACTGTATAAGACATACGCCACAATACCCGCCCCAATATTAACCCTTGTATGGGAGGAGGCAATGAGCTCCGGCGCACTCCCGGACACAATGACGGATGCTTTCATCACGGTGTTGTTAAAACCTAGGTGCCCCTCCCATGAACTGTCCTCCTATAGGCCCCTCTCTCTGTTCAATAGAGACGCTAAGATCTACGCAAATGTGCTTGCCACTAGAATATTACCCAAAATGACCACCCTAATTAACCCTGACCAATGCGGCTTTATACCAACAAGATCCATGGCCCTAAACCTGCGTAGGCTACTCGGTATCATAGCACAGATCAAATCAGAGGCACAAGCAGTGGCTATATCGTTGGACACTGAGAAAGCGTTCGACTCGGTCTCATGGACCTACCTATTCGAGGTCCTCAACAAATTTGGGGTTGGCCTGTATTTTATACAATGTGTCCGATTGCTCTATACTTCCCCCAAAGCTAGGATCCTATCGAACCACACCCCATCTAACCACTTCACTCTAAACAGGGGAACCAGGCAGGGATGCCCCTTCTCTCCTATACTCTTTTCTCTCACGATAGAACCAGTGGTGGCAGCGGTCAGACTGGAGCAAGAGCTGAGGGGCATAGTGGACGACACGCTATTATATATACGGGAACCAGAGAAAAGATCCCGATACTGTAAGTCCTTCATATAAGAAATGGAAATCAGAAGAGCTATTCTCTTTTAGACCCATTTCTGTAGCTGTACTTACATTAATGATAGAAAAACATAAACCCTCAAACTGCAAGGAGGGTGTATGTCCTGCGCTAGCTCTCAAGGCATGCTCTGCTGCTCGGATCACTACTCTCTGCAGGTTTGTTAATGCGTCATTCAAAGATTGTTGTGTGCCAGTATGTATCAAGAATTCATGGATCACTCCTCTCTTGAAAAAGCCTGGTCTAACACCATGTGATCCTCTGAATTATCGTCCTATTTCAAACTCTCCTTCCCTGCTAAAAATCCTAGATAGGGTGGTGTACATGCAACTGCTTGACCACATGGGATCCCACTGTACACTGAATCGGAGACATCAGGATTCAGAGAAAGACACGGGATGGAGGCGGTATTGCTGATTTTAAAGTCCAGACTTCTTTGACATATGGATCAGGGTAACACAAGCATGCTTATGCTTTTGAACCTGTCTGCCGCCTTCGACCTGGTGGATCACTCACTGTTGGTCACCAGGTTGGAGGAGGTAGCATGTTTCTCCAGCTCAGCAGCTCAATGGGTCAAATCCTTCCTTGAGGGGCCTCACTGGAGTGTGAGTAGCGCCTTAGCAGATGCTATCCCCAGGGAGCTTCCTCAAGGGGTACTGCAGGGTGCTTGTCTCTCCCCCATATTCTACAACATTTTTACAGTTCTGTTTTTGGACTTTCTGGATATCAATGGCATTGAGTTTGCAAACTATGCTGATGATACTCAGTGCATCATACCCCTCACTGGTATCTTTTCTGAAGACTAAGTTAATATTAATTGGATATACTACCTTATCCAAGAGTGGAGGTCTGCTAATGGCCTATCAATCAATGCGAGCAAAATAGAGTTGATGCTCGTGGGAACTGAAACCAAAACACCTAAAATGGAAGATAGGTACTCCCAAGTACAAATTGATGGTTGTACTATTGAGATCAAAAAGGTGGTCAAGATGTTGGGGGTGTACCTGGACTGCAACCTGAACATGAAAGCGCAGGTTAGCAGTCTAGTTGCCTCTGCAGCATATTATATCAAACTTATGTCCCATGCACGTACCTTTCTCTCTAGGACAAGTCGGGAAACGCTGACACATGCCCTTATGGGAGCGAGAATAGATTATTGCAGTAGCCTACTAACAGGTCTACCCAACTGTGAGACCAATAGACTCCAACTGATGCAGAATAATGCAGTGAGAGTTCTTGTGGACCGTAATAAAAGGGACCACATTTCAGATGCGAGAAGGGATTTACACTGGCTGCCAATCAGGGAGAGAATCCACTTTCGATTTATGGTAATTACACACAACTGTTTGAAAAATACCAAGCTGACAGATCTCAGTGTTGAACTGGTACCAAACACCAGGAATTACAACCTAAGATCTAACAACTGCTCACTACTTAAAGTACCCCCATGCAGGCTATCGCAGGTGAAAACTGGAGCCTTCTATGCGGTAGCGCCAGCCTCCTGGAATGGACTACCCATCAACTTAAGAGAAGAGACTTCCACCATGGCCTTCAGAAAGGGACTGAAGACCCTTTTGTTTAATTAAATATTCTCTCTCGTATCTTGATATCGTAGTGACATGACGCTGCATGGTGTTTGGCTGGTTGTCTCTTGTCATTTCTGTCTAGCGCCCTTACGCCTCCAAGTCAGTAGCCGTGCCATATAAAATTACTGAAGTAAAATGTTATTGCTAATCTTTTGATCACTGCTGGTCAGGATCAGCTCCTTGTATCCTTCCCCCTCTGTCGCAGTGTGCATCCACTTTAGGTTCACATCAATATTAGTATTCTGAAGTGGTCTGATAAGTGTTCCACTTTCTGTAGTTGTGGTGTTTAGCTTGCCTTTCCTCAACAGCCCTCACTACTTACAGTGCTCTTTTGCAGTTCTCCTTCACTATACCAATGCACTAGCCCCCCTTTCCTTTCTTCTTCTTATAGTGCTTTCCCTTCGTTGCTTAGTGCTTCAGTAGCCCCCTTCTTCCCCACTCCCTTCCCTTCTTGGTATTCGTTTCAATTTGCCACGCTAATTGTGTCCTGCATCAGTTGCAATGTTGATGTCCCCTCAATCTCAAATTGATCTCAGCCTGCGAGATTCAGCCTCCGTGCGTCCTAGTTCCCGTGCCTAGGCCATTGTTAGCTTAATTCTGCCTAGCTTTCAGCACCTGCGATGCTCTTCCTCCCGCTCGCCATGTCGCTTGGACGTGCAAATGCAGGAATTTGACCTTCTAAAATCTTAGCTGTATAGTAATTACAATGCAGAGGTTCTACTAGGGCTGACTACATGTTATTGCGTTTTGCTACCAGATCTAGGAGAGCCTATCTAGCTTAGTGCTCAGTCACCCCTATTCCTGTTACTCACTAGTCTCACCTGTGTCTATGCTACCCTCACCTCCCTGTTAGATAACGGGGTACATTCTAAACATTTTATAATGGTTAGTCATTTATCCCATTTTCAGCGGTTGCTTCACAATTCCTTTTCCAAATGGAGTGTTACTCCATACCTGTAAAACAAAAAGTGAAAATACTAGTGCTTAAAAGCAACCCAGTGATGCTCATAGCCGATATTGATGTTGATATCACTGCAGATAACCCAGCATTCTCATCTTTATATATGACTGTGTTGATTGGCAGGCTCTTATGCTTTCTTAACTCTCTACTGTTGGTTATACAGATATAAACAGAAGAAAGCAGTGGAATGTCGATTGTGTTCCCCCGCACATGAAAATAGTGATAAACATTTATAAAAATGGAAGAGCCATGGTCCAGGGAAGCCATACAAATCTTACCATTGCCTCCTTTCTACCAGACTTCTCTGTGCTGCCTATCAGTCATATTGGGGACAATACACCTGCTAGGCAACTCTTCCATTGCCTTCAGCCAACAGTTTGGGTCATGGAGAGCTACCAGTTGCCGATCAGATCCCTGGAACATCAGCTGTAGCCTGTCTGGCCGCCCTCATTTAATGTGAATCCCTTACTATAATCAATCTCTCCCCCCAAAAACGTTGTCAATCTTAGGTTCTTTTTCAACATTGCCACCTTAAATGCCAGATCCCTCAACAAACACCCGGCCAACGTTCAGTCACGTTCAAAGGAACTTTCGTTTAACATTAACCTGTCGCAGAAACAATCACACCGCTTTGGATGAGCCGCTTTTACCAGATGGCTAGAAGGTTCATGCCAGCAACAGGTCAAACCAGTCTAGTGGATATACTCTCCCCTGCTTGTGCCCCTCCCACCAGGGTTCCTACCATCACTGCATCATCCTTTGAAGGCAATATGCGCAGTGCTGCTTGAAAAAAAGATTTGATGAGTAGGAGCTAAAAGCAGTTGCTTGGTATTGGGTATTACCCAAACAGCAGGAGCTACCTCTGTGGTGGAATGAGTTTTTACATAGCAAGTTGCTAATCTAACTTGCACATGAGGTGCATATTACAATCACCTGTCCGTTACATGTGAACTGTTATGTTTGAAAAGCCGTCCACAAGTGCCCTAAAGCTCCTTTATGCACATTCATAGACATACAGAGTCACATATGTGGTAGTTATTGGTGTCTTCTAACCTGGCTCTTCTAGGCTACAAGCGTAAGTGAAATAGCTCCCAGCCCCTTGTAATTTCGACCCCTGACATGCAAATGTATTTTAAGCTCAAATATCTGCTTCGCTTTTGTTACCATATATAGACCACATGGTACATCCACCCTTTTCTCCAAAGTATGGCCAGATTGCATCTTCACAATACCATCTAGAGCAAGCCTGTCATTAAGGGAAATCTTAATGCCTGATTGCACTGTCCTGCTAACAATTGATCCTCTATCTTTGGGAAATTCTGTGACTCTTTCCCTTAAAGTTTGGTCTTCTGCTCCCACCCATGTGGATGCAAGCCGCATGACGACTCATACGCTCGTATCCAAGGTTCACGGTAGTCCACTTCCTTGAAGTGACGATTCTGTTACTGCCAAGTTTGCCAAGAATTGAAATACTCCATGTGCCCAAGCCTACCTCAGATGGTGGACACATTCCGGTCAGACCTATGAGTGCAACGGTTCCCCATGAGGTTTTACTTCCTACACTGTCCTTTGCTCCTACTTTGGCTTCTCTGGTCAGTAGTTCCTTTGAGTCTGAATGCTTCCCTCACTTCCTTTAAAAATGCTTGCATTGCTTCTCTTTATGAAAAGAAATGTAATGATGGTCCCAACATCCTTGCAAACTACTGCCATATTGTGAATACCCCATTCATTGGAAAAAATGAGAATGCACCATTCAATTACAGTGACACCTACAGTATTGTACTCGAACATCCGTCAGATTGAGATCACTTGGCAACACCCCATCTATCCTCGTCGATGTATAAGCAGCGGTTGATACTGCGAGAGGTGCCACCTTGCTCAGTTGTTTGAAGAACTCCACAGGCATTGATGGTATCGCTAAAGGGGACTACACCCTTCCTAGAAAAGAGAGACCTGAAAGTAGGACCAGGGCCTTTGCAACTCAAAATCAACTACAGCGTCTCCCAACTGTCTATCCTCTCTGTGTGGCTGTTCTTCCCATAGCCGAAGCCCTTAGACCTCATTGCATCGCTTTCTGCTTCCTTCTAAACCAAGACTGATACCACCAGCTAGAATGTAGACTAGGGGGGCCCTTGTCCTCTCTCTCCCGCATTCGCGACTGGATGATTGGCAAAAGCCTTTTGCCTCAATGTTTCAAAAGCAGAGATCGCCTATGTGGTCTTGTCTGCTCCTCTTCCACTCCTCCATTCATGCTGGCTACTGTGGGGTCCTCTCCTACCCTGTGTCCAAAAAACATTGGTGTCATCTTTGATATGATCCACTCCTGTCCACCTCACGACCAAGAGCTCACAAAAAACTCTCACCTCCAACTGCACTTGCTTAAATGCATTCCCCATCCCCTTAACCTAGTATCAACCTAGTAATGACACAATGACACTGCATCTACAACTACATCCACCATGCTACCACGGAATTCGCTTTCTATACACTTTTGTCCTCTTCCACTAATTACGTCTCTTCTATACAAACATTACAAAAATGTTATAAATAAATAAACTTGTTGCAAAAAGTGAAAGTGATGAAGGTCATTGTTCTCTCCCATCTCGATTACTGGTATCCCAAAATGCCTTATTCACCAACTCCAAATCATTCAGCATAAGGCTGCCAGACTAATCATTGGACTGAAACCATTTTGATTTTAAAATGTATTTATTGGCATTTATAGGTTACATTTACGTCCTGTATTGCAGTCTGCCACTTTTATCATACAAATTTGTACTATCAGGTTATGAACAACAAAACAACATTTTAACTAGAACAAACTGTTCTTCACATTTAGGGTTGCATGTCACGGCACCTGCAGTTGTGCGTGGGATTATGATGTGCAGCAGGGCTGTCACTGTCCAGGGTAACCTTATTTAATCATATACAGCTTGACAAGTCTCAAATGTTGAAAGTGTGTCCCATGCGCATTCATGGGGGTTTATCATCAGATGGGTGGAACGAGTCCCAGATTAGTGTTTTCCAAGCTCCGAATGCAGGACTCATCACTCTCCGCCATGGACACCCCGTCACCCCATATTCTGGTTTTTGCGTCTGCCCAATGTTCTAACTCTTTTTGCCATCTTACATACTGCAGGCCTCCCGGTGTATTCCATGCCATTGCGATAGTTCGTTTGGCAAGTATGCATACCATGTCCATTAGTTTGACCACATGCCTATATTTACTTATTCTTGGGTAAGCACCCAGCAGGCATTCCTTCGGTGTCCAATCATATCTTGTTATCCCAGTCCTTCTGCAGGTCTGCTCTATCTTGGCCCAGAATTGTCTTATTTGAGGACACACCCAGAACATATGTATTATCCCCGCTTCATCCGAGCCGCACCAAGGGCATGATGGGTGTGTATTTCTATTGAATTTGGCTATTCTGCTTGGTGTCCTGTAAATTCTATATAGGAAATTCAACTGGATCAGCCTGAGGTGGGCGTTTCTGGACCCTTCCCGGGGATTCATTAATACTCTTTCCCATTCCTTTTCAGTTATTTCAATTCCCAGGCCCCTCTCCCACTGCTCTTTCAGTATTCCGCTCTTGGGGTTGGGTCTGTCCGTCAGCTGGCTATAGAGTCTGGATACTGGCCTCCACCCATCGTCCAGGTTGTACATTAATGTCAGTAGGGGATCTGCCTGTGGCTCTTCTGGCCATTTCCCCCCCGGCCCCCATTTCTCCTTTGCCATCCTTCTTATCCTTTGGTACCATAGGAACTGACCATTGGGTAACCTCTCCTTCTCTCTGAGAGATTCAAACTGCATTGGACTGAAACCATGACGACACATTGACCAAGCTCAGAAATCCCTTCACTGTCTCCCATTGGATGCTCGCATCAGTTTCAAGGCATCCTGCCTTACTCAATTAGCCTCCTGGGATACTAGACGAGTCTACCGCAAAACAACAATCGTGAGCTACTGCCACAGCAGAGTTCTGAGGTCCATTAGCTCAAGGTTAAGTTACCACAGGGGCCCTCAGTAAAAAGAAGTACAATGGTAAAAAGTGTCAAATCGAAGGAGATATCCTTTGGAATGTCCTCATCACCATCACCCTTTGATTTTAAGAAAAACTCACAAGGAAAGCGCTACTGTCCTTTGATGAATCTAATGACTCTCCAGACCCATTACGTTGCACCTTGCTACTTCTAGCTCCCTGTAGATTGTAGAGCATGTTTCGTTTATAATAAACACCTACATCTTCCCTTCAGCTCTGCCACTCCCTCCAGTACCCTGTACACTTAACTGATCCATATTGTTTGAAGGCCGTGAATGGTCAGATTCTCCATCATCTGTTTATCTCTCCTCGGGAAACCACAAAGACATTCTACTGGCGGTGGGCGTTGTACAAATTGCCCATAAATTGCCCATAAAAACATTCAGAGCAAGGAGCAGTGATGGGAACTACAGCAGTTACCCATGTAAACCTGCTTACGGACAGTGCCAACAAACTATAGCATGACACCAGAAATAAGACCTGCACGCACAATATTGCGTTCAGGACCAGGTACATGAAAGATTTACTTATCACTTGTGATGGAGAAGAACTGAACATGTTGGGAGTATATCAATATACTAAAACAGATGGATCTTAATCAGAAGTTCACTCATGCTTCTAGCATGATATGGATTTTCTAGACTTAAAGCTGATCTACATGACAATAGGCAAACTATACAGAAACCGGCTTCCCTCAACAGAGTCCTGCTTGCAAGAAGCAGTCATCCGATAGCACTCAAATGGAGTATCCCCTACAAAGGGTGTGGAGTAACTACGTACACTGACCTTAAGCAAGTAGTGAGGGTAGTGGCTCAAATAATAGTTGAACGGCAATATTTAAAAAAGGTAATCAATGAAAACCATTCAAAGCTCTCAAAGGACAGAGAACGAATTACTCTCCTGATAACAAAACAAATCAAAATGTAGAAGTACAAACAGAGTCAAAAGAAAGATTAAATGACTTATACAATACTTACTGCCTACATTTGTTCCAGCCACCTTCTATCTCATCCTCCGTCCCACCCCTTCCACCGCCCCCACACCCCTTCCGAACACCATTTCAGGTGAGTTTTTTTTCAAACCTTTTTTAAACCCAACATATCTTTCTTGGTGTTGTGAAAACATGACCAAATGCACCAACCACAAGGCTGTCGGGACTGTACTGCAGATATGATCCTAAGGGTGCAACCAGGTATGCAGTTGTCCTGACAGCCTTGCCAAATTTCTGTCTTGGGTTGATGAAGCTATGTATAAAGTAGTAGTGCCCTCTAAGCTAAAGACAATTTACTTGAAAAAGGTTTGCATTTAGGCTAATTTGCATACCCACAATGGCTTGCTATTGTGGCTGAGAAATGGAGGTGGACTTCCATTAATGGCTATGAGGTGGCATTGTGGAATGTGTGACTTGGTTCAAATGGACTTTCCTAAAATGTATACATATTATAGGGCAGAGATAGCTGCCCCATAGTTAAGGTGAGTTGGACTCCCATAGGAGCCTTGAAAAAGTCTATTATCAAAAACATTTGATTTGTGTAACGGATTAGGATGACATTTTGAAGTTGTTTACAGACTACAAAGTTTCGTAAAGATGTGTTAAAGAAAAAATTAGTAAGAAGACAAAGATAAAGTTGCGGCCTACTTCCAATAGACAAAAAAAGGTCAATTTTTCCCAACCGCACAGCTCAAAGTGCTTGACGGATTTGGATTAGGTCTGAAACAACTTGGGCTCAAACCGTTTAAAAGAAGTCTTTTTGTAGTTTGGGGTTATTCCGTGCAGTAGTTTTAAAAATATTTGGCAGAGAAAAGGGTGCCCCCTTCTCAGAAATAGATAACTATATTTCGGGTAAATTACCAAAACTGTTCTTTTTTTTTTTTTAAAGACATAAAACGGCCAGCATCTTCTTTTCTTCACAATGCAAAAGATAGCCGCTGGCCCCTTCCTCAGTTTGAAGCTAAGCTGGGTTGGTCCTGGTTACTGCATGGATGGGAGACAGTCCACAGTCCGGTGCTATGTGTTTTCTTCGATTTAAATGTTTCATAACACACTAAGAAAACACATGGCATCCGCATTATTTTTTGGTAGACCATGCTACTTTCAGTCCTTGAAAGTATTGCACTCGGAAACAATTTTTTGCCTTTTGCTGAATTGCATTCTGATATTTGTAGTTTCCCAATCAAAATGGGGGGGGGAATAATGCCACAATTGTACACTTTTTACCTAACATATTTCAATAAGGAGTTCTACATTTGAGTGACACTATGGAATGTGTGCTTTTCAAGTTATCGTTATAAAGCAGAGTATTGCTGAAAGCCAGATATGGGGATGAGGAGGGGAAATGTTGAGAGGGCAAGTAAGTTATGAGTATTTACCCACAATGTGGCAAGAAAGTTTGCATTCCTCGACACTGGTGAAGTTATTTTCCCCTGATTGTGGGTGGACAGTGTACATTTTTTTTAGAGGGTGGACGCACCCCTTGTGTTTTTTTGAGGTTGGCACGCTTGCAGTATTTGGCTACCAGGATTTTACTCGGGTTGTCATGTTCCCAGGGCAGATGCTTACTCACAAGAACGCAAGCACTTGTTTTGGACAGTTGGCATGGCCAAAGGCCATGGCTAGTGGTCTGGTAGTGTTTGGCCATGGCCGAAGCCCATGACTAGTGGCCTGGTAGTGTTCTATATGACCATGTGCGGAAAATATCGATGGAATAGCAAAACCATTGAAATTCAAGGAAAACACTTTAGTTGCAGGGACGTTCCCCTGAAATTCAGCTAGACCCACCTTAACATCGGGCCCTCTGTTGCGCACACTATGAGTACAAAGATGACATCACAGATATCTGGTGTTACACTCCTCGCGCGGCAAATCGACCATCCGGCTTAAATCACAACTCGTCCGCAAAGAGAGTACTCACAAACAATTTTTCAGGTACACTGGTGTGCTATGCGTGACTGCTTTGTAGATGATACGTGCAGTCTTGAACAATATCCTGGTTTGGAGTGGAATCCAATTTAGTTTGTGTAGGATTGGGGTAATTCAGTCACATTTCTGTGCTCCTGTAATAAGACGTGCTGCAGAGTGGTGGACTGCTTTTAGGGGATGTACAGTAGGTCAAACCCTCAATTTTTATTTCTCAAGGGATCTTTGACATAACAAGGGTAATCACATTATCAAAAACTAGGATCACAGACAACCTCCTTTTCTTGTATTTCATTGCTAAGGACCCACACTAGCTAAAAAACAGTTGACTTTGATGTCAGCCAACGAACATACTACAAACGGTCCCAAAAAAAGAACACAAAATAAACGCCTACACCTGTGATACGACATGGGTAACGACAGCTGTATGAGACAACAGTTCCGCATTGAGAAATCTATCCCTGTATTGCAAACCAAATGAGATTGGTTTGAATGAAGTTTGGGGTTAGAAGATCAAGGATCATTGGAACCACAAAGATATATTTTTGTCCTGACGAAGGCCTGTGTGTAATTGATGAGAGAAGCCCAACCGGGATGGGGTCTACCGTCTGATATTTAGGCCGAAACGCAGTGCGTCGACACAACAACAAGTTTTTCAATCCTTTGGTAAACAAAGATTGGGATAATGGACAACAATATATCCCACAGAGATCAAAAAAGGCAAAAAAAAGACTGAGGCGCAAGACAGTGTAGGGCGCATTGACTTATAAGTGGACATTGTAGTGAACTTCACAATAAAACACTCTGTCTGCAATTAGAAGATCGAAGAAAGAGAAGTTTGATGATGTTTTCTTATTTTTGCTGCTCTGTATGTAGATGTTCATAAACTAAGTGAATATCTATCAATATTACTGCTGGTTAACAACTGAGCCTGTGGTCTAAGAAGTAGGTGACATTTTGTACACTAACCCAAGATGAATGTGTTTAATTGATGTATGTGAATATGGAATGTATGAGATAACACATGCCGTTTAACATAATCACATTCACCAGAGAAGAGAAATGTGGTAAATCAATAAAAATGTTTTTGATAGAGGCATAAAAAGTAACAACATTTTTTGGGGACCGTTTGCGTTTGTACTCTGTTCATTGGTTGACATCAAAGTCAACTGTTTTCTCAGCTCAGCTAGTGTGAGTCCTTAGCATTAAAATACTGGAGGAGAGGGGGACTAGGGGTCTTATATCTAGTATGTACCAGGCGTTGTTTGAGGCAATGTGAGATGATACTTACGCACTCAGGAGGAAATGCGACAGAGACCTGGGGGTGGAAATGGAATCGGAGCAGTGGAGGAAGTTATGTGTAAATGCTCATCATACATCAGTGGCATGCCAATACAAACTGCACAGGCTCAAACTCTATAGGTGGCAGTGGGACATGGTGAGGATAGCAAAAATGTTCCAGGGGGCAGACCCTCGCTGCTGGAGGAAATGCGGACATGCAGCCGGTTACTGGCACATGTGGTGGGGTGTGAGAAGGTCTGGCAGTACTGGAGGGAGGTCCTGGGGTGGACAAAGGGCTTGGAGGGAATAGATAGGAGCATGGACCCCCACTGGTGTTGTTCGGTATGGAGACAATCGAGGGAGACTGGGTGAAGCTCCCTCATATGCCACACTATCTTCTCTTGGCAGCCAGGCCGTGCTTGGCAGGAGGATGGAAGAGAGAAAGGCTCCCAAACGAGAAAGAATGGGCTTCGAAAGTGTTGGACCTGTATAGAATTTGTATTTGTTTTATTTGTATAGCGCACCAGGCCCAAGGGCATCCGGGCGCATATCTTGGCGCAAAACATTGGTACAACAATTGTACAAACAGTAACAGTGTGAAAACGTGATGACTAGGAGAGGCACTGGATACACAAAACATATAGTGTGCATGTTATACAATATAGAAACCTAACAAAATAAAGGTGAGCACTATATATACAGTAGCATTATAATTACAAAATATAATATGCAGCATTATCTACAGTTAGCATATAAAATTTGCTAACGAACGCTGGACAGATAGTGAGCTGAGGTCCTGAGGTGGAAGTGGTGGAGGAGTTTAGTTTTAGAATGGAGGAACTAAGCAGACAAATACACGACCAGACCCAGATGAGGGTGATGGAATGGGCAGCATTCCTAGCAAAATATGACCCGGAAAGCCCACAGAGGGAAGGTGAAGGGGAAGATACGGGGGATGGGAGGGACGGATCAGGGAAGGAGTGCTTGGAGAACATCCCTCGCAAATGAGGGAAGCAGTGTGACAAAGGGGCGGCCCATGCTCAGTATGGGGTCCAGATGGAATTAGCTAAATGTGTGCCCCTGGCAGGACCCGGAAAAAAAGACAGAGACATATCGGGTTTACCCGGCGGAACTGGAACATATGAGCCACAAGAGATCAACTGGGGGCGGGGGTATGGAGGAAAAGGGGAGTTTAAACCTGTTGTTGGGGGAGGGAAAAAACATTTAAAACTTGTATGGTGAAAGTATGTTTTTACGTGCAAAAATATGTCTCTATAAATTGTAACTGTGCCAATTCACCAATAAACTAAATTTAAAAAACAAATAAACATACAGGAGAAGGAAGTAGTCTGTGATCCCTTTTTTTATATACTGCTTTTAGGGGAGCCAAGTAAGCAGCTGGGAGCCCTGTCAGGACAGCATTTCCTACATCAATGTTCACGATCACCACGGCCTGCACTACGGTACGGAAGTCCTGCAGCGGGAAGAAGGGAATTCTGTTATTGTCTGTTTATCTTGACTGAGATGCGTATCAATGCTCTCATAATGATTCTATGTTTCCCTCCTGGTTTCCCCCTGTCAACCTCAGGGATAGCATCACCAGAGTTTCTCTTTGTTTGCCTAGGATAGCCTTCCGGTATCCAAGGTACCGAAATGTTACGCACCTCCACCCGCGTAGTGGTCTCATTGTAGTTACAAGGACCGTCGGTTCACCACATGCTCGTCAGTGTTGGAGGTGGGGACACTGGCTTTAGCCCTTTCACATACAGACTGGATTTAACTGTGTTCAAACTGTAGAACCGTTTACGTTTTTTTACATTTAAATACAATAATCTGCTTTCCTCCAAAATAATAATACATACATTAAGCTGGTAATCCTCCACATCTACTAATCATTAGTATATATTTTTAAAACTGGTTGCAAAGTGCATTTAATCAATGGCTGTAACATGGACTTCCCATGTTTTGCCCCATATCCCCACCCCTCATCCTAACACGTTTCAATTACAGATTCTGGTACAACCCTGCAGCAGTCACACCGAATGTTTTTGTTGACCACAAGTCAACATGGGTGTTACATAAGCATTTTAAAGACTACCACAATGTGGATCAGAAACATGTAATCTACTTTGGACTAGATCATGTCATGAAATCAGTCGGCAGCGACAAGACCCAACCGCCTCAAAGAATCCCCACACAACATAGGGATTAGAACCAATGAAGCAGATTGACATAGTTTGAATGAAGACATTTTTCCTGATGAATCCCAGTTCTTGCATGCATTACTTGTATCTTATTAACAAATGTTTCTATTAATATGTTATTGCATGGTTCAGGTAGATGATGCACATTATGCAATAGCAGGACCCTAGCACTGCTTACTTTCTCCTCACACACTTTTCTTGCTAAAGTTTGCAGTTAACACTAGTTTGCGGTTATTTATGCATAACCTGTCACCTTAGACCCTTCTGTCCTAGTATTAACTTTTAGTTTTATGGAGAATTGGAAAAGCAGCAAGATGGCTGTTTTGATCACCATGAATGAAGATTGTTTTTCCTAGGTCTACTGTAAGCATCCATCTGTGATTAAGCCATTTTAGGATGGGAGGCGTTGATTTGTATGGACGTTCTTCTTACCCACCTAATAACGCCAGAGTGGAGGATCTAGCCGTGTGAGTGTGAAGTACAGTCCTTCCCCGCCACATGGGAGAAAGGCTGCTTCTCAGTGCCTATGTGGTAGCCTGGCTGTGTTGAGTGCCTACATTCTTAGCTCTGAAGCAGATCACCGGTATCAGGTCTGTATGGTGGATAAACATATATATACTTCTATCAAAACTGGAACCTGGATACAATCTTAGCAGAAGACCTCCCTCCAGGGTCACCACAAAATCATCAAACCAGTGGTCGGAGTGGACAAAACATCTTCATGACAGCAGAAAGTGGCATCTGGATGACGCATTTCGCACCGTTCTCGGTGCCTGTTCACATAACATGTATTTGATATGCATTATAGTGGCCTAATAACAGCGCCATAATTAAGGTTGCATGACACTGTTGATAAATCTGAAAACATTTTCCTCTGAATTTTTTACGCATCTACAGAGAGGCATACCTGGGCCAAACCCAAGGGGAGTCCTCCAAAGGAATGTGCAGGAGCGCCCAAGCATAGCGAGGAAGTCCACACTGACCAAGGGAGTTTCAGCAGTGTTCTTCCACAAGACACTTTTTTTTTTAAATAATGTTAAATTGGTTCATTTTACAGTGTACTTTCTGTGACAGATTAGGTAAAAAGCCTCACACTTAACAATAGATTTTGCAGGTTAAGACATGGAAACAAATCGATTAGATACCAAGTCACCAACAATGCACAGGAGCATTTTTCAACGCGTCCTAATTCCTTTGCCCACAAGATGCCAGTGCCAAAAAATGGTCATGCTGATTGTGCCCATATATCGCTATGCTGGTCAGGGGCGTTGCTAGGGGGGGGCTAAGGGGGCTATAGCCCCTGATCTTTTGGTTGTAGCCCCGGATAGAATCTCAGGAGCTACAGCCAAAAGGCTAGCTAGCCCCCAGTCTCAACATTTCCGACATCAGCTTAGCCCCGGGTCTTTTCCAGACCTAGGAACTCCCCTGATGCTGGTGCACCTATATATTCCAGTATGCCCACAGGTACCTGCCCAACTTGTTGGGGACAACTCCTCGTGCCCGTTTTGCCGCATTGTTTTCGCTGCATTAGTGCAGAGCTAGGGTATATTTGTTTTTTAAATGTTGCTGACTGGGGAAGGGGTGGGGATGGCATAAAAGGGGGCATGGTGTGCTTGCTGCGGTACGCCCTCTTATGGCATTGCCTTTTTGGCACAGGACCCTGGGCGCAGGACCCCATTAGGCCACCCTGTTGAGTGCAGCCAGCATCGAGTAGGAACCTGCCCGGGCCTGAATATATGTTTTCCTTAATTATATCGTCACTCGAAGCACTAATAAATGCAGTGCTTCTGCTAACAATACATGGAGCTGTCTTGAAAGTGAACGCTCCATATACAAATGTGTTGCTTTGTCCCGCATGACATGACCTCGGCACCTGTAAAAAGAAGAAAAAGCCTTACCAAAGCAAGGAAACATACCCTCCCCTCCCCCATTCAACATGTTGACCTTGCCCTCACAGTGAGAACACAATCCCATGCCATGGTATGAAAAGCTCCATGCACCATGCTACTAGGCCCCTTGTAGCAGCCTCTCCCACCTCAATCCCTCATCCACGCAATAACACTCATCAAGTTGGCTTTGCGTTGCCGACGAAATGTCAGTAAAACATGCCATGCCGCTGTAAAAAGAAAATGCTTATGCGCCAGTTCCTTCCTGGGAGTAAGACACACACAGACCACTCGTTCATACTCACTCACCTTCACACTGCATTCATTCGTATGGTTGTGCTCCCTTGCGTACATGTGCACACTTAAAGAGACACCCCCCCTCAGGTGCATGAACACATACATACATACAATCCTCGCACACACGTATACAAACAGAGACAAAAGATGCTGTTTCCTTGCCTGTTTCTCTTCAGACTCCACACAGTGCTGCCTCCTCGCGAGCTCTCTTGGCCTATGGCTCCCACGCTCCTTACAGACCAGAAGCAGAAAGCAGGGACAGATTCCAGGTTTCTGACATGCGCAGAGGAGCCAGAGTGCGGAGTGCTCAGCTGCGACATTGACATGTGTGAATGCCCACACAGCGCTACTGAGGGGCCACTTACAAATGTTTGGTGGGCCCTGCCTGCTCAGGCCCTACCTGGTCTATGCCTCTGCTCTCTATGAGCTTCTACTAATTTTGGCAAACGTTTGTTTGGCCACATCCAAACACGTGCCAAATTAGGTTAAATGTGATAAATGTTTGCTTGGTGAAAGAAAAGGTGCATAAATAGGGTATTTTTGCACTTTGTGTTCCATAGACCCATAAAAGTACATCCTCTTCTCTTCCAGTTTTGCTTCATAATGTTGATCTGAAGATATTCACAGAAAATGGAACTATTATGGTCTTATTGATAATAGAAAGTTAGTAATGTAAAGAATTATACGAATATATGCATCTGGGCATCTATCACAATGAATGCACTTAAGGATATCTGCTACTGGACTTGCACTCAACCTAAACTACCTCTAGAAATCGAAAATCTATATGCCAAAATGTTCTTTGATAAAGTTAATTGATCTTGTCTCTTGCAAAAAATGAGCTAGGGGTGGAATTTTTTCAAACGATGTAGTTCCCCCATAAGCAATTTTGGTCAAGACATGTTATATATAAGAATATGACCAACAACATAAATATTGCCTGGGTCAAAAGTCAAGGCTACCCTTTTTCACCACTGGTTTGTTTTCGTGAAGATAAAACCTTTTGCCGAGGATACAAGTCTTAGAAAGGGCATGTGGTTAGGAGCAGATGTAAAGCGTGTGGTTGGAAAGCCAAATGTGTATTGTTTGCTGACAATATATCTCTTGCATTAGGAAGGAAAGAAAATTGCAGAACACACAATTGGAAAATTACAGTGAGCTTCTGTTCTTTCTGTTAATAAGGAAAAACTCTGAAAAACAAATTGAATAAAAGAGTTGAATACATCAGGAACAAATGCAAATACATGTTTTTACCTTGGCATCTAGGTATGTAGCAGCCCAACCCAATTATTCAAAAGCAAATTATGATGACCTCTACAAACAAGCACTGAAGAGTTGAACAAATAGTCAAACATGCCATGTATCACTTAAAGGCAGAATTAAATGTGCTCTAACATAATCTATTCTTGGTCCACACACGGCCATTATATGTTGATTTAAAATACTAAAACTACAACAAAGTATAAATCAGTTAATAAGGAAAAATGCTGATCCTTGTGTGCTATTTAATTAATTAGTGAGAGAGAGACTCGGTGGGGGATGTGCCATAATCATTTTAAATGTTGTTTTAATTTGGCAACTGTGATGCAATAATGTCCTTAAGTGTGGGAGCAAATATAATTTAGTCCAAAACATGAAATGTATTTACCAGATCACAATATATTGAATTTAAATCACAGGCATGTAACACATGTTATTTTACAGGATAAATTACAAATGATATAGTACTTTTTATGGCTTTTTGGATTCAATATATTTAAATGAATGAAATGGTTCAGAAATCTTGATAATACGAATACTGGTAAATCCCAACTATGGGTGTAATCTGATTGATTATAACTCTGGTACATGATTTCATCTTCTATTTTAAAAACAATTTAAAGAAAGAGATTTGAGGAAGACTAAAGGATTTGGTTCAACTTAAACTGGAAGAAATAACATGTTCTGTTCGTAATTTATACAGAATATCAGGAGATACCTATGAGCATCTCAGATGTGCACCCGCTACTGTAGTCACAAAACCAAAAACTGAGGTAAATGTAAAGATGTCTGAAGTATAGAGTTTCCTCTTCTGTAATGGTATGGCAGGGATAGAAAGAATGGCAGCAATGCCAGTGGATATGATTTATTTAAAATGTTCCATCTATCACTATTCGGTTTAGCAGTTTGCAAACTAAGTGAAATGGGTATGCTCAGCCTTGGGTCCTGAGGTTCTGTGGTTAGATACCCAAGCTACATATCATTGATGATGTGCCAAGCAGTTCTGGTTGGACTGCCCTTTGGGAAGGGGAGAGGATCAGGCCTGATTTGTATATGGTATTTCCCCTTCTGTTTTGGCATGTAAGGCTTAATGGATGATCTGGAGCGGTGCCTTGATCAATACCAAAAGTTATGATCAATTCAAAAACGTCTTCTGTCTTGCTAAAGTTACCCCAGTTGAAAGTGTATGCCCCTACGTTGGTCAAGGACTAGCCATGACTAGAGGCCCAAGCCACAACTCTATGATGGCGCCCATTGAGACCAAGTCATGTCTGGGTTTACTAGTGGTCTTGTGCTGAAGGGATGTGTCCTAGTGGTTCTGGCTGGACTGATCCTTGGCCCCGCTCCTGCTTTAGTTGTGCAAAATGTTGCGGCTTCATTGTTTTCAAGGGGTCTTCTGCAAGTCCCATCACTGCTACACTTTCGAGCATTCCTCCCTCTATATACCACCAATTCCGTAGGTGCAGGAAAAAGAGAAATGCCCGAATTATGTCTCCGTCATCACTGAAGGAATCTTGGATTGATATTCTGTACTCCATAAGGGCCGTTTTGTAAATAGCTTCCCGGTTTTCCTTTGCTTTGTTAGATTTTTCTTTTGGTTTGAGTAGCGGCAAGCTCCATTTTAGTCTGGGAGGTGTTTCGTGCCATCTTTGTTTGTGGGGTGTGGTCTCCATTGTGCTTTGGATTGCGAAGAACATCATTGCATATTGATTTAAGGTAGTTTGGGTATCTGGAAATTCAATCACACCAGCCACAAGTGTTGTCTCTGCTTTGTGTGATGAAGTCTCCTGTTTGTTCCTGGGGACCATTAAAGAGGTAACCAAGGAGGCTAGTTTTCTCCACAAGATAGAAGAGGATAATAGACTGGGGGGGGGGGTGGAATGTACAGGATCTACTAGTCACCCTCACTGGGCCCCTATGTTAAGGCATGGATCAGGCACAGAGGAAATTCCCATGGGCACTCTCCACTGCTGGACATCCAAAACCTTTCACGAGCCAGACTCCAAGTCTCAGAGAGGAAAAACAAGCATGTCGATGCATCAGTAGGCAGTTCTATACTCAAGATATTTTTACAATGCCCATAGTTACTGTTCCAAAGCATCCCACGTTAGAGAAGAAATAATTTCAAAGGTCACTAGAGATTCTCCCCTAACCCAGGGGCCTATGCATGATCCAAAGTTGCCAGTTCACTGTTTTCCGACAGCATTTAGACCTGTGAATGATAGATACTTCATATAAAGGAGACAGAAAATACATTCCCCACTCAACAGTGATCTTTACATATCGTGTGATGCTGAAAAACCCTATTTATACCAATAGTCTTGAAAAAATAGACCTAGTACTTATTTGTTTTTTTATAATATCAAAAATAGTTTATTTTCTTTTATAAAACTAACTCTAAAACAGTGTTTTCAGTAAAAAGGACCCCACAACACAACATACAGTGGATACATTTACAATACAAATTACTAGTTTCACTCACATCCATTCCTGTAACATGACAATACAATACATCAACATATAAAATTTATATAATGATTTAAACATTTCCAATCACTGAGTGTTATTAACTCAGAATAAACAGTCCCGACATGTTTCAGTTCCTCTTGGCACCAAATGCATGAACCTTCTTCAGGGGAAGACACTTTTAATTTTTTCTCCACCATGTAATCCAGGGCCCCAAAAGTACTCTTCAAACCGTACTCCTATAATTATTCAATACACAAAGAAAAATAGGGTATCACTACAGATCAACATCATCACAAATACATAAGTCAGCTACATAATGCTAACTATATTCCAGTAACATTCAAATATGTACCTATATACTGGCAAGATCAATTGAACCCAATGGTCACTACATACCTCACAAGTAGTGCGGCAAGAGAGCTCAGGTGAACCAAGAAGAGACAAAGTGGCAGTCCGTTCCAGCCCCTCAAACATTTCAGGACACATATGCAGACCCTAACCCAGACCCCAGTGCAGGAGAAGGGAGCGGGCCCTATAGAAGATAGAGACCCCCGTCAGTCAGTGTGGGTGTTTGGAGTAGGAGCTGGAGAGCAGAGAGTGGAGGCAGGAGTTTATCTGAAGATGGTTAAAGGAGAGCGCAGGAGACTGCTTAAGGACAGGAGTACTGTTTGAGAGACCCAGGAGGCTAGACCATATTGTATCCCAAGAGCTCAGCTCAAAGGAGAGCGAGTGAGAGCGACCCCAGAGCAAGATTTCAAGACCCTAAGAAGCATGCTGGAGCAAGATGCAAGGAGTGGGAGAGCAGTGGCCAGAGTGGGTGTCACTAGTAAGGAGGAGAGTGGTTGTATGAACAGTGAAGTAAAGGCTCAGAGAAGTGAAGAAACTGTCAAGAGAATTGAAGATTGTGAGGATGATAAAAGTATGCAGGCATGTGGTGCTCAGAGGAGTGAAGAAGGTGCCCAGTCACCAATTCAAAAATTATGTTGAGAATCCAGCATTTCAACACCATTGAGAAAGAGACTGTTGGTAAAGGGGACTATGTGCGTAAATTAAGATGGGGCATACAATGGGGGAAAGTGGTGTGAAAAGTGGGGAGCTTGGCATACAATCAGGAAGATTGGGTGAGGAGGGACGTATCGCGGTCTAACCCTCGTTTTAAAAAGTACACAAAAAATGATCATTAATAGAGCATTTATGACGAGAGAGAGATTGAGATTGACTCCCTCACTTTTTTCCGGTGCCCTTCAGATTAGAAATGTGAAACTCAATGCAGGAGCGATGGGGTAGTAGAGATTGAATTGTGGACTTGGTTTCAATGTATATTGCAATACATGCTTTGCAAACATGGCCTCCATTTTGTTGTAAGTGCCTCATATGCAGAGGCGTTGCTAGGGTGGGGCTGAGGGGGCTATAGCCCCGGGTCTTTTTGTTGTAGCCCAGGATAGAAGCTCAGGGGTTACAACCAAAAAGGCGAGCTAGCCCCCAGTCCCGACAGCCCCAGAGTTAGCGTAGCCCTGGATCTTTTCCAGACCTAGCAACACGCCTGCTCATGTGTGTACTATTGCTGCACTCTTCTTCATACACATGGCCGCCTCTCAGTCGGATTACCGACTCTGAAAATGCCAGCACATTGGGCCTCATTACAACCCAGCCATTAACCTTTAACGCCTGATTACCATTTTAACGCCTGCTTTTAGCAGGCGTTAAAATGCAAGGCGCTAAGCCGCCTTGGTGCTAATTACGGCAGCGTAATTTACGGTGCCGTAATTAGCGCCTTCCCCACTCCCATTATGCCCTATGGGGCAAAAATGGGGAAAGGTAAATGGGGAATGGGGATTTACCGCCACACTCACCTTGGAATGGGGCAGTAAATCTGCCATCCACCATGGTGTAAACAGAGTTTACACCATGGTGGTAAAGTAGGGAACTTACCGCCTGGGTTGTAATGAGGCCCATTGTAAATCTTGTTGCGCAAGGTGTTCCATTTTTATGAATGGACTAATTCCAGAAGTCACTTAACTGAGATTTAAAATGGCTTAGCAAATACGAAATTTCGGCATTCCATTTGTAGAAGAGTTAGTCCTCTGGAACTGGGAGCACAACTCAAGTGCATATGGAATTTACATGTGGTTTGTTGGAGGAATGTCACGCGGCTGAACAAGCCCCAGTGTTTTTCAGACCAGTTCCACGGAAACCAAAGCAGTAACATCTACATGATTATGAACAAGGAGGGTAGTGGGGTACAAACACTATGGAACATTATGGAGCGCTAAAGAAAATGCAATCTCTATGGCAAAAGGTTTGCGAAACCCAGTGCGCAGTCCTGTAAGCATTCCCATTAACGTGGCGCAATTCACCAAAATCATAATGGCAGACTCCTCTCACCGCTCAACAATCACATCAGAATATTTTACGTCAAAAGGTCTTTGAACCCTAACTGCGAGGCCTCAGCATGGCTTCTTTTTAAGCATACTTATTAACCGTAGGCAGCAGCATACTAATAAACCGTGTTGGTAACTGACGCAAACTCCTGGTTGCTAAAACTAGGGAACGTTGAAGGCATACTTTCTTTAAGTATTTCAGCAGTTAGATTGTTACATTCAGAAGGTGTGGCAAGCATTCAATAGGCTTTGTAGGCAGCAACCCTGGAGTGGCGCTTCCTGCCCCCCCCACAACCACCAATTAACATCACGGTTTCCATATGCCTCTTGGTGTTTGCATGGCTTTTGTTACTGTATATATTGTGCCCTCTTTAAGAGACATTTGCCGCTTCCCGAAGCCCAACTCAACTCTTTAATTCTCGAGCAGCCAATAAAATTTAACTCAACCATAAAAACCAACAAAGAACTACAATTCCCATGAAAATAGGTGTTTTTGAGGTTTAATTGGTTGCTTTTCCCACATGACTTCATATTTCCAATCACAGTCCAGTATAATATCTCCTGACTTCCTTCCTTCTTCCTCTAGCTGATCCACAACCGAAACTTGCGTCCCAACTGGTTAATGCCTCAACATCAATTGAAATCTCACTTAGACCTTATGATCCTGACGCCTCGGGCTATGCACCTGCCAAGACATAAACAGTACTATTGAAACCGGCCATGGACTGGGTGGGCAATCGCATAAACACAAATCAGACACGTAATCAATGCTTCAACATAATCTGTCTCTCCCATTCAAACCCTGACAGTCTATCTTTGCAATTGTAAGGGTGGGATAATACTTCGCCTCTGTGTCTTTAATCAAATCATGACTTTCTATTATGATAGTATTGAAAATCTGTATTCTATGTCAAGACCCGGAGGCTCAGATTATGCTACTTTAAAGTTTACTCGCCACCAACGAAGATACCTGGTCGATTGAACGAAAACAGAAATTCTTAAAAGTTGACTCGTTCGACCAGTCAGCTGCCTTCGAATGTCTTCCAAGCGTGCCCCATCTTGAAAGCTGTGGACACCATAGCACCCCTAATTGAATGGGCTCCGTATTGTTCTACATCGATGCCAGCTTGACCCGTACACCATTTTACCCATCTTGCCAGGGTACCTGTAGACACCGCAGTAAAAGTTTTCCTCACTGCTATTAATAACTGAGATTCTCCTGCGGGTTGGAATTGTGCTGAGCTATTTTCATATGCCTTCAGACACCTGACCGGACATAGTTTAGGACGATCCGGAAATGGTGCGCTATCTACTTTCTTGATCCCGTCTTTGTCCTTCTTGTTATATAGAAGGTTACCCCTGTTGGCAAAAAGGACTTTGTGTCCACCTCTAAAGCTCTGACATGCAAGGCTATCTTGCATTAAATTAAGCAGAGTCGAGTAGTCCGTTTTGCCCATAAAACCTTCCTGGATAGGTCCTCGTTGTCAGGCCATACCTCAAACAACCTCAGCACCTCACTAACATCCCACAGACTTCAATATCTCGGGGCTGGTGGTTTCATGCTTTTTATCCCTTTGATCAACCTACATAACAATGGATGCTTGCCTATAGGGTTACCCTCTACATTCTCAAGTCCAGCCGAAATCACTGAACGATGTGTTGATTGTTCTGTATGCTCTACCCTGAGCCGCTATGTTGGTCAAAGAAATTAACTACATGGACTACATCTGTTAGAACGGGATGTACATCCCTCTGAATGCAGCACTTATGCCATTTTCACCATCTGCCTCTATAGGCTTTCTTGGTTCCGGGATCCCAAGATTCTCAGATGAACTTCTGAGCCTCTCCCTAAAGTCCTGGCATAGACCAGTAGCCCCTGAAATTGCCTACGCTACTACGACCAGACTCCCTGTCTGAACCAGAGGGTGGTACTCCCCTGCTGGTCCTTGCACGATATCCTCCCTCTGGGGTCGTAGGATCAGTATATCATACAACATCTCCAATAGGTCTGGGAACCAAGCCTGACCTCTCCAGTCGGGACTCGCACGTCTTACTCTTGCTGTCTGTCTCCTTACTTGAGCTAGTGTTCGTGGTATCATGGCAAACGGAGGGAAATTGTATTCTGTGGCTGGGCCACAGACCTTGGGAAAGGCATCCATTGTTGTTGCTTCCAGTCCCCAGCTGAAGAACCGTGTCCGCTTCCTGTTCTATCTTGACGCAAACAGATCCATCTGACATGGGCCCGTCCGACTCATCATCTGTTGGAAAACTCTCTCCTCCAGCTGCCAATTGCTGGACCCCCTCAGGTGTTTCGAGCTCCAGTCTGCTACTTGGTTCTGGACAGCTGGCAGCTGCTCTGCGGTCACGCTAATCCTCCTCTGAAGGCATAAATGCCCCAGACATTTCGCTAGCTCTGCTAGCATCTTGGATTTCGTCCCGCCCCGGCGACTTATGTACCTGACCGCTGAAACGTTGACCATCTTGAGAAGAATGGAACATTTGGTCTTTTCTTGGGTCCAGGATTGTACTGCAAATGATCCTGCCAACAATTCGAGTTGATGTGGAGGGCTTGCTCCGTAGCTGACCATCTCTCTCCTGTTGTCAACTCACTGCACCGGGCTCTCCAGCCCCATCGGCTGGCTTCCGACTCTATAATGAGGTTTGGGGGCAATCCAAATATCACCCTACCATTCCTGGCCTCCATGCGGTGATACCACCACTCTAATTCCGTCCTCTCCTCCCACATAATGGGGACTCTCTGCTCCTAAGGCAGTCCCTGTCTGAGATGTTTATCTTTAAGCGTTGCAATGCCTGATAATGAAGTGGTCCTGAAAATATGGCTTGGATTGATGATCATAGACGTCCTACTAGCCTAGCTTGTCCCCTCAGGGATATCAAATCTTTCAGCACCATGGCCTTTATCTACTTCTTGATGGAGTTGACCTTCTCTAGGGGAAATTTGAGGGTTCCCTGTTCTGTGTCCACAATGAAACCCAGAAATTCCAATGACTGGGTCGGGATTAATTCCGATTTCTCCCAGTTGATCAGAAACCCCAACTGTTGCAGCAAGCCTGTCGTGGTCCTCATCTGCTCCACAAGCAGTTCACTGTCCTGGCGCATTAGACATATGTCGTCCAGCTATATTATTAATCTAATGCCTTGTTCCCTGAGATGCCCGACCGTTGGCCTCATCGGCTTGGTAAAGCACAAAGGAGCCGATGCCAGCCCGAACAGGAGGCTTATAAACTCCGATCTCTGTCCTCTCCAGAGAAACTGGAACAGATGACGTTGGTTCTGAAATATGGGAACCATCAGGTAAGCATCCCTGAGATCTACTCTTGCTAGCCAGTCCCCTTTCTGGAGTATGTCTCTAAGCATATGGATTCCCTCCATCTTGAAATGCATGTATATCAGAAAGGCATTCAGCGCCCTGAAACTGATCACACATCTGACCTTGCGCCTGCCTCTTGCCAAAAACATGTTCCTTAAGAAGCCTCTCTGCGCCTCTGCTTTTGGTGAGATGGCATTCTTTTGCTGCAATTTCTCTATCTCGCTGTCTAATAGAGCTTTTTCATCTCTGGTAAGGTTGATCGGTTTCAGTGGATATGCCTGCACCGGTTCCTGCACGAATTCTAACTGGAAACCTTGTACCGTTTCCAATAACCGGGAGTCTCAGATATCTCTCCTCATCTGTGTAAGCACTGCGCAACTCCCCCCCCACTGGTGGGATATCTGCACCTAGCGTGCAATCTCAGGGTATGGGCCCAGCTCTTACCTGAGTTATTGTGCTATTGCTTGCCATTGGACCTCCAGCCTCAGCCTCGGCCTCTTCCTCTCGATGGAAAGGTTGACGCGGCGGTCCTCTTGTTCTTTCCATTCTGTTTCCAGAGGGCCTGTATGATGTAAATCGGCTGGCTGAACGCCCCCTTCCTCTGCCAGCCTTATCGAAAACTCTCCTGCCAAAGGTCTTTTTCAAGGAGGCCTGCACCTTGTCTAGTGTAGCGTAGATATTTGCAAATGTTGCCATGTCTTTGATGAAAGTCTCTCTAAATAACTTCCCCTTGTCTGCCTTCGAAGCTTCTGGTGGGGCCAGATCCCCTTGCTTGGAGTCAATTTTCACTAGTATAGACCTTCTTCCCTCGGGCGCTATTGGCATTACCCAATAAACATATTGCTCTCTGTGCCCAGCCCGACACCACGTCCTTTTTTTATTTATTGCACATGGTCACAATAACACTGCTCACCATCAAACAGCAATAAAGTTGCTTACAAGGGTATGCCATGATACATGCAAACACATCAACAGTGATTACTCATTCATCACTATCTCCAACACTCTTGCGTGCAAAGTACGAACGAAAATCACCCCCGATATCTCTAGCATGGCACATATGTGCCTGAAGGCCTATATATAGTTCTTCCATGTCATTGGCCCCTAACATATCTTGAGTCCAGTTTTCGAGTGTGAGAGCTTCCTTGCATGTCCAGCACAAAAGAATATCTCTCTCGGCTAGTATAACTCCCAAGTTAACGAATTTGCACTTCATCAGGTTTATTTTTTCACATATCCCAATAAACAGTCTAATGGTGTCTATGTTGATGATTGGCCCACTATCTCATCAATAATATGGCATATTTCTCAATATACTGCTAATGCCTGACACGCCCACAGCATATGCAATATGTCAGCTTCTGAATTATTGCATCTAGGGCATCTCCCTTGCAAAGAAGGAAACAGTTTCTTGAGACCTGCTGGGGTGAAGTGCGTTCCGTTAAGAATCTTAAAGTGAACAAGCCTGTACCTTGAATTCAACTATACTTGCTTCGTTGACCTGCATATCTGTGTCCAGTGTGTGTCTGTAATGGGAGTGCCAAGATCTCTTTCCCACTTGCCCCTTTTGTCAACTGTCTGCAAGTTTTGAGTCATACGTTTGATTTTATATAATGACGATATGGTTTTCTTCCCCTTATCCAGTGACAATAAGTAACTGAGGCATGGGTGCGATGTAGGTTCTAACGGAAGCTATAGCAGAACGAACACTATAGTACCTGAACCTCTGAAGCAGCGTGTCGCCTATATGTACACCTTAATCATGTCCCATGTAACAAAAACACCTTCATGAAACAAGTCACCTAAATTATGGATACTCGCCTTCCGCCAATGCGCTGTCAGTGATTTATCTTGTGTGGGATTCAAAGACTGCATGCCCCAAATAGGTATGGCTTTATTGTATAATACTTTGTTCTTGGGGTAATTTATTAACTTAGTCCAAGCCTCGTGTGCTGCTCTCACCGGGTCCAGCTGGTGTGTACTATGATGTATGTTTGCTGCGATTAAATGTACCAAAAGGTCAGGAAGAGCACCCTGCCGCTCCAGCCTCATGTGTGATGACTTCAAACCGCAATCTAACCAGAATGTCATGTAATGCGCTTGCGCTGTCAAGTAATATAACTCAAAGACAGGGGCTGACAGTCCACCAAACTCATACGGCTGTGTGAGACTTTGCTATTTCTCTCTAATCTGTCCCTTCCACGCAAGAGAAGGATGCAATTTAGCTATGTCATTAAAAAACAACCTACCTGGCCACAGTGGTATATTGCAGACTAGGTAGATAGATTTAGGAAAGATAGACATTTTTATTAATGCGACCCACCCCATCAGTGATATGGGAAGATGGTTCCACCTTTCCAAATTTGTGGCTATTTTGTTCACTAAGGTGTCATAGTTACAAGATCTAGTGAGTGCTGGAGAGTGCGTAATCTCAATCCCTAGGTATCCAATACTCGAGCGTGACCATCGCAAACCAAAGGTGTTATGAGGTTCGTGTGTGGCACTTGCTAACGGAAATATTTACAACTTAGCACTATTTAAATGCAGGCCAGCGTATCTTTTGTTACAATTCTCTGCAGATGGTGTTCTGGATCCCATATATATATAAAACATGATATCATCTGCATATAACGTAATAAGTTCAGACTGGCCTTTTATGTGGATACCAGCGTGATTGAGGCGGGCACGCATGAGATCTGCCAATGGTTCTACAATTAGGGCAAATAACAGGGGTGACAACGGGCACACCTGTTTAGTGCCGCTCTCCAATGCTAATATGGATGAAAGCACACCATTCACATATACTCTAGCATATGGGCACTCTATGCACTCTATTCCACCCTCCACTTGTGATAACACTGGCCCTAAGACACAATTACTGGCATCTGTGGTGAGTATACTCTTTATGTTGGGATTCCATGATTTGAGTGTGGATGCACTATTCAAATCAAGTTTAACGTTATTGAACTCCTTTTCACACAAATCATTCCATTCAAATCTCACATTTTTCTTAACCAATTTCCTAATGCGGAACGTCTTACTCGCTAATCTAGGTATAAACTTGGCATAATACTCAGCCATCGCCAGAAATGAAATCAATTTCTCTTTATTATCTGGGCTGGGAAACTTTTTTTTTTTTCAAATTCAATTTTATTGGTTTTAAACAGCAAGCGTGAATCATGAGCTAGAAGCACAGTCGAACATACATAGGTACCATATATCACTTCTGCCCCTTTTCCCAACTCAGATTCAAATAACGTAACTATAATGACAGCACAGTCAAGCATGGGTCCACTCCCGACGAGTGAACCATGTAGCTCCCCTTCCCTCCCTCCCTCCCTCCCTCCCCTTTTATTGCTCATAACACTTCAGTGGCAAGATGATTGCTTTAGTCCGAAGAGACTTGCGACGTGACCACATCCGGAAGTCATTGTCGTTGTGGATCGTGAATCATTAGCAATGTGATCAGGTGTGTGACAGGCACAGGCGTTTAAGTGATAAGGTTCCCAATTTTCATGCATCATGAAAGGCAGTTGGTGAATGCTTTTACTGACTAGATGTTGGGTGGTCGTCCGGTCTTGAGATGTAATGGCTTGCGAAGTCACTCCACGCTTCTTCGTGTTGCGCCGCCTTGTCGTGCAGGGCTGTTGTTATTTTCTCCATAGTGTAGATATTGGTGGCGACTTTCAGCCAGTCTCTTTCGTCCGGTAGTCGTGGGGATTTCCATTTTGTAACTAGGGCTGCCCTGGCCGCTAATAGGAGGGGGGATACCAGTCCTCTCACATGCACCAGCTCGTCTTCGTCCTCTTCAAGACCGAACAACATCAGAAGGGGAGAGGATTCTCTGTCTATGCCATCTAGGCGCTTAATCCACCCGAGGACCTCCTGCCAATAAATACGCACTTTGGGGCACCCCCACCACATGTGCCAGTAGTTGGCGTCCGCTCCGCAATGGCGCCAGCATCTGGGGCTGGAGGTTTGGAACATCTTTGAGAGTCTATGCGGATCGTACTGCCAACGGTGGAGTAGCTTTACAGCGTGCAATTTGTATTGGGTAGCAATAGACACTCTGGCGGGCGTAGTGCATATCTGGTCCCAGGCCTGCTGGCCAAATTCTCTGCCGAAATCTTTTTCCCATTTGCCTTTGAGGCGGAGGATCGGGGAGCGGTCCTTGGTGATCAGAGCTTTATACATCCGGGATATCAGCCCTTTGGTCGCGCTAATCGTGTCGAGGATCATTTCAAAGGGCGTTAATTCTCTGCGCGTGGCGGCTTTCCATTCCTCTCTTGACAGCACCCCTTTTAGCCGTAGGTACAGGAAGATCGGGATCGGGTGGATTTGGAGGGCATCTTCCAGTTCCGAGATTGATATAAATTTCTCCTTCCTCCACAGCTGACCGACTCTTTCTAGACCTGCATCAAACCAGGTTTGATACCTGGCGTGTTCGGGGATCCTCTCCCTGATGCCTGGTGACCAGAGGTGGCTCAGTGGTGAGGGCCATGTAGTAACTCCTGTCATACTCTTTCCCTTCTTCCAAATGTTCCACATGGTGCCCAATATCGGGTGTTCGCGCAGTGGTTTTACAAGCTTCGATCTTGGAACCCATAGCCATTCTGCGAGGGTCACGTTGCGAAGGAAGTCATTGTCGAGCTGGACCCACTGGAGGTCCTTCCTGCCTCGTAAGTGTGGGACCAGAATCCTCAATTGTGTTGCCTGATAATATATTTCCATATCTGGAAGACCTACTCCTCCCAGCTCCTTCGGTAGTATCAGGATGTCATATGCTATTCGTGGTTTTCCTCCATCCCAGAGGAAATCGAGTATAGCTTTCTTGACCTGTCTAAAGAAGTGCTCTGGGATCATGACGGGAAGGACCTGAAATGGATACAGAAAGCGTGGGAGGGTCACCATCTTGATTGCATTCAAGCGTCCCATCCAGGAGATTGTGAGTGGCTTCCATTTCAGTAAATCAGCCTTTAGGGCAGCTAGGAGCTGAGGGAAGTTCGCCTCGTAGAGCTGTGAAAGATCTCTTGTTATATTAATCCCCAGATAGCGTAATGTGGATTCCTGTATGGTTAGGCCGAGGTGTGCCAGCTCCCTTTGTTGTTCAGGGGAGGGTACGTGGAGTGGGAAGAGGATGGACTTAGTTCTATTAATTTTGAAGCCGGAGAGTGTTCCGTATTCCTCAATGAGGTGGATCGCCCGCGGGACTGACGACAGGGGGTTGAGTACGTGCAGCAGGATGTCATCTGCGTACAGGGCCAACTTGTATTCTCTACCGTTCACTCGGATTCCTTCCACGGTGGAGTCCGTCCGGAGAGCTCTGGCGAGTGGTTCTAGGGACAGTGCGAAGAGTATCGCCGACAGGGGGCATCCTTGTCTCGTTCCCCTGGTTAGTGGGAACCAGCGCGAAAATTGGGAGTTCACCATTACTGAGGCTTTCGGGGTCGAGTAGACAGCTTTAATCGCTCGGCGGAGGACAGGGCCGAGGCCTATGTGCTTCAGCGTGGCTTCTAGGAAATGCCATTCGACCCTGTCGAACGCCTTTTCCGCGTCAATTGACATCAATGCTGGCATATCTGGAGATGTCCTAGATTCATGTATAAGGTGGAGGGTCTTGCGTGTGGAGTCAGCGCCCTGTCGACCCAGAATAAAGCCAACCTGATCGTTATGAATTATCGAGGGCATATGTGTCTCTAGACGGGCTGTGAGGATTCTTGTGTATATTTTGGCATCGGTGTTCAGCAGTGATATCGGACGGTATGAGGCACAGTATTTCGGGTCCTTTCCTTCTTTGGGGATTACTGCTATCAGCGCCTCTGAGAAGGACGCGGGGGCCACTCCGGAGAGAAGAATGTTATTGAAGAGTTCAACCATAAAGGGGAGGAGAGCTCTTTGAAAGGTGTTATAAAAACCTGCCGTGTAGCCGTCATTCCCGGGGGCCTTCCCTGTCGGGAGTCTTTTAATGGCGTTTTCTACTTCTTCTGCTGTAATGGGGGAGTCCAATGCCTGCGAAATATCTGCCGGAAGAGAAGGCATGGAGACCGCCGACAAGTAATCCGTGATTGCTTCCACGCTGGGGGCTTCTTGCAAGGTGTAGAGCTTCTCGTAGAAAGTGGCAAAGGCTTCAGGGATATTGGGGGGGCAACGGACTCGGAGTGGTTCTTCTTCTTGTATAGTGGGTACCCACCTCTCGCGACGCTGGCCTCGGAGTCTAGCAGCGAGTAGTGCCCCCGCCTTATTGCCGTGTTCATAGTGCCTCTGCTTTAGGCATTGGAGTCGGTGCTCAATGGCCCCTGTTTCAAGCTGGCGCAGTTCCTCCCTTTTGGCGTTGGCCTGTTCTATCTTGTGTAGCCTTTCCGTGGTCGCGGTTTGCGCCAATAGGTCCAGTTGAGTGATTTCGGTCCGTAGCCTACTCTCTATGAGTTGTCGTTCTCTCTTTTTGGCCGCACCCTCCCTAATGAGCACCCCTCTCCAGGTGGCTTTGCCCGCCTCCCAGACTGTGTTCGTGGAGACGTCACCTGTGTTGTTTTCTTCAAAGTAGTGGGTGATGTCCTGTTCAAGTTGCTCACGGAAGACTGAGTCTCTAAAGAGCGACTCATTGCAGCGCCATTTGGTCGATCTCTGAGGAAGGGCCATTTGATCCAATGTGACCGTTACCGTGTCGTGATCCGACCAGGTGACCGGTGATATACTGGTTTCCGTCATTGCCGTTGTGAGTGCAGGCGTTAGGTATATATAGTCTATCCTGGAGTACGTGGCGTGTGGAGTCGAATAGAAGGTGTAGCCTGTGCGTGACGGGTTCTGATGTCTCCAGGCATCTGTTAAGTTATATACATCCATCAGTTCTGCCACCCTCGAGCGTGCGCTGGTAACTGGAGTGCTTGCGGAGGGGTCGCCGGCTTGCCTGTCGAGTTCAGGGTCCATCCACGTATTGAAATCTCCACCCAGGATTACTTCGCCTTGCGCCTCAGTCATAACCTTGGGAATCGCTTGGTGGAGAAACCGAGATTGGCCTGTGTTTGGTGCATAAATGGATGCGAGCGTGACGGTGGTGCCTTGTATATTGCCTACAAGGACAATAGTTCTACCGCTCACGTCGGACCAAGATCTCAATAACTCAAATTGTAGAGTCTTGTTGATCAGGATGCCCACTCCTGCCTTTTTCAAGGGGCCGGAACCCCAGTGTTCGGAGCCTAGTTTGGGGTGTAAAACTCTCCGTTCTTCGCCTCTGGAATATCGAGTCTCTTGTAGAAAGAGGATATCAAAGCCTGCCCTCTTGAATTCTCGGGATACTAGAGATCTCTTAGTGGGGGAGTTGAGGCCCTTAACATTTAGAGTGCCGATTTTAAGGGTGCCGTGCCTGTCACCTGCTATGTTACGTTTCATTGACATTGCTGGACTTAGAGTGTTCGTCATGTGTGTCGCGTCGTCTTCGAGGATTAGTTGCCACAGTGGAAGTACACCGATAAGTGTTTTGTGCCTCGTGAGGCATTGCATTTGCGGTCGTCCCACCCACCTCCCCTTCCCTTTGGGTATTGGTCATCATACCCAGTGTTCCCGGTTTCAATCTGAGTTCTGCATCTTTCAAACCCATGTGAAACTGAGTCTTAAAGGTGATGGCGCCCGCGTTGGACCAGATGTACGCAGCCGGTCTTTCAGCGGACCGCCCGTGAGGGTTATAGCCACGCAACCCCCCCTCACATAGTAGCGTATTATGGTTTTGAGCCCCCTCCCCCCCAATTTGATTGCTGAACATCAATCACAAAAGAAACAAGGAACAAGAACTGTCATTACAGGTAAAAAATAGAAAAAAGAAATGCAACGATACGTATAGGTTCAAGGGACGTCATCCGCCGGTCGGTCCTCAGCTGTAACATCAGTGGAGAACGCACAATGTGGGGTGTCCGGCGGGTCTGTGACGACGTCCCACCGCTAGGTACCAAGTCCCTGGCCCATGGATCTCGAACGAGGTTCCTCAGGGCAAGTGACGGGTGGGTGCCGCTTCATCCATTTACATCCGGGGAGTCATTAGGACGTCTATATTTTCTTGCTCCCTTGACTTTATTCCGCTTCGGGCCCTGGGGTCTCCTCTTCGCTCCATCCCGTGCCGAGTCGCCATGTGATTCCTCCCGTGGGTCCGGGCCCACGAGATCCGCGATGCAGTTCCGGATGTCGTCTTCGGATCGGAGCGTTATCCGCTTGCTCTCGTGCTCAAAATTGAGGGAGAAGGGGTATCCCCACCTGTACCTTGTGCCTCGGTCCGTGAGCCACTTCGTGAGGGGGCTGCAGAGACGCCGTAGGGCCAACGTGAGCGATGAGAGGTCTTGGAAGATGGATATCTGGGCCCCGCTGAGGGTGAGGGAGTCTGCCGATCGAGCCTTCGTGAGAATCCTTGTTCTATCTTGGTACCTGTGGAACTTGGCTAGGACGGATCTTGGGCCCCCTGTTGGGCCGCCGGCTCTGTGTATTCGCTCAATTGCGAGTTCGTCCACATTCTCATCTGCGACTAATATCCTGATGATATCGTGTATGGTGTGTTTAAGGTCTGATTCTGTTTCACCCTCGCGCTCCGGGATCCCAAAAAAGCGGAGGTTGTTACGGCGCTCCCTATTTTCTAAATCGTCAATTTTTAGCCGGATGTCCTCTTCTCTCTTCTCTATGTTGCTCATTCTGAGGTTCAGTTGGACTTCCATTACATCGATCGAGACCTGGTTGTTTTCAACTCCTTCAAGCCTCTGTTCTATGTTATCGACCCTCTGGGTCATTCTGTCGATCTTGCCTCCTAGGTTCGCGCCCATGGTTCTGATCTCGCTTAGGAGGGCGGCTATGTCCCCCTTGGTGGCTGCCGCGCCCGCCTCGGGGGGGCTCGGTTGACATTGTTCCGTTGGTATCGGGGTCCGGGTATGGGGGGATGTATGCGAATCTGGCGAGTTTGCTGCGGATGCTCATGCGATGTGTGGGTGCGAGGAGGCACACGCCCCTACGCTGGGGGCCTTTCCCTCAGCACCGTGGCTTTGGTTGCTTGCCGGCGTGGGATGTGGGATACAGGATGGTGGCTCCGGTGAACTGGAGCGGGCGACGAGAGGAGGCACACGCCATGGGGTCAGGGGCCCTACCCTCCGTTCGCTCTGTGCGTCCCTGGTGGCGGTCTCCAGTCTGGTGTCCTCTGCCGCTCAGGTTCCACTACACTGTCCTAGTGTAGCCTTCGGGGCTTGTCCGGACTGTAGTGAGCTCGTGGGGGTCCGGCGTGGACAGTTCGGGGCTAGAGGAGGTCCGGATCAGGCTTGTGGGGGAAGGGCCCTATTCGAAATGCTGCCTGGCTGCTGAGGGGGTTCCGCGCCAGGCCCTCAATGTGTGGGCCAAGCTCTGTAGCGTGGGGGGAGTAATTCCCTACTGGGTGGGGGGAGGCAAAAAATTTCGCGTCCTCGGGGTGCCCTGGAGGCCCTCGGGGGTCCGCCTCCGCGTTGTCGATGGAGGAGGGGGCTCCTGGTCTCCCTGATCGGCACCTGTTGTAACTCCAGGGCGCGGGTAGGAGACGACTTGTTGTGGTTCCAGGGGGGGGGGGGAAGCGCCGTGTCTCCGCAGGTAGGGTGGCGTTGCTGAGAGGCTCTGTGCTCGGGGGCGGGAGCGCCTCTCGGGGTTCTTGGGAAGCCCGCGCGTAATGCGGGCGGAAAACACTCACCCGACTTGGTTGTAGCCGGTCCGCGGGGCCGCGAGAGTTCTGTGATCCGGGGGGGGCGGCCGACGGGGTGGTGCATTGGAGAGCGGGAGGCCGAGCAGGCCGTTCACGGACTCCCGCGGATTCAGTGCTCCGGGAAGGTGCTGCGTAGGAGGCCCGAGGGGGGCGGCTCAAGTTGGGGCGATTTCGAGGGGAAAATCGCTCCGATTCTCGTCGGAGTTTCGCCCGGAAGTCGGGGGCCAGGTACAGGGGGCTCCGTCCGTCGTTGTTGCTCGGGTGGGGGGGCCAAAAGTGGGGGCTCAACGCACTTTTGGGGGTTAGGGAAGCGGAGCTCACACGGAGGGGTTCTGCATCCGTGCGCCCTCTGGCGGCCAATACCTGGGAAACTTTTAAATGGTGTTAACTAAATCCTCCTTGGGTTTGATTCCTTTTTCGGAGATCTTAAGATATTGTATGCTAGATCTGTTAAATTTACATTTATTCTTACTCAGTGTGAGTCCAGCTTCCTTAAATATGTTTAACACTCTACAAAGCCTACTGTCATGTTCATCCTGATCTTTACTATAAATTACATCATCCTGAAAACATAAAACACCTTGCATTTAATGAAACAACTGATAACTTTACACGTTGGAAAACAGATGCAGCAGATATGAGTCCAAAAGGCAGTCTTTTGCAACAAAAGCAGTAATATTTCTTGACATAGGATGCAACATGATCTGATGATATGCAGATCTCAAATACACATCTACGCGCCCCTGCCACGAGGAGCAGGATGGGGAATCCACCTTTTACAATATTAAGGTGAGGAAAAGGCCCAAGGGGGAGGAAGGAGTTGAGGCCAAGGGAGGTGGGAAAACATAAAGACAATCTGGTATTGAATCCGGCTCTCCTATACTGCAGACCCATCTTTAACCAGAGGCCTCACCAAGGGACCGGGAGAGGGTTTGAGTGTGCAAATCATCCAACCAGGGCTGGGTGGCGTCCCTGTGGATACCATGTGATCGTAACACTCTATTACTTAAATAAACCTATTTACCTACCAAATTGGTGTGACAGAATTCTTCAACCAAGAAACCAGACTGAAGTATCCTGTATTGTGTGTCGGAGATACCCGGGGGCGTCCTGCATGGCTGATCCGAGTAGGAGAGAAGGAGCAGCAGCCGTGGTACCGTCCTTGCCTCCAAGATCAAAGAAAGATCAACACAGCCGGTGAGTTGGGGAAACCGATGCAAGACCGGTCTGTGTTGAAGGCAAGGTTGCAAGAGGCAACATTGTATACTAAGAGCAAGGATGAAGATTGCTGAACGCGTGTGATGAAAGACGCGAGGACAGTCTAACGGCTGATGGATGTTTGAACTGTAGCAAAGAAGATACAATATTCGTGACAGAGTGGTCCGGCACTGCGAGTGTGCTCAATCAAAGGTCTCTGCAACATATACAGCCAAGAAATGGCAAAAATGAAAGTAAAAGATAAAGAATAAGAATTGGTGTGAATCAAAGTGGTCCTGCGACGGTTTAGGCAAAACCCATTGTACAATTGAAAGTCTTCAGTTTTTGATACAAAGGGGTCTGAGCTCGAATGAGGGGGACCCGAACAACGGAGACCAATCGTGAACATTGTGCTAAAGGGATCTGAGCCCGAACGAGGGGGGTCCCTGGTCCGAGCCCGAATGAGGGAGACCAATTGCAATCCTGTGAATGTGAAAATACTGATAAGAAAGGAACTTTGGTGTTTATTTTTTACATCAGGCCCTCTGCAATAAGAAACTGTCATTATGAGAGAGGCTCTGGCAGAAGGCGCTGATACCTATGCTTTGAACTGTTTCCTCATTGCCGAGAAGCCACAGTGTGTGTGAAGCTCAAACGTGCCGCCTTGTCCCGTGCTGAAAACCTGAGGAAAGGCAGCCAACTGCTCAACTATCCTGACATATGGCTCGCCACCAGGGGGCGTCGAATGAAGACCTAGCTTCGCGTCGCTCTGCCAGGGCCGCCTAAATCCTCCATAATCCTGCCGTTTCTCCGAACCTTTTGCTGACCTGCACCACGCACCACGGTAGGGGAATGCACCAGCATCCCCTCCGAATAATCCAGAGGAAAATTGGACCTGCCTGAGCCTCCCGCACCGTGTGAAGCCCCGGCCGGGGCCGCAGGGCCGCGAGGCAAGCCGCATAAGCGAGCCAGCGTGAACACCAGCTGCGACCGACGCAGCCCCGAAGAGGACGCATCGGCGATCGCTGTGGGCTCGCCCCCCCCAGGGCCCGCGGGACTGCTGCTGCCGGACCGGAGTCATCGCCCACCGAGGCGAGAGGTGAGGACCTCCCCCCCCGCCCGCCCCTCCCCCCCTGGGCCTCCGTTGCAGCCGCTGCGGGCCGTAACCACCGGATCGGCCGGTCCCGTGGGCCGCCTGCCAGACCTGAGGCTGCCTCCTCCCCCCCCTCCCCCGGTACGACTCCCGTGCGGGCTCTCCCTCCCCGGCCCCCGCTGTGCGCGGGCCGCCTGGGTCGAGGGGGAACATCGAGTGCGGGGGAGGCACACGCGGTGGCTGGAGGGGGGAGGTGAAATCTTGGGGGCGTCCGGCAGCGGGGACAATTACCAGCGGATCGAAGCGGACCTGCTGGGGGTCTGCCCCAGGTGCCACAAAACTGAGGTCCCCTGCCAACGGTCGAGCAACCCAAAAAGCACCCGCCACGCACTGGGAAAGAAACTAGGGATACACCCCCCCAGGTACAGACCAACACCACCCTCTGCCTGCATAATCACCCCCCTCCCGCACCCCCGGAACCACACGACAAAGCAGGCCCAGAGCTGGACTATACGGGACATAGTACCAAACCGCGCAGGCCAAGGCCCGACGAGGGTCTAAGCAGCGCGACGCAAACAGTGATAAGGCCACCAGTCGGCAGCCCACAGGAGACCACAGGAACGGAGCGAAAGGCGGAGGACCACCCAGGAAGGAACCTCCGCCCAAGGAGACATACCCGCATCCAGAGCCGCCCCACAGGGTCAGGATGGGCAAGGATCAGCCCCGCAGGGGAACGACCCAAAACAAAATAGACAAATACACGATGAGCGCCCCGGCGGCTCTCCCGGACCCAATTAGTGGGGTGGACAATGAGGCTATGAAGGGGGGTGCGGCCCAAACGTTGTCCCTCACCGACATCATGGCAGCAATCAACGACTCCAGAACCTCGGTAGAGACCAAAATAGATGGGTTGGCCTCCGAGGTGTCCTTTGTGAGGCAAGACTTAAGGAACCTCACTACCAGGGTCGGAGAAGCAGAACAACGAATATCAGACACAGAGGACACGGTTAAAAACCTGGGAGGCCGCCTTGAGCAAATGGAACGGAAAATCACCACACTGGAAAACAGAGCCGAAGATAGTGAGGGGAGGTCCCGTCGGAACAACCTCCGCATACTCGGCCTTCCCGAGAAAGAGGAGGGGCCCTCTATGGAGCTCTTTCTGGAACACTGGCTAGCAGACTTGATGGCTCCCAAGCAGCTCTCTAAATTCTTCTCAATAGAAAGAGCACACAGAGTTCCGACGGGCAGACCAGTTCCGGGGGCCCCCCCACGAACGGTGATCGCAAAACTCATGAACTACAGGGACCGGGACACACTACTGCACATGGCAAGGGCGACCGGCCCCATCACTTACAATGGTCACCGAATCGGGCTCTTCCCCGACTACACGAGGGAGGTCCAGAAGTCGCGTCAGTCCTACGACTCCATCAAAAAGAAACTGTCACCCCTGGGCATCAAATATGCACTCTTCTTTCCGGCAACATTCAAAGTGTACCACAACGGCAAGGTCCAAGTGTTCTACACTCCCCGCGAGGCCTGGGACTGGTTGGAAACACAGGTCCTCTCTACTCCACGCCCGAATAGACCGGATGGAAACACACCCCACAGGAACGATGGAGACAACAACCGCCCTACTGGACAGGACATCCCACCACGTGGGGAAGCGGGAGAGCTCGGACCCCCGATCGACACAGGTCACACCTGAAAATGAGCAGTTGCTGAGGGACAGGAACAAGGAAACGGTATGAGATCCTTGTGACCTGCGGCCCTGGCCTGCTACCACCACTGCGCCCCCGGAGGGGGACTCCTCACTGCTAGCTTTACTCTAAGTTCAGTGGTTATCTTCAACCACACGAGTTGCGGGGTAGGGTCCTCCTGACCCCCCCCCCGCCTTCGAGTTGGGGCCTTCGCCTCTTTAGTAGTTTAAATGGTTAGGGGAACAGGTACTTCAGGTTGGGGGGAAGTGCAGGGTGGGGGGAGTTTGGGGTTCTTGGAGAAGGAAGAGACAGGCCTCATGTCACAACCACCAGCAATAGTGGGCAGCAAAACAGAAGTTCACAGAAACCCTTATACGAGATATGAGAGGGACCGACACGTCCCCCCCACTGGCCAGCACATATCCACCTGTACGGACGTGGCCTACGGTTCACAGGTTGGGGTTCTAGAGTTTGCACATGAAGCACACAAAATAGATCATCAAATAAGCACGGCAGAAGGGCTTAGGCGTCAGCTACACCCTAGAACGGCAGGCAAGATAGGAAAAAGGGAACCACTCCGCATCCTTACATATGACCCCAAACCAAATCCCACGCTGATATAACACAAAAGAAACAAATATCCCTGTTGACCTGGAACGTGAACGGCCTGGGGTCGGTCATAAAGCGTAAACTGGTACTCCAATACCTTAACCGCCATTCCCCAGACATTGCATTCATAACAGAAACCCACCTGATCGGTACCAACTGTGGGCTCTTTAGGAAATCAAATTACCCGCACACATACCTTGCTGGGTTCTCCAGAGGCTCTAGGGGAGTAATGATCCTCTTACATAAGAGATTTCCGTTTACTACAAGGAAAGTTAAAGCAGACCCTCGGGGCAGGTTTGTGATGGTACTGGGTGAACTGAGGGGGGAGACTTGGGGCCTCGTGGCAGTGTATGCACCTCCCACGCTCACAGCGGAACTCCTGGCCGAGCTCCAGGATATAATACTGGAAGAACGGGCAGACTCATGGGCGATAGGGGGGGATTTCAATGAGGTCATGGAGACAGCTCGGGACAGAACACGCGTGGGCAGCAGAGCGGTAGACATCCCGACCAAACTCCACACCTTTGCAGAAGCTATGGGGCTATCTGACACATGGAGGGCAGCCCACCCAATAGATCGGGGCTACTCGTTCTACTCCAATGCACACCGGTCCCTATCCAGACTTGATTATATCCTCACCCCAATGAATATGGGCTATCGACTATTGTCCGCAGAATTCCTGGCGAGAGGGATCTCTGACCACTCCCCCCTATTGGTAAAACTCAAGGGCCTATCAGCAAAACAAGAACCCACCTGGCGCCTAAACACCTATTACTTAGGGATACCCGAAATACTGGAAGGGCTTGCAAATAAGACATCGGAATACTTCGGCTTAAATGTGGAGGCAGTAGACTGCCCAATAACAAGGTGGGAGGCATACAAGACCGTCATACGGGGGGAAGCAATCTCCTTGGTGGCAGCTCACCGCAAACAACATAGCGAGGCAATCTCCAAAGCAGAAGCCCAGGTAACTAGGCGGGAGGAGCAATTCCTCGAAGAGGGAACCCAGGAGGCACATGAGGCCTTGGTAACAGCCCAAACAATCCTGAGAGATAGGGCCTTAGATAATGCCCGAACCGCCCACTGGCTGGCCCGGAGCCAGATATACGAGAGAGGAGACAAAGCCACCAAAACACTAGCCTGGCTGGAACGTAGGGAGCAGAGCAAAGGACAAGTACGGGCCATCCAAACCCAGGGCGGGAACTTACTAACGGGGGACGCTGAGATCGCAGGGGAATTCGCAAACTACTACAGAGAACTATACTCCCCACAAATACGAGACCCCACAATAAACGTCCCAAACTTCCTGGACAAGATCACGATCCCCCGCCTTTCTGAACTTCAGACAGAACAGTTAGACACTGCCATCACTGAAGATGAGGTAGGAGAAGCCCTTTCACAACTACAGACGGGGAAGACCCCTGGCCCCAACGGGTTCCCGGTAGAATTGTGGAAAAAACTGAGCGCAACGACAACTAAACACATGCATGACATGTTCCTCCGTAGCAGAGAACAGGGCACCCTCCCCCCAGACCTCCGGAAAACGACAATAGTGGTGATCCCCAAAGCAGGGAAACCCCCGGAGCACTGCGCCTCTTACAGGCCCATTTCTTTAATAAATGGGGAGGCAAAAACGCTAGCCAGAGTCCTCGCCAATAGACTGCTGGGGGTGATTGGATCTCTAACTCACCCAGATCAGTGTGGATTTATGCCCGGCAAGTCCACTCGAATGAATCTCCGCAGGATCCAGACTGCCCTCGACCGAGCTGACGAGATCCAGTCTCCACTGGCCCTCCTGGCGGTGGACTTCGAGAAGGCTTTCGATACGGTGGGATGGGATGCCCTGTGGGACATAATGGAACGCATGGGCTTTGGACAATACTTCATGTCATGGGTTAAACTCCTTTACTCCCTCCCCGAGGCCTCTGTAAGAGTCAATGGGAAATCATCCGCCGCATTCCACCTGAGTAGGGGGACCAGGCAGGGATGCCCCTTCTCTCCCCTGCTGTTTCTCCTCGCCATTGAACCTTTGGCAATCCGGTTGAGAACTGACACACGATGGACAGGATTCGCCTGGCCACGGGGCGGGGAGGAACGGGTCTCGCTGTACGCGGATGACCTTTTGATATATTTGAGCAACCCAATAATCTCCTGTCCGATTGTGACCAGAACCCTCGAGGAATACCAACACTTCATGGGACTACGGGTCAACACACAGAAAACAATTTACTTCCCGGTACAGGGAGGGGAGGAAGCAATCCCAGATCCCTGTCCATACTCCGTTTCAATTCTGGGCTTCACCTACCTAGGCATACGAATTAACAAGACACAGGACTTCCCCAAACTGAACCTACACCCGATAATGCAAAAACTGGAGAACGATGTCGCCCACTGGCACTCCCTCCCACTTTCATTACTCGGGAGGGCGGCACTGTTTAAGATGCTGGCACTCCCGAGATTTCTGTACGTCCTCCAAAATGCCCCGCTCCCCATCCCGGCCACAATATTCGCAGATATAAACCGGACTCTCCGCACACTTCTCTGGGGAGGAAAACAGCCGCGCATTGCCCTAAAAACGCTCTATCGTTCTGTGTGGGATGGGGGTATAGGACTGCCCAACATTCGCACATATTATTGGGCGGCACAAGCGGGAGTGGCAAATGAATGGCTACATGGAGACCCACTGCTACCACACATCCGTGTGGAGACAGGGGACACTAGCTTGCCATCCCCCCTGCACATACTATATGATAGCCCAAGGAACCTAAGAGCAGCGCCGACCGGGTCCCGTCATATACAGCGAGTTTGGAGGGAGATACACAGATACTTAGGCTGGGCAGACAGACCAACCCTGATCCAACCCCTCTGGCGTAATGCACACCTTCCCGAAATACAAAAAATGGGCCACTTCGAAACCTGGGAGAGGAAAGGGATATCCACTCTGGCGGACATTGTCCAGGAGGGGCGAATAATGGACTTTGAAACCCTGCGAACGAGACACGGGCTGTCACCCATGGACCGCTTCAGATACCTCCAGCTCACACACGCCATTAATACCCAACTCCCGAACCTGGCCGATATACCCGCCTGCTCTCCCCTGGAATCAAACATACTTCCACACCCCATCCCCCACAAGGTAACCTCCACCCTCTATCAGGCAATTAACTCCTTTGGATCCAGGGAGCTTGATAACCTCAGGGCTAAATGGGAACAGGACCTGGGGCCACTAGAGGCGGAGGAGTGGGTGGAAGCCCTGATGTCCCCGAGGGAAATAGGGATAGATGCCAAACTCCGGCTGATTCAGCTCCGAATCCTGCACAGGTCCTACTACTCCAGAACGCAAATGGCCAGTTGGAGTGGGGATGGAAACGCAGAATGCAGTCGATGCAAAAGGGCAGAGGGCTCCTTCTACCATTTGTTGTGGGAATGTGGGGTGCTGCAGGAGTTTTGGACTGCGTGTTTACTCCGCCTCTCCAGAATACTTGGCTCCACAATCCCGAGAGACCCTAAGCTTATCCTGCTGGGTATAGGAGGCGAAACTGATCTTAACAAGTATGAAAGATTGTTTCTAGGAGTAGCACTTGGTGCAGGGAAAAGACTCACGGCAGCCACATGGGGCTCGGGGGACAGGATAACCATTGACAGATGGTCCAATGAAATGGACAGATGCGCCTCCCTGGAGAGGCGAATTTATAATGCGAGGGGTTCCCCCCGTAAGTTCCAGAAAATATGGGGAAAATGGGAACTATAAATGCTAAGACCAAACAAGGGACAGCGGCGACGCCCTACGCAGCTGCCGGGTGGGGGGTGCGGATTTATGAACCCCAATCCCCCCCACCCCCCGCAGAACTATACAACTGTCAAGGAATATGTTAAGCACTGCTATCTATTGTGTTTTCGATGATAGGTCTCCTAATGTCTTTTGTGTGCGCTGGCTGAACGTGCTACCCTTCTTTTTCTTCTTTGTTCTCTGTTTAACAAATCAATAAAAAAAGATTTATAAAAAAATAAAAAAAAATAAAAAACTATCCTGACATATAATTTCTTGAACACTTTTCTTTTGCCTACATTGTTGTCCCACACATTTTGTATTTAGAAATAAGGATTGGCAATAGGTTTATTAGTATAGGCCCTTTTATTTTGATAGAGACTCCACTAGGACTGCGTTATTATTAGTTGATGGTCGTAGCTTGCTCCCAACCTTAGATTTAAGATTAGATAGGCGTTCAACCAACCCAATGAAGTTCAATAAACACCCTTGAACTGTGATCACGTCTGTCTTTCTTCACTGTTTGATACTATGCCTTCCTTACAATCTGCAACACCGTAAGTTTGTCTTCAGTAGTTTCTTTCTGTCTTTCGACCTATTCATGGAAGTGCTGTGCAGTCAATAACACCTCTACCAAACCTTTTCCTTCCTACACTGTTAGCACTGCCTTAATTCCCTCAAACACATTCGATTGCAAACCAATAACAAACTGAGCCACCACAGCTTGGGGCACTGCAATGGCTGTGTCAACAATCCTAGAGTATTGTTCAAAACATTATTTTAAACGCTCAGGATTTTCACCCTTGGCTTGCTTGCATGCATTACTTTTACACCAATCAGTATTTGAGGGCACATTTCAGTGATAGTTTGTGCCAGCCTATCTGTAAAGGTTTTCAGATCCCTGGAGGTGGCAGGTTCTTCAACTGGGCAGTTGGCGTGCACTTTCAGCAGGATAAATGCATCTGTGGCCAGCACTGCTCACAGCAAATAATTCAAATCAACACAAGTGCAGTGATAGCAATCTATTATAATCTGAAGCTCCTCTTGGAACGTAACGGGATCCTTTCGTATATCATAGAATCTCTGAACGATATTGAGCAAATTAGTAGCACTCCAAGGGGCATGTAGAGTAACTAAGGTATCGCCTCCTCCAGGGCGCTGTCTGAGCAGGAATGCCCTAGGACTGGTATTGACTGTCAAATTCAGGAACCCTTCAAATGTGGCTATGGAATGCAAAAGAAGTTTGGAGATCTGGGCTCGTATTTCAGGGGTAAATGGGCCAGACATAGGGTTTATTGGGGTGGACTGATGATAGGTTGGCAGTTGGGTAGAGTCTGGGCTAGCCGGTTGATGGTCGGTACAGGATTTAAAATGGTAGGGTTGTAAGAGTCTAGAATGTGTTCAGAAGTTTCCTTTGGTGGGGGCTCCCCTTGGATTACAGGATATACATTTTTGTACCCCCCGTTGTGGGGGCGGTATGTGCAGGTTGGAGTGCTCTGTTTTCAAGGATTTAACTTGCTCCTGGAGATTTTCTTGGGTTTCTTCCAGTGCCTGGGTCTTGGACTTTTAGCAGCTTCGGTATACCAGTCTTGATAGCTGTCCCATTGCTGTTGGTGTACACATGTACCTTTCTTTCCTAATGCCTTACTTAGGTTTGTTATCTTATCTAAGTGCCTTCCTGGTGGAGGTGACTAGGTGATTTACTCTGTGTAAATTCATGCCATTTATCCAGGTACTTACATACAGGTACTTACATACCGTTATGTATAACTTATTACGGATTCAGGTCTGTTCTTAACTCCATCCACATGGGCACGCTATTGTGTCCCGTGGCTGGCGGAGTTGGTACAGCTCATAGCTCGCTGCTCTGTCACGTCTATCCAGAGGCACAGGTATCACCACCTTACTTCTATTTCTCCCTGTATAGAAATTTCAGTGGCACCCGCAGGTGTTGGTCAGAGTCAGATGACTGCTGGCTCACAGCCAATATCTCCTGTTATGCTACCCACAGTGCAGAGTGGTAATTCAGTTTGTTTCAGAGACTTGGGTAGGTGAGAGTGAAAGACATGACACACAATCAGGTAGAAACAAAGCCTGTTATAGCTCCCGTACTAGGATAAAGGAGAGTGTGAAATATAACGCAAGGTTACAACTGAGTTGCACATTCTGGGTTTCAAGTATCAAGGTACGGTTTAGATAGAACAACCATGGGGCTCTCATCCTAAACATTTTCTTCACACCTACACGGAACACATTCATCCTAGTCCCTGAACCATACTATTCTACTCTGACTGGCGCAGCAGTCTCATGTCCTCTTACGTCATCAGGGAGCATGGATGTGCTGCTTTAAAAAAATACCATTTCAAACAATACTATTGAAGACATGACAATAAACTAATGCAATTACTTGTATTCACCAACCCACGGCTTTCGGTCGGCTCTTCTTCTGCATCTGCTCTGTCCTCCTTCCCCGAGTCTCTGGGCTCTCCGGCCAGCTCGCCCCTCTCCTGGGCCCACGGGGATCACCAGGAGGTGTGCCCGGCAACCCTTGGACTTGGCCTGGACACCCTGGACTTGGCCGAATGACAGCAGGAATCCGAGTCACTGCACCAAACCTGTCATGGAAAAATGACCACCAACTATTCTGGTGGATTGGTGAACAATTTATTGGTATGAAGCAAGCAACAGGACAACAACAAACCAACAACAGTATGAGATTTCGACACAAGTGAAAACCCCCCTCTCTCCACGCACTGTTCTCTTATACCTAAAGGAACACCTGCATTTCAATGGAAGGGGAGATCCAGACAGGTCAAGGAATCCTACTGAAACAATGTTACAAGCAGAGAACACAGCCCCCACTATACATGTCTTTGATACCAGCTGCGTTCTCAGATGTAGAGACAGTGTTATCAGGAAGGATAGCATAAAGTGATGCATTTAGTGGAGCTGAATATACTCCTCTGAGGTTCACACGCGGTCTGAGGCAGGCAAGCATGCTTACAGAATTATTACTTCAGTCTTCTAAAGCCGCTTTTCCTAGGAAAGCGGAAGCCTAAGACATGCTTGCATATGCCAAAAGGGAAACATGTCAGAATTGAGAGATGTTGAGGCGAGCATGGCTACACACTAGGCGAAGAGCCTTCATCACAAGGACATGTGCAGGGAATCCTAAAGCCTCTCCTCACACGGGCAAGAAACAGTTATTTAAACATGGCAGTTTGCAGTACCTACTCAATGTTATAATGCCGCTGTGTGCTTGGGAAGTACATACAATGTTCAATTCCAGACCTTTTCCACACAATTGCCACAAGACACATTCAAGCCTGTTAAACCTCATTCGACACTTCGAGCCACTGCAGAACCGTGTGACTGCTTTTGGCACTCCATGAATTGTGAACTGCTTACCTGCCTTTAAATACATCCAGATGATGGCTCATCTCACTGCAATTGGCAGAATCAAACCGAAACATTGTTTTGTTGCCAATTCAAACACGGACTCAAACAATTGGAAACCAGCGACTCACCCTTCTTGAACACCATCTCGACCCAACAAGAGCCTACACATCAAACCAACTAAACACAAACTCGCCAGTGGGATCACATGACTCTTAACATCTCAGACACCGACTAAAACACAGTAAAAGTGGATAGAAGCCCGGCTCGATGCTATTGAGCACCCGAGCCAAGAACTAATAGTATTTTGAAAATGTCCTCCCCATGGCCCACATAAAGGGACCACAGTGACTTTTAAGCCTCCTTCTTACCTTTTAAAGACACATTTTTAACACTGACATTGGTGATGAAATCCTTTTGCCTGAACAGCCGTGCATATTAATCTAGAATGTCCTTTCATATCCAAAGGCCTACATTCTCTGGGTTTCTCTTACAGGGATGGGTATGTAATGTTTTTGTTTTTGTTTGTGATTGCGTTGATTTTTTTTTATTAAAGTCCCTGTTCATACAGTACCTTGATTGGACAATATTTTATTTTGCAGCCATTGTACTAAAACTAGGTTGCTACTGCTATCATCTACCACCTCTCCAAAAGAGTATAGCCTACCTCGGCTCACACTACCAAAAGAGGGTAAGGAGGTATCCCTGTCGGGCTGTGCCTGATTCACCTTTATGATTGGGATCACTGCTGCTAGTGTAGCATCGAGACAGCCGCAATGCAGGTGGTAGGCGATGCCCTCCAAATCATGGAAAAAGGCAACTCTTGCCTCCTCGTCATCTTTGTGCTCTCGGAAGCATTCAATATCATCAACCACCACATCCTTCCCTCCCTCCTTGCAGGCAGGATGGAATTCTTTGGCACTGTTCTGAATTGGTTTACCTCCTACCTCTCAGGAATACACCAGGCCGTCCAGATGAACATGTTGCATTCTAACCAACTCCAGGTCTCCTGTGGAGTCCCCAAGGCTTCATCCTCTCTCCAATCCTGTTTAACCTTTACATGGAGCCTCTGTGCACTCTCCTCAAAGATTTCAAAATAGCCATCCACCAATAAGCGGACGTTACTCACTTGCATGCGGGAGTAAATAGCATGCAGGACATCATTCGTCTCTGCGATTACCTAGTGTGAGGAGCCAGGAATAGACACAGAAGAGACATGATTGTGGCTACAAACCTTTATTAAAATAGATGGAGGTTGGAAAATGCCTCACTATGCCTAATCTAGGAGCAATTTCTCTACTTCAACCAAAACAAATGGGTCTGTCTTGTGTCAAGATGTCTAAATAAAAGTACGTCCTCTCTCTGTAATCCTATTCTGGCCCTCACACTAATAAATAACTCAAAGGTGTAAAAGGGTAGAGTCTCTTGATTTCTCAAAGTGCTCAGATTATTCTGTTTAACACAAAGGTTCAATTCCAACAAAAAAGTTTCCAAATGGACAATGTTCACAGCTCCAAGGAAGTGCCTTCTTCCCCAGACTCCTTCTAGCAAAGCAAAATCATTTCAAAAGAATAGTCAGGTTTCCCAGAGGATAACTCTCCCCCATTGGTGTATTTACTTCCTTTGTGGGAATCGCTCCCTTCCCCAAGCTTTCTCTTTAATTCAAAATTCCAAGGGTATATTTTCTTCCTAAGGATTCCCTTTTCTTTTGTACTTTTTTTTAACAGTTCACAAACACAAGGGTATGGCCTTCCTTGAGATCCTTCTTTTAACAGTTCACACAATAGTTCATACTTGTATTCCATTATTTGTCCTTGAGATCCATTACAATATGCACCCACTTTTATCTTTATCTGGCATGGTCTCATGCCAGGACTTTGTAGTTCAAATATTTAACTTAACTTCACCTGGTTTACTTCCTTACCAGGACTTTACAACATAAACACTTAACTTCACCTGGTATACTTTTCTGCCGGGCCTTTATTGTACACAACACTTTCTATTTAAGGTAGAGGGTTAACAACCCATTCATAACTAGTTCCACAATTACTTTCACTTCCTTAATGATCTGCGTTTTTATGAAGCGGTACACTCGGTTAGACAACCCGGTGACACATTTGTGTTCTGTGGGTTTACCAGTATTTTCTATCTTCCCTTCACTTTGGTTTCTTGCACTCTGTGTTCCTCCTACAAGGCGGCATACACTTGCCGGCAACCCGCAAACCCACTTGTGTTCCCTGGGCTTACCGGTTGCCTCCAACATTCCTTCACTTCCTTCTGCTTCGGCGTCTTGGCTCTGTGTGTACCCCTCTACCATGTCTCCTTTCTCAGTGCGCCGTTCCTGCTGCTCTCTTGGCTCAAGCGTTGAACCGTCTGCAGTGTGGCTGCTTCTACCTGGATTTGGATTTGCTTTAACATCGCCTACTGCAGTGTCTCTCCCCAGCGTGGCCTACCGCTTCGTTACAGGTCGAGAGGCAGACCGGCATCTGCAGCTCTCTCCTCTCCTTCTCTCTGTCAGCTGTAGCCGGCACACATTTAAACTTCCCGGCTTGATTATACCTTTTCCAACAACTAGACGGCAGCATTGGCCACCCGGTTCTAGTGGTCTTCATTACTCTGTTCTTCTTTGTGTCAGTTGTTATGAGACTTGAATGGCATGGTGGAAGTGGATACTGAAATTCATTGGGAGTTATCCTCACTACTCCCTGCCTCTGCCTCCTCCCAGTTGTCAATATATTATTCCCAATGGAGAGTAGTGAAAGCAGATTTACCAAGGGGTTGGGGAAGAGTGTGCTAATATGACATTAAGGTACGGGAATAGAGGAAAGATCCCTGGAAGGGAAGGGAGTATGTGGGTTCCTCCAGCAATGTCATGTCCTCTCCCCGAGATGTACCTCCCACCAGGTGGTCCTCCCTCATATAGTCACCCCCAGGGTCAGGATTAGGTAGCATCTGCCATCCCCAAACAGCTTGGCTCCGAATCTCTACCCTTCGGAAAATCAAACTCTTCATCACGTGACAGGACCTCCGTACCGTAGTACAGGCCCTTGTGGTCTTGCACATCAGTGGGGGAAATGCTTTACTGACATGTCTCCCAGCTGCTCACTTGGCACCCCTAAAGTCAGTCCACCAAGCTTCAGCACATCTTATTATGGGTGCATGGAAATTTGACTGAATCCCCCTCCCCCCCATCCTACGCCAACTTCATTGGCTTCCTCTCCAGGCACGGATACTGTTCAAAACTGCATGTATCATCTACAAAAGTAGCCACAAGTAGTACCCCAGCGTACCTGGTGGCTAAGCTCCACATATTTGGCGGCACATTTTTCTCGCGCAGCAACTCGACCAACAGGCTTGAATCACACCTTGTTCGTAAAGAAAGGACCTGCAAACAATCCTTCTCTTATCATGCACCCACCCTCTGGAATTCAATCCTGGTGGGTGTCAGCTCAGAATGTCCCCACAATTCTCCAATTTTGCAAATCTCTCAAAACATGGCTTTTTCAACAACACGTGATCAAGGACTAATTCCAATGGATGCATATACTGACTCACAAACTTCAACTCACAGGACTGTGCTAATGTTAAAAGATGCCAGCCCAAATTCTGGCTACCCACATTCTGTACAGCGGTCCGCTGTTCTCGAGCTAGGTCCGCACTTTAAACTATAAAATAAAATAAGGAATACAGCCTGCTCTGGGCCCACGTTACCAAAAGAGGCAAAGGAGGTAGATCTATCAGTCTGTGTATGTTTCATGTTTATGATTAGGATCACTGCTTGTTTAGTAGCAGTGTGCGGCTGCCACTACACATCCAGAACAGTAGCCATTTCGTCACACTGGTAACCTCAGTTTCATCTCTGGTTAACAAATTAGTGTATAGATTAAATAAAATGGGTGAACGTATGTACCCTTGCCTGACCGCAATGGTAGCTGGAAATGGGACAGATAGTTCTCCCCTTAGACCATAATGCACTACAATAGAATGTTTTCTATGTAGTTCCTGAAGGATCTTAATCAAGTAATCTCGAGCATTCTTTGCAACCACAGTGTTAGCTAATTTACAGTCAATATGCATGAGTCCATAAGTGTTAAGTGAATAGGCCATTGCTGGTACTAACATAATAATCAAGAATGAGCCAGAAGTTAAGTTCTTGTTAACAAGTTTCCATGTGTCCTTTAAAGCCGTATTCGGTGTCTACCAGGATGTTATTGGTCACCACGCTTGGCAAGCAATGCAGAAGTGTATCAGAGATGACTATGCCAAAACATTGGCTATAGAATTGGAATGTAATTTAATATATAGAATAAATCTTAGTTTCCAAGGTTTTTTTTTTTTTTTTTTTTTTTTACAGAGGAACGTCCCCATATCTAATTCCTCCTAGCACAACAATTCCAAGCCCAACATTTTTCGACAAGAAACAGGCTATATTTGATCTGAATATTCTGTTTTATTTAAAATAAATCAAAAACCGAAGGTGGTCCCCTAACTTTATGCTGGAGAAGTCAGCCACAAAATCTTTACAAATAAGTACAAGCATCTTGCCTTCAGAGGAAAAGCACCACCTGTCTGCAATTTTCTCGCTGACATTTTATATTCACAACACAGTTGCTGAATATCAAACTGAACTAGCTACACTTCTTTTTCATGACTTTCTGAACTGTGCTGTAACTTGACTTGTTATTTTAGTTGTGTTGAACTTTGGAGAATATTTGTTTAACAACACTTTTAATCATCCGATGTTATAATAAATGCATCACAGACGCTTCAAAGCACATCTGATGTTTCTTCGAAGCAGACAGGTTTGCAAAATATGAAACCCAATACATATATCCGGTTTTTATTATCATGTAGCATTCAATGCCGGATTTGTCCAAATTGTAAGAACTGTCCTAGTAGATGTTATTATTAAGACACTCAAATTATCAATCTTGGAAACATGACATGATGGGCCAGCCATGCCAGAATTCGAACTTGTTAAATGCAGTCTGGGCTCATGTCAGCGCACTTGACCTGTGAGCTATTAACCTGGCTGTACATACATACATACAACTATATTCAGCATGCAAGAGACAGGTTTGAATCCCAGCAGGACTGACCCAGCCCTTTACCCTCCCAAGTTCCATAAATTGAATACCATTAAACTGTGTAATGACAGCTCCTATTAGCGCAGTGCTTTGAAGCAGTAGGAATCTTGCATGTGGGTCTATACAAACACATGGTGTTGCCATTATTATAGTTTTTCTAAAATGCCTTGGTATACCTTATGCCCAAGAAGCAACACAAACGAAGGTATGCAGCGTTTTGTGCAGTAGGCAACCATCATATAGTGTGTGAACAGGTGGAGATTCAGTAGTGCAGCTTCCAGAGGAACTGGTGATGTATTTGTATTTTAATTAATTTATAATGCATCTTCGCCAAAGCGTGTGTTGTACTGCCTCTGTGTATAATCAGCACCATGGCTAGCTTTAGTAAATGATGTTAGACCGAACAATCCATTTTATCCCTCTGACATGAGGCCCTTAGTATTTTTAATTTCCCCTAATATGATTTATTGAACTACTCCGGTGAGTCCTCCCTCCTCTAGTGCACAAATGCCTATTGTATGTACCCCTGAGAGAGTCTAAGTCACTCAGGGTTAGGGCACCCAAGACCCCCTGCAGTTTTGGCGCCACTAGTTGGCAGAGCCCTTTGTTTGCCTCCAGAAAACAGCTGGCTAAACCCCATTAGAATCAGCGTTTCAGGGAAGCCCTGTGTAAGTCCAGTGCAGAGTTCACATTCCAGACATCATTCCTACACGAGAGCGAGTGAGATATGGATGTGGCCACATATATTAATGGACACTGCCTGCCTAGCAGACTGAGGGATCCAGTTGCCAAAGCCTGATTTTCCCTGTTTGGGAATGAATGGTGGCTTGATTCAAGTCTGAATTCGCACCTTGGCAAAAGCCTGATAAAGGTGAAGGTGCCAGCCCCCCAATGTTTGGGAACCACAAAATGTTTGAAAGAACTCAACCCTCTGATTGGGAGCTGAGTAATAACTGAGTTCCCAAACCTTTATTTGAACAGAGTGTAATAGTATGCCAGAGGACAGGGGGCGTTCGCATCAACAATATCACAAGGTAGCAGAGTATCTAGGGGCAATCCAAAACCTTCCCTGCCAATAACGGAAGACTCAACCTTGGGGCAAGTTGTTCTGTCTTTAATTCTCCAATAGACAGGGACCATATGGGAAACCACATATCTCCAGCAATTTCATCTTCTGAGCCTGTGTCACCCAGTTTTGTATTGTGGTGACGTTGCAAACATTAACACCATCCCCAAAAACCTACGGGAACCCTCTATTGGTTAGCTTGAGCTTACTACCTATGGAACCCTTATACATCTGGATTCTCACTGGTATTCCCATGTCAGGTTGCTTCGCCTGAGACCTCCACACAAAAATATCTATTACTTTGCTGCAGGGTCACACAAAGACCATTGGTCCGTGCAACATTCTACACCACCCCATGATCTGAGAGTCTGGATTGGTTGAAGTGGGTCCCCCAGGCCTGGGACCCTGTTTCTTTCGCAGCGCTCGGTGTACCTTTTAAAGGTAATGAGAAAGAATATGTGTTTCGATTGCTGCCAGTGGTCTGATCACCTAGCCTGAGGGCGTGCCTGCAGGTTGCAGTTTTTGGTGGACAATGCATGCATCAATCTTGTCTGCTTTGCTGTGAACAGCTCCTCTTCTCACCATGAGTAATTAGCTATTGTTCGGCACTGCTGTGTCACGTGTTCGAGGACCTCAAAACTGAGCCTTTCTGTCTACAATTATGAGGATTTTACTTTGTATTTCACAGGTGGCTCACCGTCTCGGAAATCAGGAATTTTCCAGCCACCCTTGTCTGCAAACACTGTCTCTGTGCTTCGTACTGCAGGGACTGCACCTCTCTCTCCATGTATTTGAGGCCTGTGGTTTCACATGTATTTACTACAGTCATTCTATGGTTTCCCTCTGCGTTTTAATATCTTCTTAGGGGCTAGTCGCGATAGAGCCCTATCGGTTCCTTATGTGTCCTCCTAGCTGACCTATGGTTAGTTGCGGGAAAGCGGTTGCAAGCTCGGTCCGCGTATGTTTGGCTTTCTTGCGTTTCTGCATTTGGCTAAAGGAAATTAAAAGCTCTTTACAGTATGTACTTGTATCTGTCCCCTAGCTATATAAGGTGTAAGCATGTTCTATGTGTATACGTGTGTGTGTCAGCATATCTTCATGGGAATGCAATTTGCTTCGTGACTAACGCTGCTATGTCGTGTTGTCACTAGTGACATCATCACAGCTGGACTATGTCATCAGTCAACTTGGTCCATCGATGAGGCATTCGTCTCCTAGAAGCCTTCAACTGGGTATGATTTAAAGGGTCATCTGAGAGAATATCTTTTTGCATATGTGGGATACACTGGCGTGCCTGGTGATTGGCCGAAGAGTAAGTTGAATCTTTGTTTCTCATTCTTTGGGCTGACATTCGCATAGGGGACATGAGGGCCATTCCAGGGAACCCCTCTTCAAGAGGATTGGCATACTTCCCTTGATGAAGCTGTGGACGAGCCCTGAGACATTGAAGATGATGCCTTCCAGAAGAGGAGTCTAGGAGAAAGCTTTATTGGTCCAGGGACTCTGCCTCTTATCTGCAGATCCCGGACTTCTACTGTCAATTGAACTGAACACAGTTTATCCCTTCCCTTAACCCAGCGGGCACAGCCAGTCACAAGTCCTCAATAATCCTCCACTCCGAGAAGAGCCTTGGTATCCGGTCATTGCATAGACCAAAACCACAAAGCGGCTGAAACTCAATAAAGTCAAGAACACCAACAATCAACAGAGCCCAAGGCCTGTCTTTGCTACACAAGCTACAGAACTGGCCTACAACTCAAAGAAACCCAAAAGTCTGACATGACCCTAAGGGGTGCATATCCTGCCTTGGATACCTCAGCTAGACACTGTCAGAGATCATCAACGTATTATGTCAGTTTATGTAAAACACCATGAAAGGGATTGCTCCACTCACTGTCGTGCTAGTTTCTGCTACAAGTGCTCTAAATAGAAGCTGAATCTTCAATGAACTGGACATCTGCGCCATACCCCGTTGTTAAGATGGATTTCTAAACTGTGACCTGGTGGGCAGAGGTTTAGGAGGACACCCTCTGTTTAGTGAAACAGGGGAACCTTCTGGACAAGCCAGACCAATCTAGACAGCTTGGCAGGTGGTCAAGACTAAGGGCCTCATTACACGGTAGGCGGTGGACCAAGGTGCTAGTAGCACCTTGGTCCATGCCGGTAAAATACCGGCACCGCCTTGGTGGAAAGGGGAATTACCGCCCTATTCCAAGGTTGGTGGGGCGGTAATTCCCCCTTCCCCCATTGCCCTTCCCCATTCCCATTTTTGCCCCATAGGGCTCTATGGGAATGGGGAAGGCGCTAATTACGGTGCCACAAATTGCGGTACCGTAATTAGCTCCCTGGTCCCTTTGCGGGTTGGTTTTTAACGCCTGCAAAAAGCAGGCGTTAAATTCTCCAACCCGCAAAGGGACCTCGTAGTAAGGCGGTAAGGGTTTACCGGTACCGGTAAAATACCGGTACCGGTAAACCCTTATCGCCTACTGTGTAATGAGGCCCTAAGTCTCAGGAGGGGTGAGAGTGATCGGAAGCCCACAATGAGCACACACAGCAACGAACCACAAAATACTCTCAGACAAGTGTATGTGAAAAATATCTATACGTTTGTCAATAGGTTATTCTTCGGAGTTCGTTCCCTAACTTTCATGTCCAACCCTAAGAAGAGGGGAGACGTGTGCTAAACAGTACATTTGTGTGTGAAAATGCACAATCGCGCAGATGAACAAAAGAGCAGGTCTTCTTTGCAGGGCTGAAGCAAGTCAGGAAGGGGCTTGAGGCAATGAAGAGTAAGTTCACACTATTCGAGTAGGCTCTACCATTGGCGGCAAAGCAGTTGCTCAAGTGGAGAGAATAGCTTGGTAGTGCAGGCTAAGCCAAGTCTGAGTACCTTTAAGAGATACTCGTGTGTAAAAACGATCGGCTGTGCCAGGGTCCACCGGTAAATTATGCAAGTACTCACCGACCCTCGGCACAGTCCAGACCAACCTTTGCCAGTTTAGTTGATGTCGTTAGTAGGTTCGAGTCCTGCAGTTTTGCGGCGCTCCGGCTCTCAGCTGCGGCAGTGGAGAACGATCGTCCATGACGGGACAGGGGTAATTTCTCAGTTTCCGAAGGTGCTATGAAGCAAATCCCAGTGCAGCTGGCTTCAGGGCACAGGAGAGCAGAACAGCAGGTGAACTATAGCGACCGTCACCACCAGGTAGTGACGCAGGAATTGTGGATGCAGGCAGTGGAACACACTCTCCTCGGAAGCCAGATTAGCTAGGCCTATGCAATTTGGTAGGAGAATGCATGGGACCACGAGCAAGCAATGTCCCAAGTCTCGGGTTTGCACTCGAGATGGCGGCTGTGCTGCAGGTTACCCTGAGGTGGAGCTGGACAGTTCGCTGGATGGCCCTGGAAAACTTCCGAAGGGGCTTGTTCAGTGGGTAAGCAGAGGGCACTGAGAGTAGTTGTTCCCACTACTCCAAAGGGGTGAAGCACCTTAGCAGGCCTAGTTGATCGAAGAAGAAAGCAGGGGTTCAGCAGGACAGTAGAGGACGAAGGGTGCAAAAACCTTCAAAGCATCTCCGATGGTTTCACAAGTCCCTTTCTTAGTGTAGGAGACTTGGCTCCTTCCATAGTTTGGTGAGAACACAGGTGATTGACCTGGTATGGCTGCAGAGCCCCTTCTCTCATCCAAGATTAGCTTTGCACCAAAATCGAGGACTTCCAATAGAAGATCTGCTCTCTTGCAGGCATCCCAGACATGGACCAATCACGGCCCAGGGTGGTCTCAATCATTCAGACGCTCCGGACATTCTGGCACCAGCAGTGTGGAATGGAACTAGACAGCTCCAGCCCTCTTCCTGGGCACACATATGTGACAGGAAGAGGCTAGCGAAAGAGATCAGTTTTCGTGGGAGGCTGCATGCCCAAATAAGGAAAACCCGGGTTACTCGACCTGGGTGAAGGCAAGGGACAAAATGGCCAAGGGACAGAACAAAAGGCTTTGTGGCTCGGCCATTTTCAGACCTGGCCACTGTCTTGTGCCATTCAGACATGGACCAATCACGGTCCATGGTGGTCTCAATCATTCAGACACTCCGGACATTCTGGCACCAGCAGTGTGGAATGGAACTAGACAGTTCCAGCCCTCTTCCTGGGCACACATATGTGACAGGAAGAGGCTAGCGAAAGAGATCAGTTTTCGTGGGAGGCTGCATGCCCAAATAAGGAAAACCCGGGTTACTTGACCTGGGTGAAGGCAAGGGACAAAATGGCCAAGGGACAGAACAAAAGACTTTGTGGCTCGGCCATTTTCGGACCTGGCCACAGTCTTGAGCCAAACGCAGTAAACACGGTTTAACTCAATAAAAAGAAGTAAAACATTAGGAAATGTAACTGCTGCCACCAGTTCGTCCCAGGCACACTCGTACAATCACCAAAAAATCCTTCAATGGTGTCTAGGGCCACAAAACAAAAAGGGACCCCAGAACACTGTACTGAAAGGTGCATTGTGCACTGTTAAAAAGTTACCAAGAAATGGCAACATAGTCAAAGACTAAGGAAAACATAGTTTCCCAATACTGACAGTTTGAAGGAAGTGGCAGTTTCCCCATAATAAGTGAGCAAAAGCCCAAGGGAGTTCAGCTGAAGGCTGGGCTGCACTAGACAAATTCAGGTTAAGGCCACACAAAAGCAAAATGTCTGGGGGGTCCATAAATGGAGGGGAAATTGCACACACAGGAAATCTTTCCTGACACCCATCACCTTCAGTTTTCCTTCTCTTTGCGACAGGAGCATCGCCAGAGGCTCTTCAGCAGAACTTTTATTATGAAGGTCTTCTTCACAATTGGACCTGCAGCTTAACAGAACATAGGAACTGCTGTAAATGATGTTTCATCTTGTGAGGACGCAAGGGTTGACTGCCCTCAGAATTTACTTCACATGCCTTAATGTGCAGTTCTGTGTACTTGGTTTGCTTTTGGGGACGGCACCCGAGTGATCTCAAATCAGAGTTCTATTTTTAGAAATTCCCCTGTCTTTGACATTGGGTCCTCTACTTACCATTGGAGACTGCACTGCATCACAACCAGTATCCTAATCAGCCAATCAGAAACCTGTCAGTTACAACATTATTTCCCATAAGAGACTACATTTACTGAACAAGGGAGAGGAACTGTAACAAGGGCCAGAAATACAACAGGTTCAGTCATTGCACAAAGCTTCCACTGTCACACAGTTAGAACAGATAGCTTAAGGCAGTTCAACTCGAGGGCATGGTCAGGTTGGCACCACCACAGAGAGGACCGCTCAAAAGGAGGGACTAGCCAGACCCAAGTCTACCTTAGCAGTGGAAGCCATCATCATGGGTGGGGCCCACCAGCCAATCCCTTCATCAGCAAACTGAGGAGGAAGAGGGTGTTAGAAACACCAAGAATGCGGAAAAAAAGTTTTAAAGCTGCAGTCGAGCGACACTAGAGACCCGCCTAGGCCCAGAGAAGTACAAATCCCAAGTACCCCATAGCAAGCCTGCACATCTGAATTTTATTACCCCAAAGAGTAGCTGTAAAGTAGATCCAGGGAGTGGCAGGCAGATAGGTCCACCCAAGAGGAGGGACGAGCTAATCCCAGTTCCCACATCGGGGTTGCCGATCATCCCCAGTGACAGTACCCGACAGCCAACTTCCATCCTAGCTAACACCGCTGAGTACCTTTTCACCAGACAGAGGGCCTCATTACGAGGTCTGCGGTAGAGCTCCCGCCGACCCCGTAACACTGTTGTCGCCGACCCATATCCCGGTGGCGGAATGGTAAATCCCCATTCCCGTGGAGTCCACTGGAATGGGGTCACTGAAGCACCGGCACCAATGCTAACATCAAACATCAAACTTGCATACCTACAATCCAGACTGTTGACGACACGCCTATAGACATCCCTCTTCTGAAGGTACAGCAGACTATGGGCTACCCGAGTGGATGGAACCTCATGGCCGCCTACAGTGCAACTGGGAGCTCTTGAAGTATGGGGGGGCTGCCTGTTTTGCCTGGCTGGGCTCCTTTCGTAATGGCGTAGATAGGCTGAAAAACAGTGGTGTGGAAGGTTGCCCAGAGCAGTGCCAGTGGTTCAGATTTATTCAAAACCTTCCACCCATCACATTTTTGTTGTAGTGTGTCTCCTTATGTGAGAGAGGGTATGCCCAGACGTGGGTCCCTTGCTCGCTGTGCCATAAGGAACCAAGCTGCACCTCACTGAGAAGACCCAACACGGCTGAAACATGTCTGGAGCTGCTTGTGTTTCCGTGCAGAGGGGACCTGGCCCAGCAGTTCGGACTGGGCTGCTCCCATTGGTAGCAGTAACTGACTGATTTGCATATGGCTGGACTCCTTTTGCAATGGCGCAGTCGGGCTAAAAAACGGTGGTGTGGAAAGTTACCCAGTGCAGTGCCAGTGGTTCAGGTGTATTCAAATCCGTCCACCCATCACTTTTTTAGTTGTCGTTTAACCTGTATCGGGCATACACATGTCTATTCTGGCCCTGAACATGAAGTAGGTCCACTATGCCTGTTGGGCCCCTTCCCTCAACAGCTTCCTGACTGGGAATAATATTGCAATTTGCATGCAGCTGTCAAAGCAATCCTCCCCCAGCAGGCCCAAGCTGGCTGAGAGGGCAATAGGGTGATGTCCGAAGGGCTGACTCAACATGCTACTGTGGGCCAGTTGCATGAGTTAGTGCACTGGGCAGCTGGTAGCTTGACCAACCTGATAGAAAGTGCTTTAAATTGCATTACTTGCCACACATTTTACCAAGAATCTGCATCTAGGTATTACCTTTAGCATCTGTTTTCCATTATTAGTGATTTGATCATGTATCATGCTGTATTCAACAGCATAATTATTAAAAATATTTTCCTTATCCTTTCATTGTTCCGGTATTCAGTTGGTGCCATGCCTATTGATGGTTTGAGTATTTAGTTCTGATTATTTGTTTTTTGGAATATATCCCATTTCGTTGTTATGTTGTTCCTTACTCCAGTTGAGTTATGTGGTGTGCCCGCCTTTTTGGTTATATATCTAGGTACTACTCAAAAAGTTTGACGAGGGAGGTAGGGGACTGTGATTGGCTATTGCAAGCCGTATTCTTTAACCCAGTCCGACGATTTGTCGTGTGAACGCCTTTGTTGATCCGTTTGCCTGCCAGGCAGCCTCTGTAAAAGGTAACTTATCCAAGAGCCAACTATATACAATATGCAATAAGCAGTCTAACGACACTCTCCTGCCCAAACCCAATGGCTGCTCCTCCCCTGCACACCCTCTATCCCACCCCGTGTTTAAGTTTCTGAGGCCCGAGGAATGAGGAATTCACATGCTAGGCTGATGCCGTGACCTCTGGAGCTTTGGTGCTCAAGTGGTGCAGGTCTGAGGAGTAGAGGTGACATGTGGGAGGGGTTGGGTGGCAATGGATGCTCCATGGGGGGCATACCCTCATTCAGGTTACTCATTGCTCCCTATACGTTTTATTTTCTGTATGGTATGTGTCGTATGTAAAGCCCTATTAGTATATACTTGAGGCACCGAGACAGTATTGAGGGACATTAAAATACACAATCCCATTTGCATGATTGCGCCTCATGTTCAATATGATTGATTGCACTTATGAGGAGTACAGAAAGTTGAAGAACATTATCACTGCAAATTTGGACCCATCACAGTTGCAACACAGAGTATAGCTTGGTCAGCTTAGGAAACCTGCAAACGTGCATCTCACCCAGCAGCTACTATGTACGGTATCTTGAAGGCTTGTCATAAGGGAGAACCCGAGTTGGTGTACCGAAGAGCTGGGTGAATTGATTGATCAGAGTTGCTGGCAACAGTGCTGTGGTAATGTGCGACTGATGAGCATGGACTGGGGCCTAAGGGCATCCCAAACCAAGCTCCTTTTTAGGAGTTACTGGACGCTGTTACGCATGTTTAGGAGGCATCTTCTGGATAGCGACTTATGTTGGAAGTGCAAACAAGCAAGGGGCACTCTCAGTCATCTGATATGGTTTTGTCAAAAAACTAAATCATTCTGGAATGGGGTCTATGAAAGATTGGCTCTAGTCCTCTGTTGTACAGCTTCACTGGCTGCAACCCTTTTGGTGCTTGGAGACGTGTTTCTGTTGGAGGATCTTCAATTCAGTAAAATAATATGGCCCCTGCGAGCTTGTATGATGGTCAAAAAGATGCTTTTGAGGTCCTGGAAATCATCTGCCTCTATCTGCATTGCACTGTTTCCACCTATGAAAGGGGATACTGATACATTTCTGGACATATGGGGGAGCTTCCTTGATGCCTATGGTTAATGTGTCTGAATCACAGCATGTACTAACCTGTTCTCTCATAATTATATGTTATTTGCAAGATATGTTGATCTGTTCTTTATAACTTTATAGACCAATGTTATTTTGGCCAGAACACATGTCTTGATGAGGGTTGTTTTGTGATTAATAATGTATTATACAGTTCATATGACTTATGTGTTCTTTATACAGTTCTTTTTTTCTCTTCTTCTCCTTTTTCATCTCTTTTTTCTTTAATACATTTTAAAGTATATTTTAGCATGTTCTTGGTTGGCCAACGAGTTTGTGAACTCATCTGTATTCTGTATTCTTCATTCTTCATGTAATTATCTGAACCCTTGTTGTTATGCTTTATTTATTTGTTGTGATATAAAATAAAAATGTAAAACCGAAAAAAAGAAATACACTATCGAGCAGAAAATGGCAGCATATGAGCAATTGGAATGCCTGGTGTGTCCCTGCAGATTAAACTTGAGTTGGACGGGCGATGCACCGCCAATGCTCCGGTTATATGGTTTGGATGAGTGAGGAGTCAGTCACACATGAACGAGCAGGACCCTTCTGGTCACTTTACTGATGCTGCATGTAAGAATGATATGTACATAGTCATCATGTATCACATCCAGCTATGCTAATGCAGCGGATTGCAGCTGTGGGCCCTGCCAAATAGAGAAATGCATTCGAGTAAATTCAAGACATTTTGAAATACCTTTTCTCCTTTTAGGGATTTCTGGCTTTGGCCAGAGGCAGCACCCACAATTCTGTGCACTTGGTGGAAGGAGAAAGCAGACAGGAGCTTGCATGCCCTGACATACACATATGCCCCGAATGCGATGTTTGCCTCCAGCCAACAGAGGCTAACCTCCCTTTCATTCCAAGTGTCTATGCCTGTCTATAAGGGGTGCATGTTCCCTCCTGTGGTGGGGGCGCCTTACTTTTTTTTAAAATTTATTTATTATTGAATATAGTTGAATTTATATCAACTTTTTCAATTTATACATTTAGAAAATTCTTAAACATAAAAATCCAAATAAAACAGCCAAAAACTATATCAATTCATATTATACAATCATCATCATTCTAGGTTCAAGGCCGGTAAAAAATTGATTGTTACAATTCTTATACTCATACAATCAGTAGCAGCCAAGGCGACCCATCTATTTTTTGGGTCGTGTTGTGCAAAGTATGCAAAATGGTTAACAAAGTGCAATTTTCTTAGTGTACTAAGTGCAGGACAATCCAGTATTAAGTGTTGAAGGGATTCCACAATCATAACATTTTTACAGAACCGGCACCAGTTATGGTCAGAAGCAATTTGTTTCCTTCTTGCTTTGACCTCACCGGTAGGCCAGATGTTAAACCTTAAGCGAAGAATCGCAGATCTTAAAGCAGCAGATGGTGCTAAAAGCAAATAGGACGCAATGTTTTTATAGCGTTTTGGACCAAAGATTGTAAGATCAAAGTCTTTATAAGTTAGACACAAAGTTCTGGTGTCGATCCAGTCCATCATATACACCTTCTTCTTTGCCAGCTCTGGATGAGCAATAAGCAGTTTTAGTGAGATGTCAGCATGTACCATGATTGTTAAAATTTTCATAGTCCAGTATTTTGGGAACATTTCTGTAGAATTAATTAGGTAACTTGAAATAGTGGATAAAGTAGAGTCACCATATGTAGATAGTAAACATTTACGAAATAGGGCACATAAGCGCCAATTATATAGTGCACTTAGAGAAATTAATCCCAATTCATATCTTATTAACACTCCTGGAATACATTGAGGTAGATTTAAGATTGTACGCCAAAACTTGGCTTCTAATAAATTCAAAAACCCTAAAGGGACAATTAGTGTTTCCATACCATAAAGAATGGTTGCTACAACATTCTGATCCCAATAAGTAATGGCAGCTTTGATGGAAAATTTACCATATTTAGAAATGATTACTCGTGTCTGACAAATTGCTGTGATTAGCTTCTGCTTAATTTTATTCAGATGTGAGTCTAACGTTGGAGTGCCCTCAAAAATCAGGCCCAAATAAACATAATTTGGTACCGTTTTTAAGGATATTCCATCAATCTGCCAGTTCATTAGATGTTTGCGTGCGCCTTTAGGAACATATGTAACTATTTGTGTTTTACTCGTATTTACTACAAGTTCATTTTCTTTGAAATAGGAGCATAAAGCTAACAAGAGATTGTGTAAACCACTTGGGGTTTTTGATACCAACACAAGATCATCTGCATACCACAATGCACAGATTTTTACATTGTTCAATTTAGGAGCGTCAGCGATTACTTTGTGAAAAATATCCTGCACATCATTAATAAAGAAGTTAAATAAGGCAGCCGCCAAAATGCATCCCTGTTTCAGCCCTCTAAATGTTAGAATAGGGGTTGATAGAAGCCCCTCAGAGTTTAGCCTTACATAAACCCTGGTTTGTGAATGGAGGGCAAAAATAATGTCAGTAAGAGTGGATGGGCAATTCGCTTTGACTAACTTATCTATAAGTTTTGGTCTTGAGACCGAATCAAATGCGGAATGAAGATCTACAAACGTAAAATATCTGGCTTGCTTTTTATATATTGCTTGTTGTTTTATAGCATTTAAAGTTATTAAATTAATGCTCGTGCCCAGCCCTGCTACAAATCCAGTCTGTGCTGGGTCGCGCTGATTTACTTTCTTTGTCCAATCAATAAAATCTCTTAACACCAGTCTACAAAAAAATTTTCCCGGTACGTCTAGTAACGTTATTGGACGATAATTTTTCGGGTTAGTCCGATCACCTTTTTTATAGACTGGAATGATTACAGAAGAACGCCATGATTGCAGAATATTTTTAGTTTGTAGTATCTGCAGAAACATATTATTCAAAATTAATGACCACTCTGTTATATTTTGTTTGCGCATTACGTTGGTCAGTCCATCTAAGCCTGCCGCTCTAGATGACGAAGAAGCTTTAATGAAAGTTTGAATGGTCATTTTTGTAAAATGTAAAGACCAACTGTTTACAACGATACTATTGTAAATATAATGATTCATCATAGGATCACTATACAAGGATGAAAAATGTGTAACCCACATCGATTCAGGTACGCCATTAAGCTGCACATGTGGTTGGGCTGAGATGTTACATCTATTCAGGAGTTCCCATATAAGGCCTGAATTTTTACCCCGGCAAGCTGATAAAAAACATTCACTATCTTTTTGATACAAGGTAGCTCTCCTTGCTCGTACCCAGTTGCGATATTTCGAAGAAGCATTTTTAACAGCCTTATTTTGATCAATTAATGGTAATTTCTGAGCAATTCTAATCTCTCTTCTATAGGCTTTCTTTCGTTCATACAGCGCCAGATCAAAGCTATGAACATGTCTTTTACCTGGTTTACTATGAACAGGAAGAGGATTCACAAAGGTGCTAAGAATTTCTATATAAGAATTGAGCCTGGGTAAGATTTGATTTTCTAGAATTGCATCATTCAAAGCCAGTAGTTTGTTGGTATACCATTTGAATCGATTTCTGCCATTATTAACAGATAGAGTATGTTTATAGTACATTGCAATTTTCGTGTGGTCACCACTATCTACCAACCAATGTAAAGATAGAAGGTGATGATCACTAGATGTTTGTTTGATTATCTCAAATTTGCTAATGTTTGTAAATATGGAGTTCGAAACAAAGATGTAATCGATGGTAGATTTAGAGGAGCCTCTTTCCCAGGTATTCATAGGTGGAATATCACCTGTGATTGCACCATTTATCAACCGTAATCCATGATCTTCCATAAAGGAATTCCATCTTGCACCTTCTCGACTCCAATTCCTCTTATCAGAATAGAAACAGGAGAAGTTCAAATCGCCCATTAACAATATTCCAACAGTGTTAGTTTCATTTGAGATAAGCTCAAACATACAGGAAAGGGCATCATAAAAGCTATCATCAGTGATGCCTACCGAGTTTCTATATAGATTAATAAGTGCATATGTCTGTGAGTTGAAAAGAATCTTAACCAATTGAATGAATTTATTTGGTGTTTGCCAGGGGATGATTTTCAATCCCCTGCTCACTTTCACTGCTACTAACAACCCGGCTGTAGGTCTACCTTTACCACCATGTGCTGCTGGTAGTAAACTAATCTCATGATCGTCCCATATGGGAAGATTTAGTAACCATGTTTCTTGTAGGGCTACAATATCATAACTATTCAAATTATTATCTAAATTCCACTGCAAATGAGAGTACCCTCTAGTATTCCAACTAGCAAGTGAAAAAGTATTGATGGAAACGGTTATTCGTGGTTACGAGTAGACATTGGGTCCTACATTGGGATCAGATGACGAGTAATTAGTACAATAATTGCAGTTACACGAAGGTTCAGAATTTATACCACCAATAGACTTATTTCCATCAGTCTCTTTAAATTGCTGGCGTGCTGGGTCTTGGGCTAACAAAAAACCCAGATTAAACAATTCCATTCTGGAATTCCATAGTGTATTGCGAACAATACCAGATTTTATCCATAGCCTAACGATGGAAAGGTTTTTATCACAAAGAAACTCCACTTGATCCACATCTGATGAGGAAATGGCTTCTAGGCCCTCTATGTCTCCAAATATATTGAAGACACTTGCACGACATAAATCATATTTTGGAAAAGAACCATCCCAGCATTTTAAGATCAGAGTGTGATACTGGTTAAGTTTCTTTAAAAAGGCAGCATTATCGTCGTTTACATAACGTTTATTACTACCATTGTGTATATTCGTGTTACACCTATTTCTATCTTTAGATTGATTTCGAAGGTGCTGCATATTAGAGGAAGGAGGCATGATTTTCATACAATTATCAGATCGGTTTTTGAGAACATTAACGTCATTTTGTGGGTTTTTATTAACATTATGTGTATGAGGGGGCTGTTCAAAGGTATGTAAAGTATCAGATAGCGCTTCAGATCTTCTATTAAGTAGATAGGAATCGACTGCATTTCTCAAAGCAGTTAAACGATCTTCTACTTTTTCTATCGGAGCGCTAGGAAGAAATACTTTTGTAGCACCTATCGAATCAACCTCATTTTGGATTACTAGTTTCGTATGTACATTCGAGCAGGCCTGTGTTGTCGGTATGTTATCAGATTTAGATGTTAAAAGAGAGACCAGCTCATTCAATGGATCATAGTTGGGGAATGATTTAGGAACTTCTGCTAGGATCCTGTGAGCGGGAGCAATATGAGAGGGAGGAGGAATATCTTGTACAGCTCCATCAACCCGCGTATTATCGGGTATATTGACATAGTCATTATTAGATATCTCATTGCTTAAAGCTGGCAGGGCAGCAGATTTGTGAGGAAGAGACGTAGTAACATCTGGAAAAAGAGGTATCTGCGATGTTTTTTTAACTCTGAAAGAGCTTTTTTATTTCTTTGTATAAGCTTAGATGACAACTGTTTAATTTTTTTCTTATTTAACAAAGAACCTCCCAGCTTCTGTGGTTTTAGGATAAAGTCTCGACATGTCTGGCTCGGTATTGGTTGACCCTCAGTTCTCACAGGGGAATCAATACTAATCCAAGATTCATTAGGTTTAGCTATGTCTTCATCATCATCACATTCAATAGGTCGAATTATATTAGGAAACATTGGTAAAGATGGCGTAGTTATTAGGGGATCTTGCATCAGCCTCTCTAAGTGTGATATACGCTGAAGAATAGATGGTCCTGAGTGTACATTTAAGCCTTGATAAGATGACCAATTGGATTCAAGCTTTCCAATCCTTTGTTCCAAATTTACCAAAGATAACTCCTTGGAACATTTAAAAGAAGTGTCTTTCATCCAATCACTTATTTGATTTAATTTATCAGTTTGGATAGCTAGCTTCTGATCCAAAGAATTAAAAATCTTAAATAGAGTAGCCATAGTTGTATTAATAGCTCCCAAAGTAACTTCCAATAAAACCGGGTTCAGTAAGGAGTCAGTTGGTTGTCGTTTCTTATCGGAAGTTTGGCAACGACGAGGGGTAGGTTGCAAAAAAGAGATCTCCTCATCTTGTCTTGTTGAATTCATGGAACAAGCCTGTGCATAATCAGTCGTGATCGAAACTCTTGAACTTTCAAGCTCTCTACATTCGGAAGAATTTTGTGAAAGAGCAGAAAGAGGCTTATTATTAGAGGTATGTCCCACGTCCTCAATGATTATTGAAGCTAATGTAACATTCTCCAATAATGAAATTTGACATTCATTTGTCATCACATTTGGGTCTAAGGTTGTCTCTTCTAAAACAGTAGTGCAAGTTCGCATAGGTTTAATAATTCTAATCGGTGAATGGGGAATAGTTAGTAGAGTTAGATCAGATACGGAAGAGCTCAAAGGGGGGGCAGAAACCTCATTGTCTGAGTTGGGAATTGATTTAGAAATCACATCATTCATATCACCATTAGATAAAACCGTTTCTGCTCTAATCAATACTGGGGGAGTAAGCGCAGTCAAATTAGAACTCATTAAAACTTGTGGTTTAGCTGCATAAAAATTGCGTATATCATTTGAATTTTTATTAATAGGTGTCAAAATGATATTTTTTTTTGATGTACGAATTCGACTTTTGGTCCTTTCATGTGAAGTGGCTAAATTTTGATTAATGGGGGTTTGAGGAAGCAACGCTAAATCCAGTGTATTAGGCATGATAGATGATGTAGTAGTCATAGAGTCTCTAGTTATCTCGGATGGCATGCCTGTTCGTAAGGTAAACATAAGGTATAAAATACACTTTCTTTCTTGAGAACAACACTATGTAAACTTTAGAGTTATAAAATAACAACCTTAGCTGTTATTAGCTTTGATATCTAAAATAATGTTCCTGAGTTCATCACAGGTTTTGGCTCCAAGGTGTAGACTGAATGATAACACTGGTTACGTACAGTACCTTAAATGGGTGATTCACTTTTCAAACCATCCACAAAACAGCCGCATAACAGGCAATGGGCTTGACGCCACAGGGCTTATCGCCGCAAGGGTTGCTCGCAGCTGCTTTAGAAGCAGAAGGCAGTCACGTGTGCCGTCACGTGCCACACGCAGCTCCGCCTCCTCCGGGAAGCGGGTATGCGGGGAAAATATCGGCAAGAGCAGCGGCTCGCAGTGCCGATTAGAACAGGCTGAAGGGCTCCACACAGTACAACATAAAGCGATCCTTCGATTTCCAACTGAATGCGCCGCTCGGGCGGCTCGCAGCTGCTTTAGAAGCAGAAGGCAGTCACGTGTGCCGTCACGTGCCACACGCAGCTCCGCCTCCTCCAGGAAGCGGGTATGCGGTGAAAATATCGGCAAGAGCAGCGGCTCGCAGTGCCGATTAGAACAGGCTGAAGGGCTCCACACAGTACAACATAAAGCGATCCTTCGCTTTCCAACTGAATGCGCCGCTCGGGCGGCTCGCAGCTGCTTTAGAAGCAGAAGGCAGTCACGTGTGCCGTCACGTGCCACACGCAGCTCCGCCTCCTCCAGGAAGCGGGTATGCAGCGAAAATATCGGCAAGAGCAGCGGCTCGCAGTGCCGATTAGAATAGGCTGAAGGGCTCCACACAGTACAACATAAAGCGATCCTTCGCTTTCCAACTGAATGCGCCTGGGGCGCCTTACTCTGGAGCGCCTTACTCTGGATTTGCCCAGATGCCACCAGTTCAACATGCTGAGGAGAGAAGTAGAAAAGCACGCAGAGAAACAAGGGATGGAACAATAGTCTGTTGTGTTGGCTTCTTCTGTTGCACCTTCCTGGTCCTAACTATGTCCCAAACCTGTGGAGGTGGGATGGGCAGGGAGGGCGCATACAGCAACATGGAAGGTGCTCTGAATAGTGCACAGCTGTCACTTGCGCGACTGTCCTACCAGGTCCTACACACTAAACTCTGGCAGTCTGACACGTCCACCGTGTGTAGTAGAAAAAGGCACATATACGTACAGCGGGCCCTCTGACACGCCCAATTACTGTAATAGGAAAACAATCGCATATCGATGCAGCGAAAGAGGATATTTGTGAAAAATGAAAAGACTATTTTCTGTACGATTATTACGTCAGGTAGTGTCAATGATAATATCAATTCATAAAACAGCCGACATGTTTCGTGCACCCTGAGCTTTATCAAGGCTTTGCATGTTTAATAAAGTTGCACTGGGTAAGGTTTGCTTTGTCAGAGTCTGCCTCAATGTATCTGGCAGACAAGTTCAATGTGTCAGAGAGCAGGGGTTTCGTTCTTGGCACCTAGCAGCAAAGCATTATTTTTGGGGGGCGGGGGGGTTCCAGCAGATTCCTCTTCAGCTACAACTCAAACATGGACACCTCACCACCCCCACCTTTTAGAACATCTATGCTACCATTGACTTGTGCCTGAGTATATCTAGTAGAGGTGCAGCAGTGCTGCTCACTGCCACCCTATGTCATCCAAGCCATTGGCATGACTTTGCTGCTCTGAACCCACCTCCGAAACTGCAGTCGCTGTGAAGCTCAGGGTTTTTAGGGCTGTGCATGTTACATGCGCGCAGCAACATAATATGATATGTTGGTTGCTTGCATAGCACGCTATGCCAAAGTTAGGTTGCCTCACAGCATTGAGGGTGACACGCAGGGAAGGAACTGTTGAGGGCACAGTGCAACCGCATAAGCACCAGTGCATCAAAAGGTCTGCACTGGAGAGACCTTCGGACATGAACAGCCAGTGCCAATGTAGGGGTGGTGAGATGCCCCTGAAGAAACATCCATGTGGGGGTAATCAAATGTATGTATGTGTGTGTGTGTAGGCTTCCTGCTGAGAATACAGCCCTGGGGCTGCAGTCAATGGGCCCTGTCATCTAACCTTCGGGGTTCCTGTGGCATTGTGGAGACTGGTCCAATTTAGGCAGTTGCTGGGCTCCTCTGGGAATAATCTCCATATAAACCACTCCTTTCCAACCGCTTCACGTGCTGCAGTTTCCTAGTTACATTACGAAGTGGCATCTGAACCCAGATGACTTTGGCCAACACAGCTCAGTTTACGGGACAACCTGCACTTTGCACAGCACTAATCTGGGCCAACAAAATTCCTGAACTGCGAGGGTGAGCCAACATTTTTGAGATCGTGAAGTGTGCACTCGAGTATGCAACTGTGTTGTGGTTGTGTGTATGCTTGTGAAGGATGAGCACATGTGCATATACTGTGCTGGCTACCACCGTTGAGGTTTCCAAGCACCGATGTCCATAGGTTGATATCTGGAGTATCTGGAGTCTGGGGTTGAGTGAAGCGGGGAAAGGTGAAGCAGGAGGTTAGAATATGGAGCAGCAAAAGACAGCCCACACAGTCGTTATCAATGCAGAATAGAGCATGCAAGAAGATAGGGGAGTATTTGTTTAAGCTTGTGGTGGGGGGAGTGGAGGAGTAACCCGATACTAGCGCAAAAGGCAAGAGGCAACTGTAGCTGGGTCACAGAATATTGCTACTCCTATAACAAGTACTCGTAGTAGGTATGTGGGTGTGGTGGACTCCGGATATAAATGTTCTGAAATAAGGAAAGCATGGATGGAGAGTTTGGAGGGTTTGTTCATTGCAGTGTTTTAATATCGTCTTTGCATAAATAACAGCACCGATACACTGGTATTTGCATCATAATCCATACATCATAGACATTGTTGCTATTTGGGAAGCTGGAACATTTGTGCTTGATGCTGTGGCAAAGGACGCAAGAAACCGCCCACAAGCCTGTATCCCATACATGTATTTATAATGCCGACATTGGGCCTCATTAGAAGGTTGCCAGTATCCTGACTGTAGATCCGCCAGGATACCGACAAATGTAACTAGTTACCGACACTCGATCCGGCGGCATTACCACCAGATTACGAGTGACAGTGTTAATCTGCATTCTTGGAGTCCCATAGGACTCCATGAGGGGATTTGCCTTCATTCCCGGCACCGGCAATACCGGTGCAAACCTGTAGTGGGCCGGTCCGGTAAAGTGGCAGTATATGTTGATACCAGCACTTTAATACTGGACCGGCTGACCTATAATGAGGCCCATTGTCTCCACAAACTACCCTGTTTAGATATACGTGCTGCCTTGCTCTCATCAAGACCTACCACAGCAGAAGGGTAACCTGGAGATTTTTTTGTGGCTGAATTCATTTTTGGGGGTAGGACGTGACGTGAGGGGAGCGTGGTCACATAAGGCACAACAGAAACCGATGCTGTGGCCAGGGGCATAGGAGACACATCAAATCTGGGGGGACAGGGGACATCTTGGGGTCTTTGCTTTATTTATTTATTTATTTATTTATTTATTGTGTTTTAGTCAAAGAACTCGACTTTTCACAAAATTAGAATTAAAATAGCAGTACATCATAAATTACAAATATCACTGTATAAAACAAGAGAAAAGAAGAAAAGAAAACAGAAGAAAATTAAAGGATGCAGCCACAAAGAACATGTCTTTGTATGTTGCATTTCTGGATTTTTCATCTGACTATGAGCTCATGGTAAGTGTCATGATGCCTACCTCTAAGGAGCCAGGCCAGGCCCAGCAACCCCAGAGGCAGACATCATTTTCCCCAGGGAAGTCTCAGCGGGCCCAAGTCGGGGCCCAAGTCGGGGCCCTTTGGACTCAGTCCTGGCGCCTTAGGCGCCAGGCTTATAGCGGACCCCAGTCCACACATGCTTCGCGTTGTTCTGCACCTAGCAGCTGGACGCTCACCGTGTCAGCTCCTGCATCCTGACTTCAGCCACGCCTGCCAGCACCCTGGAACACCTGCAAGGGGAGAAAGGAAGAGAATAGGAGAAGAAAAGCCCTTACCTGCTAAATCTGCATCCCGGAGTCATTTCTCCAACGGCCCTGAAAAGGAAGACATCATTTTAAAGGCATTTCGTTTCGATCGCTGCAGCGCTGCATTTTACTCACCTTTGCAAGGCGCTTCCATCTTCAGCAGCAATCTTCCGGATTCAGCTATGCCCCGGCGCCTAGAGGAAAAAAGACAAGAACAAAGGTGAGAGGGAGAAAAGGAATAAGGAAAGCTCAGTTTCCTTTTAAGTCTTACCTGTTGGATTATTCCCACTGCACTTCGGGTCCTGCCGCTTCCTGGCATCTCGGGACCCCGGCCCCTATGGGGAAAAAAGACAAAGACATTGAATGAGCGAATTCAAAGACATTACCTGAGCGCTCATCCAGAACTGTTTCACTTCGGGTCGGCGCCATATCTCCGGCACTCCGAACCCCGGCCCCTAAGGGGAAAAAGACATAAGCATTAGCGCTTGCTGCAATTAGACAACGAACATTATTATTAAGCTTGAACTTTTGAACAGAACTTTTACAGCGCCTTACCTGAACAGTCAAGCTTACCTGAACTCCCATCAATCCTCAATCCAGTGAAGTAACTGGGTTTCAACGCGCCCCTGCATCAGAAGCAGGATGGAGAGCTCATCCTTCCAAACCCTAAGGTGAGGCTTCACGGGGAATCGTGGAGGAGGTATCGTGGAGGGTTGGAAGGGAGTGGGAGGCTTGAGCATTGTTCCACAGTTGGTAATACTCCCTTTTCACGCACAGGAGGGTATCCAACGAGCCAGGGAAGCCAGAATAGAGGGGCCCTTCCTGTCCATCTTCAGAGTTCTGCGCCTTCGGCGCCGCGCCTCCGTGGGAACCAGGTGAGCGTTACAGTAAGAGAGAGGAAATAACAATTACTTCCAGTGGGCCACAGCTAGGACGCCAGCTCGTTAAGAGGCAGATAACCTGTAAGTGGACTCCTGCCAATTAAAGGAGTTGAAGCCTTTCCTACCAACTGCAACTTGCTACATTTTTGTGTGGGGCAAGGGGACGTGTGTGTCTCTTGGAATGGAAGGATGGGGGTTTCAAAGAAAGAGGAAATTGTGTTTGTACCTCTGAGTAAGCCCTGTAATGGGAGTAGAGGGACCAGGTGTGTGATGTTGCTGCTTTGACTGTCCTCGGGGGGGTGGGGGCTGGGTGTCACGAACCTCACCCAAAACCCCCTCTGGCAAACCCATTGGCCAGGTGGAGTCAGGGCTCGGGCCTCTAGAGCCTGGCATCCTTTTCCAAAACCCTCTTGGGGCCACTCCTGGTGCCTATGGCGCCAGGCTCATACACCATGAGAAACATGTGCTTGGGAACTACTTATTGTGTTGTCAGCCAACATGGAGGCATCTGCATAGCTTGGTTCCCAGGAACCAAGCTATGCAGTCTAGTGTTTTGGGTGTGGCAGCCTAGGGACTACTTTACCTGGACTATTTTGTTGGGGCTATTTAAACCACACCCGAGCAAGACAACACGCTTCGCGTTACTTTGCAGCTTGCAGCATGACGCTCACTGTGTCCAGCTATTCCCTCGAACCTCTGAGAAGCAGAACCTGCAAGGAGACAAAAGGAAACTCATTAGCAGCAGCATCTTACCTGCAGTCTTCATCTTTAGTTACTCGCAGCTCCTGAGAACAGCTCCCTGAACTACCTGAAAGAGAAAGATAGAGGCAACATTAAAGAAAGCAGAAGAGACATTGCAAATTACGAACTGCTCAAAAGGCTTACCTGGCTGGTCGCCTCACGGCTGGCACCACTCTGGACATTCCACTCGCGCTGAAGAACACTGCGACCTACAAGGAAGGAAAACACAGGTTAGCAAAGGCAAGACTTTGCAGCGCTGCACATAGTGCTTACTTACCGCATCATAGCGCTCTTAATGCGCCATCATTTACCAGCAGGGCTCAACCAAGCCAGTTCGCCGCGCTGAAGCTCTGCATACCCAAGGGAGAAAAAAGAGACATTTTAAACAAAGAAAGGCATGCAGGATAGCAACAAAACTGAAGAACAGCAATAAGATCTACCTGAACAATATCAAACGGGCCAGCGTCAGTGAAGTAACTGGACCGCACACGCCCATGAAAGACAACGCGCCCCTGCAAAGAAGGCAGGATGGAGAGCACGCCTAACTCTACCACAAGGTGAGGAGAGGGCCCCAGGGGGGCTGAAATCATACGGGGGTGTAGGGAGGATACTTACCCCGGTCGGTCAGTCTTGAACACAGTCCTCCTGTATTTTCAGGCAGAACCTTCCCCGCAGACCACATCAGGGCAAAGCTGAGAAGCATACCAGCGAGTAACCCGGCTGGGTGGCTTCCCTGTGGATACCAGGTGAGTGTAACAGAACGTGAAGCCTACCATAACAAATCCACCTGGGCGCCATGGAAACATCAGAAATGGACCAATTGGCCCAATTACTAAGAGAGCTTTGTGCTGAGGTTAATTCTGCCCGACAAGAGACTAATGCCCTCCGGAGAGACCTAATAGTGACCAAAGAACACACTGAAGAGATTAGCAGGCAATACTTGCAATCACAGGCAGGACAGACGCCTCTACCTGGAAGCAATCCAACAATGCTTCATATTCTCCGGACTGCCTTGCCCCAGCCGCTGCCTAGTGTGGACCCTACAGCTCCTCTGCCTGCACCTCCTCTCGGACTACTACACTTCAGAACCCTCTGGTCTGCAGTTGCTCCTTCGCCAGCTACTCCTGGACCCACATCTCCCCTTTACGGCTGCACTCCTACCGCTGCTGTCGAGGTCCACTGCCCTCTGGCCCTCCATCTGCTCCGATTTACAGCGAGCCACACCCCCCTCATCCTGTGGCTCTCCTGACCTTTTGGTCCACTCTATATGTTACTTGCTGCAGCTATTTCTGACACTTCCTCAACTGCCCGCTACTCCCCCCCTGATGCCATCTCCTTCGGAACACCTCCACTGCAGCTCCTGTGCCTCACTCGATCTCACTGATCTGACTCTCCAGCTGCTTCTATTTACTGCCATTCTATTGATCCGACCCTTCTAGTTCCCTTCCCTGATCCCTCCTCCTACATGCTTAGCCCTCCCTCCATTGAACCACATCAGAGTGCCCCTGCCACCAGCCCATAGTTTTTATTTGCAGTACTTCTCTCCTCCCCCTCCCACCTCTCTCCGTCCCATCATTCTCCCTATTCTTGACCAATTGTCCATTTCTTCTCATTGTCCCTGTTATGCTTCCGTCCCTTACTCATTACCGCCCCATTCCCCTTCCCTCCCCCCTCTTCCCTACCTCTTTCCCCCTCAATTTTCTCTTCTTTCTCCTAATGGCGATCTCCTCTCTCAATCTTCCCCTCTCCTCCCACACCCACTCAATCCCTCTCCACAACTCCTCTCCCCAACGCTGCAACCTTATCTATCCTCCTCTCACTAACACTACCAATGCCTTTGACGTCGCCCTCTGGAACACCAGATCAATCTGTAACAAAACATCTGCTGTTCTTGACCTTTTCCTTCGCCTTAACCTCCAATTTCTCTGCATTAATGAAACCTGAGAGGAGATCGCCATTAGGAAAAAGAAGAGAAAATTGAGGGGGAAAGAGGTAGGGAAGAGGGGGGAGGGAAGGGGAATGGGGCGGTAATGAGTAAGGGACGGAAGCATAACAGGGTGAATGAGAAGAAATGGACAATTGGTCAAGAATAGGGAGAATGATGGGACGGAGAGAGGTGGGAGGGGGAGGAGAGAAGTACTGCAAGTAAAAACTATGGGCTGGTGGCAGGGGCACTCTGATGTGGATCCCTCCCCATAACACCTCTGTGCCTGCCTCCCTCACCTCTTCCTCTTCCTCCTTTGCACATGTCCCCCGATCTTCTGGCCGCGGAGGTGGCCTTGGCCTTCTCTTTCAGCCATACTTCACCTTCTCCCCCTCCCCTACTTCTCTACCTTCCTTCCCTTCCTTTGAATTCATGTTCAAAATCTTTAATTTTCCTCATGCTATCTCATTCCTTCTCATCTACCGTCCCCCTGGTCCACTCTGCTCCTTTTACGAAGACATTGAGCATCTCCTCAGCCTCATTTCCCCCAGTCCCACTCCTTTACTTGTTCTTGGTGACTTTAATCTCCACCTCTCTTTGAACCCTCCTTCCTCTCCTCTCTTCTCCATTCTTGACTCCTACCTCCTCTCTCCCCTCCCTTCCCCTCCTACTCACCAATCTGGCTCTACCATTGACCTCATCTTTACTTCCTCTCTCGTTGCCTCCCCTGTATCCTCCCTTCCCACCTACTTATCTGATCACTCTCTACTTTCTTTTTCCCCTCTCCCCTCCCTCCCCTTATCCCCCCTCTCCTTCCTCCACCTCGTTCTTCCGGCGTGACCAACGTGGCTTTAACCCCTCTCTATTTCTTACATCGCTCTCCTTTTCTCTCCCCCCATCTCCCATTTCTCCTCTCTCCGCATCTGATGCCTCCTCCATCTTATCCTCTTCTCTCTCGTCTACTCTCGATCTTCTTTACCGACTCTCCTCATTTTGCCCCTCTCACCGTCCTGCTCAACCTTGGCTTTCTTCTCATCTCTCCTCCATGCGCCGCCTCCTCAGGCGCCTTGAACGTCAATGGCTCAAACACCCTACCCCCTCTAACCAATCTGCATATTTCTCCTATCACACCCTCTACGACTCATGCCTCAACTCCGCTAAACACACCTACTTCTCTGATCTTCTCCAGTCACAATCCTCCCACCCTCGCCACATTTTTCAAACTTTAACCCGTCTTCTCTCTCCTTCTACTCCTGATCCCTCATCACCTCTTCCCTCTCTGCTACTGATCTTGCCTCCTTCTTTTCTAGCAAAGTCCTCATCCTTCGTCAAACTATTCTCTCCTCCCCCTCCTACTCTCCTCCTCCTCCTCCTTCTCTTCCCCATACCTTTTCTATGTCCTCCTTCTCTCCCGTCACTAATTCTGATGTTACCCTCCTCCTTACCAACACTCATCCTACTGCTTCTCCCGCTGACCCCATTCCTACCCCCCTCATCCCGAAAATCTACCCCCTCCTTATACCTTACCTTACTTCCTTCTTCAACATCTGCCTCTCAACGTCCACTTTTCCTACCCCTTTCAAGCACACGACCATCATTCCTATTCTCAAAAAACCCTCTGCTAACCCCCATCTTGTTTCCAACTATCGCCCCATCTCTCTCCTACCCTTCCTCTCCAAACTTCTTGAACGCATTGTCTATTCTCAACTTTCTTCCTTCATCTCTAACCACTCCCTCCTTCCTGATTCCCAATCCGGCTTCCGCCCACTGCACTCCACTGAAACTGCACTCACCTCTGTCCTGAACTCTCTCCTCTCTGCACGTTACTCAAAACACTCCTCCATTCTTATTCTCCTTGATCTCTCCGCCGCTTTTGATACTGTCGACCATCCTCTTCTTCTCAATTCCCTCTCCTCATTTAGCTTCAAGGACTCTGTTCTTAACTGGCTCTCCTTTTATCTCTCTAACCGCTCTTTTTCTGTCTCCTGGGGTGGCTCCTCCTCTCCCACACTTCCTCTTAACCACGGAGTTCCCCAAGGTTCTGTCCTTGGCCCCTTTCTTTTCTCTCTTTACACCTCCTTCTTAGCTCCTATCATCTCCTCCTTTGGCATCTCGCACCATTTCTATGCGGATGATGCCCAGCTTTTCCTCTCCTTCTCCTCTTTCTCTCCCGACATTCATGATAAACTATCTTCCTGCCTTTCCGCTATAAAATCCTGGATGTCCTCTCAATTCCTTACTCTTAACGCTGATAAAACTGAACTCCTCTTCTTCCCTGCCAATACTCTTCCTCCACCCTCCCCTCCCGCCTTCATCCTCTTTCCCCCCTCCCAGCTCTCCTTCTCTCCACATGCCCGTAATCTTGGTCTCCATATTGACCCTCTCCTCTCTCTATCTCACCACATTTCTCTTACTGCCAAGTCTTGTCGCTTTCACCTCTACAACATCCGTAAAATCCAATCCCTCCTTACCTTTCATGCTACTAAACGTTTAATTACCTCCCTTATCTTCTCCAGACTCTTCTATTGTTCCTCCCTTCTCTTTGGACTCCCCTCTTCTCACCTCGCCCCACTCAAATCCATCTACCACTCAGCCATCCGCTCCCTCTGCCTTCTCTCACCTCTTGATTCTATCTCCTCTTCTCTCACCTCTTTAGGCTGGCTCTCTTTTCACTCCCAGCTCAAATTCAAGTTCCTCTGTCTTGTTTTCAAATCCCTCTACGGTCTTGCCCCCCCTACCTCTCCTCCCTTCTCACTTTCTACACCCCTTCTCGCTCTCTCCTCCACCCTGTGCCCCCTCCCGCTTCCGATCTTTCCAACTCCCTGCTCCCTTCCATTGGAACCTCCTCCCCCTTCACATCTGCTCTTCCCCTTCCCCCTCCCCCTCTTTCCTCACCTCCTACCACTACTCTCCCTATCCCGCCTTACCTCCTTCCCCCCACTCCCTCCTCTCTTCTAGTCCTGCTCTTCTCTCTCCTCTTCCTCTCACACTCATACATTCCCTCTTACTCCTGATCTTACCCCCACTAACATCTCCCTTTCCCTCTCTCTCCTCTGCCCCTCCATACTCCCTCCTCACCTCTGCTTTATTGTAAATTGTTCTTTACACTGTTTTCAAGTTATGATTCAATTTCTATATTATGCTTGATGTATTTTGCGTTTTCTCATGTAAAGCACTTTGGATTAAAGGGCTATATAAATTCAATAAAATACAAATACAAATACAATGCAAAACCCCGCCATATCATCCACTCCGGTACAGATCACGATACCTGGAACAGTTCCCTTGGTACCACTAGAAAGGTTCTCAGGCGACCCACGAAGTATGCAGCATTCATCAATCAGTGTCGCCTTCATTTTCTTTGTAGGCCTGGAGCATTTCCAAACGACCAAGCTCGGGTAGCTTTTGTCTTATCATACCTGAGTGGTAGCGCAGCAGATTGGTCGGTGCCGTTGGTAACCCATGACGATCCTCTATTACATGACTTTGGGGGGTTCCAGAGAGAAATGGAAAAACCTTTTGCTCGCCATACCCAGGAACAAGCAGTAGACAATGAACTCTTGTCCCTCCGACAGGGGAATCAGGACTTGTTAACGTACATTGCTAGCTTCAACAGACTGGTTGCCGAAGCTAGGTGGCCAGAAAACAAAAGAACCACGTTATTCCATCGAGGCTTACGAGGCGAATTAAAGAACGTCTTAGCCCAGGTGATTGATCCACCCAGAGACTGTGACGAATTCATAAATCTGGTTGTGCAGTTAGACCACCGGTTGCAGGACCGAAAAGCAGACCGGTCTAAGACGGACCCTCGGACCATGCATGTTCGACCAAGGGAAAACTTACCCCGTGTACCTGAAAATGCTGTGGAACCCATGCAGATTGGAGGGATACGGCCTCCATTAACAAAACAAGAGCGGGACAAAAGAAGACAACAACATTGTTTGTATTGTGGGAAACCAGGACATTTCCTGAAGGACTGTCCAGTAAACCCCCCAAGAAGAACAGTCGGGGCCACAGAGAAGGATGAAGCTATGGAATCGGAAAACTACCAAGCTCGACAAATGTAGAGGTCAGTTTGTCGAGTGAGAAGAATGAGTTGCTGACCTCGCACTTTGCAATACCAGTGATCTTAATTAATTACCAACAGTCATCAAGAATGCATGCTGTTTCAGACTGCGCATGCGCGAGCCGCGCATGAGGAGCTAACTGCATCGGCTCCCGGCGGCCGCGATAATATATCCTGTTAAACCCCCGTAATTGTCGGATTACACCTGACCCCGGACAACGCAGAGGCAGCGGACCTACCGAGGCAGCGACTCCTGCAACCTGGAGCAGAATTGGACCTGGGACCACGAGTAACGTCCCGGAGTCCGTCAGCACAAGCCTTGCTGCCATTGCTTGGCGGACGTGAGCGGCTGCTCTGCCCCTCCCCCTCATGCGGCTGTGGCCTTGGGGCCCCGGGGAACGGGCGATCCTTGGACCGCAGCCAGCGATATCACGCCAACGGACCACTGTGGGGGGGACATCCTCTCCCTCCCCCCCAACTGGAATTCAGAAAAGGCAGCCAGAAGCGGCCCCGAATCGTGGCACGACCGCGGCCGACATCCCACGCCTGCAGCTACCGCGACCCGATCCCCTGGCGAGGGACAGCCAGACACCCGCAACACGGGGCGCCCTTTCAGCGGAACAAGAACAGGCGCAGCCCCCCCATCAACGAGACTGCAACGCCTGGGGTCGGGACACAGCAGGGAAGGAGAGAAGTCTGGGGGCAGAGCGGCGCTGCTCCCCCCCCAACGACATTGCAAGGTACGCGCAGCCTCCCCCCGCCAACCCTGCAAACAAGTGGACAGTGTCCCGCGCTGGGGGGCGGCGCACCCCTCCCGCATTCCCCTGCAACGTAGCAGATCCGCCCGCGGAGGAGCTGGCCAATGAGCGCTAAGCCCGCTCCCCATCCCCCGGGGAAGAACACCTGCCTGCGCTGCCGGCTACACGAACCGGGACAAGGCACGGAGCTGGAACCCCTCCGCCCTCCTCGCCCCCATCAGCGAGACTGCAGCACCTGGGGTTGAGCTGCGGCGTAGACACAGGCAACGTGAAACCGCGCTCCCCCAACAGCAACAACAAGGTACGGGCAACCTCTCCCCCCCCTAATCTGGCGAATTGCGGAACGGCGAACCGCACGAAGGAGGCGGTACACCCCACGATAACTACAGTATTGAGCGGCGGGGACTGAAGGCGCTCTCCCCCTCCCACCTCTATAAGCACCCGGTGCTGGTGTCAACGCCTGCAGCCTCACCCCCACACTGCGAAATTGCTCCAAGGCCCAGAGGACTGGCCATATTTGGGGCACGATTATTGGGGGAGCGAAGGCCCTTGATGCAGGGCTCATAGCCCCACAGGCATAAACCACTGGACATACACCCCACAAAGGGGGAATAACTCCTAGTGGGATCACGCACTGAGGTACCCCCCAAACTCTACTGGGCCGTCCCAGATCAGGGGTCCTGGGTACCATTACCGCTGGGAGATTGTGCCGCTACCCTACAATCAACGGCCCACGACAATCCCTGAGGGGCATCCACACGGTCCACCCGGGCCCAAATCCTCACGCAAACTACCGACTCTGCCATGGGCAAGGACAAGGCCAAGCGGCAGACCCTGCAGAGTAAAATGGACCTTTACACAGTAGAGGCCCCCCTCTCGCCAGGAGACACAAAACCTACAGGCAACAGGGATGAAACTCAGGCCCCCTAACTCTCCTTGAATGACTTAATGAAGGCAATTGGGGACTCGAGAACATTGCTGGAACTCAAAATAGGTGGAGTTTCCACGGAAGTATCTCTCCTACGCCAAGATCTCCGCAACCTATCATCCAGGGTCGGGGAAGCGGAACAAAGGGTGTCGGATACAGAAGATAACGTCCACCAGTTGGAACAACAACTTGCCATGATTGCCCAAAAAGTCAACCAACTTGAATACCAAGCCGAAGACAGTGAGGGCAGGGCACGTCGCAAAAACCTCAGGATTCTTGGGATCCCGGAGAAAGAGGAAGGCCCCAGTGTCGAACTTTTCCTAGAAGACTGGCTGACTCACATTTTCACTCCCAAGAAACTGTCGAAATTCTTCTCTATTGAAAGAGCACATAGGGTACCCACCGGGCGACCTGCCCCAGGCCCCCGCCCAGAACTATAATTGCACGCCTCCTCAACTATCGGGACCGAGACGCTATCCTGCAGATGGCACGGGACTCCGGTTCAATCACATACAATGGCTACAAAGTGGGGTTTTACCCGGACTATACCAAAGAGGTCCAAAAGGCCCGCCAGTCGTTCGACTCTGTCAAGAAGAAACTTCACTCCTTGTCAATCAAGTTCGCTCTCTTCTTCCCGGCGATGCTCAAGGTCCACCATGAGGGCACAACCCACCTATTTCACAACCCCAAAGAAGCATGGGATTGGCTCGAAACACAGATCCTCAATGGGCCCGCGGCCCGATGCTCGCCCGCTGGACCGTCCACTCACAAACCAGGGCCCGGGCAGAGCCCGCCATCCCTCACTCAGATAGACCCAGAAACCGAATCGCCGCAGCGTCCCACCAAAAACACCACAGGGAACCAATGAGGTCTGGGCATCACAGAACTGAACTTGCCACAGGATACCACGGAAATTACACTATTGCGGCCGCAGCCGTCTAGGCACCGCAGTCTCAAGCGCAGTCCGGGTGACCCCACAGAAGTTACCACCCTAGTTCGGGTCATCCCGAGGAAGTTTAAGTTCACCAAGTTATAAGTTTAATGTTTGGGCAACAGGTGCTCCCAGTTGGGGGGGAAGTACAGGGTGGGGGGAGTTTTGGGAACCCAAGGAAACTGAATCACGAGACAAGAAGGCTGGAAGCCGACGAATGCAGGCAAGGTAAACAAACACTGTCTTTGACCTGGACCGTGGACGCAATTGTCTGCCAGTCATCAGGCACTTCAATGCGAGGCAACCCCGGGATGTCTCCCCTGAGAGGAAACCGACATATGCCCCCGGAAAATGCGCAACTGCCACTAATCCTTCCAGACGCCCCAACAAGTGGACTCAAGCAGATAGGATGAACTCCAACAAGGTAACCATACTGTCCTGGAACGTCAACGACCTCGGCTCCAGCATAAAGCGGAGACTGGTGCTCCAGTACCTAAACCGACACTCACCGGACATTGCCCTCTTAAATGAAACACACTTGATAGGCACAAACACCAACTTTTTCAAAAGATCCAACTACTCGCATACTTACCATGCCGGATTCACAAAAGGTGCTAGGGGCACGATGATACTCGTTCACAAGCGTGTCCCTCTCCAAGTTAGGAAGATCAGGACAGACCCCCGGGGCCGCTATGTACTGTTGCTGGCCGACATCTGGTGCGAGAAATGATGCCTGGCAGCAATCTATGCCCCCCCCCCACGCTGACGAAAGAACTACTCTCTGAACTACAGAGCCTGCTCCTGGAAGAAGAGGCTAATATGTGGGTGATTGGGGGGGGGGACTTTAATGAAGTTATGGGCATCGCAGTTGATAGAACCCATAGGAGATCCGGAACACGCCCCACCTCCACACCGCTCGCCGCGTTCGCCGAGGCCTTGGGACTGACGGACACATGGCGCTCACTTCATAGTGACGAGGCAGGTTTTTCCTTTTATTCGGGTGTCCACAAATCGTTCTCCAGGATTGATTATGCCTTCATCCCCCGCAACATAACCCACAGGCTTCTCGACGCTGAATTCCTCGCGAGAGGAATTTCGGACCACTCTCCGCTCCTTCTAACCGTTAAAAACTCCTCCCGCCGGCCGGATCGTAATTGGCGCCTAAACGCATACCATCTGCGTCTCCCTGAAATTGCTGAGGAGCTGGAAAAAAAGACAACGGAATATTTCGAACTCAACGAGGGCTCCGTGGACTGCCCGATCTTGATCTGGGAAGCGTACAAGACGGTCCTACGGGGGGAGGCTATCTCTGCGGTTTCCACCTACCAACAACGTCAAGTCCAGAAGGTCAGAGAAGCAGAAGCACGCGTCTTGGAGTGTGAACGACAAATCCTAATACACAGCACCCAAGAAGCAAAGGAGGCGATGCTCACGGCGCAAGATGCCCTTAGTAACTTATCTCTAGATAATGCGCGAACTGCTCACCAATTAGTCCGGAGCCAAATATATGAACGGGGCGACAAAGCTAACAAGACTCTGGCCTGGTTGGAGAGACGCGAACAATGCAGGGGACACGTAAGGGCCATCAGATCTCCGGATGGAACACTGGTAACAGAAGACTCTGACATTGTCGAGGCATTCGCCGCCACTACCAAAATCTCTATACCCCACCCACCGGGAACCCGCCAGTTGAACCCTCACGTTACCTCGACAGAACCGAGATCCCGATACTCCCACAGCACCAATCAGATCTCCTGAATGCTGACATCACCGACATCGAGGTGCAAGAGGCGCTGGCACAGCTCCAACCCGGGAAAACTCTGGGCCCCAACGGATTCCCGACAGAGACATGGAAATGCCTCGGTGGCTTGCTCCCTACCCACATGCATCGCATGTTCCTACGCAGCAGCGAACTAGGAGCACTCCCCCCAGACCTCAGGAAGGCATGCATAGTAGTCATACACAAGCCTGGGAAACCCCTGGAGGAATGCGCCTCCTATCGTCCGATATCCCTGATCAATGGCGAAGCGAAGGTCCTCGCCAGAACACTCGCTAATAGACTACTGCAGGTGATTGAGACCCTCGTCCACCCAGACCAATGTGGTTTCATGCCCAATAAATCAACTCGAATGAACCTACGCAGAGTCCAATTGGCGCTGTCCAGGGCAAAGGAAATACCAGCCCCACTTGCCCTCCTGGCGGTGGACTTTGAAAAGGCGTTTGACGCTGTGGGGTGGGATGCCCTGTGGGAGATCATGGCTAGGATGAACCTGGGGCAGACATTTACATCATGGGTAAAAGTCCTATATGCATCCCCAGAGGCCACGGTGAGGGTGAACGGCAGGTCCTCCAAATCATTTCCCTTGGGTCGGGGCACGAGACAGGGATGCCCATTATCCCCATTCCTCTTCCTGTTGGCCATCGAACCGCTAGCGATTGAGCTTAGAGCTTACACCAACTGGACCGGTTTCGTTTGGCCGGGAGGGGGAGAAGACCGCCTTTCGCTCTATGCGGATGACCTGCTCATATACCTCAGTAACCCAAGCATCTCATGTCCGTCTGTTTCCCTCATTCTCAGGGAATATCAGTACTTTGCGGGCCTAAAGGTTAACAATGCCAAAACCATCTTCTTCCCGATTCAGGGTGGCGAATCTGCGATCCCGGAGACCTGCCCATACCATGTCTCTATCAGGGAATTGGGTATATGGCTTGACCCGACGCTCCATGGGTTCCTCCGACTTAACCTACAACCAGTAATTGAGCGGTTCGACAGAGACACCCCCCATTGGCAATCACTTCCCCTATCGTTAATGGGCCGAGCCGCGCTATTCAAAATGATGACCGTCCCCAGACTGTTGTATGTCCTCCAGAATGCCCCATTCCTCATCCCCCGAGAAACCTTCGCACTTATTGACAAGAACCTGCGCACACTGCTATGGGGGGGGGAAACAATCCAGGATTGCCCTTGACACGCTCCAGAGATCAGTATGGGAGGGAGGCATCGGTTTATCCTGCATACGCACCTATTACCTGGCCACACAGATAGGAGTAGTGAATGACTGGATGCACGCAGACCCCACACTACCACACACCCGTATTGAGCTGGAGACCATGGCCCCGTTAACACCGCTGCAAATCCTCTATGCCACCCACGATCAACTCCCGGCGCTGCCCAAAATGACCCACCACATCCGTCGCGCCTGGCGGGACGCACACAAACTAATCGGCTGGAAAGGACAGCCAACACTGATACAACCCACATGGCACAATGCGCTCCTCCCGGAAATAGTAAAAATTGGCTCCTTTGGTCACTGGCAAGCAAAAGGAATACACACACTAGCACATGTGATACAAGGGGGTCGCCTCCTGGGCTTTGAGACTATGCGAGAACAATTTGACCTGGCACCCATGGACCGGTTTCGGCATGCGCAACTGACCCACGCCATCCGCACCCAATTCCCTGACACGACGATCATACCCCCCTGATCTCCCATTGAGACCAATATTCTCCCGCAACACATCTCTTCTAAGGTCACCTCCACTCTCTATCAGGCCCTTAACTCGTTCGGGGCTGCACAGCTCGACGGGCTCAAGGCAAAGTGGGAAAGGGATGTAGGTCCCCTGGAACCTGAAGACTGGGGGGAAGCATTAATGTCCCCCAGAGAAATTGGTATAGAATCCAAGCTTAGACTAATACAGTTGAGGATCCTCCATCGCTCATACCACTCACGCGCCGTAATGGCCAGATGGGGTGGAATAGAAGACGGGACATGCGTTTGATGCAAAAATGTACCAGCCACCTTCTATCATATGATATGGGACTGTCGGGTGGTACAGCCCTTCTGGGGAGACTGTGTTAACACAATCTCAGCTGCTCTGGCGACACCAATCCCTAGGGATCCCAAGATGGTACTCTTAGGCATTGGAGGTGAAGAAGACCTGTCTAAATATGGGAAAATGTTTCTGGCAATTGCGTTGGGAGCAGGCAAAAGACTTATTGCAGCCAATTGGGGATCTGCCGATCCACTGAGCCTGAACCGTTGGAGTAACGAGTTGGACAGGTGCAGAGCCTCAGAGCGCCTGATCTATAATGCACGGGGCTGCCCCCATAAATTTGAAAAAGTATGGGGTAAATGGTTGGATGCTCACTGAGACCTGCTGGTAGGGGTACACCAGTAGCACTGCTAGCATTGATTGCCTGCCTTGTCCTATTGATGTCTTACGGTCCTCGACCTCGTGGGCCCATGCTAGCTGTTATTATTGCCATATTGCCTTCATCCTATGTTTGCCGATGATTCATGTCTCATTCATGTTCGTTTCTTTATGTTGTGTTGTTCAAACTCAATAAACAGAGTTATAAAAAAAAAAAGAATGCATGCCGTTGAAGCATACATCCATAGCGGAGCAGTTGGAAATGATATTGATCAAGAACTGGCAGCAGAGATGGGGCTTCCTTTGTGTTCTAAGCCACCTATGGACAAGGTAACCACGGTGGATGGGACAGAAATCGCTTCCGGACCAGTAACCCAGTGCACAGCCAGGGTAACCTTGCTGTGCCAGGACGGACATCTGGAGTCTATTTCATTTGATCTCATCAGGGCACCTCAGTTCAGGCTAATACTAGGGATGCCATGGTTGGTTGCTCACAACCCTTTGATAGACTGGTGGGCACAAAAATTAACCTTCTCTGGTGACTGCTCCACTGCCTGCTATTACCAAGAGGAGAAACCCGACGTCCGTATCCCCATGACTCCCGGAGCGACAGTATCAACCCTGGGAGCAACTAATACCTTGCCAAGTGAATACCATGATTTCCAGGATGTTTTCCGAAAGGATCAAGCCAATACATTGTCGCCGCACAGGCCCTATGACTGTCAGATCGACATTGTTCCTGGTGCACAAATCCCTTGCGGCAGGATCTACGCTCTCACAGAACCAGAAAACCTTCATTTGAAATCCTATTTAGACCAGTATCTTGCAAACAGATTTATCCGTCCATCGAAGTCCCCCGCAGCCAGTCCTTTGTTGTTCGTACCGAAAAAGGAAGGAGACTTGAGAACCTGTATTGACTACCGCGCATTGAACCAGATCACCGTGAAGAACCGCTACCCCTTGCCACTTATCCCTGAGATGCTAGACCAAGTTAAAGATGCCCAGATTTATACCAAATTGGACCTTTGAGGAGCATACCACCTGGTCCGAGTCAGAAAAGGAGATGAATGGAAAACCGCTTTCTGTACTAAGTACGGCTTGTTTGAATATCAAGCCATGCCCTTCGGGTTATGCAACGCTCCTGCGGCATTCCAATATTTCATGAATGGCATTTTAAGGGAGTTGATTGATGTGTGCGCCTTAGTGTACATAGACGACATCTTAGTATACTCAGCCTCAAACAAGATCATGTCAGGCACGTTCGTTCAGTCCTCACTAAGCTCCGTCAACATCGCTTGTTTGCAAAGCTGGAAAAATGTTTTTTTCACGTCAACCAAGTAGAATTTCTTGGTTTTATCCTTACTCCAGGAGGCATCAGAATGGACGTGCACAAGGTAGATGCCATTCTGAAATGGCCTTCACCAACGTCTCTGAAAGGGGTACAAAGCATGCTGGGCTTTGCAAACTTCTACCGCCGTTTCATCCCAGACTTCTCTCAGGTTGTGCACCCAATCACAGTACTATTACGAAAAAACTATAAAACGTTTGCTTAGACCGAAGAAGCAGAAGAAGCTTTTCAGGAACTTAAACAAAGGTTTACCTCCGCTCCAATCCTGTGACATCCTCGTCCAGACCTCCCTTATGATGTTGAAACTGATGCGTCCAGTCTCGCAATGGGGGCTGTCCTTTCACAGAGAGACCCGGAAACCGGCCAGCTACATCCTGTGGCCTTCTGGTCGAAAAAGTTCTCACCTCCAGAGATTAATTATGCCATCACGGACAAGGAACTCCTGGCTATCAAATCCGCCTTTAAAGCCTGGAGGCACTACCTTCTGGGGGCCAGACACACCATTACAGTCATCACAGACCACCGAAACCTGCAATATCTCACAACAGCCAAGGCCCAGTCCTCGCACCAATTACGGTGGGCCCTTTTCTTCGCTGAATATGATTATGTAATCACATTTCGACCAGGAGTCAGGAACGGAAAGGCGGATGCCTTATCTCGCATGGGCATAGATGAAATGGTATATACAACTCCAGACCCAGTACCTATTATACCTGAAGACAAACTCTTGGGTATCACGACAGCCTTAACACAAGCAGAACTACAAAAAGAAATCCAACAGACAATGAATCCTGATGCCTTCCTCTCATGGCAAACTCAAGGAGAACAATATACCATCAAGGACCATCTACCCTTTTTTAGGGATCGCCTATATGTACACAAGTAGGAATTACAACAGCATATTATTTCAAACTATCACAATTCACTGATCGAAGGGCATCCTGGGATCGCCAAAACCCTAGCTAAGGTGAAAGAGAACTTTTGGTGGCCTATCTGGCGTAAGGACATCATTCAGTATATTCAGTCCTGTGGTGTCTACGCACAAAATAAATCACAGAAACAAAAACCATCTGGTCTCCTACAACCATTGGACATTCCTCCAGTTCCATGGCACACTCTTTCCCTTGACTTCATCACTGATCTACCTCCAAGCCAAGGGTGCAACACCATCCTTGTAGTTGTGGACGTATTCTCGAAGATGGCCCATTTTATTCCTCTCAAAATCCTCCCAGATGAAGCCACTTTAGCAAACGTGTTCCTGGAGGGCGTGGTTAAGCTACATGGCTTCCCTTCGGTTCTGGTCTCTGATCGAGGCAGCCAGTTTGTTTCAAACTTCTGAAAAAAATGTTGTGCAATGGCGCAGATCGACGTTCGGCTATCTACCATTCGTTCGGCTATCTACCAGTCACCATCCCCAAACGGACGGCCAAACCGAGAGAACGAATCAGACACTCGAGCAAAATTTACGGTGCATGCTGCACCACAGCCAAAGGAATTGGAAAGACCTACTATGGATAGCCGAATATGCATATAACAATTGTTGGCATTCAAGCATGGGACAAACACCCTTCTATACCCTTTATGGCAGACATCCATGTACCTCTGAACTAGACCTTCCAGCTAGCTTGGAAATGCCAGCGGTAAAGACTCTACACACAACCATTCCCCAGACATTCAAAAGGGCAAAGGAACACCTTATTCATGCCAAAGAAAAACAAAAGAGATTCGCCGACCAACACCGGAAAAATGCCCCTGATTATCAAGTAGGAGACAAAGTTTGGTTAGCCGCTAAATTCGTAACCATCAAGGGAACCCGGACCTTTCATCCCAGATTCTTAGGACCCTATACCATTAAGGCAATTATCAACCCAGTAGCCGTGAAACTGGATTTACCACCTAATCTACAAATCCTCCCGGTATTTCATGTCTCCCTCCTGAAACCAATGCAACCGGGCACACGGATTGGGACACCACCTAAGCCCATACTTGTTGAGGGAGAACCAGAATTTGAAGTCAAAGATATCTTGGACTCTAAATACTCTAGGACCAAGCTATATTAGCTCGTCGATTGGAAAGGATTTGGACCACAAGATAGATCCTGGGAGCACAGTGAGAATATCCACGCACCACATCTAATCAGGAAATTCCATCGGAACTTCCCAACCAAACCTGGGCCAGACAGAAGGAACACCATGGGAGGGGCCTTAGGGGGGAGTGCTGTCACGACCCTCGCCCAAAACCCCCTCTGGCAAACCCATTGGCCAGGTGGAGTCAGGACTCGGGCCTCTAGAGCCTGGCATCCTTTTCCAAAACCCTCTTGGGGCCACTCCTGGCGCCTATGGCACCAGGCTCATACACCATGAGAAACATGTGCTTGGGAACTACTTATTGTGTTGTCACCCAACATGGAGGCATCCGCATAGCTTGGTTCCCAGGAACCAAGCTATGTGGTCTAGTATTTTGGGTGTGGCAGCCTAGAGACTACTTTACCTGGACTATTTTGTTGGGGCTATTTAAACCACACCCGAGCAAGACAACACGCTTCGCGTTACTTTGCAGCTTGTAGCGTGACGCTCAAGCTATTTCCTCGAACCTCAGAGAAGCAGAACCGGCAAGGAGACAAAAGGAACATCATTAGCAGCAGCATCTTAACTGCAGTCTTCATCTTTAGTTACTCGCAGCTCCTGAGAACAGCTTCCTTGAATCTGCACGCCTCTCGGACTGAACTACCTGAAAGAGAAAGATAGAGGCAACATTAAAGAAAGCAGAAGAGACATTGCAAATTCCGAACTGCTCAAAAGGCTTACCTGGCTGGTCGCCTCACGGCTGGCACCACTCCGGACATTCTACTCGCGCTGAAGAACACTGCGACCTACAAGGAAGGAAAACAAAGGTTAGCAAAGGCAAGACTTCGCAGCACTGCGCATAGCGCTTACTTACCGCATAATAGCGCTCTTAATGCGCCATCATTTACCAGCGGGGCTCAACCAAGCCAGTTCGCAGTACTGAAGCTCTGCATACCTAAGGGAGAAAAAAAGACATTTTAAACAAAGAAAGGCATGCAGGATAGCAAAAAAACTGAAGAACAGCAATAAGACCTACCTGAACAATATCAAACGGGCCAGCGTCAGTGAAGTAACTGGACCGCACACACCCATGAAAGACAACGCGCCCCTGCAAAGAAGGCAGGACGGAGAGCACGCCTAACTCTACCACAAGGCGAGGAGAGGGCCCCAGGGGGGCTGAAATCATATGGGAGTGGAGGGAGGATACTTACCCCGGTCAGTCAGTCTTGAACACAATCCTCCTGTATTTTCAGGTAGAACCTTCCCCGCAGACCACATCAGGGCAAAGCTGAGAAGCATACCACCGAGTAACCCAGCTGGGTGGCGTCCCTGTGGATACCAGGTGAGCGTAACACTGGGGGGGTGCAACAAACAAGGAGGAGGAGCGATCGCAGGCCCACCACCTTATAAGCACTCCCCAGGTCCGCGGCCGGATGTGTCGGACCCGGGGGATGCCTAGTAGGTGGGGTGTATGTGGACCCAGGGGGGTGCCAGAGGGGCAGCCCGCTATGTGGGCTGCCCCTCTAGCGCCCCTGCGAGGGCCGGGCAAGCCTCTCACGATGAGTCTGGTCCCTCTTATTCCATCTCATGCTGGCTTCAGAGCCTAGCCATTCTTTGCCTTTGTTATTCTGAATGCAGAGCTGGACTCTGTTCCTTTCTTATTTAACATTTGCTGCAAAGCCTGATCTATTTGATTCTCTTATATTTTACTAGGACGGCAGAGCATGGGTCCTCTGCCCTGTTACATTATTCAAAGAGCCCCTCTGGCCTTTCTTTTTCTCTCACTGCTTGCTTGCTTAATACATACCTCCTTGCTTGAACACTCAACATATTCTCCCTAACACAGCAATGGCAGCTGCAGTCTGTCTTAACTTCTATTTGTTCTGTGTCTTGAATTGGCCTCTTATTTCCGCTTTTCTGTCTGCAGGGGAAAGGCATTTGCCAGTCACTGCCATGATGGTTCTACCAGGCCATAAGAGGGCAACAGCTAGCCAATATTGGAAGAACATGGGCATATTATGCCAGAGGCTGGCAACTGCCTTCCTAATGCCTACACAAGAGACACAACTCTTGCCTTTGTTTCTAACAGTAATTCAGTGGATGAAGAAACACGAGAACACACATATTGCTTATAAATGAAGGGGATGATGTCACACTTGGTTAAGACATTTTGATCACACCAGGAGCAAATTTCCAGCTGCAATTAAGCGATTGATTACCTTTTAGACTTCTGGCTTTAAATAACATTAGTAATCACCTGGAAAGCACAGAGGTTGCTCAACAGGGTTCCTGGAGCACGAGGGGTACCCTACTCGTGGGCATGGATGATTGGAGGGCATTCTTGCCCTGGTTTGGAGCCTGGCCCCTACAGCCATGATGGGGGTAGGGGCCTATTACGTTTGTTTGTACGTACCCTTTGAGGGTGGGCAGTCATTGCCTTCTGCTTTAGCCCACTAACAGTTCTGCTTTTCAACTTTATCACACATACCTGTCAGGTGGCATGTAACTCAATGCTACTAATGTTATCAGCCTCGGAAGTCTGGAATCCTTTGCCACATCAACTAGGGTACAGGCTTGCCACCTGAGACTTACCCATGTCTGAGTCGGCATCTTTCGCCCTGTGGGGAAGACACACACAGAAAGAGCAGGGCACTGTGCCCTTGTGGGTTTTTCACACTTCTTCCTCGGGGTGGGCACAATTCACTCCGCAGAGAAAGTGGCACATGCTGGGCAACATTCTCCCACTTTGCCAATGTCACCCAAAGAGCGAAACTGGCCGTTTGAAATACCTCTGTCGACTGCTTAACGCGAGATGGCAATTAAGGGCATTTGCCAACGCACTCAAGAAGCACAGGAAACCCTCTTACCAGCGACATGCCATGCTCACTCATTCTGATCACGAATTGTCATTTATCTGGGGTCATGTTAAATGTATTTATTTATTTATTACATAAGTAGCATCACGCAAAACCCCAAGCATCAAGGCGCAAAGTAAACTGCATGGAGTGGACCACTTCCATTGGCACGCGTTTTTACTTTTCCACCACAAAATGGAAGATTTTAGCGTAAAAGGCAAGTGAAATCACATTGCTTTTCCACTTTGGAAGAGTGTAAATACCTCGCGCAATTAGCGATTGCTGGCAGAATTGAAAATGGCTTCCTCTGGACTCCGCCCGCTTTTACCAGGTTTCATTTCCAAGCAGATTCCAGAGGAATCCCTTTCCTTATTTCCAGCATGAGAATCTATGCTGGCAGTAAGGCCACATTTATCTGGTGGATCAGGAAATACAGGGGGTCCTGGTGTGTCCACTCGGCTCCCGAACTCCACGCAGAAAATGCATGAAAATCTGGCCAATTAGAAAAAGCGACAGTAATAGTGTTTTCCACCACCTTTTCTGAACCAATTGACCTGGAAAATGGTGTGTTGCATCAGAAGCTGAATGCATTCACTCTGCCTATTATCCCACCGGAAGATTAAGCCAGGTGCTGAACACAGGTGTTACATATTCCTTTGCACAATCTGCATTTGGAGCATTAACTAACTGAGCTACCTTACAAATGATATCTCCTCTGGGGCTTTACCCTCTTAACCCCTTAACTGCCCTGGGTAATTCCCCCCAGTGCCAAGGCCTTTTTTGGTGATTTCGGTATGTTGCCATTCAATCCCTTGTAACTTCTTTGTTACATGAGATATCTTGGCCCCTTTTTTCCCCACATGTAGGCAGCCGTAACGCCACCCAGGAATACTAGTTTGCTGTAGGGGGGGTGAGAGAAAATAACCAAAAAGGAGAACATTTGTTTTTTTTTGTCAGAAAATGGCAATAAAATTTTGTACAAAGAAGCATGTGGTGTTTTCCTTGTAAGCGTTAGGCACAAATGGTTTGCTGTGCTGGATTCGCCATTTTCCAGGCTTTCAAGAACAGATTGAGTGGAAACCAAAATAACATATTTTGATACATACATTTCTGAAAAGTAGACAATATTCCAAGTTTAGGAAGGGGTGATTTGCGAAGGTCAGGCAACAACTATGTAGGGAAAGATTCCATAGTTTGGGGGGAAATCAGGAAAATGACAGAAAAAATACACAATTTCCGCATATTTCACTCTGGTCACCCACCGAAACACACAGCCAACAACACATGGCCTTACTTCCTGCGTTCCCATAGGTTTTCCCGACGAAAACGGTACCTCACATGTGTGGGTGCACCTACCTGGGTGCAAAGGGAAAAGCCTAAAACACTGGTACCCCAAGACTTTTTGCACAGCAGATTTTCAGGAATTTTGCTCATGTGGACAACCTACAGATTTGGGCCTAGGGTGTCGAAGCCACAAAGGAAATCGGGGAACGCCATGCGTTTCTGAAAAAAAGACACCCGTGGGAATCCACAGAGGTCTGACTTGTACGAATCGCCCCATAATTTATGACCCACAATCCCTGACAAAGTCTGAAATTTGGTCGAAAAAACACAATTTTCACTTTGTCTGGGATTGTGGGTAATACATTCTGGGGTGATTCGCGCAAGTCAGACCTCTGTGGATTCGCACGGGTGTCTTCTTTTCGGAAATGTATGGGGTACCCTGTTTTCCTTCGTGGCTTCGACACCCTAGGCCCAAATCTGTAGGTTGTCTCCCCAAACCCTTTGGGGTTACCAGTGGTTTAGCCTTTTCCCTTTGTGCCCAGGTAGGTGCACCCACACATGTGAGGTACCGTTTACGTCGGGACACCTGTGGGAACGCGGGAAGGTAGGACATGTGGTGTTGGCAGCGTGCTTCGGTGGGAGGCAAGAGGTAAATGTCTGAAAATTGTAGTTTTTTCACCAAATTTCAGACTTTGCCGCGGATTGTGGGTAATACAATCTGGGGCGATTCGCGCAAGTCAGACCTTTGTGGATTTCCACGGGTGTCCTCTTTTTGGAAATACATGGGCTTCCCTGTTTTCCTTGGTGGTTTCCACACCCTAGGCCCAAATCTGTATGTTGTCCACATGAGCAAAATCTGCTCTGCCGAAAGACTTGGGGTTACCAGTGGGTTAGCCTTTTCCATTTACGCCCAGGTAGGTGCACCCACACATGTGATGTACCGTTTTCATCGGGACACCTGTGGAAACGCAGGATGGTAGGACATGTGTTGTTGGCGGCGTGTTTCAGTGGGTGGCCAGAGTGAAATGTCTGAGAATTGTGGTTTTTTCCACCAAATTTCAGAAACATTTCTCTCTGCGCACCCTCCGAAACACGCCGCCAACAACAGATGTCCTACCTTCCCACGTTCCCACAGGTGTCCCGACAAAAACGGTACCTCTCATGTGTGGATGCACCTATCTCGGCGCAAAGGGAAAAGGCTAACGCACTGATAACCCCAAGCCTTTCGGCAAAGCAGATTTTGCTCATCTGGACAATCTAAAGATTTGGGCCTAGTGTGTCGAAGCCACCAAGGAAAACAGAGAACCCCATGCATTTCCGAAAAGAAGACACCCGTGGGCACCACCCTTTCCACTAAGTTTAGTAACCCCCACACCCACCCAAAACAAGATATCATTTTTTTTATTTTTGTTTTTGTTTTGCCTCTTCCTAGGGCAGATTATGCTAGCAATCTGCCCCCAGGGAGGGCTACATGAGATGCCCCCATCCATTTGGGGTGGGGGAGAGGGTCACCCCTTTCCACTAAAAACATCCATGGTGGTTCAGTGGCCCCCCAGAACCACCCAAAACAAGTTATAATTTTTTTGTTTTTGTTTTTCCCCTTTCCTAGGGGCAGATGGGCACATGTGTGTGGCCATCTGTCCCCGGGGGGGCAAAACGTACTGCCCCAGGCTTGGGGGATGGCTCTGCCAGTATTTGCAGTGGCCTCCCCCACACCCCAAATGGATGGGGGCATCTCATGTACCTCTTCCTAGGGGCAGAAATCTGCCCTCAGGGAAGGCTACATAAGGTGCCCCCATCCACTTAGGGTTGAGGGAGAGGGCAACCCCCCTTTCAAACACAAAAATTCCTGGTGGTCTAACGGGAAATTCCTGGTGGTCTAGCGGACCCCCCACCCAAAACAAGTTATAATATATATATTTTTGTTTTGCCCTTCCCTAGGGGCAGATGAGCACATGTGTGTGACCATCTGCCCCAGTGGGGGTGGCAAGACGTACTTCCACAAGCTTGGGGGGGCGGGGTGGCTCTGCCAATATTTGCAGTGGCCTCTCCCCTCACCCCAAATGGATAGGGGCATCTCATGTACCCCTTCCTAGGGGCAGAAATCTGCTGCCAGGGAGGGCTACATAAGGTGCCCCCCATCCACCTAGGGTGGGGGGGGCACCTCCCTTTCAAACACAAAATGTCCTGGTGGTCTAGTGCCCCTCCACACCCCCACCCAAAACAAGTTATAATATATATATTTTTGTTTTGCCCTTCTGTAGGGGTAGATGGGCACATGTGTGTGTCCATCTGCCCCCGGGGGGGTCAAAACATACTGCCCCAAGCTTGGGAGGGTGCCTCTGCCAATATTTGAAGTGGCCTCCCCCCCCCACCCCAAATGGATGGAGGGCATCTCATGTACCCCTTCCTAGGTGCAGATATCTGCCCACAGGGAGGGCTACATAAGGTGCTCCCCATCAACTTAGTGTGTGGGTGGAGAGGGCCACCCCCTTGCTAAAATCCCTGGTGGCTAGTGGTCCCACCTGCACCCACCCCACCCAAAACTACGTTTTAAAATATATATATATTTTTTTTGTTAGCCCTCCTTCCCTGGGGGCAGACGATCACCCATCTGCCCCCAGGGTATTGCCCCCATGCTTTGGGCGACAGGGGGGAGAGGGCAGCTTACATAGTAAGCAGCCCCTCCTCCTCTTCAAATACAGATCCCTGCACGACAAACCAAACACATATTCTGGGGGGGATAAATGATATACACCCCCCCCACTTAAAATTGTGGGGGGATTTGTCCCCCCACAACGCCCATGGCTGTGGCCTCCACCACCATAAGAGTGTTCCCTGCCAACCTTCCAAGTGTAGTCCCATTGGTCACAGTGTGCGTGTCATCACCAAACTCATTCACTTGAAGGTTGTGCAATTCTTAAATCGTCGCTTACATTTGTGTGTCACATTTACAAGTCGGAGCATCGTCATGCATAGCTCTGCCACAGCTGAGAAATCAATGCAAGCCAAAAACGAGGCATCAAACAGCATAGTGTGGCAAACACTACAAGCAGGATATTTTATGAGGCTGCAGGCTGTGCCATGGTGGTGGTGGTAGGGTGGGTGGTGTGATGGCCAGATCAATGCATCTGGGCGGGCTGATCATAAAGCTTTGTTTTCTGATTGCTAGTGGCGGTCACTTTCCACCATTCCGGATACGGCAAGCCATTTGGATTTCCAATATTCCAAATACATTTTGTGCACAACTATCTATACATTGTGGGCACCATATATTGCATTTCTTTTACTTACCCGAGATGTTTCCTTTTATAACCCCTACACAGTACATTTAAGATGTGCCGTTAACCTAGTTGGCACACATTAGATGTGCTGAATAGAGTATTACATTAACCAACAACTATGGGGACCGAACCTATTGTATTCATTCCAGGATTTTTGGGGATAAGAATGATTAATACAGATTGGCCCCAGGCTGAAGACTAAAAGGTTTTGGGAATCATTGGTATGACCCTTTTTAGGTTTTGGCGCGAATTTATCATTTAGACCACCTAGAATATCCAGAAACAAATACTAGGAGTGTAAAGAGAGGAGGATGGCAGTCACACATTGATGCATACATGGCCGTGCTTTGGCCATGTCCCAGCCCTCTCACACTCGTTCTGAGCAAGCATGTGTGGCCCACATCACAAGAGGCGTGGCTGGCCGCCACCTTTGGTCCCTTGATGCTGTCATTCAGATTGTGCAAGTGCAAGCTGTTTAAGGAAGCCCGTCATTTGCAGTCTATTACCTGACTTACATGACACAGGGTGGTATGTGACAAATTAAATGGATGCAGAAGAGGGACATGTTCACTTTGCTTGTTCATCTAAAAGTTAAGAGATTTATTAAATATGTCTTCGCTTGCTATTCCTTAGATAGTTTTTTTGAATATATTTTTATTTTATTTTTTAAGGTCAAACAAACACACTACAACCGTTTCAAAACATAGAAAGCATCATATTTCAACACATTTTCAAACTCCCCAACTCCCCCCTCCCCCTTTAAACTAGAGCCAGTTCTCACATATCATTTACGGGAACCTCACTGGGTGGCACACTACCTAGACTGCCATCAACCGGGTCCTCTGTTTCGTTGTCACCCTGGTGAGGGTTTGCCAACGAGGCCACCAATTGCCGCCAGGCCAACAAGGGCCCTACTTCTTCTTTGCCTCCCCTGGTGACCGCTTCAAACCAGACTACGGATTCAGCTTCCGCCCATCTCAAGAGGTCTGTCCACCACAACTCCACCCTGGGTCTATGGGCCGCCTTCCAGCCCATGGCGATCCTACGTTTGGCCAAGACATAGGCCAGGTCCTTCATCTTGCTTATGTGTTTCAAATGCCGGGGTCTAGGGAATAGTCCAAGCAAGCATGACCAGGCCGATTCCACATCCAGCACTACCCCCCCCACCCCCGCCAGTCAGTTTCGTCTTGACCTCATTCCAAAATCTATGCACCTCCGGGCAAGCCCAAAACATGTGTAGCAGTCCCGCGTTCACCTCCCCACACCTGGGGCATTGCTGTATAGCTGATCCCCCAAACTTTGCAATCTTCCCGGGGGTTAAATAAGCCATTCCAGTTAACTTGATTGCCCTTCTAATGGTTCAAGCCATTTAGTCTTCATAAGATCATTGTAAACAGTTCAAAAACTCAACTAGGAAATTCAGTAAGAGAAAACTATGTCAAAACAAACAAGGTATACAAATAATCATTTTTATTATCTGGCTATCACACACACACACACCACTGCCATTTTCATAGTCTTCTGGCGCGCTGGCAGATCTTGAAGAGAGTGGGTTGGTTGTTTAGTTAGTTGGCAGGAGAGGAAAAAGGCAACACTGTGGTGCTTTGTGCTGATGGTTCAGATTGATCGTACCCTCAAGCCTGCATGCGTGGCAGCTGTCCAGGTGTAATGTGTTAGGAACATTGAGGGTTTTTTGTCTGAAGAGGCAACCTTAAGCTTTCACCAAAGGTGTCCATTGGTCGGGGCTGGGTGTGTCAGTTGGTTTTAGAGGTGTTGAGTTGTGTTGTTTTTATTTCATATTTCTTTGTTGCACATTTCATATGACATTTGTGTTGGCATACAAAACACCCCTCCTTTTTTTATTTTAAAGAAAACAACTAACAATAAAGGTTAAAACAGCACCAACAATTCATCACTTAACATATTTCAGACATTGGGCCTCTAGCGGGACTCGGAAAGGACGTGTGGTTTCCCGCGAGGGGACCAAGGAGCTAATAACGGGCCCATTATGAACGGGCCCGTTATTAGCTCCATCCCCATTCCCATTAAGCCCTATGGGCGCTCAAATGGTAATGGGGATTGGTTTTGTGCATGAGGAATTACCGCGTCCTCCAAGGTTGGAATGACCCGGTAATTCCTCATTGACAGAACCAGGTACTGGAACCCGGTATGGAGGCAGCCATGCCCTTATTAAGTATATACTCGTAATGAGGCCCATTGACCGTGACCCGCCCCGCCTCCCCCGACCCACTTCAGTGGAGCCTTCCCTTGATTTCATGAGTACCTCCAACTCATATCATAGTCCTTTCAATCTTCAAATAATCACACTTCCTGTACCCCCATCATACATGTCTCTGTAGCGCCTGTTTTTTTTTTTCCCTTACTTTATGACTACTCCGCCTGTATGTCAGTCCTAAGCCATGGTGCTATTAAGGCTGGTACTGCGTCCATATGTTCATCCCATATCAAATGTATGCCTTCCTGCTCAGCCAGGTGTGCACTTTCCATCCAATATCCTTCTCTGTTGTTGCACATCTAATCATGTTCATGGTCCAGAGCCTGACTGACAGCTTCGTGGACAGGTTCCACTTCATCAGTGTCTGCCTTTTTGCCAGTGTCATCCCCAGCAACACACATTTCATCCGCAATGTACTGTTCTTTTTGCTAGGGATAACGCCCAGCAGACATGCCTTCATTGATGCTGGGAGTGCCCAAACCATGGAGTTCCCTAGAAGATCCACTTCTGTTCACCTGAAGCTATGAACCTGGGGACATTCCCACAACCTGTGTGTGAAAGTGGCCCTTGGACAGGCACACTTAGGCCAGCTCGCACTGACATGGTTAAAGATTTTCTGCAACATTGTCACCGATATATGTGGGCGATGTAAGCATTTATAGTGAATTAAATTGAACCTCATATTACGCAAGACATGCTTGGTGTTGTTACACGTGTCTTCCAGCACCTGCCGCACATCCTCCTTCCAATTCTCCTGGATGTCTACACTGTATGGGACCACCCTCCTCTCGCCCTATATATCCTAGTAATACCTCGGCCACCTTCCCTCAATGACAAAACGGCCTGATTGACTGTGTGTATTTGGGGTGTGCAAGGGAAGCCCCCCTAGGTTTTTCTGATGCATGTTGCCAGCCTGGCATACATCGGGATGCCAGCTTTCACCATGTCCCACCTGGCCGGGACCGCTCAAATTCCAGAAAGCCATCATCTACGTATATTTGAACCCATTGGTTGATATCCCTTCCCTGTGCTGTGTCCCTTGCCTGTGTCCGGTGCATTGAAAGGCACAAAGCATTCCCCCATATTGGCAGACGTGGCATATACATGTATTTGTGCCCTAATATTTTTGTGTTTCTTTTCCATGCCTTGTATATTGGCGGCATATGCTCAGGTAAATCCTTAGTGCCTGATTCATAGAATTATTTGCATGGAAAACAGGGTACTTTTGCACCAAACTGCGTGCAATTCTGCGTTCGTCAATTCATGGAATCAAATGCGTGGTACTTTTCCAGGACCTGCGTGGAATTCGTGCAGGCTCTACACATCTCTGCGAGCCGCCGAGCGCCTTGCGCAGGACATCACGCAGAACGTGGGTAAGGCCTGTGTAAGGGGTGGATTACAGAAAATGGGGAAGAACATGCGAAAAAGTGGGCCTTACGAGGGACAGCCCACAGGCAATCCCTCGGACCCCCTCAATCGTGCCGAATGACATGTATTCATGGAATCACCCGCGCAGCCTCTTGGCATAGTAATGGCCACGCACTTGCGCATAGGAATTGCAGCGCAGAGATGGGTTTGCATGTCGGATATAAAGGTGCGTGTACACAAATGGGGTTCCAATCTGAGTTAGGGGTGCGTGTACACAGTTTAGCGGTGTGCAGGAATGGTTTCCAGGGGTTCGCATGCAGATTTCCTGAGTAATTCCCTAGTTACGATTTTTCATACGCATGTTGTCAGGATGCTGGCGACAGTTACGGGGGCCATGCGCAGGGTCCCCGAGATACAGGCATGCTTGCGGTGCACTCCACGCACTGTTTGAAGGCTGTGTGTGTAGCTGTTCTGGCTGTTTATGATTTGCGTGTGGGCGCGTCGGGGGCGTTCTGGGCACGACTTGCAAATACAGTTACTTTGCGCAGTAAATTCCATGAATACGCAGGGTGCGCATTTTTTATTCTGCACGCAGGCTTGCGCAGTATCCTTCTCGGCGTGCAGCCTTTGCGCGATTTCTAATCTCATTTCCATGAATCAGGCCCTTAATCTGTCTGTTGCATTTTAATGGGACATTCAGCAGCTGCTGCCGTGCAATTGCTGCCTGCATTAACCTTATTACTCGATCCTGATCGCTTTCCTTAAACTACGGCACTACATATTGCAGGACCACAGCCACATAGTACAACCTAAAATCACCCCAATACAGTTGCACCATTAGTTTGTCAATTCTCCTAAAGTCCCTCTCCACTATTGGCATGGGTACCACCTGAAATATGTAGAAAAGCCCAGGGAGCACTATCACTTTGGAAACTGACACCCTACACCGCACTGTTAATGGGAATTTTAACCAATACTCCACCAGCTTGGTAAACTTGTTCAGGGATTGTGTAACATTGGTTTCGTACACTTCTTCCATATTCGCACTTTCCATAATACCCAAGTATCGAAAATGCGCCTGCATAACTGGGACGGCTAACTTTGCCAGGGGTGCTGTATTCGTCCCCAGTAATGGACAGAGACATGATTTTGCCCAATTAATTTGCATATCAGATACTGGACCTCTTTACAACATTGCCTCTGCCAGGATACCGGCAAATTGAATTGCCATTACTGGCATTCTGTCCGGTGGTATTACCGACAGATTATGAGTGCCGGGTTGATGGGACTCCATGGGGGATTTGCCGGTAATACCAGCGATTATTGCCTGTAGGGTGGCGGAATTACCTCCAGCTCTGACCTTGTGGATTACACAGCAGGTCTTGAACTACATGCAGGTCTGTCCTGGCCCCTGGGAGCTGAGGCTACTCTAGCATGACGTGACATGTGGCCCTGCTACAGTTGCCCCCATAATTGTGCAATGCACTCTCTAGTGGGGCGAAGGTGGAAGCTGGTATGCCATATTGCAGCATCTGTGTCAGAGGGTGCACGAGCTCAAACCGCGGACTGGATGTTGGTGGGGTGGTCCTCTTCCTAAAGCTCTGCATCTGGTGGAGGCAGCTTTGTATGTCTTGCTTGCATGGTTCTTGAAAGATATCCAAGTGAATATGGAAGCAAAGGGGCTGGAGTGTTTGGTAGGCGAGGGTGAGGAGCACCGCAATCCTAGCTCATGGTACGTGCTTGGTAGCCAGATTTAGAGAGTTCTTGGACGCTTCACCTTGAGGGGAGCAGAGAAAATGCTGCCTGTGGTGGATTTAGGTTGAGGTAAATGGCGACCATCGCGGACTGGACGAGCTTCAGACTGATCAAGTGCCTTTCCTGGTGCTGTGACTGAGTGCCCCGCTGGGTTTGAAGCGTGGAGCATTCTGCCCAAAGGAACTAGCACATTAACATATAGCACCACTGGAATCGAATGTAATGTATATTCCTAAGTGTATTACATGTTTTAGCATAACATGTCACAAGGCCCAGCAGGCGGCACAGTGATGTCTGGTTAGTAAACAAGCACAATAAACACATATATTGCATACAGTTTATAGATCTGTTGGCATACATTAACAAAGATATGATTACGACAGAGTAACAACTGATGAGAGAAAACAATAATGTACTATAGTCTATTAGCATTATGAAAACCCCTTAAGCACTAGGTTACACGCCCACTCAACACGCCTGAGCCTCAGGATTCCAATAAGAAGTCCTCAAGGCTTTGATGGATTTTGCTTGTGGGTCCAGGATTAGCATTCTGCTTTTTATTTAGCATTGTATTTTATGGGCCTGATTTACAAAAGCATTATACAATGGGGCAAGTCCTTGTCATTGAAATCACAAAATACTTGCGGCCCAGCGCTTTTTATGTCAGAAAGCTCAGTGAATTAAGCACCCGCTGAAGAGATCTGCAATAAATCTGCATGTCACAGGCTGAACCCCCATGTTGAGTTGCCTACCCTTTCATAAATCGAGTACCATCACATAGGAACATTTTAACACCTGTTCTTATAGTGCTATGAAAAGCGCCATGCGCGCTATAAAGACCAGTTATTATTGTACGATTATGATTTGGGTGATCAAGTGTTTTAGCAGCAAAGAACAGTGGTAGAGACTGGAGCAGCCGCTACCAGGTAGGCACACTGCGCTTCCAATGGGGGGGATTTCAGCGGGGGCGGGTGGGGCACACACGTGCGTGCCCCTCTATTATGCACACATTCTGATCCCCTTCATGAATCCCGGCATGCCTTCGCATAAATCGATGGCACGGAGGATGGAGAATGCTCGACCATAAACGTGCAACATATCTCCACAAACAGGAAGCAGTTTTCGGTGTGAGAGCGCCTTGATGCCCACGGGTTGTTGTGCGAGGGCTTTAATAATGCAAAAAGAATTAAAAAATAAAAATGAACAATAGGGTGAAGGTGTATTCAATGGCTCATGCGGACCATCTGGAGATCGAGGACCCGGTGAGCTTAAAAGAAAGCTCCATCTTCCCCAGAAGGTGCTCTGATTTTGCAGGTAGCACCGCATGGTCTGAAGTACTGCGGGCAGCGCGCCCCCCGCATGGTCTGAAGTACTGCGGGCAGCGCGCCCCCGCATGGTCTGAAGTACTGCGGGCAGCGCGCCCCCTGATTTTGCAGGTAGTACCGCATGGTCTGAAGTACTGCGGGCAGCGCGCCCCGTGATTTTGCAGGTAGCGCAGCATGGTCTGAAGTACTGCGGGCAGCGCACCCCCTGATTTTGCATTTAGCGCTGCATGGTCTGAAGTACTGCGGGCACCGCGCCCCCTGATTTTGCAGGTAGCGCTGCATGGTCTGAAGTACTGCGGGCAGCGCGCCCCGTGATTTTGCAGGTAGCACCGCATGGTCTGAAGTGGTAGAGCCGCATGGTCTGAAGTACTGCGGGCAGCGCGCCCCCTGATTTTGCAGGTAGCGCCGCATGGTCTGAAGTACTGCGGCCAGCGCGCCCCCTGATTTTGCAGGTAGCGCCGCATGGTCTGAAGTACTGCGGCCAGCGCGCCCCCTGATTTTGCAGGTAGCGCCGCATGGTCTGAAGTACTGCGGGCAGCGCGCCCCCTGCTTTTGCAGGTAGCACCGCATGGTCTGAAGTACTGCGGGCAGCGCACCCCCTGATTTTGCAGGTATCACCGCATGGTCTGAAGTACTGCGGGCAGCGCGCCCCCCGCATGGTCTGAAGTACTGCGGGCAGCGCGCCCCCGCATGGTCTGAAGTACTGCGGGCAGCGCACCCCCTGATTTTGCAGGTAGCACCGCTTGGTCTGAAGTACTGCGGGCAGCGCACCCCCTGATTTTGCAGGTATCACCGCATGGTCTGAAGTACTGCGGGCAGCGCGCCCCCTGATTTTGCAGGTATCACTGCATGGTCTGAAGTACTGCGGGCAGCGCGCCCCCTTGAGATTGGATTCCTCCATACTGGTAACCCGGAATGTGATTGATTGCTGAGTGGCATCACAATTTGAAAAAGTCGCGCTTGTTGGAACTTAAGGTGTTTTCTATCTCCTTTTTGCATTTCATAGCTTGTATTTTTAGTTCAGCACAAAATGTCTTCCTCTCGAAAGCATGACTGAATTAAACTAAATTAGAGAGCTTATAACCATGCCATTTCCATGACAAAGTGGATGACGTAGTAGAAAAATTACGACAAAAATCATAGCAAAATAATCACACCCTGTGGTGCTAGCTGATATTTAAACTTTTGGCACAAACTAATCTAAAGATAGAGAGTAGGGACCGCATATAGAATCTGGTGGAATTACCAGAGATAATTACTGTTATTGCAGGTGATAAATGCATATTGCCGCCTAAATTACTATTTAATGTCTGAAAGCGGAGCTATTAATTTAATCCGATTCCCAGCCGAGCCAAAGAACATACCTATTAAGTATGAGTTTGTAATTCCAACTGGTCCTGGAACAGAAAGGATGCACACTGAGACAGCAGCTCGCCTCTGGAGCAGAAAGCAGAGCACCGTCAGGTACGGCATGGGGGCCTCTAAACACGGGCGCCACCGCATGGGAGGCCCGAGGGCCTAAGCTGGGAGGTGGGTGGTTTGTTGTGGGTCCGGTAGGGCAGCACCTTCCAGGTGCTGCCTCTCCTTTGCATGTGGGTGCAAGGGCAGGCAGCTGAGTCCCCAGAACAATGGGGACCCAGATTGCCGGGTGCCCACCAGGAACGAGAGGTGGCAGGGGCAAGTGACAACAGGTAGTCCCTCCCCCTGTCACCTCACATCAAAGCCCCCCTCCCTCCCATCTGGACAGACGTGGAGCAGGGGACCTTCGATGATCAAAGAGGGGCTGCCTTGCCCTCAGGCAAAAATAGGCCTATAACCAGGGAGGGCAAGGTAGCCCCTCTCATTCTTTGCCTCTCGCTTGACAGGCACCGCTGGCTCCTGGTCCTGCTGCCAAGAGCAAAAAAATACCTCCTTCTCACCCGGCAAACAGCCTCTAGGAACCCCACTAACAGGGGCTAGGTAGCTCCTCAATAATAGTGAATAGTTAAACAAACAATTAATAAATATAAAGAAAGGCTAAAACGCCTGCTTAAAAACAAACACAAACACCAGGAAGGGCTTTAAACCTGTCAAGGGGATAAATACTGAGTATTTAAGACCCAATCTTATAAGAACCCACCCCCCAAGAAAGCAATGCAATGAAAACCCAGAGGGGGTCCAAACACAGTGGATCATGAGCCAAGAGAAATCCAGTTAGGCTCAAAGAACCCACCCCGAGGAAAACACTCCAATAAAAACGCTTAGGGGGGTTTTCTTACTCAAAACACAAGTGGCTCATGAGCAGGGAAAAAACCTAGTAAGGCTCTAGAACCCACCAAGGGTGAAAATCAATGCAATAAAAGCGCTCGGGGGTCTTCAAAACACAAGTGGATCCCGAGCAGGGTATATTCCTGATAAGGCTCTAAGAACCCACCCCAGTTGAAAAACAATCCAATATAAGCGCTTAGGGGGCTCTTGCAAAACACAAGTGGATCATGAGCAGGGAAGAATCCTGGTAAGGCTCCAAGAACCCACCCCATTGAAAAACAGCTCATAGGGGGTTTTCGAAACACAAGTGGATCATGAGCAGGGTATAGTCCTAGTAAAGCTCTAAGAACCCACCCCGTTAAAAAATAATCCAACTAAAGCACATAGGGGGTTTCAAAACACAAGTGGATCATGAGCAGGGAAAATTCATAGTAAGGCTCTAGAACCCACCCCCATTTATAAACGATCCAATAAAAGCGCACAGGGGGGTCAAAATAAAAGTGGATTATGAGCAGGGGAAAATAATAGTAAGGCTCAAAGAACCCACCCCTGAAGAAAAACAATGCAATCAAAGAGCATGGGGGTTAAAAAACACAAGTGGATCATGAGCAGGGTATAATCCTAGTAAGGCTCTAAGAACCCACCGCCATTGGGAAATAATCCAACTAAAGCGCATAGGGGGTTTCAAAACACAAGTGGATCATGAGCAGGGAAAATTCCTAGTAAGGCACTAGAACCAACCCCGGTTTATAAACGATCCAATAAAAGCACACAGGGGGGTCAAAACCCAAGTCGACCATGAGCAGGGGAAAATCCTAGTAAGGCTCAACGAACACAACCCTGAAGAAAAACAATCCAATTAAAGAGCATGGGGGTTAATAAACACAAGTGGATCATAAGAGAAGAAAATGCCAATTTTAAAAACAAAGTGGTACACACAAAAGCTAAAGCGCCTTAAAAAAATGGTAAAACAGATGAACATGCAAACACAATAGCTCAAAAATCCCACCACGAGGAGCATCAAATGCAAGAATATCACAGAGGGGGTTTCAGATAAAAAGTGGATCAGGAGCCAAGAAGAACAGTAAGAAGTCACACCGTGAGCAAGGAAGGGCACGATTCCCAATCCCGGATCAGGTTGGCTGCAAGTGGAAGGTCTATAAACCATCTCTGAGGATGGGAAACAATAACCCCTCAACAAGCACATACATCTCCACCTCACATGGGAAAGACATGTGCATAGAGCCCTCTGCTCACCTGACCCCTCTGTCCCCAAAAAATATTCTTGTCATTCTCTATACGATGTTGTTATGGTTGGTTTTCTTTTGCACCATGGCTTGTACAAAATAAAGTTTGTGGCCAAAGTTTTTCCACCTCACATCCTGTTTGGCCTCCTCATTCCTGACACTGTCATTACTGTCATTGCTGTCATGTCATACTTGTCATTCATGTCACCAGTCACCTGCATGCCACCCTCCCGCACAAAAATACTTCCAGGCTTATGGCTGCACCTGCGCATGGAAGAAAGCAGTCCAGCACACTAGGGCACGATGCCCAGTCCCCAGGCGCAAGCCATGGCACGGCTGGTAGATTTGTTCATGCAGGCAAGCTAAGCAGCGACAGCGAACATCGCTGCCTGCATGAACAAATCCACCTGGGTAATGTATCGGCCTCCCCCAAGAAAAGATGCCTGGGCCACGCCAAGCCTATTGGGGACTAGCCTGTTTTGGTTGTAGCCCCTGAGATCCATCCGGGGCTACAACCAAAAGATCCGGGGCTGGGGATATAGCCCCCTCAGCTGCTACCCCCTGCCCCCCAGTGACCACTGATAATGTTCAGGCTGGTTCGATGTGTCTGAAATCTGCAGTATTTAAGCATTTTGGTTTATGTCAGAATAGTTCAGTCCGGGTTTCCAATTTGCCACCAGGGTGACTGCCCCCAGTGGCGACCAGGGGCATGAGGAATGGGAGGTGGGATGGACAGACTTATAACCCTTACCCCACATTTCCCTGAAGCGGGTTGGAATGAAGTAGGACTTAACTCACCACTTTCCAGAACGATCAGTGAATACATGAAAAGGGGGGGTGGGCGCATAGGTTTTTATTTCTGAAGTGATTTCCAAAAAGTTACCAAGGTTCGCAGACTGACCTGCACATCTTTTAGCTTTTAGTTGTCGTTAATTCTAATTTAGTAGGTGATATCTCTGTTTATCAACTCTACGTCGCATGGATGACAGTGGTGTTAATGTTGCTAATGTGAAGGGTTGGGGAGGGGGTTCTGCTGTATTGAGTAAAGAAATAGCAACGGGAAACGTGAACATTTGTTTAGAATCCTCTCTAGAGAACATACTGCAGCTCAGTTGGAATGTAACTGTGTTCGTTAAACGGTCATCATGTGTTGTTTGTTTATTTAAATACATGTAAGAATATAAACGTTTATGGGGGCTCCAAGGCAGCCGTGTGATTTTTCGTAGCACTGTCCTCAGACTTTCACTGTCCCCAACCCTAGAATGCTCCCTATGCTTCTGCCAGGATCCCTATGTCCCTACCAGCATCCGGGAGCAACCCGCTTCAGATCGTCTAGACTACATTGTGGTTCACATGATTGGCCAGATGTAAAGGCTTCCTTGGGCGTGTCTCCACCTCCAGACAACCGTTGCCATCTTGACATGTACAACTCCTGTGCACAGGGAACACTAGATAGAAGAGGGTTAGGAAAGACTTTCTTTTTGCTGCTTTCAACCCATAGACCTCATGGAGTGCCCTTTCTTTTAGTGATCTGATCTTTTGTGTATTCTCTTGACATTTTGTTCTCCACGGTTGTTGACTTACATTGCATTGCCTGCACCCCTGCTGTGTTCATTCTTACTTCTAGGTTCCTGTGGTGATTGTTCTTTCCCTGTCATTTTTGTTTCTCCAGGGTTGTTTACTTATACTGTACTGCCTGCATTCCTGCTGTTTTTCTTTCCTTACTTCTAGGTTCCTTTGGTGATTGACATGTCTATGCACTGCATCTGTTCTGTCCTCATTGTGCCCCCCTCATTCTGTGTCGCCCCCTTAGTGGTCCCCCCCCACCTGCCTGCTTCCCAGCGCTACCCTTCCCCTCCCTGCCTGGGCATCCCTCCCTCCCATCTCTTCTTCCCTCCTCTCTTCCTCTCTGCACCCTCTATGGTGCTCTCTGTCTCAACTATCTCCTCTAACTGCTTTTCTATAGACTATCCTATCCCTCTCACTAGGTCTAGTAGGAAGAAGCTCAAAAGGGACATCCTGGTCTCCAACCCAGGCCTCACTATCGCTGATACCTACACCAGTGCTTCCTTCAGACAGACCCTTACCAATATCCTATTTGTCATTCCCACTCCAGGCCTATGGGCCCCCATATGGTCTCTGTTCTCTCTCCTTTTTCTTCTTCGCCCATTAATGGTGGCACCCGGTGGGAGGCCCTCCTGGCCCCCTTCCACTCCTCCAAGACCATCATTAATGTTTACCTAAATGGCACCATCTTGGTTCAAGGCCCTCAGGCCAACTTCCCCCTTTTTGATAGACACTTCCTGCGCCTTATCAACTTCCTTTCTTCTCCTGCTGTTTCTTCTTTCCCCTCTCTGGCTCCTCTGCCACCTCTACAGCTGCCTTTGCTGCTTTTCCGGCCCCCCAGTTGCCTTCTTCCTCCGCCATCCCTTTAGCACCGACCTCGTCCTCTCTCCTGGCTACCTTGCCTTCTCCTCCTTCCTCCTCTGCCCATCCTTGGGCAGCAGCAACTCTTCCGCTGGGCGTGCCTATGACCTGTACCCCTCCACAGAAGTCCTTCAAAGGGGGCAACCTGCTCCACATTGCTACGCTCAACTCTCGATCAGCTATCAAACACTCCTCTGACATCTGTGGTCTCCTGGAAGAATGCGATTTGGATTTACTCAGTCTGACCGAAACTTGGTTCATGGCCAGCTCTGTCACGAGCTTTAATGCTCTCCTTCTTGATGTCTACAAGATCCTCTCCGAAACCAGAACCAATCGTCGCGGTGGGGGTGTATCCTTGATCTTCCCAGAGTGGATCCCTGATTCTATCATTCCTATGCAGGACTACTCCTCCTTTGAATGCATGGTCTGCAGGCTCTCTATCTCTCCTGGCCTTTCTCTCACTGTGGCCACTATCTACAAGCCACCTGGCCAGATCGCCCTGTTCCTCTCTGAGTGGGCAGACCTCTCTCCCTCTCTCCTTGCCTCCACCTCTCAACTTCTCCTCTGAGACCTCAACATCCACCTGGATGTTACCTGCCCTTCTTCAGGAGTCTCTCTCTCTCTCTCTCTCTCTCTGATACGGTCAATCATGCTATCCTAATCAATCATCTCCATGATGTCCCTGGAGGATAGCTCAGTGACAACGTGCTCGCCTTGGAAGCAAGACGACACAAAGCAACACAGGTTCGATCCCCGGGTCTGCGCATGGAAACCTCTGGATATTTAAGGGTGTTATAAATATGCAACTAAGACAGCAACAAAAAATTCTGTAACATGCCTCGATGCCCCCGGGCTGTGTGAGCGCTGTAAAAATGCAAATAAATAAATAAATGATAACCTGGGTATCACTGGTCAGGCCCTGGCCTGGCTGACCTACTTTCTCATTGACCGACCCTCTCAGGTCCAACTGGGGTCTTTCCTCTCCTCTGTCTCTCTCACTCTACTTGTGGTGTTCCCTAGGGGTCTAACCTCTCTCCCTGGCTGTTGAACCAATACCTGGCACCTCTTGCCCACTGCATCGCGTCCTTCTGGTCCAACTTTAAGTGTTATGCGGATGACATCCAGCTCTCCTTTAAGCTCCCCTTAGCCACCTCTTCTCCTTCTATCATTCCAGATTGACCGCAATTCAGTTATGGTGTGCCACCAATGATCTCTGCCTTAATGTCAATAAGACTGAGATCCTCCTCATCGGAGCACCAGCTCCCTCCTTTCCTCTCTCTCTCTCTCTGGCCGCCCACTCTGGGCCCTCTTCCTGCTTCTGCCTGTGAGGCTAAGAACCTTGGGGTCATCTTGGACTCCACACTCTCCTTCTCTCCTCACATCTCGGAGGTTTCTAAGAAGTCAAACTATCAGCTGCACATCCTCAGAGATATTCTTCCTTTCCTCACTTTCCCCCAGAGGCTCACTATCTCCAGTGCCCTGGTCCTCTCTAGGCTGGACTACTGCAACAGCCTCTTTCTAAATCTTCTTGCCTCTACTCTCCGGCCTCTACAACTTATCCAGAACAGGACTGCAAGACTTGACCTTAGCCTCAAGCCCAGTGAGTGTATCTCTCCAGCTCTGAAATCTCTTCTTTGGCTCCCAGTGGCGGCAAGGATCAAGTTCAAGACCCTCTGCATTGTCGATAAGGCTTTCTAGGGCCTGGGACCGCACTACCTCCAACTCTCCCTTCCTAAACATCTCCCTTCTCAAGCTCTCTGCTCATCTACCTCCAACTCTCTGAGGGTCAGTCGCTTTTCCAAGGAGAGAGTTGGGGGAAGACCTCTATCTCGGCTGGGGCCTCCCTCTGGAACAGCCTCCCTGCCTCTCTCACACCTCCAGTTTCAGAAGCAACTCAAGACCTTACTCTTCTCTTCCGCTTTCTCTCTTCCTCTCCCCTGCTGATGTCCCGACTGCTCCACGCACTGGTCACCTGTCTACCCTCTGAGCTTTGGCCCAGGCTCCTGCATGTCCAGTTGCACTTCACACTCCCGGCTCCCCTAGCACTTGTGGTCTGTATCTGCAGCCCCACAGTCCCCTCTCTGTGCACTTATGAGCCACTCGTTGGCTGCACTTCTTGAGTTACCTGCACTAAGCCACACGCTGGCTGCACTTTTGAGTTACCTGCACTTCTCCCCCCTCAGCACTTCTCCTCTTCCACTTCCTTGCACTTGCGTGATCTGAATGACGCAGGGCCTAGTAAGATTGTTGTTTTGTCCTTCCTATGTTTTTCCCCATCCTTGTCTTGTCGAGCCTAGAAACAATTGGGTACAGGCGCGTTATAAATGCTATATCATATCATAAAGGTGCCTAAAACCCTAAAATGGCCATGCCACAAGGTTCTTTTGCTTGTTCTCTGGCCATATTGCCCTTTGGCTTTCTTCCTGCCTTCTCAGGTCAGGAAATGCCTCATATGGAAATCCCTTTCCCGGTGAAAGCTGTGGCTTTCGCAGGGGAAAGGGTGGCTTCTGTGTGCGCCACAGAAGGAGGCTGGGACTGTCTAGTCCGAATCCACATTTTTGGTGCCTGAAATTCAGTTGATGGGCAGATGTGATGGCCAGAAGCTATTCATGATTGGATAGCCACAGCTGGTTGAATGATGTAGATCCTTGCCATTTGGTGGGCCTGGGCACGCTCCCAGCATGAATCTAAGATAAAAGGAGGGATTCTGCAGCTATTCATCAGATGACCGCTGGAGCCAAAAACTCCACAAAGAAGTGTAGCCTGCTGACGACCCGAGAATGACCCTGCAGCTGACCAGCATCGACTCCAGTGTTGTCCCGGTGAAGCTCTGCTCCTCTATCCTGATCTCAAGAAGGCCTTTGTTGGTGCGTGGACTCCTGGACAGGTAGAAACAATCAGTCTGGTCCCCTGCTCGAGGAACTGTGTTTGCTGAGCATTCAGAAGTATCCCTGGACCAACCATTGGACTGATCATCTCTCTCCTGTGCTATCCAGCTACATCCATCCCCGTTCTAAGCAGAGCCTTGGAGCTTTTTAGATTGTCAGGTTGTGCCGAAAGTCACCTGTTCCAGCTGTCTCACGCCAAGGGAAGCTCTGCTGCGACTGCTTCTATGTTCGCCGCTGGAAGATTGCCTGGCACCGACTGATAGTGGTGACCTCTGCTAAAACTTGAAGTCTTTGTGTCCTAGAGGTGTCTTGTGGCCATCTGGATGTTCTACTGAAAGCTGTCTTTAACCGATTCCTAAGCACTACAACCAGACAAAACTAAATCCTGTGACCGAAAGTAACCTATGCTGTCTAGATTACCCTTGCGAAAGGTACCAAGAAAGAAGAACAACCCTGCAGCAGATTCTGGAACCTCCTCCACAAGTGGTCTCTGGAGATCTCTGAGCCAGCGGGGTATGTCTACATACCTGTTGCTGTCCCCCCCCATCTGCCATGTGGTAACAAGGAGGCAAGCTCACTCTTACTTGATGTTTGGTGGTGGAACCTGGGTTAAGGATCACTCTCTAGGCCTTACCTAGTGTGTTGGGATTGGGTTGAGTACTTACGTGAACGTTATGTAACTTGTTGACTCGTATTAATCATAACCAATGGCGCTGCAAATTTCTAGATACACCTACCTAAAAAGTATCTACTTTGTAACTGGTGACTTTTGGGCATCTCAGGAGTGGTCCTTATAAGAGCTAGTGGAGCTGTTCTGTGATTATTCTAAATAGTTCTTTTTTGCATTTCTATGCACCTGAATTTACCTGGGTTTCACTGGCCATTGAATCAAATACCATTCTATTTCTCCTATGGGTGAATGTATATATCTGTTTTATAAGTGTTGGTGTGACAGTATTTGACTAGAGGTTTTACTTGCTTAGTGTGTAATCTAAAGGCCTAAAAAATCATTGTATTGTCATACTTACCTGTCTAACTGGAATTATTGTTGTTGCTCTATGTGGTCTCATTGTAGACCTTGACCATTCTCACACCCTTCCTGAAACTAAGCCTTTCCGCTCTGCTACCGTACCTTAATTGGGTTTGGCTAACCTCTCAGTGTTTTCCCTGTTCACCATAATAGGGTGGCCTCCCAAAATCCTCCCCCCGTTTTTGGAAATCAATTCGAACAAATAGGACAACATTGGAATACAGTCTTATGCTACTGATAGATTACCCTGGCAATGATTGTTACCTATCACCCTGGTCAGAGACACTTAACTTGTATTAGGTGCTCCATAAATATGAGTATGACAAAAAGAAACAAAGATGGGTGCGGAAAATGGAACATATATATATATCACCAATTAACACTCAAGCAGATCTGTGGACCAATCATCTCAATATAAATGTGGGCTGGAACTACTGATCCAAGCCTGCGTTCTGAGTGAGATAAGTGCTCATCAGACATACCTGAATTTCCCTACCTGCTCGCTCAACACTCCCCTGTCCTTCCGCCCTTGTTCTCTTTACCTCTGTTGCTCAGGTCGTTTGCGACTATTCTCCCCCACCCCTCCACGCTTTCCATCTTCTTCCTGATACAAAACTGCTCCGCCTGTCCTCGCCATGTAAATGGGAGAAGGGCACCACTGAGAGACCGAGCTTCCGTTTCCATGGCGTCCATAGACACTATGACCCACCCACTTGCCACAGGTCTGTTTTTTCTTTCATTTTTGCCCACTATTTACACCTTGAGAGAGTGGTGGGTTAACACCAGTGTGCTAATAACCATAGCACCTGAGGCGTAGGGCTTCAATTGCGGGTAACCAATCCGTGGACTGTAACTTGGGCCCAAGGCTGTTACCATACAGTAAAGCATGGTGCGTCATGTATTATGGCTTACTTAGTGTATTTAGTTGTAGAGCAATTTGATAAACCATGTATGGATAAGACAGGGATTCCCTGAGAATATGAATACAGTGGTAACTATTGGTATTGTTCACTGTATAGAAAAAAGAGTGCAACTATCTAAACTTATATTGGGTGCTTAATTACAATGCAAGCATCTAAACCATATATGCCCCACAGAAGGCTGAGTAATTTGTAACAAGTTAATACCCTGTTGCCGAAACTAGTTGGCACTGGTTTTTGCCATTCTGCAGTCTATGTACAAAAAAAAGGTAAAACGAATAAACAGTATTCTGTTCTCATAAACACGTTAATAATGATGTGCAGCGTCTAACACATTTTTAATACAGGTTGGGAAAATTAATGTTTAGCTTATATTCCATTTTGTAATTATTTTGTGAATTTGTGTCTTCATATAACGTCTGTTCTATTTTAAATATAGATTTTGAGCAGCTGCTTGATATGATTGTTTTAGGTCTGTTTATTAAAAAAATTGAAACAATAAAAGATATCTATTTTAGGTATAACATGTGCTGTAATTCACCACTTGTTGGGTAGCAGGTTTTTCTTGCGGAACATTTGTGAATAAGGGTAGGAAACAGCCCGGAACAACCGCTCTGTACCAGGAAACTCCCAGCCCTGTGCTTCAAAAGACTTTGGGCCTCATTATAAGTATGGTGGGTAGGTGAAACACAGCGGTAACACCGCCAACTATCGGTTTGACGGTGAGGTGGAGTAAAAATCTCCAGCAAATTGCTGGAGGTAAATCTGACGGCTTACCGCCAATAATTGCTGGAATTACCACTGACTGTAATTTCACCGGAATCCCCATGAACTCCATAAATGGGGACTAACCCTGCCATATCCACCACTTGTGATCCAGTGGTAATTCCCCCGGACCAAGTGGCAGTAAGGGTAAATCCGTTTGGTGTAATTCTGGATGATTTACCACCAGAATACTGCCAAACCTCTAAGGAGGCCCTTTGCATGTAGACTGAATGCAAACGCAGCCAAAGCTTTGCATAAGCACTAGCCCAAAACTTCCACTTCTCCCCAGAAGCCACCCAATGGTTCAAATCTTTCTTGTCTGAACGTACCACAAAGGATTTCATTGGTGACGAGGCAGTGGATCCGATTGCAGTTCCCTTAGGGCTCCCGCAAGGATCTTGTCTCTCCCCCACACTATATAATATATACAATAAGCTTCTATTCGCAGCCTTGGATGCCTTGGGCGTCATATATACACATTTTGCAGATGACATACAAATACGGATACCCATTACAGAGGACTACAAACAAGATTCTGATACTATGAACAAGGTCTACTCCATCATTCAAAACTGGATGGCCACTCACAGTCTTTGCCTGAATGATGAGAAAACTGAACTTCTCATTGTGGGCTTGCCTGCTAGGCTCAAATCTCTAGACGCCAAGTACTCAGCCATAAAGATTGACGGCACCTCTATCTCAGTTTCCAAACAGGTGAAAACACTAGGTGTCCATCTCAAAGCTGACCTTTCCATGACAAGGCACATAAACGCGCTCTCCTCCTCCACAGCTTACACCACTAAACTCAATGCCCTCAACCGTCAGTTTCTATCACCTGAGAACTGCCTCACCCTATTGCAACATCTTGCTACTGGGCACCTCCTCTTCAAATCTTTCCAAACTACAACTGCTCCAGAATAAAGCACTACGTGCCGCTCTTGGCCTAAAACACAACAACCATTTTTCTCACATTAGAAGAGAAGTTCACTGGCACCCTATCAAAGCAAGAATCCTCTTTAAGGCCCTGATCACTGCCCACAAATGTGTCCAGCAGGAAGCCCAACCTACCAGAACAACAGTGTGACCCAAAATATCCCACTGCAGACCCTAAGATCATGTCCTAGCATTTGCTTGAAAGTTCCCTGACACAGAAGTAAAGGGCAGGGGCTTCTAGCTTCCCTGTAGCCGCCCCTACACTGTGGAAAACACTGCCCACATACATCAGGAATGAGCAATCACACCAACAATTTAAGAAAATGATCAAAACGTGGCTTTTCGACAAGTTTGAATAATGCTGCCCGAGTAATGTCTTATTCGTTCCCTTTGCCTACAATGTATGCATCTGAATAATGACTTATGTAACCGAATTCTTGTAATCAGTTGTCCTAAGTATATAACACTGTGATACCCCATGGTTTGGGCGTTTAAACAATGTAATAAGGAACAAGTTACAGCATGGGTCTGGCATGGATTCACATGCAAACCCTCCCGCCTACCCCTCTGCGGCTCTTCACTTGGTCATACTGCCACTTCACGTGCTACCAAATCTGAAGATGGCTGCCAGAGGCGGGGCTTAGGGAGATGGCAGTCATTGGCTGTGGTCAGTATGACGCAGAGATCAGTGATTGGTTACTACTACGAAAGACAGATCAGAAACGAAACTGATACTGATTTTTCTTTACCGAGGATTCCCAGCCTGACGACGGGGAATATTCATGAGCATGTGAATCCATGCTGGAGAACAACAGTTACAGGTAAGTAACTTGTTCCTTCTCCAGCATGGGGTCTGGCATGGATTCACATGCTCATGAATATAAGAATACATAGCAGTACACACATGCACAACCACGGGAGGTGGCAAAAGGCTCAACATTAAGCAATACAACAACTCAACATTAAGCATCTCTTACCTCCTCACCAGGCTCACCTTAAGCGAACAGGTTGCGCAGCACTGCTTGGCCGACCCTGGACTCCTCCCTGGAATCCCGATCGACGCAGTAGAATCTAGTGAAGGTGTGCGTCGACCTCCACGTAGCAGCCCTGCAGATGTCCAGCAGGGGCACACCAGATAGGAACGCCGTAGTAGCACGATCGCTCTGGTCGAATGGGCTCTCGGACGGCCTGGCAGCGGTCGGTTAGCCAACCGGTGGCAGTGCATGATGCAGCCGGAGAGCCATCTGGAAATAGAAGACTTCGAGAGAGCCTTCCCTTGATTCACAGGTCCAAAGTTCACAAACAGCTGTGATGTCCTCCGAAAACACTTTGTGCGGTCCACGTAGAACTTCAGCGCTCTAGCCACATCCAGCGAGTGCAAAGTCCTCTCGGCCGGCGACGAAGGAGACGGGAAGAAAACAGGTAACACCAGGGGCTTGTTAAGATGGAAGTCCGACGGCACCTTGGGCATAAAGGAGGGGTGCGTCCTAAGCACCACCCTAGAGGCATGGAAAGTCAAGTACGGTGCTTTGCAGGATATGGCCCGGATCTCTCCCACTCGTCGTGCGGAGGTAATGGCCACCAGGAATGCAGTCTTCCACGACACAAACTTCATCGGTGCAGAGTGCATCGGCTCAAATGGGGGCCCCATGAGCCTAGTCAGCACCAGTTTAAGTTCCCACGCCGGGGCTGGGGCCTTCACCGGCGGGAACGACCAGAACAGTCCTTTCATAAACTCTTTTACCAGTCAATGGGACCACAGGGACGTCCGTCCTGTGGTTCTGGTATAACTGGAGATCGCCGCCAGATGAATCTTAATGGAGGCATGGGCTAGCCCAGCCTTTGCCAGCGATAGCAGGTACGGCAGCACTTGAGGGGCCGTAATCCGTAGGGGGTTGATCTTCTGTGCTCAGCACCAGATAGAGAACCTCTTCCACTTGTGACCGTAGCATTTGAGAGTCGAGGACGCCCTGGCCTTTGCAAGAACCTCTCTGCAGTCGGCCGGTATATCGTACCCTCCAAACTCTAGCGCTGCAGGAGCCAAGCCTGCAGGTTCAGCGACGCCGGGTCATGGTGGAAGATGGCGCCTCCTTCTCTGGAGAGAAGATCCGCGTCCGCCGACAGCTTGATGGATGGGGACGTTGACAAGTCCAGAAGGTCGGGGAACCAGATCTGCCTCGGCCACGCCGGTGCGACGAGGATCATCCTGCACCGGGACCTCTTGAGCTGGTTGATGAGTCGAAGCAGCAACGGCAACGGAGGGAACGCATACAGGTATAGGCCGTCCCAGGGGAACGCCCATGCTTCTCGGCTGGGGAAACCTGCTGGCGAACCTCTGGCACTTCGAGTTCGTCGCTGTTGCGAACAGGTCGATTTGGGGTTTGCCCCATCGTCGGAAGAGTTGATCCACCTGATCCTGGCGCAGCTCCCACTCGTGACACGCGCGCAGCTCCCTGCTGAGCGAGTCGGCGATGGTGTTTCTTTCTCCTGCCAGGTGGAAGGGAACCAGGAACATCCCCTGGGCGATCCTGTGCTTCCTTGGATAGGGCAGGGGATCTGGTGCCTCCCTGCTTCTGTATGTAAAACATTGTCGTGGTGTTGTCTGTGAAGATCCGCACCACCTTGCCCTTGAGCGACGGGAGGAACGATTTGAGAGCCTAGAACACGGCTCAGAGTTCCAGGATGTTGATGTGCAGGAGGTTCTCCTCCGGGAGCCAGAGGCCTCTTGCGTGGAGATCTCCGGTGTGGGCGCCCCAACCTTCCAGGGAAGCGTCCGTCGTCACTGTCTCCTGGTACGCCGGCGTCTGAAAGTCCTTGCCCACCGTGAGGTGCGCTCGAACGCCCCACCACTGAATCGCCCGCCGGAACACCTCGTTGAGGGGGACCCTGTCTTCGAAGGTGCCCGTCGCCTGCATCCAACGGGCGTCGAGAAATTCTTGAAGAGGGCGCATCCGTAGTCTGCAGAGGCGCACCAGGTAGATGCAAGAGGACATCATCCCCAGGAGGGACTTGATGGACCTCACCCTGGCCACGTCCGTGGCTAGCAGGCACTGCACTTTGCCCAGAATGGTCTTCGTCCGTTCTTCCGACGGTGCCGCCAGGCGAGGGCACTTCTTCAGGAATTCGATAGAGTGTCCTCTTGCCAGGGTATCCAGCATCCAACGGTCGGTGGAGATGGACTTCCACACGCCGACGAACTTCGTCAGCCGGCCTCCCACCAGGGTGCTTCGGTGGGGGCCCGAGGCCACGGCCGGTTCAGTCCTGCTTGGAGGTGGTGGCCTTGGTGCCCTGGCCAACTTGCCGACGGCGGCGAGGCGCTCCCTGCTTGCCACGACCCCTGTAGGCCTCCTGAGACGAGGAGCGTGCCGCCTGGCGGTAGGACGACGAGCCATCGCTGGATCCCTTGGAGGCCCCCTGTCTGCCTCCGGAGCGCCGAAAGGGCCATCGTTGCTGAAGGGCTCCTAGGGCGCGGGCCGTCTCCGTGTCCGTCTTTATGGCTTGGAGGGATTCGTCCACCGCCTTCCCGAACAAGTTGCTGCCGTCAAACGGCATGTCCAACACCCTGGTCTGGACGTCCTGACGGAAGTCGGTCGCCCGGAGCCAACCCTGTCGTCGTAGGCAAACTCCGTTGCCCAGCTGGCGGAACCCGGTATCGGCAATATCGGTTGCCACCGTTATGGCGTGGTCCGACGCCACCTCGCCTTCTTGAAGTATTTCCAGGGCCTCGGACCTCTTGTCGTCCAGTAGGAAGTCCAATATGGGGGCCAGCTTAAACCAGAGCTCCCTGTCGTAACGGGCCACGATCGCCAGGGCGTTGGCCGCTTTGATCGTCGTCGCCGCCGACAAAATGACCCGTCACCCCATGGCGTCCAACTTCTTTCCCTCGCTGTCCGGAGGGGAATTCGATGTTGAGGCCCCTGACCCCGGCGCTTTCTTCTTCGCCGCCGCCGAGACGACCGAGTCTGGCGTTGGCTGGGCCCTGAGGCACAGGGGAGTGGTCTCGGGGACCCGGTACTTCTTCTCGTACCGGTCTCATTTGGCTGGTGCCGTGGAGGGGTTCTTGAGTACCGACAGGCCCTCCTCCCAGATGTCATCGATTAGAGGCACCGCGATGACAGTCTTCCTCTTGGCCTCCCGGCGCTGATAGAGGAAACCTTCCTTTTTCTGCTCATCCGGGCAGAGCTGGAACAATTCGGACGCCCTGGCGATCATGGCGTGGAATGAGCCAATCTCGTCGGGCGGAGAGGCCCGTGCGACGGGAGACCCGTTCCGTCGTCGTCACCGTCGCCCTCAGAACCCGTCGTTGAGCCCACCCCACCGTCATCTCCCGACTCGTGGGAGGATGAGGAGGGAACTGCAGGCCTTACGGGGGCGAGCGGAGGAGAGGGTTGGGTCCTCCGTCGTTTGTTCTGAGGACTTCCCGACGGGCCAGGTTGCGGGTCCTCCGGCCTGGGCCGTGGTAATCTCGTCCTTATCTCAGAGCATAAGGACTGGATCGCAAACAAAATGGCCGCCGAGCTATCCTGAGGCCTAGGTTCCGGCTGCGCCGGAAGGGAAGGCTGCTCTTCCTCGCCATCGTCGTCTTCCTCGGTTATCTCCCGAGGATCTTCCTTGCGGGATCGAACCTTCTCGAATTGGACTTCGAGATTCCTCACGACCTCGGTCAGTTTCCCCTCCGAGGCTGACTCTGCGCTCGAGGAGGCTACCGTGCCCCCCCCTTTTTCCATCACAGGGGCCATGACGATGGGCTGAAAAGAGGATTCCCTCCTTGGCGGCAGGGAAACTCTAGTCCCGGAGGCAGTCTCCGCTGGCGGGGTCTCTGCCGGCTTGGCCAGAGTCGCCGCAATCGCCTCGATAGAGGCCTTTGCCTGCTGGGTAGGTGCCTTCACCACCTTAGGTGCGTCCTGGGCCTTCTCCTTAGGGGGAGGGGCGACGCCTCGCTCCCCCTCTCCCGAGATCGGACGGGGCTCCTCCCGAAGCTTACCCGGGGTCTCGGACTTCCTCTTCCCCGAACCGGAACGCTGGCTCGTGGTTAACGGTGCCGGGGAAGGTGCGCCCTGCCTGGGGACCAAAGAGCCCGACCTTTCAGCGCTCCCGGAGCCAGCGGACTCGCGGCGCTTGGCCTGGTGTTGGGCCCCTGTCGCCGGGGCGCCCGCACAGGACTTAGAAGCCCGCTCGGACCCTTTCTTCTTCTTCTCACCCGTTGAGCCCTTCTCCAACCAGCTGGCAAGACGGGATCGACGGTACCTCATGGTCCGCTCCGACAAGTTCTTGCAGAACTGGCAGTTCTTCTCTACATGAGTCTTGTCCCTATGAAGACAGTAGAGGCATCGCAAATGTTCGACCTCCTTAAACACATTCTGCAGCCCGCATCCAGGGCAGCTGCGAAACAGCTTAGGTCCGGGTGACGAACTCGCGTCCTGGGCCATCTCGAAGTAGGCCGCAAATCTTCTGGAATCCTCCAAGAGGTTGATTCGATGAAATCTTCACCCTTGAGGGGCGTAGGAAAATCCCGCAACGGGTACCCGTTAACGGGAGTAGAAACGGTGGAGCTTGAGGCTCGATTAACCGAAAAAATGTGGGAATTCACCTGAAAAAGCGCGAAACACGCAGCAAAAGCTCGAGAGCTAAGCACGAGGACTCCCAAACTTGAACGTGCGGTAAAAATCTGAAGATGGCTGCCAGAGGCGGGGCTTAGGGAGATGGCAGTCATTGGCTGTGGTCAGTATGACGCAGAGATCAGTGATTGGTTACTACTACGAAAGACAGATCAGAAACGAAACTGATACTGATTTTTCTTTACCGAGGATTCCCAGCCTGACGACGGGCAATATTCATGAGCATGTGAATCCATGCCAGACCCCATGCTGGAGAAATAAATAAATAAAACATTAGCCGATGTCTTCTTCTTCTTGTTTGGATGGCAGTGATTTCCACCTGCAGAGATGATGTTCGCCTTTACCCTTGTTAGCAGCACAACTCTGATAAAGCTCCTCCCCAAGTTGGTATCTGTCTTGCAATTTGCAGACATTTTTCTTTAAGGGTGAGTATTGTGACTAATGGAAAGTGCAGAGTCCAACTTCCATTACTCGCTCTTACCCGCTCAGAAGGTGTGTTGCTAAATCACTATCAGAAATGTTTCAAATTTGAAAATGTAGGCATTCTTATGTTCCCACAATGCTTCTTGCTTTTATGCAAATGGTCAGGCGTGGGTTCTATGGAAAGATAATGTGTTACATACCTGGGGCCATGCCCATCGGCCCCGCCCCCTGCATCCCATGCTCCCCACCAACAAGGAGAGGGTTCCCCTAGTACATTTTTTCCATGTCCAGCACTGATGGGAATGAAGGTGACAACGGTAATGCAGAAAGAAAATGGAGGAAACACCCCGATAACCGGGGCAGGGGCCTTCCTCCTTCCGCTCTCTTGTTCCCCCCCCTCAGGGGTAGGGGAGAAGGCGGCAAAAGTTCAACAACAATGGAAAGGGGAGGAGCAAGGGCTTCATAAGCAGCAGGCGCCTGGCACAAGAGCACTTGCAGCTCTTCCAGCAACCGGGTGCCCACTAACCAGGAGAGGATTTTGTTTTGGGGAGGATTTCATTTTGAAGGGTTCTTGTCGGCTCCAGTATCGTCTACGCAGCAGAGTGAGTATTTCAGGTCTCCACCTACCTGTCTCCTGGTCGAGGAAGGAGCCCCAGCTGAGGAGTGGACGAGCAGTGAGCAGAAGCACATTGGTCGGGTGAGGCTGCGGGAAGGTTGCAAAGACTTCGGGGACCGTCCGGCAGGAAGCAGAGGAGCAGCGCGGAGGCCGGAGGACAGCATCGCCGAATGAGGAGACGCCCACCGGAAGGGAGAAGGACGCGCGGTGCGACGGAACGAGGCGACGCCCACCGGAAGGAAGAAGGACGCGCCGGTCAGCTGACCGGGGTGTGGAGCGGTCCCAGAAGGAAAGCAGGCCGATAAGAAGAGGCTAGGGGCTGCAGGACTGCTCGATTCACGGCGTGGGCAAACGCAACGCGGCAAGGCGTTTGAAGGAGAGGAGGAATTGAAAAGGGTTTTGCTACAACCCGCGCTAAATATAAAGGGATTTTTTAAGACATGACCAAAGGCTGCACTAAGCGGGCTCTCTTTGGTACTGCCAGGAAAACGGCAGTGGACAATTGCAGCATAGAAGCATGACGGAACCAGCACAGCAAATAAGCTGCTGAAAGCGGGGGGAGCTTAAAGGGAGCTGCACAAAGCGGGCTCCTTGGTAGCAACCGGACAGAACTATTGCAGGATATTTATACGTTGCTTGAGCTACACAACGCAAGAAAGGGAAGGAAATGGAGGCGCAAGGGAATAAGGGGCTGGAGGAACAGCAGAATGATGACCTTGAGGCCTTCCTAGCAATGGTGTGGATGGCTGGGGACAGATATGGCACGAATTGGATGCAGCAGATGGCATCACAAATGGGGGCAGAGGTTGCGGGTCGCAGCCAGAGGCCCGAGTCACCATTCTTGTTCCTACCAACACCGGTAGAAGAGGCATGGGTGGTGGTACACTCACAGGTGGGAGAGGAGCAGGACATTGAGGAGCTCCCAGAGGAAGAGGAGCCAGTCACCAAAAGAAAGAGAATGATGACCAAAAAAGCCAAGAACAGCCAGCAGCAGGCGGCAGCTGCAAGAAAGCGGAAAGCCACTCCCAAGGGGAAAGGGAGGGCGCAGGAGGTTGCAGCCACACCGGCACCTTTACCTGTTGAGGCTCCAAGGACGATGGGAGGTCCTCGCGGCGCACCTGTAGCCACACCGGCGGTAGCAGCTAAGGGTCCGACCGCCTTGGAGATGGTTAAAGGTATGTTCATAGAATGTATGAAAGCATGGGGAAATGGGGTGAATGGACAGATGTTTTGTGATAATAATAATGCTTTTAATCAAGTAGGCAAGGGTCGGAAGCAATCCATCAACAAGGGGGACACATGGTCTTAGAGCAAAGGGGACTAGCGGAGAGTCGGCCCGTCACAGGAACTGTGCCAGGGCATAGTGGAGGAACCGGGCAGGGATCACAAGGGACAACCACCTTATTTGCAGCTCAGCCCTGGGGGATGCCGTGGTGGGGGTCCCAGGCCACCTCACAAGGAATTATCGGGTTGGGGGCTAATAATGTCAGGATGCTGGCAGTGTTGGATAGCCGGGTAGGCGCAGCAGGGGGGGTCTGCTTCCAAGGCACAGGGACATGAGATTACAAGCAGTGACACAATTTATGGGAGGCCTATGCCAGGTTTTGCACCGGCCAGGGTTGCAGTGAACGCTTTAGCATGGCATATCCCCTTAGCATACGAAGAGCGAGTATGGAGGAAAGAGTTCCTGGATATCCTGGAGTAGGTGGGGATGGAACCTGTGGGGCAGGGGTTTAGTGAACCAACAGAAAGAGAAAAAGAGAAGGAGAGCGAGAGGCCTAAGGTGGAGCTCACTATTCATAGCTGGTTGAGGGCATTTCGGGTGTATGCCACTGTCATGTTGGAGACGTTTCCACAGGACGGTGTGGCTATGATTGCATACGAGCAATACATTCATGAGCAGTACCTGAAACATGGGGGCGATGCCTGGATCAACTATGACAGGGGTTTTAGGCTCAAGATGCAGGTATGGCCGGCAATGACCTGGGATGTAGTGGATGTGGGGGTTACATAGAGAAAATGGTACCACCTAGGCCAGCGGGCGAGAAGGGTCCCGGAGAGAGAGCGGCATATGGCAGAGGCAGGGGGGCCTACTCCAGAGGGAGGGGGTCTTTTCCTGGGAACTCCTCCTGGAATAACCATTCCAGCTACCAGGGGGAGCTGCCAGAATGCTGGTTGTTCGCAGTGGGGAAGTGCACATATGGGAATGCATGCAGGTTCAACCACGCAAAGGGCACAAGCTCTGGGGGGTGCAGCTCTTCAAGCAGCGAAGGAAAGTCAAAGGGCAGCACAAAAACCAAAGGCAAAGGAAAACATGATTAAAACAGAACTACCAACACCAGTACGTTTACAGGCCAGGATTCCATTTCTGAATGCATATATTGATAGGGGTGATGCAAAAATGTTGTGGGAAGAATTCAGGTGGGGGTTTAAGATTCCGTTCAGAAGGCACATCGGACCAAGGGAGGCTCACAATTTAAAGTGAGCATTGGCCATGCCTGAGGTATTGGCACTGAAAGTGGGGAAAGAGGTACAATTGGGGAGGGTGGCGGGCCCATTCACCTTCCCTCCACTGGAGAACTTGGTGGTGTCACCCCTGGATCTGGTGCCCAAGAGGGAGGTTGGCCAGTACAGATTGATCCAGCACCTATCTTTCCCGGAGGGCGAGTCAGTTAACGGTGGCATTGCTGAAGAGCAATGCAGGGTCCACTACTCATCGTTTGATGAGGCGGTGGAATTGGTGAAAGCAATGGGGGGGGGCCCTCATGGGGAGGGCGGACATAGAGTCTGCATTCCGCCTTTTACCAATGCATAAGGACAGCTATCACCTGCTAGGTTTCAAGGTTCTCCAAGACTATTTTTATGACAAATGTTTGCCTATGGGTTGTGCAATTTCATGCTCTTATTTTGAAAAATTCAGCTGCTTCCAGGAATTTTCAGTGAGGCAAAGGTCCAAGGACGGGGGGATACTCCACTATCTCGATGATTTCCTCTTTATTGGGAGAAAAGGAACATAGGACTGTGAGGTCCTTATGGGGGTATTTCAAGTACTGATTAAAGAATTTGGGGTTCCACTCGCCAAGGGGAAGAGAGTCAGTCCAGCCACAACGTTGACCTTTTTGGGGATTGAAATTGACACAATGGCCGGGGAATGTAGGCTTCCAAAAGACAAGGTGGCAAAACTGAAACAGTAATTGCAGGGATGTTGGGCACGGAAAAAGCCACCCTGAGGGAGCTTCAGTCGCTGGCGGGCAATCTGAATTTTGCGGGCAAGGTAATCCCAGCAGGCAAAGTGTTTGCAAGAAGCATCGAGCTAAAAACAGTGAGCCTACAGCATGCTGGGCAACACGTGCGTCTGGTGGCCGAGGTCAAGGAGGACCTCAAAATGTGGAATGATTTTTTGGACAATTTGAATGGGGTGTTGCTGTGGAGAGAGGACCTGGGGCATACCAGGGGCCCGAAACTATTTACCGACTCTTCAGGAGCACTCAGGTTTGGGGCCATCTTGGGAAACAGATGGTGTGGTCAACCATGGCCAGCACAGTGGCAGAAGGAGGGGATCACCAGGGACCTCACATTGTTAGAATTGTTTCCAATAGTGGTGGCATTTAAGCTGTGGACGGAGCAGCTGCAGGACAAGAAGGTGATGGTATGGTCTGACAATCTGGCAGTAGTTCAGATTATTAATCAGGGGACAAGCAGGAATGGCAGGGCGCGTAAGCTACTCAGGGAACTCACAAAGAGCTTGCTGCAGATGAATACAGAGGTCAGGGCTCGGCATATTCCCAGGGTTAAAAATGTGGCCGCTGATTCTCTTTCTCGTTTGCAGCTGGCAAAGTTTTGAGAAAATCACCCAGAGGCGAGCTCGAGGATGACACCTTTCCAAACGCAATGGTGGGGCTTGATTGGGGAGATCTGAGCACATTGATCAATGCTGCACTGGCACCAGACACGAAGATATAGAGGGTGCTGGGAGCAGTTCTTAGTGTTTCAGAACGGCACCCTGCCTGTGGCTGAGAAGGAATGGCCCGTGCAGGCTTTTGTGGGATGGTGTTGGCAGCAAGGAAGGTCCAGATCTTGGGTTGCCTATCATTTGGCAGCAATTGCGCACTTCTACAAATTAGGAGGCAGGGCCGATCCCACAAAGGAACATTGCATTGTCATGGCGATGAAGGGGTGGACCAAGAAGGCAAAAACCAAGCCCGATGAAAGACGACCCATTGATGTGGGGAAATTGCATTAATCAGGAGTCTGTCTGGGGTGTGTAGGGACGAGTACGAGAGGGCATTGTTTGCAGCGGCGTTTTCACTGGCATTCTTTGGGGCTCTAAGGGTGAGTGAGTTGGTGCCGATCAATAAGGAAGGTAAAGGTCTGGGTTTCCTGAGGAAGTGTGATATATGTGTGAGGGGCGATCAGGTGCTCATATTTATTAGAAAATCTAACACTGACCAGGCGGGGAAGGGCAGAACCATCACGCTTGGAGGCACCCAGGCCAGCCCGGTTTGCCCAGTTGGCTGTGTAGCCACTTATTTGAAGTGGAGGATCCACACGGGGGATGGGGAACCTTTTTTAATACATGGGGACGGGGCAGCGCTGAGCCGTTTTCAGTTCAGGAGAGTGATGGACATGGCTCTGGCGAAAGCAAGGTTTTCAATGGGGGTGTACGGGACCCATTCCTTTAGGATAGGGGCAGCCACATCAGCAGCAGGGATGGGTTTGGGTGCAGAGGCGATCAAACGGATAGGAGGTTGGAAATCTGGTTGTTTTAAAAGATATATCAGGCCGGAAAAAATGTAGTGCTAACGGCTTGCCTCCTGATCTCACCCCTCAGTAGCAACGGCACAAAGAAGGCAACGGTCCGTCTGGGTGGTGGGCCATTCATTTGTATCAAGGGCCGGGGCCAGCTGGACGCCCAAGCAGGAGGAGTTGACCGCCGGGGAATACCGGGTGCATTGGCATGGAGTGCCTGGGATGAAATGGGTGCAGCTGCGGGGGCACATGCACAAACTGCTGGGTAAGCAGCGGAGGCCCGATGTGCTGGTGGTGCACCTCAGGGGCAATGACCTTACTAGTCTAGGGAGAGGGGTCCTGTTGAGGGAAATGATGTCTTCTTTGCAGGAATTATCGGCAGAAATGGGGGAGACCGAGATCGTATGGTTGGAAATCATTCTGAGGCAGGAATGGAGGGGTGCTGAGAGTCATGCAGTGGTGGAGAATTCAAGGAGGAAGCTGAATTGTGCGATGGCTAAATTTTGCAAAGGAGGGGGCTTTCAGCACAACAGACATGGATTAATCAACCTTAAAACTATGGAGTATTACTTAAGAGACAGAGTGCATTTGTCGGCGCAGGGAATGGAATTGTTTTTCTGGAATATATGAACCAAGCTACTGGAACTATGAGCAAGGAAAGGAGGGGAGCCACGGTGGGCGGTAACCCACCTTTGGCGTGGCAGTGTTGTGGCGACCAATGATAACAGAAAGACTCTGAATGAGCCATTGCTAAACCAGAAGGGGCTTCGCTCATTCTGGACAGCGCCTCCTGGGAGCCTAAACGGCGGGAGGTGTCTGGCGGTAGCAATTGGGGCTCAGCTTCCCCCCAGCAAACGGCGCTCCCCCAGTCTGCAAATACCTGCAGGGGCAGGCGGTTCTCAGACTCGAAGGTCTTGGGGGGAGTTGGGCCTACAACAGACATGGACAAAAAAGGGGGAAGCAGGATAAGGAGCAGTCACTGCACCTTTGGAGCTATTTTCAATATCTGTTTGCTGTGGTTGTATATATGTGAAATTAAATCTGCGGCCTTGTTATGCCAAACAAAAGGAAATGTTGCATTCAGCACCTTACTGGAGGGGAAGGAAAAAGGGGCTGGCAAGAACGTGAAATTAGTGATACATATGGCATAGCTAATGGACAAATGCCCAGGTTATGCGCCTGTCTTAAACTTGTTTTTATACACGCGAAATTCCTGGCCCTGCGAGTGGGCGAAGTTGGGCCCTCCGCAGACCCTGGTCTGGATACCCATGGCATGGGAACAGTTCAGCAACCTGCGGGCAAATTGGCAGTGCGAGTACTTCGGTGACGGTGACAGGAAAAAAGTCCACAAACATTCCATTTCTGAGACCTGAAAAGATTTGAACCCGTGGCCTTCCTCTGTATAAGGGGAAAGTGTTGTGATGTTTCTTGATGCAGAACTATTAGATGGCTTGGAACACTGAGTGTGCATGGAATGTTTGACTATGAGCTTCGCTCCAGTGTTCCAATGCTGTCAGTTGAGCCTGGGTGATGGGACCCGGTGGTCTTTCTCTTACAACAAGCTTAAGCAATTCATAATAAAGAACCTTCAAGTAATCTTAAGAAGAGTATGAAGTTACGTTACAACAATGGCGACGAGGATCTCCAAGAACCCAGAGAGGAAGTAAGCTGGGCTGTGGTGGGGGAGCAGCAGAAGAAGCAGAGAGACCACTGCCCCCAGTCATCCAAGTAAGTCCCATCACCCAGGGGGGGCTATTAGCGCAAGGAGTTAAGGACAGTAATAAGGGGTTTGAAGGAATTTAACATGAGAAGCCCCAAAGAGAAGCACAAAACCACAGTGATACGCTGGCCCCACATGGTTGAAGATAAGGCTTTAAGTAGTGTAAGCAGAGAAGAAGTAAAGCGCTACAAGCAAGTGGTGGTGTTCAGGGCACTCTGCGCCAAAATGAGGGGTGCTGTAGAAGAAGTAGTACTTTGAGAAGTACTTTGGGAAAGCCCCAAGCCGGGAAACATAACCATAGATAAAAGAGAAACCCCTGAATTGAAGTAAAAAGTTCGATTGGAGCAGATGTAACTGGGGAAAGCTTTGCATTTCCAATAGTGAAGAAAAGCCCCTAAGAGGAAGTAGGAACCAACATCATGTTGATGCACATGTGTTTGGCCAATACGGGGTTAATAAGAGAAGCCTCTATCATGGAGCGTGAAGCTAATCACATGCCGTATGTACCAGCAGCAGTGGGACTATGTGGGCTCAGAGGTGTCCGTAGCCTAGCATGGAGGTGAAAAGGCATATAGGCACAAAGACATAGTGCCACAGAGACATAAGGACCTTAAGAGGGCAAGGCAAATGTTAGCAGTGCCCCACTGCGAAATTGCCAGAAGGAGTAGCGTGTTAACTGGCGCGCCTTGCGGGCGGGTTACTTGGACCGGCTTGCCGTATTGTACTGGGACGGCTACCGTTGGCCTGAAGAGCTCTGCATGGTTCAGTGGTTTGAGCACGTTTGATGACGTCGTACTGCCATGTGGGGGAGTTGGTGCTGAATGGAACGAAGATGCCACCGTTCCAGGATACGTATTGAGATGGTATCTGTGCGGCCGTTGGTCCTCTGATGTGCGTTCAGAAATGGGCGTTGTTGCAGCCTGATGAGTAAAACATCCTCAGAGTAAAGCACCCTGCAACGTGCTTCGGCGTGGGCTGGAAGGAGGAAATGATAGGCATTCTAGTGGATGGGAGGTGTTGAAGATAGACCCGCAGTAAGAGGAAGAGGTTCGGATCGAAGACAAGGTGCTGTCGGAGCCAGACAGTTTCGTAATCCGTCGGACTGTGGAGGGAAGAAATCCACGTGCGGTAGCGATCTAGTGACATTTCAACTGGTTTGTTTCTTTTCGTCTTGATCCTTTATAAGCAGCACTGGGAAAGATTTGCAGTGCAGAGCGTTGTGCAGATTAGAGATTTCAATGTGAACGGAACTCAGAATCTATTTTATGAAAGGGACTGTATGCCACAACGTTGGAGCAGAATATGAGGTTACTACGGCTATGTCACGTGAAGTTGACCACCACGAGCATTTCACATGTGGAAGCAGTGCAAGTTTCAAGCTGCGCCGAACGTTCGTGATGTAAGTGAGGAGTCAAGCCTTGAACCATAAGCTCTAACGGAAGAAAGGGGCGAGATACGGAGAACTGGATGTATGCCTCGTAACTGGGCTCATAAAATGTCAAGGAAGTCGGTAGAACTGAAGGAGGAGCTACGAGAGTTGTGGATGCAGGGTGAATTCCAGTTTTTTGGGACTAGTAATATCCTTGCTGGAAATATGGGGATCATCCATGAGCAGTGGGAATTCGAGCAGTTCCGAGTATCCTTTAATGTTACTTTCTGTTTATCCGTTATGTTTGAAGTATCATGTGAGTATTATAACAGTCTAAGAGTTAGTGTGCAGGGTACGTGCACTAGAAGTTTGAATGGATGGAAGTATGCAGGAAGTAAGTAGATGGCTTCTGTTTATTGTTGCCATTCGAAGTGTGTGCATGACTAATGCACGAAAGGTTGAGACGTTGTGCATGAGAAGTAGTGGGCAGGAAGTGATGTTGGAGAGTTAAAGTATCAGAGCTTAACATTTTTGAGGCATTTTAGGTTAAAATGGACTTATTTGTGAACTTCCTGAATATGCACGCTATGTGAATTTGTAGTAGGGTACGAGAGTGGCTAGATTTAACATGTAGATGCATTTCAGGATACGTTGCAAACGGTGATATGGGATTTTAGGAATATAAAGGGCCACTGTGATGTTTATGGCCTAAAAGTTGATTGGATTGCCGTTGTTAAAATGTTCACATTTGTGGAGTGCATGAGTTAGTGTGGTAGCGCCTCCGAGTGATTGTGTGCTACAACGGTTTTAGGGAGGTAGCGCCTTTTGAGTGTGTGTGGGTGAGTCCTACAAGGAGTAGGGCATCAAGTCTGAAGTTTGAGGGATCACGTCCCCAGCAGTAAAGGTCTAGTCTGAAGTATGTGTAGGGATTTCTCCCATTTTACCAAAGTATGAAGTCGGAAGCATGGGAAGGGATTACGTTCCCCAGCAGTAAAATAAGATGAAGAATAGCAAAACGGGTGAAGATGTAAGTGTTTTGTATGAGTTGGGTTTTAAAGCTTTTACAAAGTGAGATTGGTGCAGAGGCAGTACCAGGAAGAAGTTGTACTAAGAGTTGAGGCAAAATGTACGGGGCGCAAAATGCCAAATCTCTGTGTTTAAGTGATGCTTGTATGTAAAAGAGATAGTGTATGTGTAGTGTTGTCCTGTCATAGTGATTAAGAATGAGATCAGATGCCCATAATGTGTATGCGCTAAAGCTGGCGGCGTCATTGGTGGCAAGAAGCATTGATGAACAATGACGGGTGGCAATCAGAAAATACAACAGGTTCCCGAGAAAGATAGAAAATGATGATGTCACTGTATTGAGCGGGAATAGCACAGGTCATTTGGGACTGATACTTGCGGGTGCAAGGGTAATTGTGAGTCGACAGAGGAAGCAATCTAATTGTGCCTTCACTGATATAAGAAGTAAGAATGCCCAGGCGTAAAGATCTTGTCGGTAGAGGGTACAGGTTTCTTTTGTCCAACCCATGGAAAATGAATGTTTTTTTGTCAGATGTACGGCTTTCCGTGCAGTAGGGAAGGTTTGTTGGTATTAAATAGAGCCAATGCAGATGAACCCAGGAATATGCGAATGTTATGGTGCTACAAAAGATGTGCGACATGTGAGCCCGGCGGGATGCGAGAAGTGTAAGGGCCTGGCTGCTATGACTGTAATGCAGTATGTCGATAACTAGAGCTGGAGATGCCAAAGGCGAAGTTTGCAATGTAGTGACATCCTTCAAGGCTGTATTAGTTTTATACATTTGTAATGAAAATAAAGCGTCAAAAATGTGAGTGTTTGAGCATGAGAGGTGAGCGCACAGTGAAGATATCTTCATATAAGCATCCTGTTGACATGTATCCTTGGAAGTTTTGAAACTTGAGCTTATGGTTAACGTTCATGTTACGGCTGTGTTATCACATTGGCTTTGTAGAGAGTTGATGGAAGTCCTCGTGGTGCTGTAAGAAAGAGAACAAGAAAGAGATCCGGAGTGTGCTAGCACTAACTCTTTTGAGGCATTTCAGGGTACGTTGCTAACAGCAACATGGACTTATAGGAGTTAATCCCTATGCACTAATGTTTGCAGAAGAGAGTTTATGCGAATGTTAGTATGAAGATGTGAAATAGCACTAACACGTTTGAGGCATTTTAGGTTTGCGGCTGGAAAACAGCATGGACTTTTAGGATTACTTTACTCTGCAATATGGTCTTAAAGGGTATATGTATTTATATGTGTTTACGATGGCACAGTTATGAGAGTGCATGAAGTAGGAGTGGATCTCCATGGTTGAGTGGTGCGGACAGGTATGGATACTCTCCCACATGGCAGCTCATTTAATTAGGGATAGTGTCCCATTTAAGAGTAGCGATAGCGTCCCACTCTTTGAGGGGATAGCTTCCCGTTGGAGAAGGGATAGCGTCCCGTTGTATGTAGGGATAGCGTCCCACTGTTTGAAGGGATAGCGTCCCGTTGGAGAAGGGATAGCGTCCCGTTGTATGTAGGGATAGCGTCCCACTGTTTGAAGGGATAGCGTCCCGTTGGAGAAGGGATAGCGTCCCGTTGTATGTAGGGATAGCGTCCCACTGTTTGAAGGGATAGCGTCCCGTTGGAGAAGGGATAGCGTCCCGTTGTATGTAGGGATAGCGTCCCACTGTTTGAAGGGATAGCGTCCCGTTGGAGAAGGGATAGCGTCCCGTTGTATGTAGGGATAGCGTCCCACTGTTTGAAGGGATAGCGTCCCGTTGGAGAAGGGATAGCGTCCCGGTGTCTGAAGGGATAGCGTCCCACTGTTTGAAGGGACAGCGTCCCATGGTGAGCATGAAGTCTGAAGCTGTCAAATGGTAGCGAAGCATCCCAAGTTTCTGATGTTGTGAAGACTAAAGATGCTGTAGGGATTACCTAGGGGTACAGCTGGGGATAGCGCCCCGTTGTATGTAGGGATAGCGGCCCACTTTGAGGAGGGATAGCGTCCCACTGTCTGAAGGGATAATGTCCCGTTGGAGAAGGGATAGTGCCCCACTGTCAATAGGGATAGCGTCCCATTGTGTGAGGATTTAACGCCCTGTTTTGAGTAGGCCAAAGTATATGGAGGTGGCTACTTCCATACTCCAAGTGTTTTTGGTTAGTATCACGTTGGTAGGGAGGATCCTTCCACATGTGCGTGGGTGACCGATACCATGTGGTCATTGGTGTCGCCCAGATGTTTTGAGTTGCATCATCTCTAAAAGATGAAATTTCATCAGTATAGTTCACCTTAGTGAGATGTCCATGTCTAGGAGGGGTGTGAGCAGGTTGGACATTTCATCTGGACATTTCATCTCTGCATTGTCGATGGAAAGGGAGATGTGTTGTGATGTTTCTTGATGCAGAACTATTAGATGGCTTGGAACACTGAGTGTGCATGGAATGTTTGACTATGAGCTTCGCTCCAGTGTTCCAATGCTGTCAGTTGAGCCTGGGTGATGGGACCCGGTGGTCTTTCTCTTACAACAAGCTTAAGCAATTCATAATAAAGAACCTTCAAGTAATCTTAAGAAGAGTATGAAGTTACGTTACAACAGAAAGTTCCTTAAGCTAAATGCCAGACCTCCATTAACCCACTCAGGCATTATATGTAGGCTAGTGGGCGAGCCCGTCTCAAGTTGAGCCCCTGACTTCTCTACCTAGACGCGACTTGTGGTAAATCAGCCTGACCCCTCCAGGCCCACGCCTTAGGTTGGGTGCAGTGTAATCATACACGTCAAGGCCGGCGGGGAGGGGGTGGGGGCGGCCCTGGAAGGAAGAAAGACTTCCCTAGCAACCACTGGGCACAACACCGCAGAAGCCGAATTAATTAAGAAGTGCGGATTTATGATGCGATGGAAGGAGAAACAGTGGCAGGTGGGGGTGGGGAGAGGGCAATGCCAAAATACAAGAAAAGTGGCGGAGGGGTGGTCAGGTTCCTCCAAAGAGGGCCGAGGGTTAAACGCCGAGGAGAAGGACCCTGTCTGCATTAAAACCGAAAGGCGGGGAGTAGAGCAGCGCCGGGAGACAGTCAGCTCAGAAACCGCCAACTATCTGATATCTTCTACACTACTAGGCGCCTCCAGTAAAGTGTCTTTCAGCCCAGGAACTCTCCTTTCAGGAATCGAAGGTAAGATGGATTCAGTGTGCGTTTTCTTTTCTTCTCAGACCTTGAATATTTCAAACTTTCTTGATGTCTTTCCATGATATTGTACATATTTCACCCGAGAGGGTAGATTTCTCACGTGTCTCTCTCTGGCAGTTGGTACATCTCTCACGCGGGCCTTTGCCAAGGAATTGTCAACGTGCGTTGCGGGCGCAAGTATTGCGAAGGATAATACCAGAAACGTGTCCGCGCACTCTGGGGCGATACGGGGAGCTGCGAGTAAGCGAGGGGGCGGGGGCGGGGGGGGGGGGGGGGTTCTGTCTGAGCGGCGCGACATGCAAGGACGGAAGCGTTCGTTGCTATCCAATCGCGGCGTGCAAACGGCGACACGCTTTATTAGGGCCCCTGTTGCCCTCGAGCGAAACCAACAAAGGCAGAGGCGTAGGGGACCCTGAAAATCTGAGGGGTGGGGAATTTGCGCACGGGCGTTTTCAGGAATTTCCGTGATTCAAGAACACGATTTTATTATTTCTTGGAACGTTAAACCGTAGCCCACACGCTAGCACAACGCACTTAGTATTTCTTAGGGGCTTTTAGAGAGGTTATTTTAACTTATTGTTCTTGTCCAATCAAACTGGTTATTTTTCATCACAGGATATAGGATAACATGGATGCCAATGGAGGGTCAGTAATGCCTTACTTACACTCAAACAAAATGTGCATAATTTTCCTAGCCCCACCCACCCCACTACAAGGACAACATGTTCTTGGTCCCCACCACATTGAGGACAATCTCCTTAGTGAGCTGTTCCCTTTTGTTTACCTTTTTGCAATGCTGCTTTGCTAGCATAGATACGTGTATTTGCACCAATAGAGGTGACCGTTGTGATTAGCTTAAAGGGGTGTGATTCCGAAGCTAGTGGCCTGCAGCACACATGCACAGATACCTTTTTTAGGCTGTTCCAATACCAAGTGCCTTGGGAGAATTATTCTTCCTATAGCTCAGTGGCTCACAGCGCACGCTGTAGAGATCTCCAGCTTTCATCATTCTGAGGTTGATAAAAGGAGCATCATTCAGCTCGGGATTTTAACAACCCCATGAAACTGCAACGCTCGGCGTGAGCAGGAAGCCTGGCGCAAGAAACACGTTATTTGTTCTATAAAACATGAGCACTAGTTCTACCCACATGAATGTGCTGTCATTTTTCCATTGTACATGGAAACTTAATACACATGTGTTTTCAAAATGATTCCGAAATGACTGTGTGGCAGGGACCACCATCAGAAGCGAGGGGAGTGTGTCCTTCTGTTCTTTTCTATGACATCTTGCCACAAAACACCACCATCATTGTCACAAAATGGGTCACCGTTGCAGTACTCGGCAGAGGCCAAGCCAGGATTAAATGGGCATGGACTCCAAACTCCCCTCTGGCTCAATCGGGGAGGTTTGAGGCACACAATCTGCCTCGCTCTGAGGGTAGTACGATATATACTTAATAACCTTATCTCCTGCGGTCCTTCCTGGAACCTATACCCCTGCACTTAGTTCAGGCTCTTAAGTGGCCCTTGGTAATCATCGAAATGCTGTTCGTTCCAAAAACATTTCCCCACCAACATAGCTGCTAGAGGCCCACACTTCAGTCCCCAGTTAACTCCGGTAGTGGCTGCAGCTTTTCGTGCAGGGGAGAGGGAGGGGGGGGGGCAGATACTAGGACACCAGCGGGAGGCTGAGGGCCCCCTGGGCACGCACTGGGCACCAGCGGGCAGCCGCCCCTCCACCCCCCTTCTGGCTCCGCCACTGGTCAACTCTTCTCCCCCAGCAATCCGCACGCACTTTACCACACCGCATCAACAACACATAAACAGCACCTGCAGAACACGGGGTCTCGCCCGATCCGATACTTGCACCAAAGCCCAGCACTCAGTGTACACAATTTTGTTGAGAGTGTGCAATATACACAAACATTCACCCATTCCCACTGGTAGCTGAATGCACCAACACTTAGTGCAGTAGTAGGCCAAGTTCTTGTGTGTGGTAGTGTTATGCATGTAAGGCCTAGTGACACTCACCCTACTAGAAATGCCCTGCCCTATATAATGTACGAACCTAGAGGCAGACAAGGGCTGCGTAGTGAGATCTGCACAGCCTGCAGGAAACAAGTTCCCCCCCATGGATAAGGCTGGGCTGTGTGGCACACAAGCTGAGGATGTCCCCACACACCTCTGGTTCTAGGGCATCCTACTTAAATCAGAAAGGGCGTCTATCCAGCAGTGTGTGTACTGTGCGTGAACGAGCAGACTGCTGCTTCTGTGGTGGTGCAGCATTGGCCAGTGACCCACAGTTCAGGGCCCTGAATGGCCGTCCAAAACATATGACTGACAGACGCATACACATGGCACAAATTCATGAGTGTTAAGCTGCCGCAGCAATGCTTGACTCAATTTCTTCTCATTATGTGTAGTCTTGTAAGTTTCGCTTTTGCTAAAGCCAAGCAGGAACGCGCGCTTCACCTGAGTCAGTGTCTGATTACTTGTAAATGAATAGCATTCAAGACTGTGGGAAGCGTCGGAAAGGAAAAGACCGATATGTCCTGATGCCGGTGGCCTCCCCAGTCTCTCTCTTTGCTGCACAGCCCCACATTTTCTTAGCCCAGAACGGACGCAGCACATACAGGGCTGTTTTAAGGGTGTTTGTAGGTCGGAATACAGCAACATTTCTGAGTCGCAAACTAAAGAAACGAAGGGATCCAAGGAGATCTGTTTGCACGGCACCCCCCGCCCCCGCCACCCATGTCCCCCGCACCCCCTTCGCCCCAGTCACTAACCCTAGCTTGATAGACTTCTGTGGCAGCAATCACAATAAATATGGGAACTCCCTTCATCCTTGCAGGATTCCGAATAATAAACAAGTGGCTTTTCATGAGCAGCATTGGCAGTTCACAATGAAGCTACTTGTGTTCTAGCAGAGGTAGTGTAGAGAGTATTGTGTGGGTTGAATGACACAGACGTCTGGAAGGACCTGTGTGATATAGCACTTTGCATTTACATATATCTATTTCATTAACTTTCTCATATTTTCATGTATTCATATTCACAATAGTTATTTTACACAAACGCATTGATGTATACATAAAAACAATCCGATATTTTTATTTCTCTGAGACATAGACATAGGCCTTTTTTCATGTGTCCAATGCATTTCGGTCCTAATGACTATCTTCGGGGACAATTTCTAGAAATATAATCAATGGACACAGTGTAAATATTCACTTTATTGATAGCACATGACAATACTATCTTCATTTTGCCATCATTTTCTTAGCATATTTACCAGCCTCTCTTTTCACTTCTGTATACAGGTAATGATTTTCTGTCAATTAGTGGCATCTACAATGTAAGTAGGTTGTACAGGTTTTTACTGTTCTGTCCTGTGAGCATATTTACCCAACTCTCAGAAAATGTCAAAGGTCATTCATACCGTATCTTGTTTTGGTGTTAGCATTTCTTATGGGGTTCATATCCTAGTGCCCTGTGTTAAAAATATCTATTGTTAGGCTTCTTTCTTTTTGGGGCTGTCCAAAACTACTCTGTATTTTTAAAAAGCATCTTACCATGTTCTTGTAGAAAAGTGCTTCCACAGGAACCAAGGACCACTGCGAAGTGGTTGCCTGTCTTTCCCGTTGTGCTTTCATTTACGAAAATGGCACAGGCAGTTAGAGCACGATGATGTCATCAACGTGATAACATCATTGCATGCTGGTAGCCATTTCCAGTGTGTTTTCAGTTCGGATACATTGTATACATAATAATATATAAAATAATAGTCATAGGTGCCGCCTCTACGAGAACGAACAAGGCCAATTGACCTGTTCTTTGGGAAGGTACCAACTCGAGAGTCTGCAGCCACACGTTAGCTCACTGTACCTTTCACAGAAGGGCAATAATCATTTGCATATCAGTCTTTGTCCCACCCACATGGGGAGTCCAGCACAGAAATGGTATGGCAATTCTCTTCTGAACAAGAGTACCAACAGCAACCCCAGCCACCTATTCCGGCCTTGTTGGGCCTCATCAGTGAGGTGGATCTGTGCTCAACTCATTATTTATTGTTTAAGGGACTTAGGGTTAGTCACCCTAAGTTTCCTAGGGACATCCAGACGTGGACGCCTTGCTCACTGTGCTCAGAGAGGCACAACTCCACCTCACTGATGAGGCCCAACAAGGCTGAAACACGTGTCTGGGGTTGCTGTTGATGCTCTTGTTCAGAGGAGAATTGCCATAGCATTTGGGTGCTGGACTGCCCCTGGGCAGGACAAAGACTGATATGCAAATGGATATTTCTCCTCTATGAAAGGTACAGTGAGCTAAAGTGTGGCTGCAGACTCTTGAGTGGGTACCTTCCCAAAGAACAGGTCAATTAGCCTTGTTCGTTCTCGTAAGGGGACACAATGAAGGATCACGTTATTGATTCTGTAATTTTGTTATGGACAGACCTGTATTAACCATAAAAGTATGTATGACAAACCGTATCAGTATTAAAGAAATTAGATAATCACTGGGGGCCAACATGTAACTACATATAACATCATATGTAACCATTGCATAGGTACAGTAATATCAATTATGATTCGTAATATTCATAATGAAAAATATATATAACGTAGGATTTAAAACACCAGCAAAACGTGAAACCAGGAAACATGACCGGCGGCACACAGTAGCGCCATCATGCTGACGCCAGTACTAGCTATCCACGAGGGGATCTCGTGACTATTGATGTAAATCTTTACATTCACAATTATATATAAGAGTGAAATGTGCATTGTATATTATATATGCTTACAAAAAGTCAAAGATCTGAATGTTATTAGTATTACTGTACCAACTATTATGATGTAACCTATATTATTACGTATACATATGTATATTATGTATACAAGCATGCCGGTCCGGAAACAACAGTGCAGGTACGCTTACCGGCACCGTTGTTTCCGAACTGGCACACTACAATTCTGCCAGGCCAGTGCCCTCCCGCCCGGCAGGTCTGACCTGCCGGGTAGACTGGCACCAGTCCATAGAGTTTCACGGAAGCACAATTCCTTCGGTGTTACTGGCAAGTCAGGCGCCGGAAAATATGTACGGGTCTGCGGCAACCGGCTAGTATCACCGGCACTGTTACCGCCGGACTCGTAATGAGGCCCAATGTATCCGTACTGAACACACACTGAAAATGGTCTCTGGCACACACTCTAATTTCCGGCGCCATTTTCGTAAATAAAAGCACAACGGGAAACACAGGCAACCACACGTGTTGTTATTATGGCATGGCATTTTACAAAGGTGTTAAGGGCAAAGCTAACAGGGTGAGGGCTCTCACATAAAGGCATGGTATTTTATACTAGCTTTGAGGACAGGGGCTTTTGGACTGGGGGGATACACAGTGTTGTGGGGGCCCCTGCTCTGGCATCCAGCAGGCCCCATGGTGGTGTGGGACACCAGCACCCTCTGAAGTGGGAGCAGGGTGAGCCATGCCCCCTATTAGCACGAGTGTCCCACAGCATCATGGCCTGCAGGCCCGTGCCCGCAGAGTGTGGGCCTGCAGGCCTAAATGAACGAGACACGGACTCAGTCGTTCCTCTTTGGGAGTCTGCAGCCGTTCTGCTCCACGTGCCTCCAGGAGCTCCTTTAATTAGCTTGGGCCATGACAGAGTCATGGCCCATGTTAAAAGGGCAATGCACAGGGGAGGGACACATCCCCTTAAAGAGGCAACACACTTGGGAGGGCCACAAATCACACTCCTCCTTTTTCATACCAAACAAACAAATATTATTGAAACATAAATGATCCCCTCCCCCCATTACAGAACATTACTTGGGCTACTTCAGAATCGTAGGATTAACAACAAATAGGATATGCCACTGCTGCACACATGGGGCTAACATAAAGACACACACCACATATGAACACACTCTACACATAACCCGCAGGTGACAGTCGCAGTTGGCAAACCGCCAGTGGAATGTTGGCAGTTCGACCATGTTACAAACCCTTTATTAACCTGGGGTCAGTGGAACTTCCACCACTGAGTGACGCCATTGCTAGCTGCTCCAAACTAACGGGAATACAGCTTCACATCCATTTAACTGGGACCACTCAAAGCACATACTTTCCATTCAGACCCCCAGCATTTAAACACATGTCCACTGAGTCTTCTCTGAACACTCACAGGACTGCAGGAGACCAGTTCACTTGGCTCTAGTGTCCGTTCAGGATAGACATTTCCACGGGTCCAGGTCTGTTGATGTTACAGTTTAAAGGCCGGTAAAGCCACACCTGGGGCACTAGGGACCACAGCGGCTTAGTCCCTTGATGTTGGGCAGTCAGCGAGATACGGGTAGCAGGGCTTCCAGGCTGCGCCAGGGTCAAGCTCAGTCAGTCCCTTGATGTTGGCAGCCAGCGAGACGTCGGTACCAGGGTGTCCAAGATGCACCACAGGATGTCGACAGGGCAGGGGTGTCAGCCTGTTACTCACTCCCCTTTTCCTTGGCTACACTCCGCCAGGCAGGAGTGTCTCTTCACTGTTGTGGGATAGGAGGGCGCACAAGCACTCGTACTGAGCTGCAACCCTCTCTTGCTCCTAGCGCTTCTTCTGGGTGGTGGGCTTGAGGTCTGCGTTGGCTGGACACATATGACAGGGTCTGACAGGGCGTCTGGGCCACTTCCTCTCCTCCCCTGGGCAGGAGTCAGTACTGCTGATGGGTCTCTGAGGCAGTCCTGGTCAGTCCCCCAACTTCCCTTGTGTGGGTGTGTCTGATTGTATTTTCTAATCGCAGCAGATATTATTTCGGGTTCCTCCTTTTATGGTCTACACAATGAGAACCAGTTAGGTAGTAGGTGCACTAGGAGACTATTCCGTTTTTGGTGGGATCGATCTGAAAATGGACTATGCACCATCTTTTGAAGTGGTCTTGTATGGTGCAGATTCTGGCGGTCTATTGGCAATTCTGGACACCACTTGCTGCCTCGCCATTTGCTATCTGGCACAATGAGAGCACATTCTCTCACAGGTGTCCTGCTGTGGAAACCTTCCACAACCATATCTATCTTTTTATGCTATGTTGCTTGCTTGTATAGCACTTTACTTTGAGCAAGTCTCAAAGCACTAAAGGTGGAGAGAAGACAGTTAAAGAGTTGTGCCGGCTGAGGAAGGGGCATTTTGTTCACCATTCTTTACACCATTAAAGGCAGTCCAATTAAAAGTACACGGCATTGGCTACTGCCATAGCTCGTGCCCACGGTTCAAATAGAGCTGGAGCTAGAGCCAACTCGCCAAATCATTTTCTCATGCGTCATTTGTACATCAGTCCTGGACAGTAGTAGAGTACCCATTAAGCTATTTGTCTGCTCGTCTCTCTTCATAGGCGACCTCGCCATATATTAACCTAAGTAGCACTTTGTATCCTTAACATTTGCCCAATAAAATGTGTCATGCTTTTAATAAGGTGACAGGAAAACATGTGCGACACATTGGGGGGGGTCTATAGTTATGGGTGGAGCTGAGAGGGAACGAAAGACCGCGGATAGTAAATATCAAAGTGAGTAGCAAAAGTAGTGTTTAATTTGACAAAGGAAAATGTGGTCCTGATTTAGGCAGGGTTGGGGGCCATGGAGTTGGGCTTGCATTTCCGTTTGGTGATGGATGAGGGAGAGAATAGTGCAAGCAGGTGGCAGAGATGGTGAAATAAATGAGTGACTGTTAGAAGGGGGAAGCATCAAAAGTACATCAGAGCCCGTGAAAACATGAGAGAGAAGGGGGTGGGGACGTGAATGTGAGTGCACATCTGTGAACACGTGTGAGCGCAGGTTTGTGTGTGTGTTTGTGAGCGGAGGGGGCATTAATCATAATTGCAGGGCAATACTGGCATACATTTGATAGGTTATTTATAACGTGCTTAATACCCAGAGGTTTCTATGCGCGGACCCTGGTATGAAACCTGTGTTGCTCCGTGTCGTCTTGCTTCCAAGGCGAACATGTTGCCGCTGAGCTATCCTCCCGAGCCATCTTGTGGGGGCAGGTAAGTGAGGCAGCATGGCCATGTTTTACCTTGGCAATGCGTGTATATATTGCGGGCCCATCCAACATGAACATTGTCTCTTAAACGGGCATGCTGGCATATATTGGGCACAGCCAGTTTAAATATGGGTTTTACAGGGGCATGCTGGAATATTTTGGGTACTTCCAGCCTTATTGGTTTCTTAGAGACATGCTGCATATTTTAGACACAGTCGGCAGGAATGTCTCCTTACAGTGGTATGATAATATACATTGGGCACAACCAGCATTGCATTCAATTATATTGACATGCTAATATATTTTAGGCACAGCCTGTATGAATGTGTTCTGACGGTGGCATGCTGGGATATACTGGGCACACCCAGCTGAAAATGGGTTCTCCCAGTGGCACGCAGTTATATACTCGTCATAGGCCAACCTCAACATGTGCTTTTGCAATACAAAGTTGGGCAATGGCAAGATGAACATGTGTTATACAGAGCAATGCTGGAATATTGTTGAATTAGGCCTCATGCTTTTTCTATGAGCGCAGCCAGCATGAACAAGTCCAAAAGAATCTCCTATTTACTGTTGGCGTGGTGATCTGACATCTATTGGAGTTGCCCTACAGAACCAATTTTTCATTTTCTTGCCTTTTTTAATGGATGTTTGGTAATTTTGTGACGTAAAATGCACCATTCCAACAAATCACTTAAAAGAAAATTCTTTCTGGGTACCCCACCCCCCCTAACCCCCTCTTAACTGACACGGCCACACTCGCTGAGCTTGCTCATAAACCTTTACAAATTCCAGGACCATTTTTATGTTTCGCCACTTGAAAAAAAATCATTAGCCTTCACTAGAATCCTCTTATCCCCTATAATTTGAGCCCCATAATTTGAGCTTCTCCTGTGCCCCTGGTTAAGGATAAAGCCAATATGATACGTGTCCTCACATATAATAATGTGTTATTTATAAAGCGCTTTTACACAGAGAGCTTTACATAGCACATATGTACATATGTTATTTATTATTTTTACATACATGGAGGGAACTTGTGCTGCAAGCATGCCACGGCAAGAAAGCATGTCTTTGCAGCAAAGACATGTTTTCTTGCTGTGGCATGGCATTTTATGCTGGCATTAGGGGCAAAGCCAACATGATGAGTGTTCTTACATATGGGCAAGGGGGAATTTGTGCAGCAAGCAAGACATGCTTTCTTACTGTGGCATGGCATTTTCTTCTGGCGTTAAGCCAGAGCCAATATTATGTGTGAGTGTTCTTACATATAAAGTAGAGGGGAATTTGTGCGGCAAGCAAAGGCATGTTTTCTAACTGTGGTATGGTATTTTATACTGGTGTTAAGGGCAAAGCCCAAATTAGTGTTCGTACATGGGGGCATATGTGCAGCCAAAGACATGTTGTTCTCTTACTTTGGCATGGCATGTTATACTGGCATTAAGAGCAGGGTTCGGAATTGCCAGGAGCTGAGAGCTATTTAGCTCCTGGTTATACCCAGGGGTACCCTGTTAGCATGAAACCAACATCTACCAGGAGCTACTTTTGACTCCTGTGGCAAGTGTTGTCATACAAACAAAGCTATATATACTGGAGTGCTGCTTTCCTACTCTGTGAGGGACTGGGAACAAAAAACCCGGTGCTGCAGCCTCTGGAGTCTGGATCTCCACACATTCCATGTAAAAACAAAAAGTGGGGAGGTGTGCACTCTAAGTCCTGGCCCCCCTTTTGTTTTTACATGCAATCTGTGGAGATCCGGACTCCAGAGGCTGCAGCACCGGGGATATTTTGCCCTACAGTGGAGAACCATAGTTATAGTTCTCCCCCCGCCCCCTGCTAAGGGTAAGATGTGTGTTCCTGGAGGGGAGTCTTTCCTTGGTCACCTGAACTGAACACATGTTTTCACTACAGCTCCCATAATTCTTAGAGACTGCATTAGCAATTTAATTGTATTCACCTGAACAGAAAGGCAACACAGCCTCCCTGAAGTCTGGTGGGACACGAAAGCGCTAGGAGGAGGAGAACAGCAGTACAAATGCAGCAGAAGGGATCCAACCCTGTGAACATTTTGGCAACAATTGGGATCTAACCCAGTGAATTGGACACTTTTGGGATTTAACCCAGTTATTTTTTTCTTTCTTCAGGTAGTATATTGGCCGGGAATTGGAGTGCGCGCCTCACCCCGCTTTTGGTTTTACATAGAAAGGTATAAGCAACTAGATTTGCTCAGGCCTTTAATTCGGGCCCCGGGCCATTAACACCTGTTCCAGCCCTTGTAATGGGTGCTTAACACTTAAATAGCTATTGCCAGCCAGTAACCATGTCATGGAAAATCAAGTTTAATCACAAACATCAGGTTCTCATTAGAGATGAGTGATCGCAAAGGAATTATATGCCCCGGGGTCTTTCCAGGAGGGGCTATTTAAACTGTAATGCTGCAATGTTTTTCAAAGGCTTCATTCCATTCACGCCTGAGGAAGTGGTGAAATAACATGAAAACTTGCAAATAAGCAAAATAAATTACATTGTTAGATTCATACACAGACACATAGGGTTTAGCGCTGCTAAGGGATGTGCGGGGAGGTGGAAGTTAAAGCGGGCACAGGGAATCCCCATAACAGAAAAAAGGAAGAGCAGTCATCCATGGTCGATGAAAGAGAGATGACTAAATTTACAATGACCCAAAAGAGTTTTCCATATACACGTAGAGGCAGCTTATTTTGCAGGGCAAAGGGGCAAGGGATCTTGATGGGCGCCACTGTAAAACACTTTCATGATGATGCCCGCAGTATATTTCGGCATGCCCGTGTAAAGCACATTGTCTAAAACATGCTAGCACGGCCATGTAGGGTGGAGTTTGTCGGAGTGACCTTGTGAAACCTGAGAAGCCTGGAGTCTTTCCACAGTGTTTATCGTGCTGAGTGCAGAACATTACGGCGGGCAGTTTAAAACATCACTCCCCCGGCGGAGCCGTGGTGGTGTGTGTCGGAGTGACCTTGTGAAGCCTGAGAAGCCTGGAGTCTTTTCACTGTGTTTATCGTGCTGCATGCAGAACGTTACGGCAAGCAGTTTAAAATATCACTCCCCCAGGAAGGAAAGAATGCTACAGAGTTGTACCGTAAGGAACACACAAACTATGTATACCACAGTGAACACAGAAAGCAATACATGATGAATTGATTAAAGGGATAGTCCAGCAAAAAATTTTACTTAAAAAATAGATAGGCAACATTAAAAAAAAAATACTAGCACTTTTTTTTTTAAAATTCCTATGTAGAATTTTGAGCTATTCAAGCTCAACATTCGCAAAAGCAAGCACATGGGCGCATCCATTTTGTGAAATGGATGCCCGCCTGTGCTGGCTTTTGCTTTTGCGGCACTAATGAAGGAAAAGCCAGCCAGCTGTAGTAAACAAAAGCTACCGCTGGGTGGCTTTTCCTTCATTGGTGCTGTACGCGGAGGACGGGGACCGGAGACCAGAGCAGGAAAGCTGCAGCTGAATCTCGGTAAGTGCTATTTATTTAAAAAAAAAAATAAGCACTAGCTGCGTTTTTTTTTGTAGGTTTTCCGGGCTGGAAAACAGAGAAATAAAACCACAGCTTTAAAAACGTTGTATTTATGTTTGCGGTCGCTTTTGAAGCGACTGCAAACATAAATACAACGTTGTGTTTGAAAACGCTGCAGTTTTTCTTTCCAAGTTTCTCAGGCTCCTCTGGCTCGGAAGAGCCTGAGAAACTCGGAAAGAAAAACCGCAGCGTTTTCAAACACAACCGCGTTGTGTTTCTGCCTGCTGTGGCTATCACTTTGGGTCTCCGGTGCTCCCCGCTGGGGAGCACCGGAGACCCAAAGTGAAAGCCAAGGCAGGCAGAAACACAACGCGGTTGTGTTTACATGTCACAGTGGTTTTGCCTACAGCTGATTTCCCATTTGGGGCTCTCGGGCTCCCTACGGGGGGCCCGAGAGCCCCAAATGGGAAATGCTAAATGCTGCAGTGTTTCTGCCTAAATCTGCTTTCCCATTTGGGGCTCTCGGGCCCCCCCGTGGGGAGCCCGAGAGCCCCAAATGGGAAAGCAGATTTACGCAGAAACACAACCGCGCCGGAGGAGCCTGAGAAACTTGGAAAGAAAAAACGCAGCGTTTTCAAACACAACGTTGTATTTATGTTTGCGGTCGCTTCAAAAGCGACCACAAACATAAATACAATGTTTTTAAAGCTGCGGTTTTATTTCTAAGTTTTCCGGGCTCCTCCAGCCCGGAAAACATAGAAAAAAAACCGCAGCTAGTGCTTATTTTTAAAAATAAATAAATAGCACTTACCGAGATTCAGCTGCAGCTTTCCTGCTCTGGTCTCCGGTCCCCGTCCTCCGCGTACAGCACCAATGAAGGAAAAGCCACCCAGCGGTAGCTTTTGTTTACTACAGCTGGCTGGCTTTTCCTTCATTAGTGCCGCAAAAGCCAGCACAGGCGGGCATCCATTTCACAAAATGGAGGCGCCCATGTGCTTGCTTTTCCGAATTCTGAGCTGGAATAGCTCCAAATTCTACATAGGGAGTTAAAAAAAAAAGTGCTAGTATTTTTTTTTTAATGTTGCCTATCTATGTTTTAAACAACATTTTTTGCTGGACTATCCCTTTAAGGCAGAATGTACTTGTCAAAACAGAAAGGCAATGGGTTTAGAGCCTCAGCAGCACTCCATAAAATATCCTGACTTGTGCTATTTAAGACTGGTGCACACTGGAATCTTACTTTTGCAGATCAGGCAGCCCTGTGGGGCCCCGCTCCAAAGTGGGGACCTTGGGCAGGTGCCCCTTTAGGCCTCCCATAAAAACGTCTCTGATTGTGGGTATGTGGATAGAAATTGGGACCAGTCGTTAGAGGCAAGTTGAGTGTGCCCAGTATGTACAATATAGCTGGGACACCTGGAGTAGGGAAGCGTGGGCTGGTTGGTTCGGCTCTTGGTGACTGTGACTAGGGGGTTGTCCTTCCCTCTATAGTTCGGAAAAAGTTGCATCAATGATTTAAGTGCAAACTGGTTTTTAGACCCTTTAAGATACCCATATAGTTGGGGCAGCCATTGTTTGAAAAAACAACCTTATTGGTGAAAAAACACATATTTCTTACTCATATGTACTATTTTTCAGCATAGTTTTAATGCAAAATATATTTTCTAGTGAAAATGTTTAAAGTGATTACAGCAAAACATAAACCATTTGTAATTTCAACATGCAGTTTGTTATTCAATAAAACGTGCCAATGCATCAAACCACGAAGGTAGAAATACAGTTAGGGGAGACATTAGACATAGGCCTCAGGTGCCCGGCTGGAGTCTGACTGAGGGTTAAGGCAGGAGTTTGGGGAGAGTTGGGGACAAGAGGGGATATATGCTGTCCCCTGTGGGCCTGGCATTGTGAATCAACAATCCTTGTTAACTGACCTATTAGGGTGATTAGTTGGAGTACACGGGGGAACAGGCACCTCTTGCAGAAAGAGGGCTCTATGCACTTAGTAACTGGCTACGATGTGATAATACTACAGGAAACCAAGCTTGAGAGCCCAGTTTATATTGAGGGGTTTCATCTCTACCACATGTTGGTTGATAAAGGTCTCAAAGGGAGACCATTTGGTGGTTTGATCATTGGAATTAGCCAACGCCTTAATTCTCGTGAAGTATGGAAATCCACTGATGGTGGATATTGATAGAAGACTGGCTCAAGAACCTGGCTACTAAGACTGGTAAATGTCCTAATAGGCATTCCACGATTAGTGATAAAGCTAATAGTGAATATTATCAGGTTGTTAGAGAAACCAAGCGTGGTAAGTGTAAGGAAATTATATTGGTGTCGTGACTTTCTCACCCTAAAGATGTAAAATTTAATATGATAAGATAAATAAAGAATAGATATAGAGGATGGCAAAAACGCTGGAAATATTCTATAAAAAATAGACAATGGCCTCATTACGGGTCGGGCGGTCTGGAAATAACAGTGGCGGTAAACCCGCCACTGTTATTTCCGGACCGCCCGATCTCGAGTCCTGCAGGCGGGAGGTGGCGTTCCGCCAGGGTTTAACACCGCCCGTCTGCAGGCGGACGTGGAAACACCAGCACCATCACAAGATGGTGCCAGTGTTTCCACTTCCCCATTCCCATTGAGTCCTATGGGACTCAATGGGAATGGGGTTTACCGAATTCCGCCTCCGGAATTTCTGGGTCACCAGGGTTGTAATGCCCTGGTAATTCCGGGAATCACAGAGGCGGAATGGTAATACGAGTCCGGCGGTAACCGAGCCGGAAAAACCGGCAGGTTACCGCTGGACTCGTAATGAGGCCCAATGTCAAGACATGATTATGGTTTTTAGAAAGGGAAATACTAAGGATATTTGGACACATTTGAACAAAGGTAAGGGGGTGAATAGGGAGAAACCCGATCCAGGAAATGGTATGGCTTGGGTTTATTAAGGGGGGAAATACTATATTTGAAATGGTTTCATAGCCCAGATATTTACTGGAGGGTTGGTAATTGGAGATCTGTGAGGATGAAATTGTCAAGAAAATAATAAAATTGAATAACTCCAGAGAATCTAATCCGAATGGTCTTGCCAATGCAGACCTAAAATTATATCCTAGGAAGTGGGCATCACTGTTGAAGATACTTAATGAAAGTGTGTGTTACTCGCAGACAATACCGTCTTCATGGCAACATGCGATTTTGGTGCTTGTTTATAAAAAGGGGGATCATAGTCTGCCATCTAATTATAGGTTGCTCTCCCTTTTGGACTCCACTTGGAAAATATTTCCATCATTTGTACTACATGCTCTACAGCAATGGGTGACGGAAGCAAATATATTGAGCTTTGCTCAGATTGGGTTCCGATCGGGGTGTAGTACATCCCATAACATCAGATTAATGGATATGCTCTATAGGGAGGCTTCTACCTCTGGGGGGGCCGCCCTGTATTGCATTTTCATGCACTTCAGGGCTGCCTTTGACAGGGTTTGCCGGGAGAAGCTGTGGGTTAAAATGGAGCTTTGGGAATGCCCAGGTTGGCTGTTGAATATTCTTAAAGGCTTTCATTATGATACAATGGTGCAGATAAGGTTGGGCGATCAGGGAGGATTAACATCCCTAATATAGACTAATGTGGGAGTGAAGCAGGGATGCACCCTGGCACCTTTGTTGTACAGCATTTATACGGCGGACTTGCCACTATTATTCAACCAGACCATCGGTTGTTGTCCTAAAGTGGAGGACCATACCGTATCATATATGCTGTACGCTGATGATTTTGTTCTTTTTAATTATACATTTTGTGGAGTTAAGGCTATGTTTGAGAAATTGGTTGAGTACACAGTGATAAACTATTTGGCCATAAATATGGAAAAAACCAAGGCCATGGTAGAAGCACCTAAAATAATAAAATGCCCTATCCTCAATACTAGGCTTGGGGTCTTAGAAAGGTTAGAGAAATACCTGTACCTGGGTTTGGAAATGGGCCCATCCAAATCATATCTTCATATAAAGGAAACTAAAAGCATTAGAGCTAAAAGATTTACTAACTCGATTGTTATGTTTGTGAAACAGACTGCGGGATATTCCCTGGAAGTGTTTCTTAAACTATATACTCAATGCCTATAAACGAATGGTGCTCTACGGCCTGGATACTCTGGCCATGGAGGACCTGCGTTGATTGGACAGTATCGATGGATACCTTTGGAGAAGTGTCCTCGGTATGCCATTGTCTAAGCCAATTGAGTATATTAGGCCTGAGCTTGGCTTGGTATCTTTAAAAGGTCAGGCTATTATAAGGCAGAGAATGTTATATCTGAAGACAAATACTAACCCGAGATGTCAATTATTAGCACTGATGGCTAATACAAAGGGTTTGGTATGGAAAAGTAAAAGGAACAATTTTACTAATTGGATGGTAAAATGTTTTGTTAATATTGCTTGGATCCCTGAGTTCAATCGGGGTACTAGATTAGTTACCCTGAGGCAAGTACGACAGCGGGACTGGACAAAGAATTATGCACACCTTGCGAGTTTAAGATCCCACGTGGAGGTGGTAAATGTAACACATCTATAGCTTAGGGCACAAAGTTATGTTTTAACTTGTCCAAGCCTCGCAGTTAGACAATTTTGATTGAAACTGAGGATTATTCAACTGCCTTTGTTGTCAATATACGGGGCTAGGTATAATCGTCCGCGACATCAATGTACATGCCGTATCTGTAAAAGTGATGCTTTGCTGGAGACGGCAAAGCATCTGTTTACTGAGTGCTCAGGTTTAGGACCAGCAATTAATACTATGTTTGGTAGATTTGTACATAGTTATGAATCTATAAAAACAGATTCCTTCTGGACATATTGACTAAATACTGAGAATGAAAGTATGCATTTAGCCCTATTTAGATTATGGGGCATTATAAGGAAACTACTACCCAAGGATTAATGTAGGACATTCTTCGGTAGCAGAAAGGATATTATTGTCTATTTATGGCTATTGGTTGCCCTTGTTGATACTTATTTTATTTTTGTTCTTAAATAGCAAGTCTTGTAGGCTTGTATTTTACTATTTATTATATTAAACTTTAATATTTAGTTGATTTGATTTTATGTTTCTAATAGTTCATGAGGGAACCGATTTTGAATGAATTGTTGCCATGTATTATGTATTACGTCTAATGGATTGGGCTTATGTTTGAGATTGGAAAGTATTTTTAATTGTTAGTTGATCTGTTGTTTACTGTGTAACTGGTATTTTAATTGGAAAATGATGAAGTGTGTATAAATGTTATTACGTGTACTTCAAAAAATGAAATTTGTAATTTTTGTAAAAGATTAAGTACTAAATACAAATAAATATATTATAATAATTATGCTTGGGCTTAAATATATGCCAGCAGTGCAACTGTAAACACTTTAAATATGGAACCCACAAAATAAGACAGCCTGCAACTGTAAATATATTCATAGTGCCTGTCTCAAAAATATATCATCATGGTCCTATAAAAGACTTTTTCATGTGGCTGTGCAACAGTCCTGAAATATGTTGGAAAGGGTGTTTAGTGCCTTTAAAAAAATATGGAGTCACTCTGTGTTTTCCAGCGGTCATTTCAGATATAACCACAGATATCATAGGTAATTTGAGCTGTGGGAAGTCTTTCTGTTGGAAACGTCCCATCACAGTGCCAATTGACTAAAATATTCACACATTCCTGTCTCCGAGGATATCTAAATCTCAACTCAGGACATCTTCACGTATACTTTAACATTAGCAATAGCAGGACCAATAATTTGAAACCCCTATGGAAATACTAAAACACACCCCACATTTTGATTAAGCCTAAATCTCTTTCCATTGTACCGCATACAAACACAAACCAGCAACTCACACATGGCTTTTAAAAATAGACCCTCTCCAAAGACATTGAACATCATAAACGTACACCTTGTTTTGCTTTTCTGTCACGTGTAAAGGCCCTAGAACCACTTACCTTATTACACGGACCAAAGGTTCTTGGACTCAGGGAGGCAATAACAAACACACACACTTAGACCAATAGTTGGAATATAACCAGCTCTTTACAGGCCTTTTTATTAATACAAGATATAAACATACGAATTAGTAAATATGATTAGTTATACATAGACACACACAGGCAAGGATAGCTACAAAAAAAGATTACGCCACCGTTAGTGCGATTGAAGGAGAAATCTTCATCTCAGCCACTACAACACCACCCATTCTCAAGGCAGGTAGGCAGAGAGATCACACGCATGTGCTAAAGGGATCTAGAGCAGAGCGTCCTACTTTTCAGCGAGACTTCATCACCGGGGGTTCCAATTCCCTGTCTACCACCAGGATACCTCTTCTCTTATGGGGGAAAAAATCCCGGCCCACCTTAGGTTGCCAACCATCCCCGGCCGAAGGACAGACAGCAAGCATGAGGTGCAAAGAATGGAAAAATCCAGTTAGTAGTGGAAAAACCCAGGTTGTCTCCCTCGCGCTCATTCCCAGCACCCCCTATCACTGCACCTGCACAACTTTAACTCCCTTCTTGGCTCGTCCTTGTGCAAACAATACACGAGCTATCCTCCACAGTGAGCTCATCTGCTTCAAAATATAATATTGCTGCCATGGCAGAACTTATGTCTGCTAACTGAACCCACCGAAACGTAGACTTTCATTGCAGTTTGGATTTTCGCACATGCATTACACTCTTCCCTTTGGACAATCAACTACCATATCACAATGAATGAAAAGACGGTTTCTGAAACCGATGAAACATCCCCATCAAATTCGGGATACAAGAGATGCAACAACAGTAAACAATTAACACAATAAGCACAGCAAAAATCCATGAAAACACCTGATCCCACCAACTCCCATCTTGATCTTGAGTGACTTCAGAAATGAGGTCCCTCAACCCACCAATTTGTTTCTCAATAGAATGGGAGCAATCTTCTAAATCAAAACAACACATCCCTTTAACAGTACTGCAACCTAAATGATGCTTCAAAAACAAATAATCAATGGCAGCTCTGTTTTGCAAAATAGCTTTTCTATAATTTCTGTTGTCTAACAATGGCTCAGTTAAAGCTTGAAAGGTCTCATTGAGCCCTTTCACTACCACACAAGCCAGCTTGATTAAGGATTTATAGCCCCCAGCAGCTAAACCAAAAACCCCCACCAAGGAAATCGCACGTGCTAACACTTCAGTTTTAGACAGCAAACATACATTTGAATCACAGTCAGGGGACAAGCCAATATGATGAACAGCACACGTAGACCGATGAACAGCCGGTTGCAAAGGAAACATCATCCAGCTAAGAAGCGTCAAGGCACAAGGACCACCTGAAATGTTAGCAGGAATATATGAATAGGTAAAGTTATCACAGGAGAATAACCAACTGTAGGAAGTTTCACATGGCTCCAATGACTGGCAGTCAAAACAGTAAAATTACAGAACATTGTATTAGAGACATCAACACAAACATTCGTGGATCGAGTACAGAACCGTCTCTCAAAACCAGTGCTTCCTCGATCATCATTTAAATCCAATTGCTGTCAATTGCCGATATGTTTGGGGTCACAAGTCATTACATAACAAAGATCAGCAGGAGCAATATTGCAGGTGATAAGTGTCATATTCCCCCATTTGCGGTCAGTGTCAGCATAGAAATTGCAGTACTCAGACAGAAAGAGAGCCTCTGACATCAGACTCCTCCACTAGAAAATCATCATGCCGCAACAGAGGGGCGGCGTTGGTGCCAGCCACAAGGCACGTTGAAATCAAATTTGCAGCATCATGAACATTAGCCAAGCAGAAGTGCAAGATGTTTAGCATGCAACGAGCCAGAAAGACCCATATAGTCTCAGGTTGCTCGACAATTGCAGCACAACCATGCTGGACAAAAGAAATGGAAACCGCAGAATGGGGCAAGACATCACGCCCATGTCCACTGCGTTTCCTCAAAAAGCCATGATACAACGCAATTGATGCGTCCTCTGGCGCAGTGGTGACATCAAAGCTATTGGTCGTCTTCCATATCCTCGATTCCAATTGCAGGATGGAGCCATTTGCCACCTCTTCTCGCATGTCCCCCGACCCTCCCGAATGCACTCCACACAAATCCACAAGCGCAAACATCACACACAGGGTCTGAAAAAGAACAATTCAGAAAAAACACAATATCAGTGGAGTACGTCATTCACGTAAATAACATTTGTCAAGAGGGAAAATGACTCCATTTTCGCTACCCTGGTTCCATTACAAGAACAACTTGATCCTCTCCTGCTGCAATTACATCCGACGCAAACCGGCGGACCACTAGGTTTCTTAACTCAAACATTTGCTCACGGAACCATTCTGTCCGATGAGCCAAAACCTTTATCCCCACGTGTAGTAATCACAGTGGGTGGCTTTCCCTTCCTCACCATTGAAAATTGCACAGGTACAATAATCAACTGCGCCACCCTATCACCTTTATGGATAGGTAACATGTTTTCCCCACTATTAATGAGGATTAGCTTTATTTCTCCTTGGTAATCTGCATCCACAATCCCTCCCAAGACTTGGATTCCTCTCAATGCTAATCCAGATCTAGGGGCAATTAATCCCATATATTCTGACGGAATTTGCACTCCAATCCCGGTGTCAATAATACTGATTCCTCTGGACTCAAGCCGAATCTCTTCCCTTGCATGTAAATCCACCCCTGTAGACTCTGGTGTGGCTCGATAAGGAGCTAGCACTCCAGGTGACATTTCCCAGTACATTAAGGTTTCACATGCTATGTTCAGCTTCATCTGTAAGGCTGGCGTTAACATACGCATTAATGGAGTCTCGCCATTGGCGATCAGCGGTTATTCAATATTTGCACCTAATCCAAAACACGTTCATGCCACCCTTTCAGATTTTCCTCACCAGATTTTCGCAACTGTTCAACAACCCATTCATTCTCTCAATCAACCCCGAAGCCTCAGGGTCATACAGGGCATGAAAGATCCATTCCATGCCCTTTTCCTGGCAATAGTCATGAATCAGTTTTCCTTTAAAATGTGACCCATTGTCACTTTGAATCCGCAAAGGTACACCATAACAAAGTGCCACTTGATCTAACAATTTGATCATATTCAATTGTGTTGCTCTTTTGCATAGCATCACCATCAAGTATCCGGAATACGGAGGGGCGTGGATAACTAGCCATGTGGCCATGTGAGCGGCTGGGTGGCTCCGGAGCTCCTGATGATCCTGAAGAATCACTTGCAAGCCCGCCCGCCAAACTCAACGCAAACAGCCCCCAAAATGAGGGGAGTCCGGGGAAATGCGAGCTGAACACACTGTGCTGAAGTAGATTCAAAACCGGGAAGAAATGGAAGAGAAATTCGCAAGAGACGGCCTGCAGGATCTCTATCAATGCTCAACTAAAATGGCCGCCCGCTAAATTTAGGATTCGAACCGACTGAGAAGCAGGTGCACGACAGAGCAAAGCAGTATGCACATGAAACTGGACATGAAGAAGAAATACTCAGATGCCCACCTGAAGGGATAGCTGGGCAACAACAGTGCATGCCCGGGAGAAGAAGGTGAAGGCTAACCCCTGCGACGTGCAGAACATAGACGTGACCTGGAGATACGTGCAACGGTTTATAGTGATCATTTCGAAAACAATAATGTCGAAAGTCATTATTTCGAAATAAAAATGTCGAAAAAAAATGTTGAATTTTTTTTTCAATACTTTTTTTTTAAATGGGGGGTTCCCCCCAAACCCCCCTTTTTTTTTACTCCCGGACCCCAAAATAAATATATAATGAAAAAAAACGTAATTCGACATTTTTTTTTTCAACATTTTGTTTCGACATTTTTGTCATTCGACATTTTTTTTCTTCGAAATTATGACTGACCACCACGCGCAACACAGAGCCATACAGCAGAAGGTATGACCCATACATCACAGTGAGCCCTGGAAGGACGCACAGCGGATCCATCGAAACTGTGGCTGCAGAGTGGAACAGGAAGCAACCGCCACCCGGCAGAGTTTGCAATTCTGCTCTCTGAAAAGCGGAGCTGTTAAGTGAAGAAAAGCGGTGCACTGCGTTCCCGACTGGGGCTGGAATAGACAGAGGCACGGAGAGAGACCGGCGAGAGGCCATATGAGGGTCCCACACACAGGATGAGGCAAGATGGCCGATAAATAAGGTGGAGGATTCGGATGACCCACAACTCCAGGGCACGCGACAGCAACGCATCGCGCCCACGATAAGGTGAGGAGGGGCTGCTAATGAACAGAGATGCGCAGCGCCAGGGGAAGCCCACCACGAAGAAGTGCAGGCGTGCTCCCATGTTGCTAAGCATATAGACAGGCACGTCCATGAGAACCATAGCAACTTAAGGGTGAAACCCAGTTCCTGAGCATCTAGGGATACTACAACACACTGAAAGGAAGCAGACACCACAGGAAGTGAGTCCCCGGATCGGAAGGAAGGAAAAGCTACATAGGCACAGAGACGTTGGCTCAAGACAGTAGGGCCCGCGCCTTTGACGCATCTAAGGCCTCCCTCGCCAATACACAGATAGAGCCTGCCATTGGGGCGAAAGAAGTACCATAAACCAACACTCGAGAGGCCCAAAAACTGGAACAGACAAGAGCGAGAGCAGCAGAAACCCACATCTAACAAGGCAAAGAGGGCAACTACCAACACTGGCAAGGAGGGGCACCCTTCAGATGGGTGGTGAATACTTGATCTGAACCCGAGTCCAGTGAAGCAACCACAAAATAGAAAGTTGGTCATGGTGGGATAATTGCGGAGCCCTGAGGCAAATGATGAGCAGTCAATTAGTAAACACCACCGAAACACTGCTAACTGCAGACGTACCCCAGCCCCAGCTAGGGCAACCGAGTGCCCCTAATACAGGGTAAGGTGCTGAACCAGCCGGTGCATATCAGCACAAAGGGCCCACAGACCCTAACTATCTCAGGCAGAGACACCCAGAGACGCGACAATGGCATCCAAACTGCCTAAATTGAAAGGGAAGCAACCCACCAAGGAAGACTACACAAAAACACCGCAATCAGCAGAAGGTGCCAAAAGCAAAGAGGAACTTGCAAACTGACGCAACACCTGAGCGCAGTGACCAGCAGATCTTGGAGGCGATATCAGACCTGAAGGATTCATGGGAAACCAAACTAGAGGCGGCCATGGCAAACCTCAAAACATCACTTGAATTCAAAATTGATGCAGTACAAGTGGACGTGAATCTACTGAGACAGGACGTGAGAGCAATAGCGGAACGCACAGGCGAACTGGAGAAGGAAGTCCAATGAAATACAACTGCCTGCGCAACAAACGCATCGGAAATTCACACGTTGCGCCAACAAGTGAGAAACCTGGAAAACAGGGCTGAAGAGGCCGAAGGACAGGCCCGAAGAAATAACATACGCATTGTCGGGCTCCCTGAAGGTGAGGAAGGGGTGACCCCACAGACTATGTTGAAACCATGCTGCTGCAAGAAATTGATGGAGGGGCACTGACCCAAGGATTTGCAGTGGAAAGAGCACATGAGGGCATTAACAAGGAAGCCGCGCCTGGAGCCCCCCCTCTAGGCCAATCATTGCCAAGATATTCAATTATCGAGACAGAGAGAAAATCCTGGAACACTTCCGAAAAGGGGGCACGATACGGAGGGCATCCGCGTCCATAACAGCATACCCGGACTACACACTTCAGGTGCAGAGACAGCGACTAAACTACGGAACAGTAAAAAGACGACTACAAATACATGCTTCTGTACACGGCGAAACAAAGTATTTCACAAAAACAGAGCACTATTTTTCAAGACCCCGGAGGAAGCAACGATATGGTTGGATGCGCGGAACGGCCCGCCGGGGACAGATGACCAGCGGGATGGCAAAAGGGACAAATGAGATGACTAAGTACAAAGACCGAGGAGCTGTATAAACAATGTCTGTGGGACTGGAATATAGATCCATTAATAACAACCGGGAAATGAATCTAGGATATGGGCGGGCAAAGCATAAAGAAGTATAAATGCGGGAGATACCGAGAACCCAACACGTACCCCATTAGATAGATTAGTGCAGTTGCCAATAGTGTGGCAATCCCCTGCTGTGTTCCTAGTACCGGCATAGCCAGGATAGGACTAAATGCGGGATAGCCTGAGATCCAGGGATGGAGCTGGGCAACAGTTGGGGACCGGGAGGGAGTGGGTGGGGGGAGAGTTGGGGAGTTTGCAGTGGAAATTGTTAGGGAACGAGCTTACATCCACGTACAACCATACATTGGGCAGTGGACAAAGGTGGATGAAGATTGGACGGGGTTTGGATGAAGATGGGAGACCTTAGAATAGTAACCTGATGAGGACAGGGGACTCAACAATTATTTGAAGAGCAACAAGGTCATGATGTACCTGAGAAGGCAAAAAATAGACATAGCCTTATTACAAGAAACTCACCTCACAAAAGAGAAACAGGAGGTGATAAAGAAAAAATGGAGGGGCCCACCATTGGGGCAACGTATTAGGCATATGCCAGGGGGGTAATCACCTGGGTCGCGCCACATGTACCATTCCAGCTGTTGCAGGCCACAGTGGAGCCAGACGGGAGAATGGTGGTGATACAGGGAATGCTGGAAAACAGAGAGCTGTGCATCATCAACACATACGCCCCAAATCAGGATACAGGACCCTATATAGCAAAATCAGCCCACACCTAGGAGGCGCGGTTATATGAGGAGGGGATTTTTACTGCACGCTAGACCCCAAAGTGGACAGATCAGATACGAAATTAGACAGGCCTACTCCCGCAGTCAAAACCCTAAAGACCCTGCTGGGAGACTTTCGGTTGGAAGACATATGGAGGCAGCAACACCCAAATGATAGGCACTATTCTCACTATGCTGTTCCACAAAAGTTGTACACATGACTAGATTATATGTTCACCAATCCAGAACTCACCCGGGAGATGGTGGGGTCAGAATATAAAGCAAGGATATTATCGGACCACTTGCCTTTAGTCCTACCTTGGCAACACCAGCCCCCAGAGCCAAGATCCCAACGTGGAGGATCAGAGCGGAAGCACCAAAGGATACAGCATTCTGGGAGGACCTAAGGGAGGAAATAATAGAATATTTTGAAAATAACACTGGTAGCATAGCGTAGGAGGGTACTCTGCGGGAGGCTTTTAAGGTAGTGGTGAGGGGGGCGGCCATATCCAAGTCCAAAGGGCTCCAAGGGGGCATAACGCGTGAGTTACAGGAGGCCGAAAGGAAACTAGAAGCAATCACAGACAAAGGGGATACCTCACAGGAGGATGCTGAAACTATGAGCCAATTACAACAAGAATGTGGCGGGCTCTGGGGGAGACTATGCAACCTAAACTATAAAAAATACATTGAAAGACAACATGCAAGGGGGGATAAACCGGGGAGGCTGCTAGCATGGCTATATAAGAACGAGACGCCCAGATCAGCGATTAGAGAGATAAAGGGAGAAACAGGCCAAATATGAGACACCCAGGAGAGTGTAACAGGGGATTCCTTAAATTCTACCAACACCTATACGAAGACACTGGAGAGATAGCAGAGCAAGACATTAGGGAGACATTAGAGGATATAGGATTACCTAAACTGAGTGTAGAAGATAGGGAGAATCTAGATGCCCCAATCACAATGGAGGAGCTAGAAACAGTGGTCAAACACTTGCCCACTAGCAAAGCCCCTGGGGCAGATGGGCTCCCTAGTGAGTTCTACAAAACATACAGGCTGGAGGTGTTCATCCCGTTGTTGGCAATGCTAAATGAGGCTTTCGAGACAGGGAGACTGCCGGAATCCCTGAGGGAGGTGATAATCATCCCGCTCCTCAAACCCAATAAGCCAAGCACAGACTGTGGGTCATACAGACCGCTATCCATGCTAAACCAGTATAGTAAAATCCTTAATGTGGTGCTGGCAAACAGACTTAAACAGGTAATAAATAAACTCATACACCCTGACCAGACCGGATACGTCTCAGGTAGAAGTATATCCGATAACCATAGAAGACTCCACTGCATCATAGAACAGGCGGAAGGCAATTCAAGTGAAATAGCAATAGTCTCGCTAGATGCAGTGAACGCCTTTGACTCTGTAAAATGGCTTTGGCTGATGGCGGCCTTGAAGGAATATGGGATGGGGCCCGGGTATCTGAGGTGGGTGAAACTGTTGTACAGTTCTCCACTAGCCAGAGTTAAAACAGGAGCGATTATCTCAGACAAATGGCAACTCAGCAGAAGAACTAGACAGGGCTGCCCATGGTCCCGATGCTGTACATCCTAGCACTAGAACCTTTAACGATCTATCTAAGACAACAATACGAAGAGATAGGTGTCTACACTAAGGGGGGACCGCACTTAATATCATTGTACGCAGACGACGTGCTGCTGTACCTGCGGTATCCGGAGGAAAACCTGCAATATATCTTAGAGGTGATGGAGCGATACGCGACACTCTCCGGTCAACCCCAAAAAATCATGCATGTTTCCCTTAGGGAGATACAAAGGAATCCCACAGGAAAACTTACCAGTCTTGCAGATACCCTGAGAGACCAGAACATTTAGATACCTAGAGATCAATATATATCATATGATAGAAGACAAACACAAACATAACATGAAAAAAGCAGTAGAAAACATCGAAAACAGCATTGGGTTCTGGGTGAAGCTCCCCCTAGCCATGGTGGGGAGGGTGGCTTTGTTGAAGATGGTGGTTTTGCCTAGGCTGCTATACTTTTTCATAAACATCCCATATATGCTGCCCAGACGCTTTTCTGGTAAACTTCAGAGCTTATGTAGAGGCTTTATTTGGCACAATACCAGAAATAGGATTGCTCTATGGAAAGTACAGAACACGTATGATAGAGTGGGCATACATTTGCCGCACCTTGAGATATACCATCTGGCCGGGCAGCTACAGTATGTTGCTAAGTGGCTGAAGGAAGACACAACAGCAGAATCCAGACTGCTAAGTGCCAGATGTGCTACGTCTTTCCTAAAGGAACTTATATGGCTACCCAAATCAGAGGTAAAAGGGCGATTGAGATTGCTGGAACTAGGTTGGAAGACATGGCACAAGGCATGCAGGGCTATGGATAATCCAACCCCATTCTCCCCGCAAGTGCCACTCGTGACGCTGCGTGGAATGGTTGAGCAACCAAGGAAGACAATTCGCAAACATTGGGAGCCGGTGGCATAGCAACATTGGGAGATATATGGCGAGATGGGGAGGTACTGGATTTCCAAACGTTAGTTGATGAAACTCGGGTACACCTGGGGCAATATATCACTTTCACCAGAGTGATTAAACGGGTGAAAGAGATGTGGTCCGAAGTACCACTAGTAGAACAACCAGACACGGCCATAGAAACGATATACGACATTTCAGAACAGGGGCATGAGGTATCCCGGATCTACGAACTGGTGATGTCCAGGGTGGGTAAGGGGGTGTCCCAGCTGAGACAGGAATGGGAGGAAGATGCGGGAGTACCCATGCAGGACAGGCAATGGGAAAGAGCACAGAGATACAATAAGAAGGTGTCCTGGAATGCGAGGCTACAACAGATCCGGATGTGTATAACCCATAGGGCGTACATGACCCCTCAGAAGATCACCAGATTCAAGAGCACAGAGACACAAACATGTCCCAAATGTGGGGAGGTGGATGCAGGGATGACACATATGTTCTGGGCATGCCCGGAGGTAGGAAAATTCAGGGGTGAAGTTAATAAACGCTTAACTGAGAAAGGAATTAAGCTAGAGGTGGAATCCGTGTGGGCATGTATGGTAGGAGGATTCACCAGACCACGCAACCTGAAACACGTGTGCAAACTCAAGGGCCTGGCCTACATTCTAGCCAAACGTTGAGCTGGAAAACATGCCACAGACCTAGGATAGAGGTGTGGTGGCATGATCTCTTGAAATGGGCTGAAGCCGAAACAGTAGTATGGTATGAGGCAGCCAGCAGAGGGGAGGAAGATGAAGTGGGACCACTGATAACATGGAGACAACTGGTGGCCACATTGTTGGGGTCCACCCAAGCGAACACAACACCTACGAGAGCAGTGATGGGGAAGTGCCCCCAGAGAAATAACAATCGGAGGGGTAGTGGAGTAAACTCGAGTTAAGGGGGGAAGGGTGGGAGATGGCAGTAATGAAGACACGTAAGTATATACTGAGAAGCTTGTAACTGAAACTGTCTGGTGTGTTTTTTTATATGTGTTTGTTGTAAAAACCAATAAAAATTGTTTTAAAAAAAAGTATCCGGAATACGTGTCTACCATTGTACACGCATACTGACATCCTCTGCTAATCGGCATCGGACCGATATAAACGATCTGCCAGATTTCTTCAGGTAATTTACCTCGTTTCAATGTACCCTGAATTATATGCTGGATAGATCTCTGTTTTTGATGTCGGCACACCGGACATTGTAAAATCACTGTTTTCACAATCCCTAAAGGAATGCTAATTCCTCGATTTTGTGTCCACCATTCTCCGAGATGCCCACTTTTCTGGTGTTCCCTCTTAGCAATCCCTTCCAGATCAACTTCCACAGACCTCGTGTCCATGACTGAAATTTTGGCATGTTCATCTGCAACAGAATTGAACCACCGTTCCAATGAGTTTGTTGCGCAATGGGCGTCCACATTATTATACACGGTTACTGTACTATGAATCAACATTTCGGCAATATCTTGCCACAACTCTTTCCCTCACACCTCTTTGGCATGAATCTTCCATCGATTCTCCTGCCATGTTGGCAGCCAAACAGCTAGCCCATTACCCACAGACCATGAGTCGGTGTACACGTAACAACAACCAGGCACTTCCTGCTTCAATGCCTGATACACGGCATACAGCTCTGCAAATTGACTACTCTTCCCTTTTCCTGATGTCGTCAATATTTTCTTCATTTTGGGATTATACGCCACTGGTATCCAGTGTTGCTCAGTCCTCACATATTTGGCGGAACCATCAGTGAACCATGCATGTTCAGTTTGTTCACTCGTCAACTCTCTGTACGGGACTCCCCATTTCCAGGAGACTCCCTAACCTTGGCCTCCTCCGAAGGTTCCAAATCAACCAACAGAACACCAGCCATTTGCTCCTGCAATTTTGCAATGCCACCACTTCCCGTTTTGGCACGATCTTGAATCTAACACTTGCATTTAATGATGCTAGCCTCTTGAGCATGTCCTATCCGATGTGTTTTAGGAGAGCTCAGTGCCCACTGCATGATCAGAATTTCCGGTCGTATCAATACAATGTGACCCACCGTTGTTTGCTCTGTATCCACAAGAGTCCAATAATATGCCAACAACTGCTTTTCAAAAGGAGTATATCGGTCACCAGCGTCGGGTAACTTACAACTCCAAAACTCCAAAAGAACTTGCTTGCAGTCCTGTTTCTGCCACAAACTCCAATTGGCATAGTTTTCCTGTACAGACACATTTAATTTCACTTCCCCTATCCTCAACGGCCATAAACCAAGCACTCTCTGGATAGTATCGTATGCTAATGGGCACAAAAATCTGGACCAAATGTGGTATATGCTGTTTCCAGAGCCTAAACAACCATATGAACTGTTGAGCTTGTTTCATATTCATAGGTGTGGAAAACTCAAGGACCTTTGGTTTAGCCTTAGGCACCATTTCACGATGTCCATTATGCCACTGAATTCCCAGAAAAATCACAGTCTCCACGGGACCATGGGTTTTTGTTTAATTAATTTCCCATCCTTCCGTTCTCAGTCCGTCGATAATGATGTCTAGGTGATCGGCACAGTCTGCTCGTCCTTTCCTTGTATTAAAATGTCATTGATATAGTGTGAAATCAGCACATCAGGTTTGCACGGAATATCATCCAAATCTTCTGCCATCAGCCGGTGACAGATTGTCGGACTGTGCATGTACCCCATGGGTAAACATTGAAATGTATACTGCCTCCCAGTCCAAGAGAATACAAACGGCTCTTGGCATTCTTCTGCAATTGGTACTGTGAAAAATGCATTTGTCAGATCTATTACCGTGTACCAAGTTCCCTCGAACTTCTGCACATTCTCAATCAGGGTAACCACATCTGGAACTGTGGGTATTAATGGAGGAGTGTACTTATTCAACTCACGATAATCCACAGTCATCCTATAGCTTCCGTCCGGCTTCTTAACCGGCCAGACTGGATTTTTCCAAGCTGTGGTTACAGGTCATAGCGCGCCTGCTTCTACATATCCTTTAATGGTGTCTGAAATCTCCTTCTGCCCCACAGGAATACGATATTGTTTCACAGATACCTGGTTTGTGGCTAAGGGAACCTGCACAGGGGGCATTTTCAATGTTCCCACTAGAACGGAGTACATGTCAAGGCACTCACCCTGAATTGGTAGGTTTCCTAGTGTAAACCCCTCCAGAATATCAAAGTATTCAGGTATGGGAACAATCAACACTTTTCCTTTTCAAATTACCGATTTTTATGTCAACTCTGGTTTGGGCTGTAGGGGTCTCTTTCCCTCCCAATCCAGTAATGGTGAAATGTTTGCCATTAAATCTGGTAGGATTCCCATGAATTAATGAGGCCTCTGCCCGGTTTCAATTAAGGCGCAAACCTCTTGCATATTTCCCGATTGCCGGAATAACTTCACATTCACATGAGGACAAAGAGTTGCATGAAAGTTAATGCAACTGAAGAAAAATGTGAATGTGATTTGCATGAAAATTAATGTAATCAAAAAAGAATAAAAGGTCAAGTATGCAAAGAAAATATGAGTAAAGACACACCAAAGAATAAATAAACCTTTATAAATAATAATTGTCGTTTATAACATTTTTCCAGAAGCGCAAACCCACAATTGTGCCTTTTTCAGAGAAAACATGAGGACGTCTGTCTACCTTAATTCGGGCAGCTGCTACCAGAGTTTGACCACAATCCTATTTGTATTTTGAATGCTCGTATTTGGACTCTGTCTCCAACATCGCGCTCACAACTTTTCGTAAATCAGCATAGGTCGGCTGATATGGTGAAGACTTCATCATTGACTCCTCATCCGCCTCCTCCTCAGGTGGTGCAGAATGGAGCTTGCCCCAATTTGATTCATTCACATTTTGCCTTTGCTCTTGTTCATATCGCACTTTACCTTCAAGTTCTGTCTTTTTATATAGCTGATACATTTCTCGAGTTTCGATTCCATCAATGTCCTCTCGTGGCAATCCATCTTTTAGTAGCACCAAAAACATATATTTTCTCTATACACGAGAATCTCGGCTATCAAACCTCTTTCCAGGGGTTTGTCTATCGCTGCAGCCCTCTCTGTCTCTCTCATAGGGTCTTTCCTCTGTCTTGTCCCACACCCCTAGGTCTACCAACGGTCTGATAGCATCCATTACCTCAATAGTTATTTTACCAGTCATCCCCACCAGCAAAGTTATAATGACATTTTTGTACACCGGAGGAGCAGTCCGAATGATTGTATTTCGGCCTGAGACCGATAATGCTACTACCCCCATATGCTCGGGATCCTCAACATGGATGTCTTCCTTCATGGCATGCTTCCTCAGCTTCTGAATTGCCTCTCTCAATGTGGACCACTTCTCCTCACTATGCCAGTCCGATGTAATCGGATACTCACGATTACACCCTAGGGCAGCTAACTGTAATAATGATACTTGCGGTTCCCTCCCGTCCTCATCATGAGGTGGCCCTGCATGCAATACCTCCTGAACATGTGTTTCCTGTGACAACGGCAGAAATCTTGAGGCATCCGTTGCGTCTACAAGAAGACCCGCTGCTTCTCGTTCGAATAATCTGACCATCCATGTTAACAGAGGCTCACCAGCCCTCTGTTTCAATCAGCTAATTATTTCCCCAACTTCCTGCTGAGAATAATCCTCTAAGGTTGTCATATCCACTAACCCACGTGCCGGATTATTTCGGATTTGGCCTAGCTCGCCTACGCATGATTGGTTTAACAGTCACCTCTTTCTGACCGGGCGACTCTCACAGCAGCTCGTTCGGCCACCGCTTGATATTTATCCACCTCATGATACAATTTCATGTGAAGCTGCTGTATTAATGCAATCTGTATCTCGGCAGCCAGCTCCTTTTCCAGTCTGAGGACACTCGCCTGCAACTCACATTCTGTTGATGCACCCTCCTGAAGGCGTGCAATAAAATCCACCCTTGTCTACCCAACGCAGAACACTCCTCTCCATTTTCCACAGGTAGCTGTTGCAGGAAACCCGCCACTTCCGCCGGACTCGCCTCTCTTAGACATGTATCCCAGGTCTCGCTCAAATCTGCACCACACTCCCAAGTCTGCCAATTTGTCATAAGGACTCTTTGTCCAACGTGGGATCATCACCTCAGGACAGTCTCTGCTTGCAGAGCTTCCTTTTTGCCTAAATAGGGAACTCATGGTGTCAGTGAATCCCTATTTTCAGGGGTTTCAGGACCCTATAAACAATACCTTAAAATACCCCCACTTTCTTCCCAAACAAAAAGAAAATTGCCTTTCTGAGTCAATCTCCAAATTCGTCGGGTTCTTTGGCATCAATAACAGCACAAAGACCCTGCTCACAGCGCCAAATATTTTGCTTTTCTGTCACGTGTAATGGCCCTAGAACCACTTACCTTATTACACGGACCAAAAGTTCTTGGACTCAGGGAGGCAATCACAAACACACACACTTAGGTCAATAGTTGGAATATAAACGGCTCTTTACAGGCCCTTTTATTCATACAAGATATAAGCATATGAATTAGTAAATATGATTATTTATACATAGACACACGCACGCAACCATAGCTACAAACAGAGATGACATCACCGTTAGTGCGGTTGAAGAAGAAAGCTTAATCTCTGCCACTACGACAGCACCCAGTCCCAAGGCAGGTAGGCAGAGAGATCATACCTTCTAAAGGGAACTGGAAAAGAGCCTCCTCCCTCTCAGCGAGACTTCATCACACAGGGTTCCAATTCTGTGTCAACCACCAGGATACCTCTTCTCTTATGGGGGAAAAAATCTACGCCCACCTTAGGTTGCCAACCGTCCCCGGCCGAAGGACAGACATCATAGGGCGCTAAGAGTTGAAAAATCCAGTTAGTAGTGGAAAAACCCAGTTTGTCTCCTGCGCGCTCTTTCCCAGCACCCCTTATCACTGCACATGCACAACTTTAACTCCCTTCTTGGCTCGTCCTTGAGCAAACAATACACCAGCTATCTCCACAGTGAGCTCATCTGCTTCAAGATATAATATTGCTGCCGTGGCAGAACTTATGTCAGCTAACTGAACTCACAGAAACGTAGACTTTCATTGCTGTTTGGAAGTGAATGTCCAAAATGGGCAAGTATTTTTGGCTCATTTTCGCACATACATCACATACCGCTAATTTCAACTAGCATTCTCGGCTACAGGCCAACAGACGCACGCAGGGCTCAGTGTACTTCCGATCTGCACCCTCAACACAAAGCAGTGCAACCTTGCACTTTTCTCACCTCCCAACTAACCAAATTCACCCACTCTTTTCCAGATCTTCCAGAGCGCCTGGAGACCATGTAAATGGCAGCAGTGTGCAGTGCACATACTAAGAACATGATATAAGAAAGGTGCTGCTGATAACAAAAGATATGTTACAAAAGTGATTGTGAGGTAGCTATTAAGTTTCTGGCTGTGAAGTCCTCACACTGTTTATCATCTGCATGCTGTCCTGCTCATAAAGCTCTAAGGATGAGCAGGTCCTGACCCACAATTTCGGGAGAGGATGGGGGGCTAAAGCTGCATTAACCCAATGGTGTTACATGCTTGTTTGCTAGTATTGCCCTGTAAAACATTTAATGATTGTACCCTCAATATATGCTAGCATACCCATGGAAAGCACAGTCACTGAACGTGTATCTACAACATTTGCAGCCTGGTCCTGTAAGGCACTATTTCATGCTGCATGTGCCCAATTATATATCGAAAGATTGTGCTGCAGATATGTCTACATCTATGTCTGTTTAACAAACATCTGACGTGTATAGCAGCTTCATCTAAATGTGCGTGTGGGCTCGTCCGAAATGACGGCCTGAGGCCCTTTTTGTTGATCTGCCCATGCTATATAGCACCTTGAAAGCTTTTGCTCCTACCTTTTCTTTAAATTTAACAAGCAGCCTTGCAATCAACTATGGAGATCTGACATTTATTTATAATCTCGTCAAGTATGTTACTGTAGCAGTGAAACTCTTTGCTCAATGCCAATAGCACACTAGGCGTATAAAGTTGTTTGGCCGACAAGTGTTTTTTCGATGGCATTTTTACTGAAATAATTCCATCAAAATATAGAGGGGCTAAGGGGATAGAAGAAGCAGGGAGGGCACTTGAAGTAGGGTTTAAAATATAGGGAAGGGAGCCATTGGGGGGTACCCCCACAAATAGAAAAGAAAAATGTGATGAGTTTTTTCAATGGAATTTCTTTTCAGTAAAAATTCCATCAAAAAAGCACCTGTCGGCCATCGGACATATAACCCACACTAGGACTTCTTATGAGGGTTTAGCCTGGTTTTTACTGCTTGACCTATGTTTTATATGATGTCCTGCACTGGTTTAAGAAACTGTACTTAAAAAAAAATCTTATGTTTTTCACTGTGGGATGCTGGGTCGGTTCTTAACTATTGTTAACTATCTGGGGCTTGGGGCCTCAATCCCTTCAACTCTCCCTTCCTAAATATCTTCCTTCTCGAGCTCTTTGCTCATCCACCTCCAACTCCCTCTGGATCAGACGCTTCTCCAAGCTACGTGTTGGTGGTAGATCTCTTTCTTCGGCTGGGTACTCCCTCTGAAACAGCCTCCCTGCCTCCCTGAAACATGAGGAGAATCATCTCCGGATCCGGAAGCACCTCAAAACCATTCTCTTTGCTTCTGCTTTTTCTCCTCCTCTCCCCTGCTGCCTTCCTGGCTGATACTGAAACCGCACTGGTTACCTGGCCACCCTCTGATCTCGGGCCCAGGGTCCCTCCTCCGCCAGTCGCACTCCTGCACTGCCCTCCTGGTAACACCCGTACTTGGGGACTGTTTTCTGTATCCCTACAGTCCCATTACCAGCACTTGACAACGGTTGACTGCACTTATCCCTGCACTTGCCACCTGCTGGCTGTACTTTTACTTTGTTATTTATCTTATTATCCCATGTACTGCACTGTCCCCTCCCCCTCCGCACTTTCCTCCTTCCCCTTTCAATGCACTTGCACGATCTGAATGACACCTGGCCTAGTAGGATCGCTGTCTGTCTTCCCTCTGTTCCCCTTCCCTTGCCTCGTCGCACCTTGAAACACTTGTCTATAGGCGTGTAATTAATGCCATATCATATCATCATATCATATCATATCATATCATATCATATCAAGGTTGCTTCTCTCCTTGTCAGCCTTTCAGTTCTCGCACACCTTTCTCCTCCTTTTGAACTGCCGTGCCTAGATAGCTGTCTCCTCGTGCAGTCTGCATTGCCCGTCCTCTGCTCTTGTGCTCCACATTTTATCCCTATGGTTAAGGGAAAGGGCCGTCAGGTGTGTGTGATCCTGGTCAATTGCCTGACTTTGCCTGATCCTCCCTCGCTCGTCCGTTACCAGGGTTGGGATCTGAGATTGCCAACCCTTATCTGATCACATGAATAAGGGATTCTTGAGGTCTACCTAGAAGAATACCCTCAGGTTTCTTACAGCGTCAAAGTCACGCCTAAGTCAAGCCCGTCTGTGCTCGTCCTGGCGCAGTCTGGGTTATGGGGGGCATATTTGGCTTCCGTCACTCCACCGAGTTTGGCTGGTTTTATTTCCCGGGCTGATCTTTTAGGCTTCGCTCCAGTGGACACCATTTTCCCGCCTGATTTTAACACTTCCGTCACAATGGAATATCCCCTCAGGAAAAATACAAATTAAGTTCTTTGAACTACTTTGTCTTGAATGCAGGCTCCTTGTTAGCTCATGCTCAAGACTGCAAAGAGCTTATTGAGGATCACCAACCTGATCTCGTGTTTATCTCAGAAACCTAGTTTCAGGAACACTCAGACCCCCCAGTAATTCAAACCCTGCCGCCTAATTATGAGATTTTACACCTGGACCGTGCTTCCGTCCATCCTGGCATGGAAATTGCTGTGATTTTTAATAATACTTTTAAAGTCACTGCCATTCAAATTACCCATTCCTTGAAAATGGAAGGTCTTTTAACTCATATCCCAGTCTCTACCACAACTACTTTATTTGTTCTCTTAGTTTACCGCCCTCCAGGTTATGATCATGCCTTTTCGTAATGAGTTTCCTGCATTTCTAGTTGGTGACTTTAATCTTCCAACAAATAAGCCCAATGGTCCTCTAGTATCCCACTTTCTGTCAATGATGTTGGATCTTGGGCTTTCTCAGTTGGTCACCTATCCAACACATCAATTAGACAATACCCTTAATTTTATTTTTGCCCCAAATGCCCTTATCTGTGTTTTTTCCGCACTTCCTATTATTTGGTCTGACCATATGGTTGTGCCTTTTTCAGTACTTTTGGAGGCTTCTTTTCTATCCATTCCTAGACAGTTCATTTGGGAAGGTTTCTGGAACTCTACCTCCCATCAGGATCTTAGCTCACAGATCGCCAACCATTGTACGGCAACCAATGATTGCTCCTGGACTACTCTGTCCCTTGCACTTAACTCTGCGGCTGATACTCTTGCTCCTTCTAAGTGGTGCCTAGTGAAAAACCGCTGAACTGAACCCTGGTACGCGGATGAACTTAAAGCGCTTAAGCTTTTGCGCAGACAGGCAGAGAGGAAATGGAGGACCGGCTATCAACTAGCTGATAAAGTCCTCTTTCACCTTGCCAATGTTAATTACCAAAAAGCTATACTGTCCTCATAACACCTTTTCTTCAGTGAAAAAGGTGAGCGCGCTATTAATCAACCCAAAGCTCTATTTGAGGTAGTTTAATCTCTGACCTCGCAATCAAAGTTTCACTCCAACTTGCTCTGCGACTCTTTGTCCAAATTCTTTGAAGAAAAGATCATTGCCATTCGGAACAAAATTGGTATGGCCTGCTCTCCTTCCATGCCGTCTGACTCTTCTCTTACTGAGATCAGGCCCAGTTACGACTGGTCCACCTTCCCAACCTTCACTGCCCAAGATATACTGTCTGCTATTAATGGGTTAAAATCTGTGTCACCACTTGACCCAATCCCGCACTTTATTTTGAAAGATGTGTCGTGTGAGATTGTCCCTTGGCTAGCTATGGCAGTCAATGACTCAGCCTCTTCTGGCATCATTCCTAATGATCTAAAACACGTTCTTGTAATTCCCCTTCTAAAAAAAACTCCCTTGACCCCACCGTTCTTTCTAATTCCCGTCCCATTTCATTGCTTCCGTTTGTTATGAAATTATTCAAATCCTTGATTTCTCCTCTTCCGAGTTCTTTCCTTGAATCGTCGTTCTTTTTCGACTCCTTTCAGTCTGGTTTTTGCCCAGTCTGAGGCACTGAATCTGTCCTGGTATCAGTAGTTGATGATTTAACGCACTTAGTAGGCCAGGGTGCGGTGGGAGCCCTTATTTTATTAGACCATAGCATTTGACAGCGTGGACCATCTCACCTTGGTCTCTCGACTCTCATCTGTTGGCTTATCTGGTCAGGTGCTTGCCTGGTTTACTTCCTTTCTGATGGGACATTCACAGTCCATCTCCGTCCCACCTTTTTATTCTAAACCAGTGCCTCTGCTATGCTGGGTCCTACATGGCTCTGCGTTGTCCCCTATCCTGTTCAACATTTATATCCAGCCTCTGCTTGGCATCATCCACTCACATGGCTTCTTATGCTATTCCTATGCCGAGCCACACAGATTATTCTGCAGCTTGATCTGCCAGAGCCTGATATGGCTGTTCGGCTTAGGGGTTGCCTGGAGGCGGTGGGTGGATGGATGGCCCCAGGAACTGACTGAAGTTGAACAGAGAGAAGACTGAGGTACTGGTTGTTGGCTCTGATCATCCTTCCTTATTCTGGACTTTGGATTTCTGGCCTGATAGCTTGGGCCCCTTTCCTCTGCTAGTCTCCTCAGTCAAGGACTAAGGCATTAAAATCTCGGCCTCATTATCTATGTCTGAATAGGTGGCATCTGCTTGTCAAAAGGGACATTTCAAGCTTAGGACCCTTCGTAAGTTCCCTCCCTACATTCCTACTAAATTCCATGCACCTGTGGTCTCCTCTTTAGTGATAAGTGGACTCGACTATTACAACACGCTCTATTTTGCTCTACCGATTTACTTACTCCATCATCTCCAGTTGTTGCAGAACATGGCAGCTAGAGCAATGCTGCATCCCCCATTCGGCTCCCACATGAACCATATCCTACGCCAACTTCACAAAGCCATTTACCAACAAGGGGCAGAATATATTTAGATGAAATTCTGTCCTTATGTTCCCCCAGAACACTGCACTCTCAATCTACCTTGACTATTCACATTCCAAGGATAAAGTTCTCCCGTCTTGGTGGTTGAGCTTTCTCGGTGGCTGCGGCACATGCATGGAATTCTCTCCCATTGTGCCTCCATACCACAGAGGCCCATTTGTCATGCCTAGAAAACCGTTCTTTTTTAGTCACCTTGCTTTGTCAGACAACTCTGTACTTCTTAGGGTAAAGCGACAAGATGCCTTTTGGGTGATCGTTTGCAGTACGGGTGACCTCACTTCTTTTCCCCTGGATCCTCCTCTGAGGTAGCCATGGAAAGGCCATTGCTTTTAGATCCAGACCCTGGGGGTGGATATGCGAAGGAGGATCACCTGGGTGGAGGAAATTTGGGGAGTGGGAAGAGGATGTCCTTAGATGAGACATAGTACCCCCCAATCTCTTTTCAAAATTAACCTTCTATCCCTTGAGCCTTCGTAGGCTACTGTCAGCCCTTTCACTTTTCTCCCCCTCCAAAATTCCCCCCAGAAACACCATCACAATACTAGGACGAGGAAGAGACCAACTAGGAAGACCCATCCACATTTGCGTGAGACAACCACATATCAGCCCTGTAGTTATTACAGACACACATCTGTCAGGTACTGGGACGAGGAGGAGACAGCACATAGTTATGCACACTTCTTTAATTAAAACAATCTTCCCCTAAGACTATTTTCGTACTGAGACGAAGCAGAGGAGTCCGGAGTTAATGAAGACTGCATGTGACTTGTTTCAAGGTGAGTGGACTAGCTCTGATGATCTGAGGCCTCAGCGTGGGATATTTAAAGAGCTTAATGGAGATCAGCTGGGTAGCAAAAGAGGAAGATGGAGAGGGCAAAGCAACTTTCTTGACCGAACCGGGGAGAGAGCGCTGTGGCAGGAGACTCGCTGGAGAACCGAGACTGGGTGCAGAGTGAAGGCAGCGGAAGGTGAGGCAATTGGATGGCCGAGGTCCAGGGTGGACTGGAAGGAAGAGGCAGTCACCAGCCGGGGGACTCATGCCAGGAAGATGAACCCGCTGACAGCGCTCCGACAGTGGGAGCGAAGCCACGGAACGCTGCTGCATTGATACAGTGAGACACCCAGAGGGAAAGCAAGACTGTGGCTGCCTGGGACCTCACAGAAGGGCCCTGAAAGACATCCAGTGAGTCTACTTGGGAAAGGGGTCCCAGACATGGCAAGAGGGCAGTTTTGTCCATGCGTGCAATATATTCCCTGCACTTGCGCGTTCTCAATGTCACTGGGCCTAGTAAGATCGCTGTTTTGTCCTCCCTTGTTCCCCTCCCTTGCCTCGTTGCGCTCTGAAACACTTCTGTATGGGCACGATATAAATAAAATATCATATCATATCATATTCATGCAACCTTTGAGCGGGGACGCGTAAGAGAGGCAATTGTGAATGCCGAAACAAGTACTTTTGAATAGTGAGCGAAATGTAAGTTTTTGAAAGCAATTCTGAATGCTGAAACAAGTACTTTTGAATACTGAATGAACTGAAAGGCATTAAAAGCACTTTTGAATGCCACCCAGAGCAAAAGCAAGTTGTGAGCACTCGTGAGTGGAGTGAAAGAAAGGTGGTACATGTGGCAGATACCACAGAATATATTGTTTGAGACCCAAGCAGCGGCAAAAGTCAAGAGAATACCAAGAAGGGTATGAAATGAGAAACCAAGTATGGGCTAAACCAAAAGAGCTCAAGGAACTGCAGGTACAGAGGAAACCTGTATTGACAAGAGCCAGAAGAATACAGAACAAGGGTAGCAAAGTGCATGGTGGCCCAGCAAGCCATCGAACAGTGTTAGAAGAGTGTGACACTGATAAAAGAACCAAGCTGCACTGTCAAAGGAAGGCAGTGGCCAATTGTTAATGGAAAACAGTAAAGAAGGGGCATTGGTTGCGTGACCTGTAATGGGTGGACCGTGTAGTCCAACAACTGCGCCTAGACAGAGTGCCCCCCCTGTATGGAGAAGCTAAGGAAAGTATCCGTAACAAAGCTTGTGTTTTACAACAGCCGCTTAAGTTATTTGAACATTAAGAAACAGAATCATCTATGTAAGCCAGTAAAAAGTGCTGATGTCAAAAGAGCTGGGAAGTGTCCCAAGGAATTGTGTGGTTTTGTTGAAAGCAGGAAGACTTGAACTCTTGGAGAAGGAAATCCCTTTTGTTGTTTTGTTGAAAGCTGGAAGATTTGAACTCTTGAGGAAGGGAACCCCTGTGCTGTATTAACTACTTTGAACTTGGGGAAGGGGAAGCAGATTGCAAGCCAAGAGTTGGAAGAAGCTCAAAACTTTATTTTGAACACTATTTCTTTTGATGCTGACATCCCTACACATTAGCCCTCATTACGGGGTTGCCGGTAAGACCTGCCGGTAAGCGGTGGGTTCCGGCAACCCGTACCACTGTTTCCACCACCTGACTTCCCGGTACCACCAGGATATTATGGCAGGCGGCGGAAACAGTAAATCCCCATTCCCGTGGAGTCTCATAGGACTCCATGGGAATCGGCCACTGAAGCACCAGCACCGTTTATAACCGTGCCGGTGCTTCAGTGAAAACACTGCTGGTAGGGGCCTGAACTCCCTGCAGGTCAGGCCTGCCAGGAGTTCCGTACCCCTACTGGCAAATTCTTATTTCCGGACCACCAAACCTGTAATGAGGCCAATTGTATTCAGTTAGTTGGGAGGGCAAGTATAGGATTAGGACTCAGACTGCTATTTAATTTGGACATCCTGAGATCCTGACGCAGACTATCCTTCCCACCTTAGAATAATAAAAGTTGTATTAACAAATTTGAAGCTGTCGTCTGTGTCTTCCTCATGATGCCTTCACAGCACATGGGCATTAAGGGGATGCAGGAGTGTGGAGGGCGACCACGGAGCTCCACCAGTGGTTGCTGCATGTGTATTGAAAATTCAGAACCATCATCTTTCAAAACATTAACTTTTTTATTTAAAATGTAAGATGATGATGTGATTTCTATCACCCCTACATCCATAGCCTTTCCTCCACCACAAAGAGTGCGTACTAGACCACTCCCAATAGGGGCTGTGGTAGGAATAGAAGCAGAGAAAAGCACTGTGCATCAAAGGGAAAGTAGACAGTAAAGCCCTGCAAAGGGCTAACCCCCCTCACTCATCCACACAGGATTGATTCACTAATTTCATGTAACTTATAGTGGGACTTCTGGTAAAACTCCTATCAACCCATTCCTTAACAACGCATGCACAATATACTGTAAAACAATACAGTACAGTATCTACTTTAGATAGATGCCCCACAGTTAATTTGCATGCGCAAATGTTCATGAATGGATTCTCAATAAAGAACACTCAATGAAAGCTCTCACACTCTCCTGCAAAGTGCATTTCTTTTGCACTCACTTCACATGGATCAGTCCATGATTCCTATTCAAGAAATAATTCATATTTGATAGACAGCACACTGGTGGGGCAAGTAAAATCATGTGTCATCCTTCTGAGAACTATGTCTGACCGCTCCCCTGTAGTGCAGACAAGTACATTGGCTAATGCAAGGAACATTTTCAGAAGGTGGAGCTTTGAAACCAAAGCTCTTACTGATGTGGCATTCACAGTAGAATAACTTATGGAATTGGTACAATTTATGGAAAGCAACATGGGTTTCATAACCAATGTAGTGTCTCTCTGGGAGACTCTTAAGCTCTTCAGGGAGATTGTATTTCTAAAGGAGGCAGGATATTTAATGTTCTCAGAGGATCTACAAACAGTATTAAAATGTGTCCGAAAGATCTGGAAAGTTTATATGAGAACTTTCATAATACTGTTGTATAGAAAAGCTAGACTTGCATCATCAGCTTTCTGAATGCAAAGTCAAGTGTATGCATGGGAAAGCCACAGCAAAAGGTTACAAAATAAAGTAGTAAAAGAACCCCCCTCACTATCCCTATCTCTAAGAGGGGTCTCCTTACACTACAACTAAAGAATAATATAATCCAACAGAAAGTTCCTTCTCCAGGAGAATGACTCCCTTTTCCTGGTACATGGGTAGTGTTCCCAAAATGTTCTCTTGCAAAAAGGTGCCGGGGGAATGATTCCCTTCCCTTTGCTGGTAGTTCCAGCATTTGTAAAGTCAACTGTATGGACCAGGAGAATGGCTCCCTTCTCCTGGTAGTGTTCTGCACTCTCCAAGGCCAGAAAGAATGACTCTCTTCCCCTGGCATCTCTTCAGCGCTCTTGAAAGGATTCCGTTTTCTCACCAGAAGAATGACCCCCTTCACCTGGCGTTTGAGAGTTCATTTGCAACTTGGGTTTTATCTTGGCACTCTTTCACTATCCCAGCAAAGTTCTACTTATATCAGGGTCTCAGACCCTTCTCTGGTGGTCAGTGGGCTTGTCTCTGCCACTGATATGAGAACGATTTCCTCAGATGCAATCTTCTCTTCTGTTGGAGCGCAGACCCTTCTCTGGTGGTCAGTGGACTTAACCCTGCCACTGGTACGAGGAAGATTTCCTCAAATGCACTCTTCTCTTCGGTTACGGTTCCAGACCCTTCTCTAGTGGTCAGTGGACTTCTCTGCCACTGTTACGAGGAACATTTTCTCGGATGCACTCTTCTCTTCGTTTGGGGTTCCGGACACCAGTTGGATGTCTTATAGGGCTTATGCTTTCCCCAGCCTGCCACGTAGACTTCTGTCCTCCCCCCCACATTGCCTAGTGGTCCGCCTGTACTTCCCGTTACCTTCTGGGACTTGCTTGCATGGCGCTGGTCACACTGGGGACTGGGGTCAGTCTCCTTCCCACTTCCTGCAGCCGTCTGCTTTGTTGCTGCTTCTACGGCTGTGAGTCTAGAAACTACCCTCCCATAGCATAGGGGATGTATTTTGTTGGCCGAAAACCAACCACATCATTTATTCAGCATCGGTAGTACAGACTCATGAGGATGACCAAAGTGCGTCCATTTTGATGGAATAGAATTTGCCATTTTGTCTAAATCTCGCTTCTTGCTTTCTGTTCAAACTGCTTTGCTCTAAGCTTATTCTATTCCATATTTCATTGTTGCTCATGCATAGAGCCAGGCCACAAGATACATGTTGAAACACAACGCAGGCAATCCAGACAGCAATGCCCGGTCTCCTTCCTCACAAGTCCTTGGAAGTAAGCAACAAGGCATTTTATCACTACGCAGGTGCCAGCTAGTCTCACTGATGCGGTAGAAATGGTAGGAACAAACAATTAATGGCTTGAATTATGCCCTCTTTTACGGCCCCCCTTCACCGAGCCCTGTAGAGCGAGTTGACCCCTAGCACACGAATAGAAACTAGAAGATAGCAAGGCCTGGAATGTGTCTCTCCCCTGCACGCAGCTTGCTTGAAAGAACAAGAGCAGTGTGTTCCCTAAAACAACGAATCATGTCTGCAAGTCCGCAGATTGCAAACTGTTGCTAGAACTGAATGTCTGAAGGTGTCATATTTGTCACAGTTGTCAATCATTGAATCCATTTCAAAGGAAATACATTATGGGCGGTATTGAACATGTCATTACTGATAGTGAGATGTTTGTTTTGTATATATGTAACTGTTGTATAATGCTCGCTCTCTTGCGTCCCTCGGGGTCTGGAGACACACGTTGCGGGACGTGAGACCCAGTTGGCCAACTGAGACTATTTGCTTTGCAATAAACCCTAACTTTTGGGAAATGAACCTCGTGTCTGTTGTATCAGTTTGTGTGTGATGATTGTGCCTTGTTTCCATATGCGAGGGTCCCCTAGGGGCCCCATCAAAATGACACCCGAATAGGGACCCTCCCCACTTGTTCCTTTGTGTACATTGTAATATAAAGAAGGCGAGAGGAGAAAATAAAGCAAGGACGAGGCGGTCGAACCGGGATTAAGAGGTGTTCGGGGCACCCCTGTGAAAGTGATGAGAGACTCCTTTGCAGATCTGTACACAGCTGATCCCTGATCGACGCGTCCGGCCAGAGAACAAGGAGGCGAGGGTCCCGAAACGATGCAGAGTGAGCCAAGATATGCAGACACAACGTTTTTTGGTTGCATCAGTATACGGACGAATTGCGTCTTGAAAGACGAATTGGTTGATCAGGTGAGTCGTGCCCCGATTCTAAATAACCCTGATATTGGTTGAGAGTTGGTTTTACAAAATCAAACGCCCAGGGTAAGGTTTAAATGAACCAAGGGTAAGGTAAAAACATGCCTGGGGTATTGCCTTCCTGCTTAGTGGGTTTTTTCCACTGCGGTAGACAATCTTTGGAAATTGGCCAGGTCGCACCGCCCGTGGGATCACCAGCGTATGAAATGTATGTAAAGTATGTAAAGTATGGTGTAGGGGCGGTAATGTTTTGTGAAATTTGGCATAGGCAAACCAGGCACGAAGAAGATTTACAATGGCCAAAACACGTGAGTTATGAGATTTCGAGGATAGATTATTTGGAAAAAGTATTGCTGCAAAAAAAACACACCCTGCGGCATTTGACGTCATTAGAGATTGGAGGAAGGAAGCCATGCTTTGTTGGAAAAGCAGGGAGAAAAATGCATAGAGGCACAAGTCAAAAACAGAAAGAGTGAAAGAGCAGGATGAAAAGGAATGGGATGATAATTTGAGAAAGTCAGAGAGATGTGGTCAGTTGGGGGTAGACAAAATATATCCTCAACAAGAGTTGCATTCATCAGATGAGTTAATAAATAAAATATTAACTGAAAAGAGGCAGGAGCGCCTAAATAGAGAGACTAAGAGGATTGCACCAGTACCTATTGCTCAATCCCCTTCAATTGCCCAGCCCCTCCCAGCTGCCCAGATCCCAGTGCAGCCGCAGATCATACAGCAAGCAGAGCCACGGCCCGCAACTCCAGCGCTGCAGCAGTCACTCCCTGTTCCCGTTGTCCCATCCGCACCTCCTGCTCAAGACATTCTCCCTCCGCCCATTGAACTTGAATTCACTGTAATGAGAGAAGACGATAGAGAAAGAGAGGGAATGGCATAAAGTGAGTGCACTAGAGTAACCCGTAGTGCGGTCAGCAAGGAGAGAAAATGAGAGTTGAAAGAACAGGCAGAGATGTATATAGACGGAAATGATGAAATATCAACGCTGGACTCGATGTATGATTTCAGGAAGAATGGTGAAACGCAGGTACTGTTGGAATGCATGGGAGAATATTTAATGGAGAAATGGAAGCAGTTAATTGGAATGGTACCGCCACAGAAGTTGCAGGATTTGAATGCGTTGGCACGATGTAGAGAGAGAGATGAAGAGATAAAAGAACATGTGGACAGGCTTTTTGAATTTAAGAATGAACTTGATAATGCATATGCTGAAATGTTTGCTATGCTGGGGTATAAGAATAAAGATGTAAGAAGAGATAGGAAAGAGGCGGTACCATATGTGCAGCAGCGATTTCTTCCGTCATCAAGACAGACTAGTGAAAAGCTGAAAGTATGCACACGAGAAGCGCTACAATGGATCACAGATCCTAGTATTCCCACGATGGAAGTGCACGAAATATTTGATCAATACACATTGCCAATGAAAAGAAAAGCATTGCAGGTGATGGTTGAATATTTGCAGGACAGAGATATAGACAATAAACAAGTTAGCCCCCCCCCCGAATTGATGGCAATATATAAGAGACCAATAGAACACGGAACGGGAGAAACAGCCTTATCACTTGATTTGGTAATAGTATTGCATATGAGGGAGGGAGGAGGAAAAGTGAGTATGGTATTTCCTATGAAGGAAGTCCCACCTACTTTTGTGTCAAAAGTAGAAATTCCTGGTGTTAATGGAGGCGCAGCGCAGGTAACGGAAGCACATTATACAGCACAATATATGCATGTTCTGTTCTCCAGACAAGAAGTGAATAATATAAAACAAACGATTCCTGATTTGAGGAAGAATCCGGCGGGATTCTATAAGGAAATAGAGTCCTATTTGAGATCGTCCATTTTTACCATGAATGATATAGACTTAATTTTTCCAATAATTTTGCGCCAGCGGATATATGGAAGCAAATAAGGAAAATAGATGATGATGATGCCTACAGTGCCACATGGGAAGATCTAGTAAAAGAGGATAAGGATAGAAAAGCAGGCGAGAAACCATCGCCAAATATGGTAGCGCTACCAGGACGAATAATACAAAAACTGAAAACAATTGTTCCGGAAAAAAGAATTGTCTGGGACAAATTAACTGCACGTGTTCAAAACAAAGATGAGTTATCTACAGATTATTTCAATAGATTTGAGGAAGTGTTTACAGATTTTAGCGGACAGGATGTAAGCACAGAGGCAGGTAAAAGACTATTTGTTGATATGTATGTGAGAGGGTTAATACCTCCAATTCAAAACTTAATAATGACATCAGAAAGTGCATGGCAAGCAAAATCACTAAGTGAGGTATTGCAAATGGCCCAGTATTATGAGAATAGGGTAAACACAGAGAAAGAGAAAGAGGAAAAGAACAGGGTAAATTTGAAAACGAGGGTGTTACTTCAGCAGGTGACTGGACACAATAGAGGGAGAGGGAATGCGCAAGGGAGAAGTAATTCTAACATGCATGGGGGGCCTTTGGGATTAAATCAGTGTGCATATTGTAGAGAAGAGGGTCATTGGAGAGCGCAATGTCCACACTTGCAAAACAGGAATGGGTTTGGTCAGAGAAGACCGCATAGGGGACACCAGGGAACAAATGGACAGAATAGAAATAATAATATGCAGCAACACCAGAATAATCAAGGAAACGGCACTCAGAATCAGAGCCAAGAACAGAGTCAGGTTCCTTTTAACCAAAATCAGAGTGGGCAATATAAAGGCAGAAGTGGAATTTTTTTTACAGACAACCCAATACATATTATTGCGGCGACTACACATCGGACGACGTGTTGTTTCCCCAATATCCCCAATAGGACAGCCCAGGACAGGGGTCGGAACCAGTGTCTATTCCCGTGAATCAAAAAGGACCCTACGTAGAAATGGAAGTCGGCAATAGAGAGCACAACTTTCTCGTAGACACAGGAGTGCAAAAATGCTCAATAGACCACCACTTGGTTCCAGAAATACCGCTGTCAGGGCAAAGTAATATTTCAGTAGGGTTCGCAGGTACGCCAGTAATAAATCCAGTGTCCCAATCAGTACCAGTAACATTAGGTCCATTTACTGACTATTGCCCATTTCTCTTAACAGAAAATTATGGGAAGAATCTTTTAGGATTAAATTTGTTGAAAAAACTGAGTGCAGTTATCCATTGCACTCCTGATGGAGTGTTCTTGACAATTTCACCACAAAACATACCAGTGTCTGAATTTTTGTCCAAACCTTTGGCGGGGGAGTTGAGTGAGGTACCAGCTTGCATATGGGCAATGAATGACAATGATGTGGGATGCTTGAAAATAGAGCCAGTAAAAATTGTTTTGAAGGAGGGAATCACATTGCCACGTATTCCTCAATACACGATTTCGATGGAGGGAGAGAAAGCATTGAAAAATATTGTTTTAGATTTGGTCAAATTGAAAGTAATTGAAGAAATTACAGGTAGCACATGTAACATCCCCATTCTCCTGGTGTATAAGAAAGGAGGTAATGAGATACCGTATCGTTTCATAATTGATCTGCGCGCATTGATCAAATTGGTTGACCCTCAATTCCCATTGGTCCCAGACGTCACCACGATTTTGACAATGATACCCGCCTCGGCAGAATATTTTAGTGTGATAGACCTTAAAAATGCTTTTTCAGCATCCCAGTACATAAAGTTAGCAGATACCTGTTTGCTTTCACTTTAGGAGGGTGGTCATTCACATTCACGTGCATTCCACAAGGCTAAACAGAGAGTCAGAGTATTTATAGCAGGGCATTGAAAGAACAGCTAGATATGTTAGAACTACCGGCAGGTTGCGTATTATTACAATTTATAGATGATTTATTAATTGCTGCGGATATGGAGAAAATTTATAAAGAAAGTACTGTCTCGTTATTGTCACACTTAGCAGCACATGGCCATAAAGCTAGTTTGAAGAAATTCCAGTATTGTCGAAAGGAGGTGGCTTATTTGGGCTACCTACTTTCAAAAGAGGGGAGAAGACTGACACCAGAAAGAATAGAGAGTATTGCTGGTATGCCTATTCCAAAAACACAGAAAGGAGTCAGAGCCATAATAGGCATGGCTTCCTATTGCCGGCAGTGGATAGTGAACTTTGCAATGATTGTGAAACCAATGGTGGCATTGCCAAAAAAGGATGCTATGATGCCTTTGCAATGGAATGAAGAATGCCAGAGAGCATTTGATCTGCTCAAAACTGCATTGTGCTCCGCCCCAGTTTTGGGCACACCAAACTATGAACAAATCTTCAGATTATTTGTGCATCAGAATGAAGGCTGCACGTTGGCTGTTTTAACACATGAACAAGGTGGAAGAAATAGACCATGCGATTATTTTTCTTCCGCGCTGGACCCTGTAACTTGCGCGTTACCACATTGTTTGCGAGCTGTTGCAGCGGCTGCTGCGTCAGTGAAACAAACTGAAGGAATGGTGCTAGGGCACAGCTTGATTTTAATGGTGCCACATGCAGTAGACGTTCTATTAAATAGAACGCAGACGTAACAGTCCGCTAGATTGACTAGATATGAAATTGTCCTATTTGCACAACACATCCAATTTATGAGGTGTAGCGCTTTGAATCCTGCAGAATTAATGCCACTGCCCAATGGAAAACTAGGTGAGAGTGAATCACATCCCCATGATTGTTTAATGGTTACAGACACCCCACAGAAAGAGCCAGATCGAGAACTATTTTGTGATGGCTCCTGTTTCAAATGACCTGATGGCACATCAACTGCTGCCTATGCTATTACGACACAGAAAAGTATTGTAGAAAGTAAAAGAATCCCCTACAACTCCGCACAAGCAGCAGAGATAATAACATTAACCAGAACATGTGAAATTTCTGAAAATCTGAGTGTAAACATATATACTGACAGCCAATACGCCTTTAAGGTGGTACATAACTTTGGCCGACTCTGGGCTGAGAGGGGTTTCTTGACATCACATGGAACCAGAATTCAACATGGGCCTTTGATTGTACGATTGCTGTCTGCACTTACGTGTCCAAAGCGCCTAGCAATAGTGAAATGCAAGGCGCATAAAAAGGTAACATGTAAAGTGGGAGAGGGAAACGCATTTTCAGACAGGATTGCGAAGCAAACTGCCACTGATTTGAGTACGAAGATGTTAACAGTACAGTCAGAGGAAGTGCCTTGCATGATAGAGGATGGGATTGCCACTGTTAAAGAGATGCAGGCAGAAGCCACTGCTGAAGAAATACAAAAATGGGCTGAGGGCGCTGCATAACTAGATGTGGAAGGTTGTTGGGTGGACAAGAAAAGTAGAAATTGGATGCTGCCCAACTCCTATGTAATCGCAATGGTCTCAATGGCTCAAAGTCCCACACACATTTTTGCAAAAAAGATAGTCCAGCACTTAGCCACAGTATGGCAAAACACACACATAAAGAAAAATGCAGAAAGACTGGTACAGAATTGCATTACGTGTCTAGAGGACAGTGACTCCAACAGGTAGCTTTGGCCCACCTTCTATGCCATTTGAGGTAATCCATTTTGATTTCATAGAAATGGAAAGGTGTCAAAACTTGAGATACGTTCTAGTGGTTGTGTGTGCAGTCAGTAAGTTCAATTAGTGGGTGGAGGCATATCCGTTGAAGGACTGCACTGGCATGAGCACCGCAAAAGTGATGTTGAAAGAATACTTCTCTCGGTTTGGTTTGCCTCGGGTCATATGGTCAGATAATGGCCCACATTTTGTGGGCGCAGTGGTACTACAGATTTGCGCAGGTCTCCAGATTGACAAACAATTCCATTTCTCCAGACATCCCATGAATGCCGGCCTTGTTGAGCGCCAGAACGGCATATTAAAAGCCAAGATTAGCAAAATCTGTGCAGGGAATAAGTTGCGTTGGACGGACGCATTGCCCCTAGCATTATTGTGCATGAGCACATCTGTGCAAGCAAGGACTGGGCTCTCCCCTTACGAAATCGTAAGGCGATTGAGAGAAGTTGAGTATCCTGTGCTCAGTACATATTGTAACCTGTTAATACAGAAATTGCGTTTGATTCATCAGCAGTTGCAGGAGGCTCTACCCATCAGATATATTGGTCCGGGGCATTCACTGCAGGTAGGCGACTGGATCCTGGTGAAAAATTTCAAAAGGAAATCATCGCTTACACCCAGATAGCGTGGACCCTACCAGGTACTTTTGGCAACACAAACAGCAGTCCGTGTGGATGGCACGAAGGCTTGGATACATGCCACGCATACAAAGAAACTTCCATCGTCCTTGAAAGAACTGCCCGATCCAGACAACCAGAAAGAGGCAGCTGTTTCTGAAATGAAGGAAATTGTTGCCAGTTCTTTGCCTTAAAATCTGTCTGACCCTGAAACAAAGCCTGGAAAGATTGCTATAAAGGAGGAAGGGCTAAGAGTGCCCCAACGTTGCCCAGCAGAATCTGCATCACTGCTGGCTGACACCAAACCTGCATCAACACTTTGGCGCCCACCACTTATCATTGCGCCGCAGGCTGGCACTGAGCCCAAGTCCAGAAGTGCACCTGCACTATTCATTGATCACACAGTACCAGGAGTAAGGCGGTATCATTTACGGCCTCGAAACAAGGAGTGATCAAATCTTCGTTTTATTGATCTTTGTTGCCTCTGTTTCCCATCACGGATGAAGTGGGAACCGGAGGCCTAGGGGAGAGAGGCGTGGGAGTTGTGCAAATCCGACAGCTCAAGAACGCAGCTCCCCGGTGCTATCTTTGGAAAAAATCCATGTGTAGATCACACCTCACGGACAAGAGGGGCTCATATGGTATGAAGGCAATTGATAACTGCTCTGGAGTTCTTTGAGCAATGTGCAGAAGCACGACAAATATTGCCCAATATATAGCAATCCAGGCTGCTGAGAACTGGCAAAACACTTTGTTGACATTCCTGAACTTACTAACATTTGAACGAGTACAACGGTAAGAGCTATTCACGACGAACATTGTTGGAGAAGAAGAATGAAGGAAAATGCCTGCACCAGCTTCGGCACCCACCTGCACCGCTGCTGATGAGTTAACTATAGAGCCTGTAAGGTTGCAGAAAAAACACTGTCGGAAAAATTGTATGCTGACCCTAACAATAGTCATGTGCGTTATGAGTAGATTAGCACCGATAATGACAGTATTGATACTATGGTATTTAGAAGAAATACACCCATTAGAAGTGTTCTTACCTATTAAAAATATTTCTGCTACTGAAAGCCCGGTCCATGTAATTACGTATACTCTGTCCCCAATGGAAGAGAGACACAGGGAAGGATATGGAAATAACACACTATTGCTAATAATGAATATGACACACTCAATTCTGAGAAAAAACAATTGTTGGGTTTGTGCTCACTTACCACAGCATGGTGGTAAGGGAATAGGTTGGTATGTACAGCCACTGCCATTGAGTTCTGCATGCTACGCTTCCCTAAGTGCATTGTATTATGGGAAATGGAACAAACGTGAAATGGGTCAATTAGATAGAACGAACATGAATGAATTTGAAGAGATAATTATGAAACCTGTAGGTTGCTCTATATTCCATAAAACACGATTGATAAGACCAGTAGTTATGCCACAAGATAGATTATTTGTGCCATATAAATCATCTGTAATCACGTTTCATATGAACCTAGAAGGAAATAAGGATACACTACCCCCCTCCTATACAGTGAACTATAGCCCACGCTCTGGCCCCTTTTGCTTAAAGAAGAAGGACTCCTATTCAGTGGGGACATTCACTAGATGTATGAATATAGCGTTCCTTGACAAGGAGGAAGAACCAGTGTATGTAGGTGACCCTGTTTATTTCATATGTGGAGAAAAAGTTTATCCCTGGTTACCTAGAAACTGGGGAGGTACTTGTTATTTGGGGATTCTGTTTCCAGGGGTGTTTCTTTCAAGAACAGCCGACATAGCCAAACTATCTAGATCAAGACCACAACGAGACGAGGAGGGAGGATTAATTGCAGAGGAAATAGCAAAATCATTTATACCATTTTGGGGCCAAGCAATAACTCCTATAGACTCAGCGTGTTGTGGCTCCTTGCAGTCTCGAAACTGTTAGGAGACCGCGCGGTCCACCTCCTCCTGGAGGTCATGCCACTGCATTGCTCGTTCCCGCCGATGCAGGACCTGTCACAGACCCCCTTGGCCACTCGCCAACGTCATCTGCAGAGCCCTCACTCATGTCGAGTGCGCACTTTCGAAACTCCCGGGTTCTCCAACGAGGAGGGAGGACTCTGAGTCCTTCTTCTCTTTCCACTTCATAGGGATTGCTCTGCCCCAGCGTAATATCAACACTTATTGTCAATGCGTCCTGTGAGTCACCTCGTCTCAGTACTAGAACATTCAGTATTCCTGATGCTTTCTATACTCTTCTTCGTCCTAGTATTTTCTGTCTTGGCTGTATCCCAGACATACAGAAATACATTGGCTTACTCTCAGTATAGTGGTTTGAAATGGGGGGGAGGGAGCTAAAGCATGTGGGTGTGAGAAGTTGTAAAACAGGTTGTACACAAGGTGGTCGTCCATATCCACAGAGGTGGAGTCCCTTCCCATGTGGTCCTCCCGCATTAAACCACACCTAGGAGTACTATTGGGTAGCAGCTGCACCACCCGTGCTTTATGGGAAAGGGCTCCCCCTTGCGAATCGTCACATACAGTTCCCCTAATGCTGCTGGCTTCCCCATCTGAGATTGCCCAGAGGTCATGATTTTGCTGATCCTGCTGAGGACCATCTGCGGGTTATTCGTACCACGTCCAGATAGGGGCATCAGGTTTAAATCCTTCTTCCTCCCAGGTGTCACAAGGAGAATATTTAACCAGTACCTTATTGATTTCCTCTGTTGGCTTACCAAACCGAGGAAAGTCGGTGCCAATAATGGTCTCCTAAGGGAGCCTGAGTACTATGGCTGAGTTCATAATGGTTTCTTGACCCCTGATGTTAATAGAAACAGGGCTACTAGGGTAGATTTATTGATCCCCATGGACATATGTTATCCTGACTGGCTTTTCCATTTGTAGTTCACTAGGATATACCAGGTCTGCTCTTATTGCTGTTTGTCGGTTGGCGAAATCAAATAGAGCCGATGCTGGCACTCCATTGATGATGACAGTCTCATCGGTTTTAAATGGGGTGGAGAGACGAAGACAGTTGCTTGTTAAGGAAAACGTCCCGTGAATGCTGCATACCTGTGCTTCCTGTCGATGGACGTGGAGAGGTAGCCAGTCTGTCCAGTAGGTCGTCAGTGTGAAGATAAGGTAACGCAAGGAACCAGTCCCACTCCTACCCGCACAAACACAAGGTTGGTAGGGAACCGGCTCCCAACGCCACGAATGGGCGCTTCCCTGATTTTAGCGTGGTGTCAGGACAGTGCAAGCACTGGCAGGGAAGGCCGACTTCTGACCGGTTGTGGTACGATGGACTGGTAGTTGAATGCCGAACTCTGAAGGCGAGAATCGATGACGGAACCATCTTCTGAGGCTCGGTACCCAGGCAGAGACAGGAGGCGAGGCAAAGTGGGTCCGGAAAGGTAGAACAAATGCCCAGCAGAGGATGCAAGACAGGTGGGACTCAGGGGCTAGTGTAATGAAGCGGGAAACTCAGAAAAGCCAGGGAACCAAGGGAAGCAAGGACAAAGGGAAGCCGGGGAACCAGGAAGGCAAGGACCCAGTGAGGCCAGGGAACCACGAAGGCAAGCGGACCCAAAGCAACCAGAGAACCAAGTCCAGAAACCAGGAAGGCAAAGGACCCAGGGACAGGGTCAGGAGCTGAGAACAGCAACAGGCGGAATCAGGCAGAAAAAGCTGGAGGCGAAGCAGAAGATCCAGGAACCAAACCATGTTGCAATGCGGCTTGTTTCTGAACCAATCGCCCTGAGAAGGGGCCGTCATGAGGACGAGGCTCGGAGCGCAAGCCTGCGTACTTCAGTTTGCACATGCGCAGACCATCACCACCACGAGGTCCGGAACGCAAGCTCGCGTCTCCCAGACCTGAAAGGACATGCCATACGCAGAAACCCGAACACGGCCAGCCGCGCATGTGCGATTTGGGGGCAATGGTGTTCAGGGAAACAGAGGCGGCGGGAAGACACAGCCTGCATATGCAGAACCGAGGGCAAACCCTCCAAGATAGGGCCCGCCGAACCCGGCCACCCCAACCGGGTAGGTGTTGTGACATTGCTAAGGGTATCAATGTTGGTTTCTCCTGGTGGTTCTAGGTCTCCCCACTCCTCTTCAGCCATCCATCCTATCGCCATCCTATCGCCATGGGTTTATGTTTCTGATTTCTGGGACATTGTCCGACCAGATATCCTTTCTCCCCACATGAGAAACATGTTATTGTAGCTGTTCTAATGCCAACGCCTCCATTACTTCTGACAAGGTTAGCCTGATCTTCCGGAATGTATGACGGTAGAAGCTTTCAGTTTGTCCTACTCTGTGTAGAAGGCCTTGTTTAATTTCATCAAATGATGTAGTTCCCAGTGGATTATGGGGCTGATAAGATGCCTGGAGTTCACCCCTAACTAGGGGGAGCAACGTACCAGGTCTTAATCTCTTCACTCCAGTGAAACTGTTGTGCAAATCTCTCAAAATTAAAAAATAATTCCCCAGGTCTTCACCCTCCTGATAAGGCTGACGAATCCCATGCGGCAGGACTGGTCTTTGCTGGCTGCATGCTATTTTGTCCAGCCCTTCATGGAATCATACATCAGCCTCGATTTGATGACTGACCAGGCGGTTGAGTAATCCCTCGATCGGATTCCTCATGAGCAAATTGAGAAATTGTGTGGGAGAGTCTGGTAGTCTCTTTTCTCTGGGGCTAGTCTTTTTCTGTTTGTCTCTCCTCCCCTCTTTCTATGCCCTTGACCATAGGGAGTCACCTAAGGTTATCACGTCCTCCCAATCCCCTGAACTTTCTTTTGCCTCCTTTTCCCTTTCAAATTCATCTGATGACTTAGACAAGTGAAAAGTAAGGGATGCTAGGGACTCATTCAAGTTTTTCCAACTACTGGGAGGAGAGCCTGGTATGTCTACCTGGAGTGCCACTTCCTTGTTTTCCTCTGACTCATCCAAGGAGTCTGTCCTGTGGGAAGAGAGGGACTTCGAAGACTCACTATGGGTTCTTGAATGATCGGAAGGAGGGTCAGGAATTCTTACAGGCAGTAGTCCCCCTTTTATGGCTCTGAGTTCTTTTGGGTAGACTTCTCAGGGTCCTCTCTGTTATCTGAACTATATGGTAGGGAGGATGTAAAGGGGTTCTCAAGGGGACTGAGGTTGGTGGTCGTCTCAAACTGGGTTTTATTCCTAGGGATCCTATGGGTGGTAAATCTCTTCCAGCTCTGGCCATATACTTCCCGGGGTTCCTCAATTTGTATCAGTTGCGTCAGATCCCACTTCTGACACCGTATATATGGGGGCCGAAAAAGAATATTGGCACAAGGGTGGCATGTTTATTGCTATAGACTTTGTTTGATAGCAAAAGAACTTCCACTATCTCTATTTCTAAGAGGGGTTTCCCTGCATCAAAATAATAATAAAGGATCTGTCAGCATGTCTGTCCAAATGAGAATCCACTGTCTTGTGTCACAACCTACTTCTATCCCTTACACTATAACTAAAGAATAATATAATCAACAGAAAGTTCCTTCTCCAGGAGAATGACTCCCTTCTCCTGGTATATGGGTGGCGTTCCCAAAATGTTCTCTTACAAAAAGGTGCCAGGGGGAATGACTCCCTTCCCCTGGCTTGTAGTCATGTAACAGAAAGTTCCTTCCCCAGGAGAATGCCTCTCTACTACTGGTAAACATTTGGTATTCACCATCCCCTGTATGGTCGTTCCAACACTTTGTACAGCCAACGTTATGGACAAGGAGAATGGCTCCCTTCTCCTGGTAGCGTTCTGCACCCTCCACGGTCAGGCGGAATGACTCCCTTCCCATGGCATCTCTTCAGCACACTTGAAAGGATTCAGTTTTCTCACCAGGAGAATGACCCCCTTCTCCTGCTGTTTGAGAGTTCTTTTCCAACTTGGATTTTATCTTGGCACTCTTTAACTAGCTCAGCAAAGTCACAAGTCCTACTTATACTGTGGTCCCAGACCCTTCTCTGGTGGTAGGTGGGCTTATCTCTGCCACTGATATGAAGAAGCTTTCCTCGTATGCACCTTTCTCTTCTGTTGGGGTCCCAGACCCTTCTCTGGTGGTCAGTGGACTTATGCCTGCCACTGGTACGAGGATGATTTCCTTGGATACACTTTTCTGTTCTGTTGGGGTCTCAGACCCTTCTTTGGTGGTCAATGGACTTATCCCTGTCAGTGGTACGAGGAAGATTTCCTTGGATGCACTCTTCTCTTCTATTGGGGTCCCAGGCCCTTTTCTGGTGGTCAGTGGACGTATCCCTGCCACTGGCATGAGGAAGATTTCCTCGGATGTGCTCTTTTTTGGTTGGTGTCCCGAATCCTTGCTGGCTTTCTGATAGGCCTTACGCTTGCCCCAGCCTGAAGCGAAGACCTCCCTCCTCCCCTGATACCTTCTGTGACTTGCTTGCATGGCGCAGGTCTCTCCGGGGACTCGGGTTGGTCTCCTTCCCGCTTCCTGCAGCCGTCTGCTTCGTTGCTGCTTGTTAAGCAGCTCAGTGTGTTGTGGCTTCTTGCAGCCTTTGCACTCTTTGGGGACCGCGCAGTCCACCTCCTCCTGGAGATCGTGCTACTGCCTCGCCTGCCGACGCAGGACCCGTCACAGACTCCCTCAGCCACTCGCTGGCATCCTCTGCAGAGCATTCTCTTCGGGTCGAGTGCAGACTCTGACAGTCCTGGGTTCTCAGACAAGAAGGGAAGCCTCAGAGTCTTTCTTCTCTTTCCACTTTATAGGGCTTACTCCGCCCGCCCCGCCCCAGCGTAACATCAAGACCTGTTGTCAATGGCTCCTTGGTATTCCTCATGCCTCCTTTGAGCCACCTTGTCTCAGTACTAGCACAATCAGTATTCCTCATGTTTTCTGTGCTCTTCTTCGTTCTGGTATTTTCTTTCTTGGCTGTATCCCAGGCACTAAATAAATACATTGGCTTACTCGCAATATAGTGGTTTGAAATAGAGGGTGGGGTTAAGGCATGTGTGGGTGTGATGTTGTAGAACTGGTTGTACACAAAGTGGTTGTCCTTATTCCCAGAAGAGGTCCTCCCACATTAAACCACCTCTAGAGGGACTGCTGGGTAGCGCCCACACCTCCCTAGCCTCATGGCAAAGGGCTCCCCACTGGGGAGAAGTAACAATACCTGGCAAATTGTCACAACTCCTAGTTATAGATCCCACACTGCAAGCCGTAGCAATGTTTCTAAATGCTGAATAACTATTTGATTCTTTGAGTTGGCCATTTGTATCCACAGTGCTGCACAGAATAGGGGTGATGGGACCATTTTATAACAAGTGTGATTACTATATACAAAACCTACCAATAGTCGAACAGTGCTTAACAATAGCGTGTCAACACTTTTGCATTAGACAGGGGCATGAGACGGGACTGTACCCTCACCAATGTTATTCACATTAGCCATCGAAACCGTCGCCTGTATCCTCAGAAATGAGCATATTGATAGAGCAGGGATTGAAATTAAAATTTGATGATTTGGAGCTAAAGGCAACTCCTGGGTATGCAGCATTAGCCAGTGACTAAAAGCTACAATTGGGGAACGAGGAGCTAATAGGTAGCGTACCACAATCTAACTTATAAATGCTTAATTGTGTCCTAATATTCATTTATTGATTGTCATACACGCTTGTCTGGCATTAGTTGGCCTGGGGAGCCGGTAGCTTTTGGTATCAAGCTAACCAGGCTCTTCTAGGATACAAGCAAGAGCAAAATAGTTCCCAACTCCCCTCAATTTTGGATCCTGGAGAGGGCTGCAGATTTTTGTCCAAAGAGTCATTATTTCACTATACACAGACAACCTAGCGATATATGTTAAAGATCCGGAAAACAACATGGCCCCTATAATGTACATTATAGTGGAATTCAGGAATTTTTCCAGCCTCAAAATAAACTAGAGTAAGTCTAAACTGCTACCTCTCACTCATAAGACCAGGTCGGTGGGTGATGCCTGGGGCTTCCGTTGGTATTTGAGAGCTGCAAGGTATCTCTGGACTATGGTGGACCCAATCATGCTATATAGGGAAAACTTTGCCATTATGCCTAAATTACTCTATCTTTTTATAAACACACCTATAAGGTGTGATGCTGGAAATGCATCAGAGGGACAGGGCCTCTGAATCCTTGTCCTTTACTGCTTTTTATCGTGTGTACTGTCGTGTTTTCTGCACAGGAGTCCATGTGGGTCTCCTGGCAGTGCAGCTCTCTCTTTTGGTTTGGTGAACAGACCCATGGGATACCCTTATGGCACCCATGGGTAGGGGTACAACCCTGTGCCCCTAGTGTATGTTTTTGGGCACCTGTGGGTGGCCCACAGAGCAGGTTATGGGCTGGTGGCAGCTCCATGCTGAATTTGACAGGTGCTCTGGGTGTCCTCCATTTTGGGATGCCCAGGCCCTGCCATTGGGATCAGTTGATTCCTGATAGGAAACAAGATGGCCCCTGTGGCCTCTTGCTTTCTATTGCCTGTTACCTTGTGTTCCCAAAGTCCTGGGAAGCCCTGACTCTGTCCCTTCCCCCTGACTGGCTGTTGGGTGGAAGTTCCATATATGGTGTTGTTGTGAAGGCCCAGCTAGACTGACTGGAGCCTTCCCAGTGACTGTATGTTGTGGGTACCTCCTGTGGGTGGGACCTGGGTGAATGGAGTGTGTGACCAATATACACTCCTTGTTGTGGTTGTCTGGTTTCTGGCATGAGAGACAAAGACTGAGACAGCCCTGCCCGAAACTGGCCTGAATGCAGTGTGTAGTGTTGAATGGCTGGGTACTTGTCCCAATCCACATTCCTTGTTGTGAGTGTCTGAAAGGGAGGAGTGTGGCCTGAATGCGCTGTGTGCCTGATTGGCTGACTGACTGCATGAATGCCCTTCTGTATGATTGGCTGCTGAGTCTGTGCCAGCAGTGTGGATGAGAGACAGAATAGTATATCTGGGGACCTCTCACCACTGGTAATTGTTCAGAAGCGTTCTGGAGCTGAGTCTCCACTCTAAGAGTAACTGGAACTGCTGATCCTCGACGCCCAGCTGGAAGAAGAAGACTTGCTGCTGCATTTGCTTCAACCGATCCGAAGGCTGCCGAAATCGTCGAAGACTGACCCGAGAGAGGACCTGGTAAGGCGCCCTCTTCCCGTGCTCCGAGGGATCATCGAGCACCGCTCCATCTTCGCCAAAGCGCCCTGGAAGACAGACCCTCGAAAGGCTGCCGACCCGAGACGGGACCGCCGAGGAGATCGAAGTGAAGCACCCGGACATCGCCGCCGTCGAAGTCCATTGCCGTCGACCAGGGTTCGCAGGTCTGTGTAACCGCTGGAGGCCCGTCGAAGTTGTGTTGCCCAGCCGTGGGAACCACTTGACACCGTGCCGCCGACGACCGGAGCCGTCCGCTCCTTGCCTAAGAACATTTGAATCGAAGGACTCCCTCGTCCGCACCGTTGACCGCTTTATCCTGCCGGAGAAAGTCGAGGACGACCAACGCGCCGAGGAGAAACCTGCCGGTGGGTTTCCCGCCACCCGAAGACCACAAAGACTCGAACAACTCGACGCCCTTGCTGGGCCCCCGTCTCACACTCTTTGCGGTCCAGAACTACTGTCACCGAGGTGCCCCGCACGCCTCTTCCTTGCAGGACGCCGACGCTCCGACGCCAACGAGCACCGCTCGGACGAAGCTGCCGCCTCATCGACGCCGTTCACCTGTGTTCTCCGTCGGACGTTCGACGACCCGTGTCTCCCGCTTGAAAGGGAAGGCATTCAAGAAGGGCCTTCGATTCCCCGACGCCGAACGCCGAGTTCCTCGACGGACGTTCGACGCCCCGTGTCTCCCGCTTGAAAGGGAAGGCATTCAAGAAGGGCCGTCGATTCCCCGCCGCCGAACGCCGAGTTCCTCAACGCTTCTCGACGCCTCTCGACGATCCGTGACTCCCGCTTGAAAGGGGGTCGCTCAAGAAGGATCTGTCGACGCTTCTTCGAAGAACTGGACTCCACCAGGTACATTGGGGGGGTAAAAACATTATAGGAGGGAATAAGACTTTCAGAACAATATATGGACTGGGCTTGCGCTGTATCTTTATTTTACAGGTTGCCCAGGTGGGGGGATCTCCACACAGAACTGTGTCTAGTGGTAGGGGCCAGTATTCTGCCTATTGCTCAACCATCTTATTTTCTCTCCTCTCTCTATTGCTGGTTTCACTCTATTGATCTGTGTGACATTGTTACAGTATTGTGGATGCACTTTAATGAGATCTAATACAAAGGGTGGTACCACTTTAGAATTGTATATATTTGCCATTGTTGATTTTCCTAAGTACAAAGTGAGTTATTATGATAAGTGTACATAACCTTGAATATTGATTATATAAAGACTGTGTTCTAACCAATACAGTGTGTGGACATGCCTTTGTGGGGGCTTGGGGACTATACAGTACTTAAGGATCAGCCTGCATTACCTCCTGAGAAGCTAGGCCTTGATTGCTCGACCATAGCTACCGAATAGAGAATCTAGGCTGGGGTCCTCTGTGCCTCCCCTCTACCATATAGGGAGCAGAAGTACAGACCATCCCCTACCAGTCCTCTACACTGGTGGCAGCGGTGGGATGCTTATGGTTTTAAGAATCAGTGTATAACCGTGCCACTTACAAAATATCTGCACTTTATTAAATTAAGGTTTAGTTGTGTACAATATAACTGCATTACAAACAATGGAGTCTATTGCAAATGGCAAATTGACTCGGATGAGCTTGGAGGCTCTCCAGAGTGCTTGTGAAGCCAGGGAGTTAGACTTTATGGATAAGTCTAGGGCTGAGCTGATAGCTGCCCTGGTGGACTACCAGACTGATGGTGAAACTCTTGATGAGGGGGGGAATGCAACCAATGAGGACTCTGCCCCTGGGGTTTCTGCTGAATCTGTTTCTGGGAATGCCACCATTCCTGCTGCCTCTGTTCCAAACCCCAGCAATTCCTTGGAGCTTGAGTTATTAAGGATGAAATTGGCCTTTGAATACCGCAAGTTGGAAATAGATGCTGAACTTAAGAAAGAGGAGTTGGCTCAACAAGTGGAGCTCAAGAATAAGGACCTTGAACTCAAGAGCCAGGACACTGAATGTCAGAGAATCCAGCTAGAGAAAGCTAGAGTGGAGACGTCAGCTAAAACCAGGGGGAGTGTCAGGTCCCCAGCCACCAAGTTTATGAAAGATTTGGTTGGTGTATTTGTGGAGGGTTCAGATATCCTCCAATGGATTGAAGCGTTTGAAATGGCTTGTGCGATTCATGATGTTGATAAAAGAGATTGGGCTAAGTGTTTGTTAAGCTGAGTGCCTCAAACTGGATATGACTGTATTCTGAAGCTGAGTGTGGAAGAAAGGGGTCAGTATGAGTGTATGAAGTCTGCTTTGATTGCCAAGTTTGGCAAGACACCTACCCAATACCTTAAAAGGTTCAGGGATTTTAAGAAAAGAGAGAATGTGTCTTGGGTTGACTGGGTGAGTGCTGCGCACATGAACATGATGGGCTGGATTGATGGATACAAGGTTAAGACTTTTGTTGAATTGTCCCACCTCTTGTTTTTTGAGCATTGGTCTGAAGCCTGTTCACCAGAGCTGCGTCAGTATGTGGCTGACAAGAACATTTTGGACCCCTTTAAACTGGCTAGGTTGGCTGACAAGTGGGTCTCCCACCGGGTGTCCCCTAAGGACTCAAGTGGGAAGGACAAGGACAAAGAAAAGGGGGCCTCTCAGAAAGCTGAGGAGTCCCACAAGAAGTCACAGTCGGGTAAACCTAAACCTTCCTCTCCCAAGACCCAAAAATCTAGTGGGGATAAGTCATCTGTGGGTGGGAATAAGAGTAGTGGTCCACCTGCTGCAAAGCAGGCTCCCAGTGGTTCCCGTACCGTACCCCGCACTCCTGGCACTTGTTGGGACTGTGGGGCTCTGGATCACAGAAGGGGTGACTCCAAGTGTAAAGGTAAGGCACTTGGAGCACAGGCTGTCAGCCTGACCTACCCTTACCCCGTGTCTGAGGTGGAGGCCACTGTCCTCCCCTCCTCTACCGGGATCACATTTGGTGCTCCGGTAGAGATTTCCTTAGTGTCCCTTGGGGCCTGGGACCAGTATGCTGAAATACTGGCGACTATCCCACAGCACACCCGTAGGTTTTTGAGAAGTATCCTCTTGAATGGCCAGCCTTCTACTGGGTTGAGAGACACTGGGGCAAGCATGACAGTGGTGGACAGGACCCTGCTCAAGCCAGAGGACTATGTAAGTGCTCCTCTGAGAACCACCAGGTTAGCTGGTGGGCCTCCCAAATTATCGCCTGTAGCCTTAGTCACACTCATGATTGGAGACAAGGCAGCAAAGCTTCCTGTCCTGGTTCAGGACAATGTCCCTGCTAACATTCTGTTAGGAAATGATCTAGTAGAGTTGGGGTTGATCTCGGATGGTCTTCCCATGACTGCTGCTGCAGTCACTAGGTCACAGGTGACACCGGGTCTGGCTGTGAGTCAGGTACCCGAGCCAAAGGCGAGGCCTAAGGCAAGAAGAAGGAAGACCAAGAAGGCCACCTCTGTGGAGGGAACACCTTCTCTTCCTGCTGTTCCGACAGCACCCATTGGGATCCATGCTCCGGACGGGCTGGGTCCAATGGAAAACCCAAACTCAACTCTTGTGGGAGAAGAGACAGAAGACTCTCCTGTGGGAGAGGTTCTCAACCCGGAGGATCATCCCGACCTTCAATGCTTGTTAGCTGAAGGGGGACCCTCCCGGGCAGACTTCTGTAAGGGACAGAGAGAGTGCCACTCGCTCGAGGGACTGAGGAAACAGGCCCTGTCCCAGGCACAAGGAGAAGTGCCTAGGACGTTCCGGATTTATTGGGAGGGTGAGCTCCTTGTTAGTGAGCCCACTAAGCCTGAACCTGGTGCCCTCAAGAGGTTGGTGGTACCCCAGGTTTACAGGCCCTTCCTACTGCAGTTGGCGCATGAGGTGCCCTTGGCTGGTCATCTTGGAACCAAGAAGACTAAGCAGAGGCTCTCTGCCCATTTCTACTGGCCACGGATGGGAGTAGAGGTGGAGTCCCACTGAAGGACCTGCCCAACTTGTCAGTTGTCTGGCAAGACTGGAGGCAGTGTCATTGCCCCACTGCAGCCATTGCCAGTGGTTGGCACACTATTTGAGAGGGTGGGCATCGACATCGTCGGTCCCCTTGACCCTCCCACTTCAGGTGGACATCGGTTCATCCTGGTCTTGGTAGATCATGCCACCAGGTACCCTGAGGCAATACCCATTTGGACTGTTACTGCCAAGGTGGTTGCCAGGGCTCTCCTGGGCATTTTCACCCGTGTTGGATTCCCCAAGGAGGTTGTCTCTGACAGAGGATCCAACTTCATGTCTAGTTACATGAAAACCATGTGGAAAGAGTGCGGGGTAACCTACAAGTTCTCCTCCTCTTACCACCCCCAGACCAATGGTCTGGTTGAGAGATTTAATAAAACTCTCAAGGGCATGCTGGGGGCTTTGGAAGAACCCCTAAGGAGGAAATGGGATCTCCTCCTGCCATGCCTGCTGTTTGCTTACAGAGAGGTACCTCAAGAGGGTGTTGGTTTCAGCCCCTTTGAGTTACTCTTTGGACATCCCGTGAGGGGGCCCCTCGCCTTGATCACAGAAGGCTTGGAAGCCACCCCTCCAGGTCCCGCCAAGCAAGTGGGGGACTATGTGTTAGGCCTCAGACGGAGGATGACACAGATGATGGGTCAGGCAACCGCAAATCTCAAGGCCAGCCAGGAATTGAATACGTACTGGCATGACCTTAAAGCCTCGCAAGTGGATTGGACTCCGGGACAGGAAATCCTTGTGATGGAGCCTACCAAGCCTAGAGCTTTGGCAGACAAGTGGACTGGACCCTTCAGGATCATCTCCAAGATGGGCGAAGTCAATTATCTGGTTGACATGGGAGCCTCTGGGGTAGCCCCTCAGGTATTCCATGTCAACAGGCTCAAGCCTTTCCACCGGCGAGCAGAAGTCTCATGTCTCTTGCTAGCTTCAGGGCAAGAAGAGGATGAGAGTGAGCCCCTTCCTGATTTGCTGCATAGCAACCCTCAGGATGGCTCGGTGGAGGGAGTACATCTCTCTCCGGATTTGACAACAGAGCAACAGAGGGCCTGCAGGGCTTTGCTCCAACAGTATGCCTCTCTGTTTTCACTGACGCCAGGCCTTACACCGTGGTGCAGGCATGAAATTGACACTGGTGACAGTGTGCCTGTCAAAAGCAGGTGCTACCGTATGTCAGATACCGTCAAGAACCACATCCAGGCTGAGGTCGCCAAGATGTTGGATCTGGGTGTTATTGAACCCTCAACCAGTCCCTGGTCCAGTCCAGTGGTCCTTGTCCCCAAGGCAAGTTCCCAGGCGGGTACCAAGGATTGGAGGTTCTGTGTGGACTACCGAGGAGTCAATGTCGTCACCAAAACTGACGCGCACCCATTGCCCAGGGCTGATGAGCTCGTGGACACCATAGGTGCTGCCAAATTTGTGAGCACCTTTGACCTTACCTCAGGCTATTGGCAAATAGCTCTAATGGACCATGCCAAGGAAAAGACGGCCTTCTCAACACCTGAGGGACTCTACCAGTTTAGGGTCATGCCTTTTGGGTTGAAGAATGCCCCTGCCACCTTCCAGAGATTGGTCAACCATGCGCTCAGTGGGCTGGAAGCCTTTTGTGTGGCTTACTTAGACGACATTGCCGTCTACAGTTCCACCTGGGAAGAGCATTTGACACATCTGGATAAGGTGTTGCAGGCCTTGAAAAGGGCTAACCTCACTATCAAGGCCACCAAGTGCCAGATAGCTCTGGGGAAAGTTACCTATCTTGGTCATGAGGTAGGAGGGGGTCAAATCCAACCTCTCTCCAGTAAAGTACAGGATGTACAGAACTGGGAGACCCCCACTACTCAAACCCGGTGAGAGTCTTTTTGGGCCTCACTGGGTACTATTGCAATTTCATGGCAGACTATGGAACCATAGCTGCACCCCTGACAGCTCTAACTTCACCCAAACAGCCTAGGAAGGTTAATTGGACCGAAGACTGTCAGAGGGCCTTTGATGGCTTGAAAGAAAGTCTGTGTAGGGCACCTGTGTTGTGTGCGCCTGACTACAGCCGACCCTTTATCGTCCAGACGGATGCCTGCGACACCGGAATTGGAGCTGTCTTGTCCCAGTTAGATGACAAAGGGAGAGAACATCCTATCATATTCATCAGTAGACAACTCAAGGGTAGAGAACTTAGGTGGGCTACTGTTGAAAAGGAGTGTTTTAGCATAGTTTGGAGCCTTAGGCGTTTTAGGCCCTACCTTACGGGGTCTACCTTCAAGGTCCAAACAGATCATAAGCCCCTGAAGTGGCTTATGCAGATGAAGGGTGAGAATCCGAAATTGCTCAGGTGGTCCATTAGCCTGCAAGGGCTAGACTTCACCATAGAGCACAGACCAGGGAAGAGTCACGATAATGCAGATGGCCTTTCCAGTAGGTATGTTGACCGTCTGGATGAGGGTGTCCATCCCGTGGGAGATTAGACACCCTCCACCTCAGTCTGGGGGGGGCGACTGTGATGCTGGAAATGCATCAGAGGGACAGGGCCTCTGAATCCTTGTCCTTTACTGCTTTTTATCGTGTGTACTGTCGTGGGTGGGACCTGGGTGAATGGAGTGTGTGACCAATATACACTCCTTGTTGTGGTTGTCTGGTTTCTGGCATGAGAGACAAAGACTGAGACAGCCCTGCCCGAAACTGGCCTGAATGCAGTGTGTAGTGTTGAATGACTGGGTACTTGTCCCAATCCACATTCCTTGTTGTGAGTGTCTGAAAGGGAGGAGTGTGGCCTGAATGCACTGTGTGCCTGATTGGCTGACTGACTGCATGAATGCCCTTCTGTATGATTGGCTGCTGAGTGTGTGCCAGCAGTGTGGATGAGAGACAGAATAGTATATCTGGGGACCTCTCACCACTGGTAATTGTTCAGAAGCGTTCTGGAGCTGAGTCTCCACTCTAAGAGTAACTGGAACTGCTGATCCTCGACGCCCAGCTGGAAGAAGAAGACTTGCTGCTGCATTTGCTTCGACCGATCCGAAGGCTGCCGAAATCGTCGAAGACTGACCCGAGAGAGGACCTGGTAAGGCGCCCTCTTCCCGTGCTCCGAGGGACCATCGAGCACCTCTCCATCTTCGCCGAAGCGCCCTGGAAGACAGACCCTCGAAAGGCTGCCGACCCGAGACGGGACCGCCGAGGAGATCGAAGTGAAGCACCCGGACATTGCCGCCGTCGAAGTCCATTGCCGTCGACCAGGGTTCGCAGGTCTGTGTAACCGCTGGAGGCCCGTCGAAGTTGTGTTGCCCAGCCGTGGGAACCACTTGACGCCGTGCCACCGACGACCGGAGCCGTCCGCTCCTTGCCTAAGAACATTTGAATCGAAGGACTCCCTCGTCCGCACCGTCGACCGCTTTATCCTGCCGGAGAAAGTCGAGGACGACCAACGCGCCGAGGAGAAACCTGCCGGTGGGTTTCCCGCCACCCGAAGACCACAAAGACTCAAACGACTCGACGCACTTGCTGGGCCCCCGTCCCACACTCTTTGCGGTCCAGAACTACTGTCACCGACGTGCCCCGCACGCCTCTTCCTTGCAAGACGCCGACGCCAACGAGCACCGCTCGGACGAAGCTGCCGCCTCATCGACGCCGTTCACCTGTGTTCTCCGTCGGACGTTCGACGACCCGTGTCTCCCGCTTGAAAGGGAAGGCATTCAAGAAGGGCCGTCGATTCCCCGACGCCGAACGCCGAGTTCTTCGACGCTTCTCGACGCCTCTCGACGATCCGTGACTCCCGCTTGAAAGGGGGTCGCTCAAGAAGGATCTGTCGACGCCTCTTCGAAGAACTCGACTCCACCAGGTACATTGGGGGGGTAAAAACATTATAGGAGGGAATAAGACTTGCAGAACAATATATGGACTGGGCTTGTGCTATATCTTTATTTTACAGGTTGCCCAGGTGGGGGGACCTCCACACAGAACAGTGTCTAGTGGTAGGGGACAGTATTCTGTCTATTGCTCAACCATCTTATTTTCTCTCCTCTCTCTATTGCTGGTTTCACTCTATTGATCTGTGTGACATTGTTACAGTATTGTGGATGCACTTTAATGAGATCTAATACAAAGGGTGGTACCACTTTAGAATTGTATATATTTGCCATTGTTGATTTTCCTAAGTACAAAGTGAGTTATTATGATAAGTGTACATAACCTTGAATATTGATTATATAAAGACTGTGTTCTAACCAATACAGTGTGTGGACATTCCTTTGTGGGGGCTTGGGGACTACACTGTACTTAAGAACCAGCCTGCATCACCTCCTGAGATGCTAGGCCTTGAATGCTCGACCGTAGCTACCGAATAGAGAATCTAGGCTGGGGTCCTCTGTGCCTCCCCTCTACCATATAGAGAGCGGAAGTACAGACCACCCCCTACCAGTCCTCTACATAAGGCAACCAAATATATTTTCAGCAAACTAAGGCAGATGATGTTAAGGTTAGTTTGTGAGGGTAAGACAAGTAGGTTATATGAGGATATTCGGAAATTACTGCTAGCGGTACCAGACCTACAAATATACCAACTGATAGCTCAGCTATTTCATATAATCCACTGGTATGGCAAAGCATCACATGGTCAATGTATTGCTCTGTAAAAAGCTGTTGTACCCATTTAAATTAGTATCAGCGTTATGGGGTATCCCACATACACCAGTCGGTCAGGTTAACACTGTGCAAACATCAGTTTGGGCAATACATAAACTGTATTGTAAATTTGGTCATTCTCCACCACTGCCCTGACATCAACTATAGGATGGGTAGCTCATTTCATAACAGTTGCTATAAGTAACTGGCGAAAGTGAGCTTAGTCAAAATCGAAGACCTATTTAGAGAGAGTAACATTATCACTATGGAAGAGTTCAATGATCTAGGTGGAACTTCCCTGACTCACCTAATGTTCTACTCTAGAGTATGTGCCGAAATAAAAAAAGTGTTATCAACGTTTCTAATACTGGAGCCTACCGATACTGAATTGACATATCTAACCATGGGGTCGGGGGACACAAAAGCAATCAATATCGGTCCCACTTCTCGCTGTTCTCACTGTTCTTGATTCCTATAATCTTGCACATGTTCCCACTCCTTACAACATCTTCAGCTCATCTCTGGACCTGATCTATTATTCTCCTCTTGCCCTTCTACTTCAATTTCAGCCCTTCCTGTTTATTTATCTGACCAGTAGTTTATTCTTTCTTACATACTTATTCCCTCTCATCCTGCCTCCTCGCCTCCCTCTCCTACATTCTTCCATTGAGGCTTGCAGTCTTTCACACATCCTTATTTATTTCTTCTTTAACATCTTCTCTTCCTTCTTCAGATGCTCTTTTATCCTTTTCAGTTGACTCTCTGACATCAACTTCAATCCTCAATATTGTTGACTCTCTCCTTCCTCCTCCTTTTCTCCATCACGCAAGCCACCCCAACCTTGCTCTTTGTTCCTTGTGTCATTCAATGTGTCATGCTAAATGCTGCTGGAGGAAATCTCTATCTCCTTCTGATCTTCTTAACCTTTCCCCGCCCCACTCTAATTATGACGCTGTTCTTCCTCTCGCTAAACAACACTTTTGCACCAATCTTCTTGACTCTCTCGCCCCCAATTATCATCAATAGCAATTCTCAAATCTATAGTCTGGGATTGTGTGGTGGTGACTTTTAAGCATCCGGGTAGTATAGCTCGGTGGCAATGCGCTCGTCTTGGAAGCAAGACGATGCAGAGCAACACAGGTTTGAATCCCAGGCCTGCGCTTAGAAACTTCTTGGGTATTAAGCAAGTTATAAATACCCAATTATAATAATGACAGCAAATTATGCCATTGGTTGTAATGTAAGTCTTGCAGGACCTAAGGTTAAGCATGGATGGTGGTGTTGGGCTAATTCCATCCATGTGGTAGGGGGGTGGGAAACACTGTATTAGACGGGTCTGGTCCCACACATCCTGCATGGATGCCTGAGATATGTTTGACCACTATTCCTGTAATTGCTCAGGCCCCTTGTGGTCTTGGGCTAAACGAGAGGGGTCCCAGAAGTAGAGTGGCTAATTATCATAATATAATGTCCCTTATGAACCAGTTTGTTTGTCTTACTGAGATGGATGATACTGATTGACTCTTGCAGTCAGGGCCAAGTGTTTGCCACACCTCCGGGCCCCTCGCAGGTACTCCCCATGGACCTTTAAATGCGATAACACAAGTTGAGCAAATGTAATTCCTGTCATGGAACGTAGCAGGAATCAAAACAAGGTTAGCTGAGGTGGAAACGCAGTCCCTATTTAAAGTAATGGATATCATCCTGTTGCAAGAGACATGGTCCGCGGATTAAATTAATGTGGATGGTTAAGTCTCATATCTGGAGAGGGTCCAGAGAAATAGGAGGGGGCGGAAACATTATACCAATGGTAAGGATCTTCAGACCTGGTATGAGTGATATACTCATGGTGAATTTCTATAACAGTCCACACACACAATTTGTGTAAAATTGTTTACTTGTTGTCGCCTCAGTACTAGAGGATTTTATTCCATTGATATCCTTGAAAAATATGTGGTTGGTGCTGGAGGGAGACTTCAGTGCGAAGTTCGAGAGGAGGTTTGGGTAATATGCTGTATGATGATATGTTAAATGTTAAAGGTATTTGTACCGTGCACCGTCACCACTGGAGTGCTCCCCAGGCACTCTGGCGGATCTGAAAAGGAGGGTGTGAAGAAAGGGGGCAGTGAGGGCGTTAGTAGGGTGTAGTGCGAATAGGAAAGTGAGAGTTGTGATGTCCTGTTGACAGCTTAAGTGCGGTTTTTGGGTCTGTGCGAATTCCCATGTGCTGTTGTGGCGGGTTATGTGTGGTTAGTCTGTTCTTGCAATGTGGTGAAGTACATGTGGATTTCTGTGCCCAGAGGTGGTTGTCGGAGATTCTGTATGAGAAGTGTCTTTCCGGAAAGTTGAGAATTGGGTTAGCAGGTTTTCCTTACCTCTTTGTCTTTGCATTTCTGTGCTCCACATCTATGAATATCCTGTGTGTTTGGTATTGTAGTTTGTCTACCTAGTTGGGAGGCCTATTGAGAACTGTCAGTTTTCTTCTGTGTTACTCCAGTGGTATGTCTACCTGGCTTATGCCAATGTATTCCCCCACACTGGGCTTGGGGATGTTTAGGTAAGAGGATTCTGGTCCCTCCCTGCCCATCCCCTGTGGGTATCCCACCTGCCTAGTTTTCCTCTGTGGATTAGCGGTATGTGGACATGGGTGGTCGGGCGTCCCCCCCTGCCTTCTGGTTAGGGAAGATTAACTTAGGAGTCATGGTTTCCTCCCTGGTATTCTTGTTTCTCTTTGGGTCTTTGCGTCCTAGTCGTTTGCTCCTGTTTCTGAAGCAAAGAGCCACGTTTTGAGTAGTTTTCTGAATTCCAGATGATCCCTTGTGTTGCATATGTTTTCTGGTAGGTGATTCCAGGTTATTGCTGCCAGGTGAGAGAAGGATGATCCACTGAATGTTCTTTTATTGTATGATTTTGGTTCTAATTGAATGCCGTTGCTTGCTCTTAATGGTCTTGTTGGATGATAGATGGTTATTTTAGGAACTCTGCTTCTTGGCCGTGGATTGCTCTGTGTGTTATGCACATCATTTTGAACTTTATTCACTGTTTTATTGGTAGCCAGTGTAGCAGTTTCAGAGCTGGGGTAATGTGTGCTCTTTGCAGTAGTTTGAGCAGACGTCTGGCCGCAGTGTTTTGGAGGCGCTGAAGTTCTTTTAATAGTGGTTCTTTTTTCAAATTTGTTTTTTTAAATAGTCGTTCTGGCATTCCTAGATATAGGCTGTTGGTGTAGTCTACTCTGGACATGATGAGTGCGATGATGGTGAGTGTTTCGTGGGCGAAAGAGAGGAATGGTAGGATCCTTTTTACTGCGTGTAGGAGGAAGAAACATTTCCTGATTATAGCGTTTACTTGTGGCTCTAGTGTTAGTTCGCTGTCCATTAAGACTCCCAGGTTCTTTACTATCGTTTATTGAGTCGGTGCTGTTCCCAGTTCTGTCGGCCATGCAATGTAGTGATTGTTTTCCCCGCATTTGGATATGATCATTATTTCTATTTTGTCTGGGTTGAGTTTGAGGCTGTTAGCGTTCATCCAGCTGTAGAGTTATTGTAGGCAATCTTCCAGGCTTGTGTTTTCTTCCTGTGTATCTTGTATTATGTAGATGTTCTGTGCGTTGTCAGGGTAGTTGTAGCAAGGGAGGCTCTGTTTTTTAATGAGCTTCATTAGTGGTATCAGGTATATGTTGAAGAGCAGTGGGGAGAAGGAGGATCCTTGTGGTACTCCACAGGTGGATTCCATTGCAGTGGATTTAAAAGGTTTGATCCATATGGTTTCTGTTTGGTTTGTTAAGAAGGATTTAATCCATACTAGGGCTAGCTCTGTGACTCCTATTTCTTCCAATCTTTATAGTTGACTGTGTCAAATGCTGTTGAAAGCTCCAGAAGCATTAGAGCTGTGCTTTTGTCTGTGTCTGCATTAGCCTTTAGATCGTCCCAGATTGAAAGCAGCACCGTTTCCGTTCCTCTCATCTGTCTGAAGCCTACTTGTGCTTAGTCCAGCAGTTGGTGTTCTTCTATGAATTCTTGTGTTATTCTATAGTTGTATGTTTTGAGTATTTTCACTGGGTAGGGGATGTTGGAGATGGGTCTGTATTTGGAGAGGTCCTCCAAGTTTCCTGCTGTGTCTTTGAGGAGCGGTTTGATGTATGCCGATTTGAATGATCGTGGTACTTTGCTATTGAAAGTGATTGGTTGAAAAGGTTTCTGTAGTATTCCATGGGTTTGACTTGTGCATGTCTGGGGAGCATGGATCCATGGGGGAGCCACCTTTGTTGCTATTGCTTACCAACTTGACGAATGTCTCTGCTGATATTTGGGGGAAGTTTCAGAGTTTGTTCTGGCGATCCTCCTGTGGCTGGGTGGGTTACATGTTGTAGTTGCTTGGTCTGCTTTGTGTGATTTGTTGGATGGTGCTTATTTTGTTTTTGAAGTGGTCTACGAGGTCATTGCATAGTTTCAGTGAAGGTATCGGTCTGTTTTGCAGCCAGGGGGGTTTCTCATTTCGTTTATGATTTTAAACAGTTGGGTGTGGTGGCTTTGGTGAGTCTGTTATCATAGTATTTCTTTTTGGCTTTATGGATTTCCTTTTTGCATGAGTGGATTTGTCATTGTAATTTCTTCGCATTATAGATTTTTATCCCTCCATTCTAATTTAAGCTTCCTCTTCTTTCTTTTCATGGCGCTGAGTAGGGGGTAAACCATTTTGCTGTCGCTCTTTTGCACGATGGAGTGAAAGGGTTTTCCTTGGAGATTTTGTCAATTATTCCAGTGATCCATTTATGAAGTAGTTCTGTTTTTTTGTCGAGGTCAGCTTCATCCAGGGTCGTTGTTGGTGGTTTGTTGATTCCTAGTTGTTCTGCTAAGTTGCTGGCTTTGATGGCTCTCTGCAATTTGTCGGGTTGTTTGTCTGTTGTCATGGGCAGTGTGATTACGAAGGGGATGATGAGGTGGTCGCTCCAGAGAATCTGTAGTGGTGGCATTGCGGTGATGAGGTTTTTGTTGGCGAAGATTGTATCTAGCGTATGTCCTGCCGCGTGGGTTGCTCCTTTGACTAGCTGATGTAGTTTCATTGTCTTAAGTTGTTTGGCTAGTGATTCTTGTGAGTTAGCTGTTTCTTCATCAAACCAGATGTTAAAGTCTCCCAGGATTATCAGGTGTTCCTGCTCGATGGCTAGGTTGGTGATGGCTTCAGTCAAAGAGTTGACAAAGGTTGCATCGTATGTTGGTGGTCTGTATACCAGAACAAATTTGAGGTTTGTTTTTGGGGTTGCTGTTAGGTGAAGGATTAGAGATTCGCAATTTATGATGTGTAGTGGTTCATCTGTTTTGATTTTCAGGTGTTCCTTGTATGCTTCCGCTAGTCATCCTCCTCTTTTGTTTTTCCTGTTTGCTTATGACCACTTGAAGTTGTCAGGGATGCAGTTATACAGTGTGATTTTCTAGTTGTCGTCTAGCCATGTTTCGGTTATCAATAAGATGTCGATATGGAGGATGTGGTGGCGGGGATTCCGCCTCCTATTATGATGGATCCCAGATTGTGTGCAGAAGGGCAGAGGCTAGGGCATTATTTATATGAATGGGGGTTATGTACTGTAAATGGCCGATTCAGAGCGGACATCCCAGGCAGTCTTACTTTTTCATCGGCACTGGGGAGTTCGACTGTTTTGGGGCGAACTGGTGGGGTTTAAAGTGGTAAATGATATCTGTAGTGACCACTTCCCTATCAGGCTGATGTTCGACTGGCACCCAGGAACGCCGCCCCTGGCCAGTCCTATCTCTTGGATGCGTCCCTGAATGCTCCCCGACAAAGACTCAGGTGGAATTATGATAGGAAGGAGGATTTACAGAGAAAAGCAGTTCAATCCAGCCCACAAGAATTGGAGATTTTTCTGTCAGGATCTAGGGATCATACCCTCATCTCGAGAGAATTCGGGCATTTGTTGTCCAAACTGTCTTTTGTGTTCTCCTGTGCTGCTGGTAAAAGAACGAAATCAGTGAAGGTTGGTAGGTTGGTTTGATTTCAACTGTACTAGAGCCAAGTCCCATACCATCAGTTCTGTGTTACAACCCCTACTTTGTGAACTGGGATTTGTGCAATATCGGTCTGCCTTAATCTACTCTGGGCTGAATCGCCACAGGTGAGCTGGTCTCTCTTAAAATATTTGAAATCAGCACTTCACATAAGAAAGTGTTTGCTTAGGCGTATGATCTGACTTGAGGACCTGAATGGTTGCAAAATTTGATGAGGTCGGAATCAACATGGTTGTTAATGTTTCTCTTCAGTCTTCTACCTTTCCTTCATCATTCAAAAATGCCTCTATTCTCCCTATTTCTTAAGAAACCTTCTTTGGACCCTTCTCCCCCTTCTAACTACTGCCCTATTTCGCTCTTACCTTTTCTCTCCAAACTATTTGAGCTTATCGTCCACTCTCAAGTTTCTACTCATGTTAACACTGCCTCCCTTCTTCCTATCCATCAATCTGGTTTTCACCCTCTCCACGCCACTAAAACTGCTCTTCTCTCTGTTTGTGATTCACTCCTATCCACTCGTCACTCTAGACAATAATCTCTCCTGGTTCTACACTGTCTGTCTGATGCTTTTGACATTGTTGATCACTATCTGTTCTTCATTCTCTTTCTGCTCTTGGTCTCCACAATTCTGTTCTAAATTGGTTTCACTCTTGTCTCACTAATCACACTTATTTGGTTTCTTGGGCTGGCCTAAATTCTTCTATCTTTCTTCATCAGTATTGCGTACCTCAGGGCTCGGCCCTGGGTCCCCTGTTTTTCTCTCTTCACACCACTGTCTCTCTTATCTTCTCCTTTGTTCTTTCCCATCATCTTTATGCTGATGATACACAGTTTTCTCTTTCTTTTTCCTCATTCTCTCCATCTATTCACTCTACTCTTACTTCCTGCTTTCTCGCTATTCAGTCTTGCATGTCAGCCCACTTCCTCCATTTAAATCCCTCCAAGACTGAATTTCTCTTCTTCACTGCCATGACTGTGCCCCATCCTATGCCTCCCCCTTCCATCTTTTTCCCCCTTCTTCTCTCCCCATTTCTCTCTCTGCCCAGAATCTTGGTGTTATTTTTGACTCTTCCTTCTCTTTCTCCTGTCATGTTTCTGCTCTTTCCCGCTTCTGCTGGTTTCGGCTTTTTAACATCCAAAAGGCTTGACCTTTTCTCTACTTTACTGCCACCAAAATTCTTGTTTCTTCGCTTATCTTCTCTCGTCTGTTCTACTATTCACCCCTTCTCCTTTGCTTTCCTGCTGGCCATCTCTCTCCCCTTCATTCCATCTGTAACTCAGCTATACATCTCTTCTTTTCTCTATCCTCTCACAACTCTATTGCCCTAGCTCTTGCCTTGCTTCATTGGCTCCCCTTTAAGTCACGTTTGCCATTTAGCTTTCTCTGTTTGGTCTTTAAATGCCTCCATAATCTTGCCCCTCCCTATCTTTCCTCTTATTTCTTTCTATGTCGGAGACTGTTTCTCTCTGCTCTCAATCTCTCTTTCTTCTTACTGTTCCTTGTCCCCCTTGTGCTCATTTCCGTTTCCACTCTTTCTTCCAGCATGGGTAGTATTGCTCAGTGGCAACGCGCTTGTCTTGGAAGCAAGACGGTACAGAGCAACAAAGGTTCAAATCCCGGGTCCACGTTTAGAAACCTCTTCGCTATTAAGCGTGTTATAAAAAAATATTATAATTATAATTCTCTTGGCCGCCAAGCACTGGAATACACTTCATCAGCCTCTTTGATGGCTTTGTTCTTTCCGTACTTAGCGCTCACCCCTTAAAACTCATTTATTTGCCTGTTAATTTATGTTCTTCATTTTGTTCTTCACGATTTGTACTGTTTCATTTTATTTTGTAGAGCGCTTTGGCATATAGCGCTCTATAAATAAAAATCAAATCAAATACTTGGGTGTTCATCACAACGGGCAGATTGGTTTATTCCTGTTAAGTTCTCACATGCTCCCTGCACCACTGGTCCAGCAGTGCCAGGAGCAGAAATCTGTGTTGTCACAGGTGGGGCTGCCATGGTGTTGAAATCTTCTTTCACGTGATCTCTGTGTCAATATTGTCAGTCTCTATGTATGCTTGATCTTCATGTTCACCTTTATTCCATGTCGGGTCCTTATTAGAACAACCTTCTGTTCCATGTATTTTGTCTGTGCTGGGGCAGGGACCCAGCTCATTTAAGTCTCGCTAAAACTTTATTGAATGGGCTGCTATACAGAGCTACTTGTTCTATACCTTTTTGTCATTGTAAGGATGTAGTTTAGCCCTCTTTTCACAACTCATTTGGGTGAATTGAACTTTGAAATTGTACAATTGTCTTTGTGAGTCAATTTTACTTTCAAGTTTCACCCAATCACCTTTCTGAATATCTGACACCATTACTGCTTTGCATCTGTCATTGTGTGGCTTTTGTTTGTTATGTCTATTCTTGACTCTCCAAAGTATGTCTTATACTGACACTTGTGAAAGATGGCCTCAAGAACACTTCAACTCGCAAGAACAGTTGAACGATTTTTATTAAGAAATTCAATGTTGTCAAACTAAGGGCACCCTTCTGTCTCTCATCTTACCCTGGTCTCCATCCACCATAGCCCCGACTTCCCTAATCCCCAAGATAGATACTAGACATCAGTAGCCCTACTATCAAAAGTCAGACTGGCTACTAGTGAGGGTCTAGAGGCAACCACCTTATCTATCTTACTCTCTCCAAGTATGACAATGTTTTGGTGCTTTCCAACTGCCCAAGTCTCATTTGTTCTTGCCCCTCTCATGCTCCTGTATTCCTCACCCTGATGTGCTTTCATTCCTCTCCCTTCCTTCTATGCTCTCCCATGTCTCTCTTTCTCCCACTCTCTCTTCCCCATCCCTCTTCCTCTCTCGTCTGTCCTGCTGATGTTATTCCGCCTCATGTATACTCCTACTCTCCCTCTTATCTCCACTTTCCTGCACTCCCACTACTCTCCTCTCCTCTCCCCCTGCACTACACCATTCTCCACTACTATCCCGTCCAATACTTCCCACTCTACACTATGCTCCACCCCTCCTTCTCTCACACTCACCCACTGTGCACTCTCCAAAGCACTCTTCTCACTCACTCTCACTTCCCTACTGTCACACTTAGTCTCACTGGACCTTACATTGCACTTACTCTCACACCCAAAGACCACTTTCTCTCACCAACCAATACCTCATGTTGCACACGCTCTCTGTCAGTCTCTTCCACGCTCCGCTCCACCATCCTTCGTCTTCCTGGTATTATGCATTCATCTAGCACTTAGATAGTCTGTGAAGTATAGCACTGCTCCTTGTACATAGATGGAACCCAGGAAGTAAACATTGTTGTTTTTACAGCTAACCAATTTCTCCTCTCGTACACTGTCCCTTTGCAACTTAGCGGAAGACATGGTCTCACTTGTCACACCCTGCGCTCACATATAGCACAACCACTATTGCACATCACCTCTGCCATAAGAATGAAGCTACCTTTAATGAAAAAAATTCAAACTGTAGCTTGCCACATAACTATCGCCTTAACCCCACAATCCCCCTTTGGTTCATAGAATACCTCTGCTGTGCCCATATACACTCCATTTAGCTATGTGTGACTAGCATGGTCTTGGCCACCCCCGCATAACTTTAATGGCTGAAATGCAGACATGCATAATAGCACCTGCAAAATTTTCGGACTCCGGTGCCTCAAGGGATTCAACCAAAAGCATGTTGGGACCCGAATTATGGTGAAAGGCGCTATAGCAAATGACAAAATGAATGAATTATTTATCAGTCCACCTTTTCCCACTACCTCACCCAAACAACCCACACTCCTTCATTCTTCGATCGAGAGGAAAGAGTTTGCCTGACTGGCGGAAGCCACGGGTGAAAGCACCAGAGTACAAGAGAGCGACTTACCCGGTGAGACTGCAGCGCATGAATGACTCTGGGGCGCCCAGATGTTGGCCACGTGTGTCGTGCAGACAGTTTCAATCGCGAGTGAGCGGGGACCGTGCATATGAATGTTCTGAATATCGAAGCCAACACAAATGGTATTCGGTTAAACCAAAAGACTCTAAACTGAGTACGCCAGTTGTGAGAAACCTCTACAACCCGGTGGGGAAGTCATATTGAAATCCCAGCTGTGCAAGCAATACCCAAGCCAAAAGGGGTGAAAAATAGTTCCATCAAACATTGCCAAAGACCAGAGGGGGATTTTTGAAAAGCCCAAGGGTTTTAAAGACTACTGCTCAAATTCTGGGATACGTATACCTGTAGTTGATACAAACATACATTGCTAAAGCCAAGTTAGAAAACAAGTGAGTCTTTTAATAACTATTTGGTTTTTGGTGAAAAGGGGAAAGAAAGGTGGCAAACAGGCTACCTTTCTGGAGAAGGTTATCCAGAAGGAGAGGAGCATAATTGGCAAGAGGTTTTGCAGAGCACTAATGTGGTTCCTTGTTTTCCCCATAACTTGTATTTATGTTTAAGAAGGTTGATGAAGTTGTTGCTATTCGAAGTTGGAAATTACATTCCCTTTGACGAAGAAGTAGATGGGCAGGCGAGTATACCCGTATGGCAAGAAAGTATTGCTTAAAATGGCCTGGCAAAGGGTTAAACCAGGTAGTAGTTGATGCAAGTGCTGAACTATGGTTCTACAGAAAATAATTCATGTTAATTTGTGACATTCTTGAAACCAAGGCTTTGTTGAACAATCCTGACAAATACATTTATTGCTGCTCATCTAGACATTCTAGAAGAATTGTGACGGCTTGTCAAGGAAAGGTTGCAATTCCTTTTGAAATCAAAGTTGTGTTAAACCATCTTGACAAAGACATTTGTTGTTGCTCATCTAATCAAGGTGAACCCTGTTCTTAATCTAGGAGGTGTTGGAATAGATATTCCTTTTTGAAAACTAGGAGAAGACAAATGTGAGACAGTTCTTGCTCCAGGAGGAGTTGGAACTTACAATAATTGTTGATATCTTGTTGTAACAACGGAACTTTATGTGATCAAGCGCAAGTCTTTAATAACCCTTATTTGTATTAAACCGGATTTCCTTGTTTATTGAACTGTGGAGAAAACCCTTCTTCAGATCGTGGGAATGGAAATTCACCCAGGTTATAAAGAAGAGACATTTGAACTTATTGTGAAACCAAACTAAATATAAGTTCTATATCATTGTTGAATTGAAGTGCCATATATTTCCTTATTGCTTTATTGGTTGTACAAGTGTGAGAGACAGATATTCTTTGGTTAGAGTGTTTCCTTTAGTTTTCTTTAGACATGGACATCCTCTTCAGGGTAGGGATAGTGAGACGTTTATCCAACCTTTTTACTTAATAAAATGGCTAAAGTTGAAAACTCTATAAAAAGTTGTCCGCCTCACGTATCTGACCCCTCACAATGGGAAACCAAACTAAGATGGGGAGCTTTTGGGCCATAAAACCGCACAAGTAAGGAACGCCTCCTTAAGCTATAATATACACATAAAAGAGGAGGCACTTGGCATATCCACTCCCTCAGAATCACTTTGACTGAGCAAACCTGTACATCAGGGTGCTGCATATTTTGGCGTGCCAGATTTCTTGGACTGCAGCTCCCATCAACCCTAGCCATTATTCCTAGCCAATGCTGAGGAATCATGGAAGTCGTAGTCCTAATCATTTGGAGAGCTGCAGGTTGCCGACCCATGCTCTGGGGCCTGCAACCATTATGGTGCACAGATAGTGAAACAGTTGCATAGAAAACATATATAACATTTGTTTCATACAGTACACAATTAAATTAAAAGCTTTTGTGGGGAGACACAGCAAATAATAACTGAGGCAGTTTGCATAATACAACACTGACAAATATATTATAAATCTTTAGTTTGAAACACCAACATTTGAAAATAAAACCTTGACAAAATCCCAAAATACACTTTTTTACATACTTTGCATTGCGAAACACTTAAGTTAAAAAATGTAAGTTTTAATATGATTGCCTTCTTAGTTGTCAAAGATGGCTTAAAGAATACTCAAACGCTGGGAGATAGTTCAAGGGGTTCTATTGAGTTTTTGACGGGACCTATCGCCATGCCCCTCTCTCTTTTCTATAAAAGCACCTCCGCCCTAACCCAGGCATCCTTAAATACCAGGTAAGAATATCCAGCTTGTTTCTCACTACTGTCAACCTTCTATCTGATACTGGAGGTACGGCCCCATAGGCATAATGCCTTCTCTGTCTAGGCTTTTGACTGTGACTTTGACTTCTTAGGCTTTCCCTGCTGTAGGGAGTGGTTAGTATTTTAAAAGGGGTGTTGGAGTGTGACTTATAGATACTGACCTGGTCTCCTTACTACCATGCCCCCATACTCCTCTCCTTCTTGCTTCCTGTAGTTCTGCTCTCACTACTCTCCCCCTTCCAACTTCAATCTACTTCACTACCTCTCCACCCTGCTTCTTTCCTCACTTCCCCTCCAATGAATGTCACTCCTTCTAAGCCTCACCTCCATCCTTTGATGTTATTACATTTTCCCTAAAGCTACCACTCCCTCCTCCATACTACAACCAGGCCCGGCTCCAGGAATTTTCATCTGGGTGGGCCAGGGTTCTGACCAGGGGGGCCCACATTTCATTGGATGTGGGTCTAGGAGTACCTTAATCAAAGTGCTGGCGTGAATCCAGATTTCCCATTTGCACTGCTCTATAAAAAACAGTAGATAGTAAAAGAGAAGCAAGGCAAATAGTGTTGCATCTTCAACCTACCTATCTTCCCTTCCCATCTGCTCTCCCCTTTCTGTTATATCTGATCCTCCTTCACCTTTCACCGTCCAGACACCTTCCTACGGCTGCCCTAACCACCGTTCCCATTTACCTACCCTTCCACCTATTCACAATAGCACCCAGCACACCTTTCCTGGCCTGGCTTGGGAGAATTGAGGGTGATGCCTCCTCATCTTCCTCTGAGAGGCTGAGCAGTGAGGCCCCCAGTCTTTGTACCATCTCAGATGGTGTCTGCCCAACAAAACCTTCCTGAGCACTGTGGCTACTCCCAGCAGACCTTGGAGGAGATACTTGTGCTCCCTCCATCTTGTGTGAAAGATATACCCCCATAAACCCCAGAATACTGAAGCAAGGAATAGGAGATTTTATTTCCTACAAAATTACATTTTTTTCAAACTTCTTTTTATTTTCAAGAACAGAACATACCATGCCCAATCAATACATGTAGCCTTGTTGATCTTAATATTTAGCGCACAAAAACATATCCTCCCATAGCATACACATGTATACAATCCTCCCTTCACCCACCCAGTCCACAACAACCCCCCTCTTTTCCAACTGATCCCCTACAGTAGTCCCATTCTGAATGTTTCCCATCAATGATTCATGTCCAAAATTATTACATTTTAAACACAAAATGTTAGATTTTGTTGCATTTTTTCAACACATTTTAATTGAGTTGAGAGTGCAAGACAGTGCTAGGGCTGCATCAGGAGTCAGACGGTGCTGGTTGAGGGGTTTCCGGCATCCTGGCATCACTCCTGGTGGGGTGTGGCATGAAGGAGAGGGCCTTGCTCCCCTGCCATGGCCCTGTACATCATTGTCTGGTACATACTGTTTATACACTGGTTATAATATGCAATTGTCCATGATGTCTCTTTGCTTGATGTGTTTACTTTGATTTGGCATTGAATGATACAAATTTGGTGGGGCCACAGCAATGGTCCCTGCCTTTTTACCTTTTTTCATCTTTAATTTATTTCTAAAGCGCTACGACAGTGGCCCCGGAGGCATAAGAGCGCTGACATTACATACAATAAAAACATAGAGCTCAGAGAGGCCTCAGGAGAAACCTGACGGAAACTATTGGAGGCCAAAGATCAATTTACTTGAAAAGAAAGGTGTTCAGGACACGTTTGAACCTGGGAAGAGTGGCGCACAGCCTCAAATCAGGCAGAAGAGTATTCCACAAGTGAGGAATTGCGGCTGGGAAGCATCCATTTTGCACCTGTACCAGCTTGGCCTTTGGGGTGAAAAGCAACCCAGTGTTATTGGATCTTAGATTACACCTGTTAGATAGCCACTTCAAATGTGCTGCCATATAAGAAGGGCTTAGACCATACATGCAAGCATGTGCAATGCAAAGGGTATGAAACTTGATTCTCTTTCTAATGGGGAGCCAATGTAATGCTCTGCGTGCTGTTGAAATATGATCTGTCTTACGCATACCAATAACGACCCTCACTGCGTTGTTCTGCACAACTTGCAGACAATTGAATTCTCCTTTGCCTACCCCAAGTAGACTGCTGGCACAGAAGTCCGGGCGGCTCCCAATGATCGCCCTGGATAGGGTGGTACAACTGGAGGCCTCAAGGAATGGTCTGATTTGTGCCAAAAGTGTAATTTAGTAGGTTGAGTTAGACACTAGGCCACTGATATGGGACCTCATTGAGAACTATTGGTCAATAGTGATCCCCAAGGTTTTTACTTTTTTCAAAGTGGGGAGCAGACTGTCTATAACTTGAAAGAATCAATAGTACTGATCAAGCTGGCGCCACTTGGGGCCGGTGCCCAGGATATTATTCTCAGTTTTTGAGTTATTCAGGGCTAGGCCATTATACAGCATCAGCTGGATTTGGCTGTATGTGGCATTAATGACCTCAGTGTCTTTGGAGTGGTCATCTGATAAAGGGAAAAGGCACAGTATCATCAGCATATCATAGCACTTCCTGTTGTAAATAATCTGCCTCTGAGGCACGTTAAAAAGAAACAATCTCAATGGTAGGGCCTGTTCAGCCATGCTATTTGCATTTAAGGGGAGAGGGTAGAACAGGGGGTGGAGGGCATTGGCATTCTAACCTTGTCCATATGTTAAATTCACCTCTGATGGCACTCTTTAGAAAACATTGAAATACTGCTTTTTAGTTATAAAAGATGTGCACCTTTTATACTTTGCTGCCCGCAACATTATAGAAAACGCTCTTCTTTTATGTTATTTAACGGGTGTTCATGTTTCATTTCCGGCACTGCATAAACACCTAGCACCCAGGATTTACATCATGCTTCCCAAACAAATCCCACAACAAGCATTACATATTCTGTTTGCATGCAAATTCTGTAAAGTTACTCAAACAGAATGAGGTTATCAAGTCAGTACCTATCAGTTTGAAACACGAAACGTTCTGGCAGAATAGACTAGGCTTCCAAACAAAGATACATTCTATTTAAGTCGCAGCCCCACTGGTAAGTATGCATCAGAAAATCTGAAACTGGTCAATACTTGCCAACCTAGCCTTATCATTTTCAGGCAGGGCCTTGTTGGACCAGCACAGTGAGGTGCAGCTTGATTCCCTAGGCATAGCAAGCAAGACACCCACATCTGGGCATATACACATTCACTTAGGGAAACAAACGGAAGTCAACATGCATTGGCAAAGCCAACAGCTTGGGATTTTGATTAGGCATGGATAGGCATTTGCCAGGCACTGCCATAAGGGTACCACATGCGGGTACCAAATGGCCATAAATGACAACAGCAGGAAAATGGTGCCAGTAACTGGGCATATGATTGCATGCCTGGCAAATGTCGGCTAATACCTATGCACAAGCAAAAACTGATGGAATGTGATTGCTTGTTTAAGACAGGACTTTAGTGCACTGTCACTGAGGCATTGACAAATATATTGAAAATCAACTGGCTGAAGACATGCATTAAGAGAACCAGGAGTTCATTTACAGAGGCAATTAAGTAATTAAACACTGAAAAGAATGCTTAGATATAACACTGGCAGGCCCTATACAGCAACATATTTGGTGTAAGTTTGTGATAGAGCTTGCTCAAAGAGTTCTAGAAAGGTTGGGTTTTGGTGATGAGGCATTAACATAGCCATGGCTAGTCATTAGGTGGGTAAATGACCAGACACCCCCGTAGGGTGTGTGTTTCTCCTCACATTTTATTGCAATCCTATCTGTGTTTCACAGCATGTGTTCTGGTTGCACCTAACAGGTAAAAAGTCTCTGAATCAATTAGAACCACTGTCATTGCTCTGGCCAGCCTTCCATACCATTGTTTGCATATCAGCCTTGGCCCTGTCACTAATATCAGAAGCCCGTCGCAAACTGCTAGACCACAGGGCCTAAAAATGCATGTGGTTACTTGTGTTCCAGTGCAGATGGAACACAGCCTAGCAATTGATATTGAACTGCACATTTTGGTGGCAGCACCAAAAGTAATTTGCTAATGGCTTGTCCCCTTCTGTAATGGCACATACATACTACAGAATTATGGCATGGAATGTTGCGCAGAGAAACGGTAGTGGTAATGTTTAATTCAAAGCCTTGCATCTATCACTTTGATTTTACTACACTCTTCCCCTCCAGAATTAAATGTGTGTTACTACCAATCTTATCTTTTCACTTGTACTCAAGTAGTTAATGCAGCAGAATATATACTTTGAATTTAATTTGTAAGAGCCACCAGTCAGTTGACGCACCTTCTGCAGAAATCTGTGTTCAAGCAACTTTAACTGCCATTTATATTGTTTGATATAATTAACCATTTTATTAAGCATGATGTGAAAAACCACTATGTTCCCACAAAAAGTAAACATACTTTAAATTACAGAAACCAAAATTGTGATTTTAGGTTTGAGAAAATAGTTGTAGGCAGCCTGCTTGAATCCGTGTGCTACCTCACTTAGAGTTGTGAATGGCCCTCCATCTTCCAGGTCATTTGTACTTTCATAGCTGTGGGGCATAAATCATTGTCTAGGGCAAGAAAACAAATCCTGGCTGGGCCTCCTGCAGTTCAGCCTCTCAGAATGAGGTCTCTGAGGTTGCTGATGAATGTTTAGAGTGACATCCACCCTCCACTACCTTGGTTACTAATGGTGTATTACACCACTGACATGGCCTCTTTTCTAGGGGGGCCAGGGGCTGGCTCTGGGGGGGCCTGGCCCCCCTGCCCCCCCTGCTGGAGCCAGGCCTGCAACTCTTCCCTCCAAACCACAACTCTGTCTTCTGCACTACTCCTCTCTCCTCCATAAAACACCTCCTCTGTACACACTACTACTCCCTCCTCTGCACCATTACTCCTCCCGCCACACTACAACTACCACTTCAGTGCACCTTCTTCTCAGACGCCCTACTTTCACTCACACAAACACTTCACATACCCCTTCTACCCTTTCTGTCATAGCCTCAATCATTACCCTATCATGCCCTCACAACGCACTACCACTTGCACTCACTAACCAATATCTCATCTGCTCCATAATTCACCTCCACACTCTGCTTCGCCTTCCTACCTGCTGCGAGTGTCTTGGTCTGCCACCTCCGCATCCTCTGACCTCACCCGCAGAACCTACCACTTCCATCTTCCGGTTACCATTTTTATGCTCCCCCTCATCCTCCCAATCTGGCCTGCTCTGCCTTCCCTGTCCAGGAAGTGTTACAAGCAGCAACAATAATAAATAGCAGATTAAGCTGCCACCCTTTTTCCATGCAAGCTCTCTGTGGAATGTCTAGTGTGCTGATTGCAGCCTAAGGGTGTTGGTTGTTGATGTTGAGGAGCATTGTGCAGACTGCATCACAGCTTCTGTGATTTGCCATAGCTACCCTGCCCTCTCTCGAGTCAGTGGCTTTCTACTTCACCCGTCCAACCGCTAGCAGCATTGGCTGTTGGAGGTTTGTTTCCCCTTGATTTGGACCAGGTTTCTGGTCTCTCCATGTAGATAGCGTGTGGTGGTCACACAGGTCTTGAATGATGTCTCTAGGGAAAATAGAAAATGGTGAGCATCTTTGTTTGGAGGCATGGTGTGAGACAAAGGGGTACTCCACAAACCCATGTTGGAACACCGTCCTCCTCTGGGGTTGGTCTGACTCTGGATTTCGCTATGGTAGGGCTCCCACCACAGGCTTAGAGGAGTTCCCACCTCCCTCTTAATGGGGGCATGGTACTGGCCTTATCACATAGTGCATCTCATTTCTTTATGTAATGTTTCAAGTAGATTTCCTTTTTAGTGGACCTCCTGGTATCCACCTGTCCCATACCCTCTCCTATTCTTAATTCATGTTCCCCACCCTGTAGTCACACATTCTACTTTTTTAGCACCAGATACCAAAATATTTCATCAGTAATGGGAGTATCCTACATACAGTTGTGACATATATATATAAGATGTAACATTATGTATCAAACACACAACACTAAAAATGTGCGGTCGAAATCGCACCGGGTGTCTGCACATGACATTAATGTCCACTTTTTTGTTTAGATGCTAGCTGCACATTCAATCCAACCTTTTTAGCGTTCATTGTCTGATACATTATGTCACACAGTTAAAGAAACACAGAAGCTGTGTACAAGTAAGAGGTGATGAAAGGTAGGGATAGATGCTATACTAGTTTGCATGCCAGCAACATCAGTGAAGAGGGATCAGTATACAGGTGATCAGGAAAAGAGCTAGAGCATAATGCTCCAGGAATGCACCTGTAACCTGTGAGGGCAGCAGTAAATGGTTGCTTAATGGGGTGAGTTGTGCTGAGAGACTCAACTAGAATGGCCTAACCAAACATTAGTACAATTTTGAGAAGTTAATACCATAGATATAAAAGGATTTTCATATGTGAGCCTTAAAATATATGACCGACAAGAATCGCTAAGCCCTGACACGATGAATATATCAGTTATCTTCGTTGTAACTAGATTTGAGGTAATATATAGTAAATTGCAACATTGTGATGAGTACACCTATTACCGATATATTTCCTAGGTTGCCTATTCGGTCAATTGCATGAGCTGTTGTGTTTTTTCCCACAAAATATTTGAAGAGCATTGCGTGTATTATGAAATAAATGGTCCATATATTTTACACAACTGTTTATCTTTATGCAACAGCTTGTTCAGTCGATATAATTCTGAGATAGTTGATAAGTGAACTAGGGTTCCTCTAACCACCGTTTTTAATTCTGATTTTCTGATGTGTATCATTAACCCAAAAGCCCCATTGTGACCTTGTTGCATTGACTTCTGCCATTTCTGCTTGCAGATGGAGCCTCGGGCGGTGGAAGCTGGAAGGATTCAGAGAATATCCAGCAGTAGATTTGAGGGCCTCAAGACCGGCAAATCGTTCTCCAAGCCTGAAGCCAAAGAGGCAGAACCGTGCCGCTCCCAGACAGAAGCCCAATCCAAGAGAGAGCAGGGCAAACACCAGTGGAATGAGGGGTGGAACAGAAAGAAGCTCCTACCTCTGGACACCAGGAAGCCTTGCATCACCAAACCACCCAGCTGTGCCCCCAGAGGGAGGAGGCTGCCCACTCGGAGTCTTGCCCCTGGCTTGGAGTATATTTACCAGTCTCAACCCCAGAGAATGTTTTCGGCACAGGCGGCCCAGAATGTGATGAAGAGCGTCCTGGAAAAAACATTAAAAGACACCAGCTACGATGGTGCAAGCTGCTCTCAGCTGGCCGTGGACGTGGCAGAGGAGGTGAAGCAGGCCATCAGAGGCCTGGGATATGAGAGGTACAAGCTGGTGTGCTATGTCGTGCTTGGGCCTGTTGGACGGACAGGGCTTTACTGCAGCAGCAGGAGCATCTGGAGCCCAGAGTCGGACAACTATGCAGAGTACATCTTCAGGAACAGTCTCCTCTTTGCCGTCTGTGTTGTGTATGCTAGCTACTATGAGTGAATGGAAAAAAAAGAGGAATTATGTTCTGAACTAAGACCCAGAGATGGAAGCAAACTCAACAATTAAAATGACAAAGCAGCTTATGCAGCAGTAATTTCAGGCACTTGTTGGACTAAAGATAGTCAGTGAACGGTCTTTACAGCCACATTTCGGAAAGATGTACAGTGCTTAAATGCACCGTGTATTGTATTGTATTGTGTTATTTGGATTGCGCATATCCACTGGGGAACCAGGCAGAGACTACATCTAGGCGCAGATGTGAACAATATGATGAACAAAAGCCAAAAGAAATTATTGAAAAAGTTATGTCTTGAGCCTCTTCCTGAACTCCAGCAATGAGTTAATTTTCCAGAGTTCGGGAGGCAATGAATTCCAAGCTCAAGGACCAAATATGAAGTAACACCTGTATACCCAACGAACAAAGTGAGAAAGAGGAACTATCAGGAAATTTTGACCCACAGATGGAAGTGAGCGGATTGGATGGTAAGGGAAAATCTTAGAGACAATATAGCTTGGCGCTAGGCAGTGGAAGCATTTAAAAACAAGGCACAGAGTCTTAAAAGTGATTCTCTGGTACACCGGGAGCCAGTGAAGACTTCTGTGGCTCTCGGGAGACTATGCAATAGCCTAACAGCTGCATTCTGTGCCACTTGTAGCAGATGCAACTGACTTGCCGGAATCCCCGTAAGAAGGGCATTGCAATAATCCAATTTAGAATTAATCCATGCCCCACCAACAGCTAGACGATCTTTGCGCTATTAGGGGAAGAGTGGGTCACAATAATTTGAGTTGATAGTAAATTGATCTGACACTCATTGATCTGTAAATTGCAGTTCAGATACACTGCCAGATACAGCCAAGGTTTTTTACTTACTTTAGAAGAAAAGGTTGTGGGTACTTTAAACAGAACAGGGCACAGAATGCAAGTGTAAGAACTTCCAAAAAGATTTTTTGGGCCAAACAGGATCATCTCTGTTTTAGATGGATTTAATTGCAGTCTGTTCTCCAGCATCCAACTTTTTATTTTATTTACTCAATTTACTATTCGTTGGATAGCTTTTTGAGGATGTTTAACTGTAACATAAATTGAGTTTCGTCTACATAAGAGCGGTAGCTGAGTTCAAAGTGAGAAAAGAGGTTCAATAGAGACCGAATATAGATATTAAATAAAATCAGTGAAAGGGACGACCTCTGTGGAACTTTGCATGGAATAGACAGAGAATCAGAGCAATACACCCCCATTTTCACCTATTGAGTTCGGTTGGAAAGAATCAAAGAAAGCCACATAATGATTCATCAGAGACCATGGCAATCTTAGCCAGTCGAGAGATGAGGATGTCAAAATCAACTGGGCTGAGATCAGCTTCATGGGCAGCCCTCAAAATATCATCCTCAACGGCCAAGAGCACAGTTTCGGTGCCATGGCCGGGTCTGAACCCCGACTGAAAAGTGTTGAGTATCCCATGTTCATTGAGAACGTTTTGAAGTTGTGATGTAACGACTTTCTCACCTATCTTGGAGGGCCACACCAAACCTGCAATGGGGCGGTAGTTGGACAACAGTTTATGGTCCGAAGAATTGCTGTGGCAATACATTCACTGTTACAATATTTCTAACAATACAGCATCCTCTAAGGTTTTCCCAGTATCCCCCAGAATGTCCAGGAGACCACCATCACAAAGGATATGTCTTGTCTTAGGGAGTGTAATGTCCTAGAGATAACTCTGATTTACTGTTTTTCCCAGACTTGTGCTCAATTATGAGTTGGTGTCGAAGACAGTAGGACCTCCAGCAAAAGGTCCCACTAGTTTAGGTTGTTTGAGATCGTTTTTCTGTTAGTATTCTGTGTAAGGTAATGCAATGATGGATGTGGGGAAAACATACCTTAAACCAAAAGTGTAACAACATGTTTAAAAACAAACATTGATAAATCCCAGGGAATCTTTAATAAAATGTAAATATGTGTATTAATTACTTAGTTTTGTCCCAATGTTCTTCATTACTTTGTATTTATATCTTAAAGATTGTTTTATCACAAGCTGTAGCATACTCTGCTATACAAACAAACTCTCACTCTCAATGACTCTCTCACGCAATCTCTCTGTCTCTAACACACGCAAGCATGCACACAGTTGATTCAGGGATCTGTGGCAGACACTAGGGTCATGTCCATTGGTCACCGGACACCATTTGTTGTGAGCGAGTGGGACAAGAACAGGAGGTAAGGTGCAGAGCCACATTGGATAAGGGAACACATGTAAAAAAAATACACATCAATGTATGCAAGGTACAGCGGTTTTGAAACCAATGATGTGAAAGATTGAAAGAAAAGAGTGTGCATCCTTCTAAATGAAATAAATGTGCAACATCTGAGATCACCTCGGAATATCTACAGATGCATGTGCTTATAAATGAATACTGAATCTGTTTGGACATCAATGCCTTATTATGAAGATCCTGGAATCCCGGCGGTCACTGCCATGAAAAGCTCATCCTGTAGCGAGCGATCGATTGAGCACTCTGCTTGATTTTTCACATGATGAAGTAACTAAGCAGTTTTTGTGCATTAGATTTATTTTCATGTCTGGTTTGACGGACAGGGCTTTAAATCACGTATCTGCTCTTGTAATATACAATGACTCTAGGGTCACCAGACGTCCCTGTGTTGCAGGAACAGTTCCAGTTTTCACAACATGTCCCTCTGTCCCGACAAACACATGCAAAAGAGTCAAATGTCCCTGTTTTAAGACAATACTATAAAGCAAGATCATCATCAGAGCAATTCTCTGATAAAAGGTGAGCGTAGGTCAGGTTACAGCTTCGGGGAAGCCTGGTGAGTAAGAGACAGTGTAAATATGAGCCTCTCTTACTACGGACAGAAATCTACATGACTAAAACAAAAATAAATTGAAAAAGAAGAGTTGGAGGACAGTGTGCAAAAGTGATGAAAAGGAACAAGTAAAAGGTGAATAAAATGAAGGATTGATGTGAGGAGAGGAAGGCATCGAAGCATTAGATGTGCATCCTTTGACCAGTGTTCGATCAGAATTAATCATCCTTAAAGGACTTCAGTAGTCCCTGAATCTCCCTGAAAAGGTTAAGATGACTTCAAATGTTTCTGAAATGGTTACAACAGTAAAGTTACCCAGAGAGAGGTTAAATGTGTCCAAAGGTTAAAATGATTTAAAATATTTCTTAAATGGTTATAACAACACTAAAGCTTCCCTGAAAGAGGTTAAATGTATCTCAAAGTTATCTCAAATCTAATTAAAAGGAAGACAACTCTGATATAGTCATCAGTCTCAGGGCTTAGCGATACTTGAAATTTTAATGCTCAGATTTGAAAATTCTTCTATATCTATGGTATTAACTTCTCAAAATTGTACTGGTTTTTGGTTTGGCCATTCTAGTCCCTCTAGTTGAGTCGCTCAGGGCAACTCACCGCATTAAGCAACTATTTACTGATGCGTTTTAGTGCACCTTTAAATTACCAGGATCTGCCCTCACAGCTTATAGATTTGTTCCTGGAGCATCATGCACTAGCCCTTTCCCTGATCACTGCTATACTGTGATTGCGTTTCTCTGCGGCTATAGGCATATTAACTATTATAGCCTCCATCCCTACCTTTCATCACCTCTTACTTGTACACAGCTTTTATGTTTGTTTAACTCTGATCGCCCTCCCCCCCTCTTCCCCTTCATCCTTCCTCTCCTCTGATTCTCTTTTCCAGTCTTCTGAAGATTAAGGTCTGGGTACTGTAAGGAACTCATGGTGACAACAGTAAAGACAGACACAAGTGATCACAGTTCAAGGGTGTTAATTAAGCTGTAAGTGCAGGGTGGAAAAATGCCTAACCTAAACTTAAATCTAACATGGGAGCCAGCTTCGACCATCAAATGAAAAATAAGGCACTTCTTGTGGCATCTTGTCAAATTAAAAGGCCTATACTAAAAAAAATAAACTATTGCCAATTCCTTACAACTAATTACATTAAGAGTGTGGGATAGGGTTTTCAAATAAAGAAAAAGGTGTTCACAAATAATAAATCAGGATGTGTATGCATTGAGGTCTCCCTTCCCTGCGTTTTAGCACGGGACAAGGTGGGACTTGGAGCACAGCACACGCTCAAGCCTTTCCAGCACACACAGACAGTTGCGTATCAGCTATCAGGTTCTTCGATGGTTAAGTTGCTTTTCAATAAAAGTCTGTTGCCCTAGAGGCCTGATGTTCTCAACAAACAAACACAAAGTTCTGTCCCACAAATACTTTGGGTGGGTGATGGCTTCACCACTGGTCCCCCTCTTCTGGGCGCATACCCCTCAGAAGTCGTATTCAATAAATTAACCAAACAGTTCCTTTCTCAGTGAACTCTGGGTGATGAGTTTCCACCCCTGGATCTCCCTCGGACCCCAACTGACAAGGGGGACATTTCACTTCCCCTCGTCTTGCAATATTTCTTGCTTTGACAAATCTTAATATCTTTTTAAATAGTTACTCAGGATTCACCCTGTTTGTCAGCCTCCCTCTGCTGGGCTCACTCTTGCCACCTTTTACAAAACAGTTCACTGTGGACATCCCTCGATAGGGTTCAATTCTGTCAACACACTGTTCATGGGACTTCAGGCTTCGCCCCTTTCTGTTAGCATCCCTCTGCCGGGTTCACTCTTGCCAACCTTTACAAAACATTTCACTATGGGTCTTTTAGATTTTCCCCCTTCTCGTTAGCATCCCTCTGCCAAGTTAATTCTTACCAACCTTCGCAACACATTGTTCATGCGTTCATTTCACCAAGCGGGATTCATTTCCCTCTGTTTCCCAATCATCTGACGGTCAAAGACTTTCAATGGTACAGAGGATTTTCCAAGACCCCTATGACCACTTTGACCTCTTCTCTCTTTTCCCAGGGCTTTCTGGTTATGGTAGTTTCTACCAACAGGTAATCGCCCAGAGTTTCCTGCGTGAACACCCACATTGTGCCAGCCTCCTCTGTTGCTGGTTTTCCCCCCTTTCATCAATAATATCTTTTGCTTTTCAAAGTTAAAAATAACCGTTGACTATTTTTTGGTTTCTTATCGACACTCCCCTCGACTCACCGGCTGTGATGAACCGCTTGGCTTTCTCTCTCCTTGGAGTCAAGGCTGATACCACAGAGACAAGTGTCTCTCCCAGCCTCTGTAATCAGTGGAGGGTCTGGCTACTCTTTGCAGACTTATTATTCCTTCTGCAGAGGTTTCACAGGCTTTGATCAGAAAGGGCAAGGTTGACTCTATCCATGTCACCCTCTCAGTCTATGCCATCTTTCTCCTCCTCTTGAACTGCCCTGCTGAGTTAGCTCTCACTTCGTGTCGACTACCTTGCTTGTCCTGTGTTCTTGTGCTCCACCTTTTATCCCTGTGGGAAAGAGAAAGGGCCATCATGTGTGTATGATTCTGGTGAATTGCCTGACTTTGCCTGACCCTTGTATTGGGACATGTCAGGTAAACGGCTCTGTTGTTAGTCCATTGTCTTCTGTGTTGTTCGACAATATTCTTGTGGAAAAAGGGGGGCAGTGTTTTGGAATATCCTATGTGGTATTGAAAGGAGGGGGATACTGTGTCCAAGAACTCTCCATCCAGGTGATCCTCCCTCACTAGTTCGAGCCCCAGGAACCGGATCCAATAGCGATGGCCGTGTCCTAGCCAGCCACCTGGATGACAGATCCCCGGGCACTAGCCAGGGAGACACTGTCAGGTTTTTCACAATACCCCTGGGAGGGTCGCAATATGGGACTTACTGGACAAACCTCTGTGTTCGTTAGACTACTAGACTGGTTACTGGTGAAGCGTAAACAAGCAACGGCAAAGTTGCTTTTGTGTAGACATGGCATTGGGATTTTCCAGGCATTCAGTGATCAATGAGCAGCTATAAAACCAAACACGCCCGGCGGGCTGTGTGTCTGTCCTCACTTCCCATCCCTCTACTAACTTCACTTCCCATGAAAATCGTTTTAGCTTAAAGGTAGTGCTTACAGCAAACTTTTCGCTGCAACACGCTGAGCTACCCTGGTAGCCTACTATTGTAAAGCGTGTCTATGTATCCCTTAATGTACTAAAAGTCACTGCATTATCAACAGTACTTTGGGTGCACCACTGCCATAGAAGTGATTTAAAGTGGAATTGATTTACAGTGTGGAGTTTGGAAAGTAGCAGCATCAAAGAAATTGCACCATTTTTAAACTATTACTTTGAACATTTCCTTTGAGTGGGGTTCAACTGCCAGCTCTGTCCTACTTCTTTAAACTGTGCCCACACCCCAGACCTTGTGGGACACCCCTTTAAATTATTTCCATTTCCAGCAATGCATGTACCTCAGTGTCTTTATCACAATCCAGGCAGCAGCGTTTTTGAAGAAGAGTAATCAAGTATTTAGGTTCTCCAGGATTACAGTTATACATTCCGGAGCTTATTATTGCTCTAGCGATGATGGCACAATGCTTTTCCAAGAGCAAAGTTTGCAGCTGCCAACAGCATAAGGTGGACTAATTACAGAGTTATTTTGGGTTTTGATTGAAAGGGTTCAATCAAGAGTCACATCCAAGGGCTTTACTTATTTTGATTGGAATTGGAAAGCTAGAAAGATGGAATTCTGGGTACTGTAAAGATACCGAAGGCAGAGTTTTTAAAGAGGAGACTAGGAGAAGTTCTGATTACTCTGGATGAAGTCCAAGCTGGTTTTCCACCCAGGTTACTTCTATTGATATATCTTTTCATCTTAGAACATATTTACTACAGAACAATAACATCAGAACCTCTTCAGGTTATCTACATCTTTCTATATGGCCATTAAATAAGGAATTCATTTTTAGTCCAGGCCCAACGTGAAGCACTTAAATTGCTAAAAATGTTCCCCCTTCCTTTTAAATGCAATATCACTGTTGTAGGAGTGGGAATTTTGATCACCATAACCAAAAGCAGGCACGCCCTTAAAAAGTACGTACACGCTTTGTCTGTAAAGCAAGTTTATTGTACAAACGGCCGGGAGGGATTAGATAACATCAAAGAGTCAAACTAACCTGTCTCCCTGAACCACACAAAGAACACACATTTTATACAATTTGCAATAGTTAAAACACTTCCAAAGGTTTTGTTACAGAGTCAACACCCCTGACCCCCACCACACATGGTTGGTTAAACCTATACAATATAACCATAGTCCCTTCATTTCCTACACTTCTTATTGGATACATTCATCTAAGCACCATACTATTTAACTTTTAATTGCATGTTTCATATTTACACTACATCCCTCTCTGGGGCATTTCCATATTTGATCATATCCTCATCTCCTAGTTACACAGTGTGATGCTGGAAATGCTTTATGGAGCGACAGGGTCTCCTGTCCTTCTCCTACCACTTCTCTGTGTGTGTTTTTCTTATGTTTTCGGCCACTGAGGTCCCACCTGGACCTCCGGCAGTGCAGTTCTGTATTTTTATCTTTTGGTGAACATCACCCATGGGATACCCTTATGGCACCCTGGTAACCCTTATGTGTGTTGTTGGGCACCTGTGTGTAACCCACAGAGCAGGGTATGGGTTGGTGGCAGCTACATGCTGAATTGGCAGTTGCCCTGTGTCTCCTCCATTTTGGGATACACAGGCCCTGCCATAGGAATCAGTGGATTCGTTCCAGAAGACAAGAAGGCACCTGTAACCTTTTGTTTTCTATTGCCTTTTACATTGTTTCCCAAAGCCCTGGAAAGCTCCGACTCTGTCCCTTCCTCTTGAATGGCTGGTGGGTAGAAACACCATATATGTCTCTGTTGTTCCCTTTCCCCCCTGACTGGCTGTTAGGTGGACATATCATATATGGCTCAGGGGTTGCCTCCTATCAGACTGACTGGAGCCTCCCCAGGTGTTGTGTGTTGTGAGTACAAGCTAAGGGTTTCGACCTGTGTGAATGGAGTCTGAAGCAAAGTCACATTCTCTGTAATGGGTGTCTGGTTTCTGTATGTGTGACACAAGGAATGAGACAGCCCTGCCTGAAACTGACATGAATGCAGTGTAGTGTGCTGAAAGGTTGGGTACTTGCCCCAATCCGCATCTTTTGTTATGGGTGTCTGGGTGGAGTGAATGGCCTCAATGCCTGTAAGCCTGATTGGCTGCCTGCCTGCATGAATGCCCTACTGTGTGATTGGCTGACTGTGCCTGGCTCAGCCGGAGTGAATGAGGGACAGATGTGTATATCTGGGGACCTCTCATCAATTGGTTCAGTAGCTGAAGTTGAAGCTTAACAAGAACAAGCTGCTCCTTGAAGCCCAGCTGAAAGAGAAGTCTTCTGCTGTATTTCTTCACCAATCCGAAAGCTGTTGTGTCTCCCAAGGGCTGATCCCGAGAGGACACAAGATATATAGAGGGTGGAGATCTATTAGAACTAACATTGCTGCAAAGTGAGGTGATCTGGATTTTCAGTGTGGTGCACTGCAAGGGAGCAGGGACCCCATACACTCAACATCACAAAATCTAATTGCTTTACTTTTCTTTGCTGGATTGTTCCCGTTAATTAGAAGGCTGCACGGTGACTGAAATATAGGGAAATTTCCAATTTCTGTTTGGCTGCAGGAAGCTCTTAGGGGTCCTTTCGGTCAATGTCAAGACCCAAGGAAAATGAAAAGAGCACATCTCCACACTCTCATCCACCACAAAGAGAATCCTATAAGAAGCAGTTGGCTAAGGTCGGCGGTACCCAAAAAGATCAAATCATACAAGAGAGCTTTATGAGGTGCAAAAGGATAGCGCAGATATCAAGCTTCACTGCAATTACAATTTGACACCTTTACCTCAAAATTCAAATCCGCCTTGTCAGATATGCGGAAGGACATGGCCTCTCTTGAGGAAATAATGGACATTAACGAGCAGGCACTTCAAGACCTGGCCCAGGAATCTACAAAATCGGACATACTTCTAGAACAGCTGGCAAGGACAACATATAATGTGGAGCAGCAATGTGAAGACCTAAAAAACAGATCGAGGAGGTTTAATATTTGTATACGTAATATTCCAGAATCGGTGAACGACACAGCCTTAAGAGAGAAAGTCACAGGAGTCTTCAAAGACTTATTGAACACAGAGGCAGAGGTAACAATTCCCTTTGACAGAATTCAGAGTCGATCTGCGAAACGGCAGGATCCGGGGGCACGTCTCTGTTACACATTGGTCGCATTAGCAAGTTACCCCAAAAGGAAAACATTCTTAGGGAAGCCAGAAGAGCAACTCAAATTACGCTGAATTGGAATGAAATCCAACTGTATCAGGATCTATCCCCATTGACACTACAAAAGAAAAGGGACATGTGTGAGATCCTGCAATACTTACAATCCCAGAAGATAACAAATAGATGGACTTTTTTTGGTCTTTTATTCAGTTGCGAAGGAAAACAGCACTGAGTTACTACTAAGGAGGAGGGAGCCTGAGTTTTGAGAATGGATCAAGAGCAACAATCGGGCCCAAGCACCGGGCCAATCTATGCCCCTCGAGGACTGCAACAGTGGGAATGGATGACAGGGAAACGGATCAGGACAAGAACTCATAAAGGCCCTATTCCAGCAGAGTACATCAGGAAGGCTTGAATTCTCGCTTTGCCAGCTTTATCCTGGGGAAATAAGGTACACTCCTGCAGTTTGCGAACATTACTATGTAAGAAATGAGGCATGACAAACGCTCATCTTGGAATTTTTTTAGGACAAATAAAGAGGGTTTTAGTATACCCTGCATTTCTTTCCCTGGGTTAAGAGGTAGGCCATCCTGAGGACGGAGACCGAGGGGAGATTACCAAAGATGGTCTACACCAGGGAGTGGGTAAAGATTCTCGGAAACGGTTGGGGAGGGGTGAGGGATAAGAGGGTCTTTGGGGGAGAGTTTTGGGTGGTTGGCTAGTACACAGCGTTAGAGACAGAAGCTTAGGAAGAAATATTTTAAATTGCATCCTCATTGCAGCAATTTAGTGGATAGGGTCTATCTTCCGTTGCTTGACACTTAATATAAGAGGGCTCAACACCCCCGTCAAGAGGAGGAAATTTGAGCGGCTGTTAAATTTACACCAGCCTGATCTTATAGCCTTACTAGAGACACACATTAGGTATCAAGACTGCTACAAGTTGAAACTAAGGCAATACCTGATAATAAGGCAGGCTAACATAACGGGCAAGAAAGCAGGGGTACTTAATGCCTATAGGGATAAGCAGGTTTCCATAATGAAGACGCAACACAGAAGACGAGGGTGAGGGTGGTACAGAAGAGGGACAGTAGGCATGAGAAATAATACCAAGATTAGAGAGCCTGTGGAATCACAGATTAAGGAGCAAGTATGGCCAAGTAGCAGTGACGAGAAAAAAGGGAATTGCAGGAAGGAGAGCGGGAAAGGAGTGGGCACGCAGATATCACTATTGCACAAGGGCCCGGGAAGAGCACACTATGTGCCCTCGGCACAAATATATACAAATAAGTTGATGAAGGCGCTCCCACCCATCACTGCAGGTACTGGGAAAAGGATCTATAGATTCGAAAAACAGACAGCAGGCATCCCTTTAGCGGTGGGGGATATGAAAAGTTTGTTGGTAGCAATTGTTGATGACCAGGCTGGGTACATATGGGTTAAGGTGGGATACCCGGGAGTGAAATTGGACGATGATGCACATGACGTCGCCCCAGACTAACAGTCCATAATGCAATACACTATGGGAGTGGATGAAGACCCTGCACATTATATTATTAAGCTGCAAGAGATGTAGAGGGCATAAACGGGGAACCAGTGGAACTGATCAGTTCCTCTTTTGTAGTATGTTATCAAAAGGGGCCTACCAAAGAAGGTGCAGAACACGCTCAACAAGATAGTGGGCATTGAAGCAAAAGGGTGGGCTGAGATTCAGACAATAATTATACACTAGTGTAGAAGCATTAAGGAGCACGAAAAGGAAGCAGTTCCGTGGATACAGGCAGAGGAAATAAGATTGGTGCAGAAATAATTAGCTAAAATAGCTATAGAAAGGACGGCACCTGCACCTGCATTGATAGAAATGACAGGGAACGCACAGGCACCATCAGATGTCAGGGTAGCTGCATTCTGGCCAGGAGTAGAACAAGGACAGTGGGAAGATGGACCTCAGTACCCCTGCTCAGAGTGGCAGCAAGGAGGTCCGGAGTGCCTGAGGGGTGGCTTCTGAGGAAAGGGGGAGGATTAGGCGAGATGGGACCTCGGGGAGCAAGCATGGGTCCTTCGCAATGTTGGAGCTGTTGAAAGTGGGGACATTTTGCAAGGGAGTGTAGAAGCAGACAAGGGGCGGGATAAAGCTCCTACACCAATTATCATACACCGTCCCAGCCACAATCAAAGGTACCAACGGCGACATCTATTCCCTATGAGACACATCAAGCGTATACCGAACTGCCACTTCGACCACCAGGCACAAATACAGCAGCCACCTGCGCCCCAACAGCATGTCATGTACGGAAGTATCACTCCAACAACTAACACTAACCACAGTGCTGAATGGCACCATCGTACCCTATGGAGTGGTGAGTGTGATGGGGTCAAAGCCTTTCACGGTCCCAGGGACTAACACATACCCCAACTAGTACAGCCCACAGACAGAAAGCTCTTGCGTGCCCAGTAGTATACATGACAGTCCACCCTGAGTGTCAAGCGTACACCAGGAAGAGAGTATCAACACTCCCCCCCCGAACCACAGAAGCCGAATGGATTCGACCCTCCCACTGTGGTTGGCACAGGTGCCTGAATGTCAAGACCACAGGTAGCCATGTGGCAGCCAATGGAGGGAAGAGGGATTAAGGAGGGGTTGTGGATAGGGTGGGGGAAATTAGGAAAACCGGAAAGAGGTGAGGGGAAAACATGCTTGGATAGGTAAGGGGGAGTGTAGGGAAAAATGCACATACATGAATACCCAAAAATGTCCTGTAACCCTACCAAAACCCTACTCCTAGCCGACTTCTACTAAGCTCCTAACCTCCTGTACCTAAGACCCCCTGCGAAACTCATGTACCTGTTCCTCACTCTTGACATCCAGACACAATATGAAACAAGATGGCCATGAACATGAACAACACTTAGCAAGCATGATGCAACACGCAGGGAACCTTTCCCAAGTGAATATACAAACGCATCGCCACAAGGGCAAGCAAAGCAAACATAACATGAACATAAGTCAGCTTTTTAGCCGTAACATAAATGATCTTAATATAGTCCGGTGTAACTGACACATGTTTTCTTAGCATACACATCTCAATAACTCAAATTAGTAACCTGCTACCTACAGCAGACCCAGTAATATTGTCCGGTGTAACTGATGTGCTTTCCTAACACACGCGTCTCACTAACTCAAATTATTAACCTGCTTCCTACAGCAGACCCATTGTCCCTTTTATCGTCTTCTCCTCGCTCAGAGCGTATTGGTTGTAACACAAACATATCCCTTATTCTGAGCGTCTGTTTAGCACCCCAATAGAGGCTGTCGGTATTCCGAAAACACATAGCAATATGGTAATAACAGAAGCGCAGGTCACTTCTCTTTTGTCCGGGAGCCCCGTGGGACTACCCGGATGAGAAGAAGTTCAGCGTTGAGAGCGGACAGGCCTCTACTCACTGCCAAGCTGCCCAAGTCGTTCTCTCACTGTCCAGACCTCCAGCGTCCCGTTGCTCCCCTTCTCTCGTGCCGTACCCGCCTGTGTTGAAACAAAATAATCTGCACCTTGCACGGGCGGCAGGCTTTGGCACATGCTGCAATCACTCACAGCTGCCACATCGCGCAAAAGCAAGGAACTACTAGATTTCCCCAGTGATGCTGGGAAATGTAGTTCCTATAGTTCAAACCAGTCTCCTCAGCATTTGACTGGCTACAAACGTCCTTTTCTGCCCCAGCCCTTAACCCAGACACTGACCAGGAACTCTTGGTGGGCACTGAGATAGGAAACAAACACTTCATCTTTATGGTTAACACAGGTGCCACTAAATCATGCATCAGTGAGGGAAATGTCCCAGTATCATATGAAACTCTTGACACGCGGCTGTCACCACGGTTCCATACACTAAAGAAAAAATACATTAAAATAGGGGGAAGTGGTATGGGACACCTGTTATACTTTCAAAGTTCCCTGATAAATTTGGTGGGCCGGGGCTTGCTTAGTAAGCTGAACATGACTATCTCCTTTACAGACAGTGGAATAGTATGTGTTACCCCAGGAATGTGCGCTGTGAGGGTGATGGTGATCATATGTGCACAATGGGGGGAGTGGTAGTTTGTGGGATTCCCGTGGATCCAGACATGCTCATGTATGGCATCACTGTGCTTCTTGAGGTTATACCCCAGATTGGCAAAAGTTGCTGGTGAGTGCCGGCTGATTTCATTTTTCAACATGTGTGTTTCCCCAGAGTTGGTGGCAGGAACAAAACTGTCCCTAGATTTGCATGGTCTGGTGATTTCAGCAAGATTAATTGTTGTGTTAGGGACTGACCCTGATGGGTGTGAGTGGCACACAGTGCTTTGTATTGATCCCACAGTCCCCATGAGGGAGGTAACTGATGCAGAGTTGTTTGAGGACAAACCAGACAATGTTGAAATTGTATTGGCTATTTGTATGCCATGTGAAATGATGGTACAGTACCGAAAAGTTAAATATCCCCTCATGGCCCTAGCAGCCCCCGCCCCACTTCATTGAGAGACCTAGAACAGGTACCCAAAAGACTTTGGACCACAAATGCCCATGATGTAGGCTGTTAGAAGGAGTGACCCTGGTACAAATAACACTGAAGCCAGGTGCTGTGCTGCCTCAAGTGAGACAGTGCCCTCTAACAAGGGAGGTGGAGAAAGGGATTAGGAACACCATCACTGCCACACTAAACCAGGAAATAATAGTGCCAGCCACCTCCCCCTGCAACATGGCCATATATCCTATAGAAAAGGGAAAGGGGGGCAGTTGGAGGATGATTCAGGATTAACCCCCCCGTAAATGACGTGGTACTGCAAGAATTTCCTGTATTTCCAAACCTTGCAACAATACTTTGTAACATCCCAAAAGAGGTGACCCATTTTACTGTGGTGGATCTCAAAAACATGTTCTTCTCCATTCCACTGCATCCTGACTCACAATACCTCACTGCGTGTACCCAGGGGGGATGAGGTTCGAACACACTAGATAACCTCAAGGGTACTGTGAGTCCCCCATTATGTCTAACAGAGTACTACATGCAGACTTGGGAAACATCCAATACATGGACGATCTGCTGGTGTGCAGTGACAGCGAACACCATTGCAGGAAAGATTCAATAACACTTTTACAAATCCAGGCACACAAGGGGTACAAAGTTGACATGGCCAAGTTACAATATTGCCAGCAGGAAGTATTGTACTTGGGGCAATTAATATCTGGGAACGGGAAAAGAATAATACCTGATTGCGCCGCATCTGTACATGCCACCCATGGTGAAGGAGATGCAATGGTTTCTGGGTTTGTGCAACTATTGTCAGGCCTGGATACTGGACTATGCAGCATACATTAGGCCCCTTCTGCAGGCACTCAAAGAATCACAAAAGACTGGCAACAAGATTGTATGGACAGAGGACATGTTCAATGAGTTTGAAGCTCTTAAAGCAGTAATATGAACAGCCTGAGTGGTAGTGACCCCAGACTACACTCAGGAATTTTATTTGTTTTCTCAATCCAACGGTCAACTCATGACTGGAGTACTCATGCAAAAAAGCAAGATGGGCCACAAGCCACTGGCCTACTATAACGGCCCATTAGACTCAGTAATGCAAGGACAATACGCATGCGAGCAGGCACTTGCTGGTGCCATGTTTGTGATTAAAAAAAGCTCCACCATAGTAATGGGGTGTTCCATCACTTTATACGTGGAGCATGCAGTGTTTGCTATCCTGGAAAGATCAAAATCCACTTTGACTACACAAAGAACATCTGCCCATGAGATAATCGTGTCCAGCCCCAACATACGCAAATGCACAGATGAAGACATGGCCCAACATGACTGTGTATCATACGAGGGGGAGGAGAACGACATTCCCAAAGCAAAAGACAGCCCACTCGAGGGGGTGGTCCTCTTTGTTGATGGGTCAGCAACAATTGACCAGGGCACAGGCATGACACACACTGGGGTGGTCGTGGTGTACCTGGTGGACGGTGAATATGAAACATTAGTGCAGAAAAGATTGCCAATGCATTTTTCTGCTCAGGCGGCAGGGCTCATAGCGCTCATAGAAGCGCTACAAGCGTCACAAGGGTGCCACGTGACCATCTATTCAGATTTGGTATATGTCACTACAACGGTGCACGCCGGTCTCTCACGTTGGAAGAGGAGGGGGGGTTCAGAAGGGTTGACAGTTCCCCAGTACAGCATGCCGCGTTGCTATATAAACTAATTTTTGCATTAAGCAACCATCTGCAGTGGCGGTGCTAAAATGCGCAGCCCACACCAACACCAAAATAGCTGCATATATTCCAGTGTCTCAACCAGCAGAATGCCTGGAGCTAACGCCCAGCATCAAGCAATTCCCTGTCCCTTACAATGCTCTACCAACTACAAAAATATTTGAGTTACAGGGGTGCAAAATACGGTGCAAATAGTCCCCTACTGACTTATTAGTGACAGGAAATAACGGGAAAAGCAGTCATGCCACACAATCTACTCATAGTGACTTTTGACCTGCTTCATCCATCGCATATCTCTAAGCAGCACATTGCTGCAGACATCCAAAAAGGCTGGTTTGTCCCAAGTCTCCAGGAGAATTTGACCGGTTTCATTGTCCGCTGCGCCTGTCATGACCACTGTGAGGGGTCACAAGTGCCACAAGCACGCTCCCACCAGAACCCTGATGGCCTTAAAACCACTGCAAAAGGGCTCCTGGAGCCAGTCCTGGCACCTTTGGCACCAGGCTCGTATGCAGGAAGGAAGGGCTGTTCAAAGTATGTCCCATTTATATACATGGGCCTTTACATCCAACATGGAAGCACCCACACAGTCTAGTTCTAAGAACCAAGCCATGTGGTCTAGTGTTTTGGGTGTGGCAGGCCTGAAACTACTTTCCCTGGTACTACTTTACCTGGGCTATATAAACCACACCTTGTCTGCAGAACACGCTTCGAGTTATTCTGCAACCCGCAGTGTGACGCTCAACATGTGCAGCTCCTGGTCTTCAGCATCTTCCTGTAATCCTGCAAGAACAAGAACAAGATTATTCTGTCTTACCTGAGAAAACACCATCCAGCACTCAGCATCTCAACTGGGCTGCAATCTGTGGAAACCGAGAGAAGAAGAAACATCACTCACCTGTGACTACTAGCTTAAGTACTTCCTGCGAACCGCTACCACAGCTGCTGTTCGAACATTGCGACCTGCAATAACGAGAAAGGGAAAAAACAATTTTAGAATGCACGCTTCCAAAACATCGAATTCCATCAGTCTTACCTGAATTCCACCGCGCTACCCCACACTTCCATCCAGAGCACCTCAGCAACATCTGCAAAGGAAAAGAGACATATTCAGGTTCGCTTACAATATTAAACAACCGCACAGCGCTGTACTTACCTTAACGGATTCCTGGGGCCTGTTTTTCATTGCACTCTCATCCACTCGCAGCACCACAGTGGCATGTGAGGAGAAGAAGAAGAAAACACAGGTTAGCTTTAAAAGACAATAAAGGTGCTGCTCTTCGTGCTTTCTCTTATCTAGAAAACGTGCCTCTCCATCCAGCACGCCAGTATCAAGACCTTCGCACCTGAAAAGAAGGAGATAAAGACATGAACGAATTCCCACCATAAACAGAACAAAGACTTACAATTAACAAACCTACATGCCTACCAGCAGATTCGGGGTCACAGTAGGCCTGGGCCCAATGAAGGCAAACTGCACCAGTGAAGCAACTCGGGCAGCTCACCAACAAACATCAAGCGCCCCTGCACAATAAACACAGGATGGATAGCTCACCCTACAAATAACTAAGATTCATTCGGGGGGTGTGGCTAGATGGCTACGTGAGGGGACGTTCCTCGGAGGAGCTCCCGCAGATCGGCACTGATCCTGTAGAAAAGTGATGGTTTTGTGGCGGACACGCATGTCCACGGCGCATCAAAAGGAGTATGAAAGCGAGGGGCACATGGCGAGTGTCCGGACTACCAGCAAGATTGCATATTGAAGGAACTGGAGTCTAAAAGAGGGGAAGGTCGGGCTACGAAAGGACAACATGCAAGATGGCCGTTCATGAACAAAGGGCCATAAATGGTCCGAGAAGCTGAGAAGGACGGAGCTGGCCGGAGCAGTGCAGGCCGCGCCGACAACAGTGGCCCAGAGCGCGAGGCCAGTGTGCGGGCGGAAGCCGGAGACAACAGGTGGCCCACAGAAGGACAAAGGCACCTGCAGCCCCCGCACCTGAGAGGAGGAGGGAGCGGGTGCAGTGTGAGAGAGACCACATCGCTGCGGCGCGAGCAGCCGCTTGATGGCTTCGTGGTGACACCCTGAGACGCTCCTGGCTGGCAGCGCGGATGAGAGCGCAGGCCCCTGCTGGGGAGATCCTGGGCAGCGGTGTGCCCGTAGAGCAGTGTTGAGATCGGCAAGGGACAGCTGAGGAGGGGCTGGTGAGCGGACCCTGCGAGGCGCTCCGGTGGGCCATGTGAAACTCCGGCAAATCATAAGGACACATTGTGCGGCCTCTGGGACCCTGGCCGGTGGGCAGGCGGAGGCCGGAGACACAGACGGGAGAGCCGTCTCATTTCGGCCCGGGAGTGCGCGGGCTGCGGTGGGGACACAGCCGAAGTGCGTTTGCCTAGAGCTGGTGGCGGCGACACACAAACGGGGGGCCCACAGAAGGACAAAGGCACCTGCAGCCCCCGTACCTGAGAGGAGGGGGGAGTGGGTACACTGCGATTGAGAACATGTCGCTGCAGCGCTCAAACAGGGCCCGCCGGCCGCCGAGTACCCGGCGCGCGTATATGAACGCTGGAACAAAGGGGAAGCCCCGGATGCACACGAAGTTACTGCAGGTATGGCTGCCCTGCCTGCATACCGCTGCTGTTTTGTGCCTGCCTTGGGCAAAAAAGGAGCAAGCAGACTCCGGTGGGACCCAGAGCAACACCTGATACTGACGCCACAAGAGTCAGACAGGAGGCACATGGACCAGACTGCAGAACTAAAGTGCATGTGTGTGCCCGCGACATCTGCCTGCAGGCCAGATTTACACGTGGAGAGCCCCGAGCAAAATGGTTGTGGCCTGCTAGAGCGAGACCCGGAGGTGTGGTGAGGACGGGTCGCTGTGGGCTAGGTGACCCAAGAAGGGGCTACAAGAATGGCACAACGCAGCACATGAAAACGAAGGGACGCAGGCACAGTATAACCCAAGTGCTCAGTGGATGGTGAATGTGTGTCCCCCGACATGGCGGTGAAGGGCCCTAAAAACCAGGCATAGCCCGACACCACGCGGACCTTCAAGTGCGAGGTGATGGCGCTAGCCCATCTCACAACAGTACGGCACAATGTTGAATAAAGTCGTTAGACCGAAGAACAAACAGCCAATGCTGGAGGCATACGCCAAGACACCCCCGGGGACGGAGGGAGCCAAGAGCAAGGACAAAGCCACCGCTGTTACGGAGGAGGCTCCGGGCACGATCCAGGAGGTGTTGGCAGCAATTGCGGATCTGAAAGTGGCCTGGGAGACAAAGTTGGTTCTTGCCATGGACGACCTGAAAGCGGGTCTAGGCCTGAAGGTGGGAGCAGTCCAGGAAGAGGTGAACTTGCTAAGACAGGACGTAAGAACACTGGCGGAGCGCACTGGGACCCTAGAAAAAGAGATGGCCCCAAACACAGCGGAATGCGCTGCCCACAGATCGGAACTTCATGCCCTCGTGCAGCGAGTAGGCAATCTGGAAAACAGAGCAGAAGAAGCAGAGGGACGCGCTCGACGCAACAACATCCGCATCGTTGGTCTGCCAGAAGGTATGGAAGGGCCCAACCCCACAGAATACGTGGAAACCATGTTGCTGCAAGAAATAACCGGAGGGGAATTGTCCCAGGGTTTTGCGGTCGAAAGGGTGCATAGAGCCCTGATGAGGAAGCCGCCTCCGGGAGCCCCCCCAGACCGTTGATCGCAAAGATCCTGAACTACCGAGACCGGGAAAAGGTTCTCAAATTCTTTCGAAAAGGGGTAACAATCGAAAGGGGGTCCACTAAAATAACTGCGTACCCTGACTACACCTTGCAGGTGCAGCACAGCAGAATAAACTTCAGGGGGCCGCCAAAAGAAGACAGAGAGGCACAGTATAGATACATGGTGCTGTTCCCAGCAAGACTGAAGGTGCTCCACAAGAACAAACCACTGTTTTTCGATACGCCGGAGGACGCCATGGGATGGCTGGATATGCAGAGCCAACCCCAAGAATCGGGGATCAAGACTGGAGCCGGAGAAGATGAGTAACTGGGCAGTGGTACATATGGTGACACAGCGTAAGACATTGGGACTAGAATATAGAAGTAAAATCAGGCTTGCAGCGACTGCGAAGAGAGGTACGTGCTAGTCTGCGTGATCCGTTTGACTTGGATTATCTTGATAACGCAAAGAGGGAGCGCCAGGGGGCCAACCCTTGAATCCCCATAGCATTCGCTTAGTAAGGTCACTACTAGTTTGGTGACACCCCGGGGGGTCCTAGTACTCGACACCACGAGACAGGACCAGACGCGGGTAAGTTTGAGATCCAGGGATGGAGCTGGGCATTTGTGGGGATTGGGAAGGGAGGGGGGAGGGGAAGGGGAGCGTGCAGTGGGGAGGGGGAGAGGATGGGAGCGAAAGGGAAGTTGGGGAAGTTGGGAGGGAACTGAGCCGGAATACGAGTCACAGAGGAAGCAATAGGGAGGGGTGGAGAGCAGAAGAACATCGAGCCAATGGAATCGGGTAACCTTAGAATAATGACATGGAATATTCGGGGCCTCAACAGCTACCTAAAATGTAATAAAGTAATGATGTACCTAAGGAGGATGAGGGTTGACATAGCATTGCTCCAGGAAACCCACCTCACCAGGGAGAAATTGGAGATAGTAAGGAGAAAATGGAAGGGGAGCGTCACGGGAGCCACATATTTGGCATATGCAAGAGGGGTGGTAACATGGGTGGCACCGCATGTGCCGTTTAAAAAAGCTGAGATCAACGGCAGACCCGGAAGGTAGAATGGTGGTGGTGGAGGGACTCTTGGAAAATAGAGAAGTGACCATTATTAACTTATACGCCCCCGAACCACGACACAGCATCCTATTTTAGATCATTGTAAAATAAGTCCACTATTGGGGGAGAGTTGTTGTGGGGAGGAGATTTCAATTGTTCCCTGAACCCTCAAACAGATAGATCAGATGATAAGATGGCCAAGCCCACGCCAGCAGCTAGAGGGTTGAGGACACTGCTGTCGCATCTTAAGCTAGAGGACGTGTGGAGACGGTTGCATCCAACGGACAGGCAATACTCGCATTATTCCGCTCCACATGACCTGCATACCAGGTTAGATTATGTATTTGCAGCGGCCGTGATAGCGGGCGAAATGAGGAGCGCTGAATATAAAGCTAGAGTGCTCTCGGATCACTCGCCCTTGGTCGTAGAGTGGCGGTACCGCCCCCACAGGGCGCGAATCCCGACATGGAGGCTTAGAGCCGAGGCCCTACAGGACCCGGGAAACCGTGAGGACCTGAGGGAGGCCATTGAGGAATATTTCGAAATAAACACTGGCAGCGTACGATCTATGGGAACGGTATGGGAAGCATTTAAGGTGGTGGTGCGTGGGGTGGCAATATCGAAATCAAAGGGGCACCAGTGGGGCATTGAGCGGGATTTACAGGAAACTGAGAGAGAGCTGGAGGACTTGATGAGAAGAGGAGAGGCCTCCCGGGAGAATGCTGCCAAGATAAGAGGCCTACAAAGAGCTAGCGGTGAACTGTGGGACAGGCTTTGTAAGCTAAACTACAAGAAGTACATAGAGAGGCAACATGCAGGAGGAGACAAGCCGGGTAGGCCATTAGCCTGGTTGTATAAGAATGAGACACCCCGACAGGTGATTACAGAAGTCAAATATTCGGAAGGTCAGGTTTGTAATACCCAGGAAGGAGTAAACGAGGAATTCCTTAAATATTATAAACGCTTGTACGAGGATGTAGGAGATAAAATGGGCCAGGAAATAGAGGATACGATAGAAGATATAGAGCTTCCCACCCTAGATGACTCAGAGCGAGCGGAGCTGGAGGTCCCAGTCACCCTCGATGAACTAGATGCAGTGATCACGGCTGCCCACGTGTAAAGCGCCTGGGTCGGATGGGTTGCCCAGTGAATTCTATAAAGTATACAAGCAGGAGTTGCTCCAGCCAATGCTGGCCACGCTCAATGAAGCCTACAAACGAGGGAAATTGCCGGAGTCCCTCCGTGAAGCAGTGTTTATCCCGCTCCTGAAACCGGGCAAGCTGAATGTGGATTGTGGGTCTTATAGACCTCTGTCAATGCTCAACCAAGACAGTAAAATACTCACGGCGGTGCTCGCAAATAGACTTAAGCAAGTAATTGGCAAATTGATACACTCGGACCAGACAGGATATATCCCCGGCAGGAATATTACGGTCTAAAAGAGGGGAAGGTCGGGCTACGAAAGGACAACATCCAAGATGGCCGTTCATGAACAAAGGGCCATGAATGGTCCAAGAAGCTGAGAAGGACGGAGCTGGCCGGAGCAGTGCAGGCCGCGCCGACAACAGTGGCCCAGAGCGCGAGGCCAGTGTGCGGGCGGAAGCCGGAGACACAGACAGGAGCGCCGACTCATTTCAGCCCCGGAAGTGTGCGGACTGCGGCGGTGGCACACAAACAGGTGGCCCACAGAAGGACAAAGGCACCTGCAGCCCCCGCACCTGAGAGGAGGAGGGAGCGGGTGCAGTGTGAGAGAGACCACGTCGCTGCGGCGCGAGCAGCCGCTTGATGGCTTCGTGGTGACACCCTGAGACGCTCCTGGCTGGCAGCGCGGATGAGAGTGCAGGCCCCTGCTGGGGAGATCCTGGGCAGCGGTGTGCCCGTAGAGCGGTGTTGAGATCGGCAAGGGACAGCTGAGGAGGGGCTGGTGAGCGGACCCTGCGAGGCGCTCCGGTGGGCCATGTGAAACTGCGGCAAATCATAAGGACACATCGTGCGGCCTCTGGGACCCTGGCCGGTGGGCAGGCGGAGGCCAGAGACACAGACGGGAGAGCCGTCTCATTTCGGCCCGGGAGTGCGCGGGCTGCGGTGGGGACACAGCCGAAGTGCGTTTGCCTAGAGCTGGTAGCGGCGACACACAAACGGGGGGCCCACAGAAGGACAAAGGCACCTGCAGCCTCCGTACCTGAGAGGAGGGGGGAGTGGGTACAGTGCGATTGAGACCATGTCGCTGCGGTGCTCAAACAGGGCCCGCCGGCCGCCGAGTTGATACTGGCTGGAGAACGGGCCGGCAGCTAGGACAGCAGCGGTGCACACCGGTGGAACAGCGAGATACATAGTGTCTCTCGCTGGAGAAACATTGTGGCGAGCACCCGGCGCGCGTGTTTGAACGCTGGAACAGACAAAGGGGAAGCCCCGGATGCACACGAAGTAACTGCAGGTATGGCTGCCCTGCCTGCATAGCGCTGCTGTTTTGAGCCTGCCTTGGGGAAAAAAGGAGCAAGCAGACTCCGGTGGGACCCAGAGCAACACCTGATACTGACGCCACAAGAGTCAGACAGGAAGCACACGGACTAGACTACAGAACTAAAGTGCATGTGTGTGCCCGCGACATCTGCCTGCAGGCCAGATTTACACATGGAGAGCCCCGAGCAAAATGGTTGTGGCCTGCTAGAGCGAGACCCGGAGGTGTGGTGAGGACGGGTCGCTGTGGGCTAGGTGACCCAAGAAGGGGCTACAAGAATGGCACAACGCAGCACATGAAAACGAAGGGACGCAGGCACAGTATAACCCAAGTGCTCGGTGGATGGTGAATGTGTGTCCCCCTACAGGGCGGTGAAGGGCCCTAAAAACCAGGCATAGCCTGACACCACGCGGACCTCCAAGTGCAAGGTGATGGCGCTAGCCCATCTCACAACAGTACGGCACAATGTCGAATAAAGTCGTGAGACCGAAGAACAAACAGCCAATGCTGGAGGCATATGCCAAGACACCCCCGGGGACGGAGGGAGCCAAGAGCAAGGACAAAGCCACCGCTGTTACGGAGGAGGCTCCGGGCACGATCTAGGAGGTGTTGGCAGCAATTGCGGATCTGAAAGTGGCCTGGGAGACAAAGTTGGTTCTTGCCATGGACGACCTGAAAGCGGGTCTAGACCTGAAGGTGGGAGCAGTCCAGGAAGAGGTGAACTTGCTAAGACAGGACGTAAGAACACTGGCGGAGCGCACTGGAACCCTAGAAAAAGAGATGGCCCCAAACACAGCGGAATGCGCTGCCCACAGATTGGAACTTCATGCCCTCGTGCAGCAAGTAGGCAATCTGGAAAACAGAGCAGAAGAAGCGGAGGGACGCGCTCGACGCAACAACATCTGCATCGTTGGTCTGCCAGAAGGTATGGAAGGGCCCAACCCCACGGAATACGTGGAAACCATGTTGCTGCAAGAAATAACCGGAGGGGTATTGTCCTAGGGTTTTGCGGTCGAAAGGGCGCATAGAGCCCTGATGAGGAAGCTGCCTCCGGGAGCCCCCCCAGACCGTTGATCGCAAAGATCCTGAATTACCGAGACCGGGAAAGGGTTCTCGAATTCTTTCAAAAAGGGGGAACAATCGAAAGGGGGTCCACTAAAATAACTGCGTACCCTGACTACACCTTACAGGTGCAGCACAGCAGAATGAACTTCGGGCCGCCAAAAGAAGACAGAGAGGCACAGTATAGATACATGCTGCTGTACCCAGCAAGACTGAAGGTGCTCCACAAGAACAAACCACTGTTTTTCGATACGCCGGAGGACGCCATGGGATGGCTGGATATGCAGAGCCAACCCCAAGAATCGGGGATCAAGACCGGAGCCGGAGAAGATGAGTAACTGGGCAGTGGTACATATGGTGACACAGCGTAAGACATTGGGACTAGAATATAGAAGTAAAATCAGGCTTGCAGCGACTGCGAGGAGAGGTACGTGCTAGTCTGCACGATCCGTTTGACTTGGATTATCTTGATAATGCAAAGAGGGAGCTCCAGGGGGCCAACCCTCGAATCCCCATAGCATTCGCTTAGTAAGGTCACTACTAGTTTGGTGACACCCCGGGGGGTCCTAGTGCTCGACACCACGAGACAGGACCAGACGCGGGTAAGTTTGAGATCCAGGGATGGAGCTGGGCATTTGTGGGGGTTGGGAAGGGAGGGGGGAGGGGAAGGGGAGCGTGCAGTGGGGAGGGGGAGAGGATGGGAGCGAAAGGGAAGTTGGGGAAGTTGGGAGGGAACTGAGCCGGAATACGAGTCACAGAGGAAGCAATAGGGAGGGGTGGAGAGCAGAAGAACATCGAGCCAATGGAATCGGGTAACCTTAGAATAATGACATGGAATATTCGGGGCCTCAACAGCTATCTAAAATGTAATAAAGTAATGATGTACCTAAGGAGGATGAGGGTTGACATAGCATTGCTCCAGGAAACCCACCTCACCAGGGAGAAATTGGAGATAGTAAGGAGAGAATGGAAGGGGAGCGTCACGGGAGCCACATATTCGGCATATGCAAGAGGGGTGGTAACATGGGTGGCACCGCATGTGCCATTTCAAACGCTGAGATCAACGGCAGACCCGGAAGGTAGAATGGTGGTGGTGGAGGGACTCTTGGAAAATAGAGAAGTGACCATTATTAACTTATACGCCCCCGAACCACGACACCGCATCCTATTTTAGATCATTGTAAAATAAGTCCACTATTGGGGGGAGCGTTGTTGTGGGGAGGAGATTTCAATTGTTCCCTGAACCCTCAAACAGATAGATCGGATGATAAAATGGCCAAGCCCACGCCAGCAGCTAGAGGGTTGTGGACACTGCTGTCGGATCTTAAGCTAGAGGACGTGTGGAGACGGTTGCACCCAACGGACAGGCAATACTCGCATTATTCCGCTCCACATGACCTGCAAACCAGGTTAGATTATGTATTTGCAGCGGCCGTGATAGCGGGCGAAATGAGGAGCGCTGAATATAAAACTAGAGTGCTCTCGGATCACTCGCCCTTGGTCGTAGAGTGGCGGTACCGCCCCCACAGGGCGCGAATCCCGACATGGAGGCTTAGAGCCGAGGCCCTACAGGACCCGGGAAACCGTGAGGACCTGAGAGAGGCTATTGAGGAATATTTCGAAATAAACACTGGCAGCGTACGATCCATGGGAAAGGTATGGGAAGCATTTAAGGTGGTGGTGCGTGGGGTGGCCATATAGAAATCAAAGGGGCACCAGGGGGGCATTGAGCGGGATTTACAGGAAACTGAGAGAGAGCTGGAGGACTTGATGAGAAGAGTGGAGGCCTCCCGGGAGAATGCTGCCAAGATAAGAGACCTACAAAGAGCTAGCGGTGAACTGTGGGACAGGCTTTGTAAGCTAAACTACAAGAAGTACATAGAGAGGCAACATGCAGGAGGAAACAAGCCGGGTAGGCCATTAGCCTGGTTGTATAAGAATGAGACACCCCGACAGGTGATTACAGAAGTCAAATATTCGGAAGGTCAGGTTTGTAATACCCAGGAAGGAGTAAACAAGGAATTCCTTAAATATTATAAACGCTTGTACGAGGATTTAGGAGATAAAATGGGCCAGGAAATAGAGGATACGATAGAAGATATAGAGCTTCCCACCCTAGATGACTCCGAGCGAGCGGAGCTGGAGGTCCCAGTCACCCTCGATGAACTAGATGCAGTGATCACACGGCTGCCCACGTGTAAAGCGCCTGGGTCGGATGGGTTGCCCAGTGAATTCTATAAAGTATACAAGCAGGAGTTGCTCCAGCCAATGCTGGCCACGCTCAATGAAGCCTACAAACGAGGGAAATTGCCGGAGTCCCTCCGTGAAGCAGTGATTATTCCGCTCCTGAAACCGGGCAAGCTGAATGTGGATTGTGGGTCTTATAGACCTCTGTCGATGCTCAACCAAGACAGTAAAATACGGCGGTGCTCGCAAATAGACTTAAGCAAGTAATTGGCAAATTGATACACTCGGACCAGACAGGATATATCCCCGGCAGGAATATTACGGACAACCATAGGAGGCTTCACCACATTATCGATCACACTGAACAAGACCTGGGCGAACTGGCCATAGTGTTGCTGGACACGGTCAAGGCCTTCGATTCAGTTAGATGGCCATGGCTGATAGCGTCCCTGAAGGGGTATGGGATAGGACCGAGATATATTAGATAGGTTAAAATGGTATATAGCTCCCTGATTGCTAGGGTTAAAACAGGTTCTGTAATTTCTGATAAGTGGCAACTCAGCAGAGGGACTAGGCAGGGGTGCACCTGGTCGCCCATGCTGTACGTTCTTGCGCTGGAGCCGTTGGCAGTCTGCCTAAGGCAGCAATACGGCGAGGTAGGGATACAAACGACAGGAAATACCCACTTGATATCGCTTTATGCGGATGACATGCTCCTCTACCTTCGCTACCCAGAGGAGAACGTGCAGTATGTGCTGGATGTAATGGACCGATACGCAATCCTCTCTGGCATTTCGGTAAACCCTGCAAAGTCCAGCATATTCCCCCTAGGGAGATACAAAGGGGTCCCAAGGGATGAATTGCCTGTTTTACAGATACCCTGGCAGACTGTGATGTTTAGCTATCTAGGCATAAATATATACCATAGGATAGAAGCAGAGCACAAGCACAACACGGCGAAAGCGGTTGAAGGCATAAAGAATAGTATGGCGTTCTGGTCCAAACTACCCCTGGCTATGATGGGGAGGGCAGCGTTGCTCAAGATGGTGGTTCTACCCAGATTGCTGCATTTTGTTGTGAATGTCCCATTTTTTCTACCCGGACGCTTTTTTGTCAAACTCCATAGCCTGTGCAGGGGCTTCATTTGGCATAATTCTAGAAATAGGGTGGCCCTGTGGAAATTACAAAATTTGTGTGACGGGGAGGCATAAACCTACCTAATTTTGAATTGTATTACCTGGCGGGACAGCTGTTATATGTCACTAGATGGCTGGCCGCAGAGGACTCTGCAGAAGCTAGGCTCTTGCGGGACGACTCGTCCCCATATTTTCAAAACGAGATATTGTGGTTGCATAGGACAAAAGTGGCGAAGATGGGGCGATTGTTGAGGTTGGGATGGGAGGTCTGGCGTAGAGCAGGGAAAACTACGGGAGACCCGAACCCGTTATCCTCGCAGGCTCCGCTGGTGGCGCTATGCGGTGAAGACTCCCAATTGATCAAAGGGGTCCACAAATATTGGGAGCCGGTGGGCCTGGCTACCTTTGGAGACATATGGCAGGAGGGGGAGGCAGAGGAATTTCAAAGATTGCTGGAAGAGACTGGGGTGAATAGGGGCCAATATATCACTTACTCCAGGATCATGAAAAGGGTGAGGGAAAGATGGCCTGAAACAGTACTCGCAGAAGAATCTGATTCCACTATGGAAATGATGTACGATGTCTCAGAGGGCGGGCATGAAATATCACAAATACATGAACTCCTAAGTGCGAAGGCGGGGAAGGACCTATAGCAATTGAGGCTTGACTGGGAGGAGGAGGTGGGGGAACCCATGACAGAGGGCAATGGGACAGAGCCCAAAGATACCACAAGAAAGTGTCCCGGAATACGAGACTCCAGCAGATCCAGTTATACATCACCCACAGAGCGTACTTGACTCCTGGCAGGATGGTGAGGTTTGGCGGCTCTGCTATACAAAGATGCCCCGGGTGTGGAGAAGAAGGGGCGGGGTTGTTACACGAGTTCTGGGCTTGCCTGGAGGTTAAAAAAGTGTGGGTGGAACTGAAGGCGAAAATGGCCAGCTGGGGGTGGTGCTGGACGTGGAGTCGGCCTGGGCTTGCATGTTGGGAAGCTTCCCTAGGCCATGTACCCTAAAGCACATTAGCAAAATGAAAGACCTAGCTTACATTTTGGCCAAGCGCAGAATAGCAATGGGTTGGAAGTCGGCTCACAGGTCTAAGGCAGAGATGTGGTGGGCAGACCTCCTCAAGTGGGCAGATGCAGAGACTACGGTCTGGTATGAAGCAGTTACTAAACGGGGAGAGGAGGAAGTAGGCCCCCTGATAGCCTGGAGACAACTGGTGACCTCAATGGCGAACCCCCACCGGGGTAACCAGGATATGGGAGATCAGGATGTGATAATAACGGAGACACCTGCAGATGGGACGGATATGACGGCTCAGAGTTTGGGGAAGGGAGGGAGGAGGACGTAGGAGAATAGCGTATAATGTAATATTTCTAATTTGAAACGTATGCCCGAAATGGTTGTAATGTTTGGTGTGTTGGTTGTTTTAAAAATAAAAATTGTTTAAAAAAAAAAACTAAGATTCATTATTCAGCACTGGGCAACTATGCATCTGGGGTTCCAGATCTCAAAGCCTTTCCAGACACCCCCAGGGATATCAGGTGAGAATAACAGAACTCGAAGCCTTTAAACCTTATCCACCTGGGCATCATGGAGGCATCTGAAACTGATCAGTTAGCCCAGCTTTTGGGACAATAACGCACCAAGGTACATGCAGCCCAGCTGGAAACCAATGCCTTAAGATGAGAGTTAATAGTCACAAAAGACTGTACTCATGAACTAAGCAAACAGCTACTACAAACACAGGCGGGGCAGGCTCCATTGCCGGATTCGCCCCATACGTCGCTACACCATTATCAGTCAATCCAGTACAGATAACGTTGCCGGGAGCAGTACCCCTGGCACCACCAGAACGGTTTAATGGAGACCCCAGAAGGTACGCAACATTAATGAACCAGTGCCGCCTCCATTTTCTTTGTAGGCCTGGGGCTTTCCCAAATGACCAGGCGAGGATGGCCTTCGTGTTATCATATTTGAGTGGAAGTGCCGCAGACTGCTCGGTACCTTTAGTAAGCCGGGATGACCCATTACTGCAGAACTTCAGGGGTTTTCAACAGGAGATGGAAAAGTTATTTGCTCGACACTTGCATGGACAAGCTTTTGATAACAATCTCCTGTCCCTCCGCCAAGGCAATCAAGATTTGCTGACTTATATTGCCATCTTTAATAGAATGGTTGTAGAAGCGGGGTGGCCAGAAAATAAAAGAACCACGTTGTTTCATCGGGCCTACAAGGAGACCTGAAGGATGTCCTTGCTCAAGTGGTAGACCCACCTAAAGATTGTGCAGAGTTTATCAACCTGGTAGCTCAGTTGGACCACAGATTACAGGATCGAAGAACAGGCCGAAGTAGACTCGAAAATCGTGCCATGTACGTACGTTCAAAAGATAATGTTCAACGTCCATCTGCAAATACCACAGAAACCATGCAGATTGGAGGAGTACGACCCCTTTTAACCAAGGGTGAAAAAGACAAGAGGAGACAGCTACAGTTATGCTTATACTGCGGTAAATAGGGTCACTACCTCAAAGAATGCCCAGTGAAACCTCCAAGGAAGGTGGTAGGCACTACAGAGAAAGAAGATATTGGAAAACTACCAGGCCCGGCAAGCGTAAAGGTCCGCTTGTCGAGTGAAAAGGACGAGCCACAGACCTCACATTTCTCCCTACCAGTAACCTTGATCAATCACCAACGACCGTCACGGATGCATGCCATAGAGGCATAGACAGACAGCGGAGTAGTTGGTAATTACATAGATCGAGATCTGGCAACAGAAATGGGACTTCCCTTATGCACAAAACCAACAACTGAAAAGGTAACTACTGTTGACGGTACAGAAATTGCTTCGGGACCAGTGACCCAATGCACAACAGAATTAACTCTTCTCTGTCAGGATGGACATCAAGAAGCAATCACATTTGACCTCATCAAAGCTCCTCAGTTCTGGTTGATCTTAGGGATGCCATGGTTAGTAACTCACAATCCCCACATAGACTGGCGTGCAAAGAGACTGACCTTTTCCGACGAATGCGCCCACACTTGCTACCCGAAATCTATACCATAGCCAAACCTGAAATCTGTTCAAGGAATAGCATTGGGGATCGTGGAACCAATGGCCACCTTACCAAAAGAATATCAGGATTATCAAGATGTTTTTCAGAAGTAACAGGCTAACACATTACCGCCACATAGGCCCTATGACTGTCAGATCGACCTGATACCTGGCGCACAGGTTTCTTGTGGTCGAATTTATGCACTTACGGAAACCAAAAATCTCCACTTGAAGTCCTATCTGGATCAATACCTGGCTAATGGGTTTATCTGCCCGTCAAAGTCACTAGCAGCCTCTCCCTTATTCTTCGTACCCAAGAAAGGAAGGAGATTTGAGGACTTGCATCAATTACCGCGCACTTAATCAAATCACAGTAAATAAAACGCTACCCTTTGCCCCTTATCCCAGAACTGTTGGACCAAGTCAAGGATGCCAGAATCTACACCAAACTAGAACTCAGAGGAGCATACCACCTTGTACGTGTTAGGAAAGGGGATGAATGGAAAACCGCATTTCGCACCAAGTATGGCCTGTACGAATATCAGGTAATGCCTTTTGGGCTGTGCAACGCTCCCGCAGCGTTCCATGAATGATGTATTATGGGAATTAATCGATGTCTGTGCCCTGGTCTATATTGACAACATCCTGGTGTATTCCCCCTCTGAAAGAGATCATGCAGAACATGTTCGCTCAGTCCTTGCAAAACTTCGCCAGCACAAACTGTACGCTAAACGCGAGAAATGCTCCTTCCATGTCACCGAAGTCGAGTTCCTCGGTTTTGTTCTCTCGCCAAAGGGAGTCAAGATGGATTTACACAAAGTAGATGCCATCCTTAATTGGCCGACACCTTCTTCACTTAAAGGAACCCGAAGACTGCTCGTCTTTACGATTTTTTATTGCCGATTTATTCCAGATTTCTCATGGATAGTCCACCCAATCACATCGTTACTGAGAAAAACCAAAAAATTCCAATGGACTGAAGAGGCGGAACAGGCCTTTCAAGAACTCAAGAAAAGATTCACCTCTGCGCCAATTTTATGACATCCTTCCCCTGATCTCCCCTATTTAGTGGGAACTGATGCTTCCAGCATAGCAATGGGAGCAGTTCTCTCTCAAAGAGATCCAGAGACAGGCCAATTACACCCGGGGCCTTTTGGTGACGTACATTCTCACCATGCAATTACAGACAAAGAATTGTTGGCAATAAAATCAGTCTTCAAAGCCTGGCGGCAGTATCTATTAGGTGCCAGACATACCATCACAGTAATCGGGGGGGGGGGTGTGGCTTGGGCAGCCATGGAGTAGGACCTGCTTCCTGAGCAGCTCCGGAGGATCCAACATATAATCCGTGAAAACTACCTTCAAAAACGTGCTACTGGTTCCAGGATTGACTATACATGCATGGGAACGTGTGTTCTGCTCACTGTATAAAGACCGAGAGAATTGTGAGTGGAATTCTGGAGGAATTGCTCGGCGAGCGACGGTGGCTGCTTGGTCCATTGTCACACAAGATGGCCGACAACAAAGGAAACGAAACTGGAGCACCCGGAGCGAAAGAATAGAGACGGCAGCCGCGGGGAAAGAATGATGATGGCGAAGTGGAGACGGAGCGAAACCCCTTTGGCGGTAAGCCTTGTGTCGCGATGGCTTGCGTGCTGACGCGGAAGGCAAGAGCCCGGGAGCAGTGGGGTGCGAACAGATAGGCCGCGCCATGACAGGCATGGGAAGCGCTCACTCGGCATTGATGAGCAGTAAGCTGCGGCGAAAGGCGGCGGATGGTGCGACTGCTTGAAGATTACTACTAACAGGTGATAAGGGTGGAAAAGACGGTCGGGGAGGCACACAGATGCTGAATCGTGATAGAGAGGCCCAACGGAGGCCACAGAATGTCGGCGCGAGGGGCCGTGGGCAAGTATAAGAATAAACAACCCACAATGGATATTTTTGCCAAAATGCAACATTCTCCTGCGGCCATCTGTAAAGACTGGTAGGGGGTGGTCTGTACTTCTGCTCTCTATATGGTAGAGGAGAGGCACAGAGGACCCCAGCCAAGATTCTCTATTTGGTAGCTATGGTCGAGCAATCAAGGCCTAGCTTCTCAGGAGGTGATGCAGGCTGGTTCTTAAGTACAGTGTAGTCCCCAAACCCCCACAAAGGAATGTCCACACACTGTATTACTGAAAACACATTCTTTATATAATTAATATTCAAAGGTTATGTACACTTATAACAATAACGCACTTTGTGCTCAGGAAAATCAACAATGGTAAATATCTACAATTCTAAAGTGGTACCACTAATATTAGATCTCATTAAAGTGCATTAACAATACTGTAGCAATGTCACCCAGATCAATAAAGAGGAAAACCGGCAATAGAGAGGAAGGAAAGCAAGATGGTTGAAACAAGAGGCAGAATACTGGCCCCTATCAATGGACACAGTTCTGTGTGGGGATCCCCCCACCTGGGCAACCTGTAAAATAAAGATATATAACACAAGCCCAGTCCTTATATTGTTCAATAGTCTTATTCTCTCCTATAATGTTTTTACCACCCCCCCAATGTACCTGGTGGAGTCGAGTTCTTCGAAGAGGCGTCGACAGATCCTTCTTGAGTGACTCCCTTTAAAGATCGTCGAGAAGCGTTGAGGAATTCAGTGTTCGGTGTCAGGGAATCGACGGCCCTTCTTGAGTGCCTTCCCTTTAAAGCGGGAGACACGGGTCGTTGAACGTCCGACAGTGACAGGGGTAGAACGGCATCGATGAGGCGGCAGGCTTCGATCCAAGCGGTGCTCGTCGGCGTCGGAGCGTCGCGTCCTGCAAGGAAGAGGTGTGCGGGGCACCTCGGAGACACTAGTTCTGGACCGCAAAGATTGTGAAGGACGGTGGCCCAGCAAGGGCGTCGAGTTGATCGAGTCTTTGTGGTCATGAGGTGGCGGGAAACCCACCGGCAGATTCTCCTCGGCGCGTTGGTCGTCCTCGACTTTCTCCGGCAGGGTAAAGCGGTCGACGGTGCGGACGAGGGAGTCCTTCGATCCATATGTTCTTAGGCAAAGGAGCAGGCGGCTCCGGTCGTCGACGGCACGGCGTCAAGTGGTTCCCTCTTGGGATGACACGGCTTCGACGGGCCTCCAGCGGTTACACGGACCTGTGAACCCTGGTCGACAGCAATGGACTTCGACAGCGTCGAGGTCTGGGTGCTTCACTTCGATCTCCTCGGCTGTCCCCTTCTCCGGTCGGCAGCCTTTCAATGGTCTGGCGTCCAGGGAACTTCCGCGAAGATTCAGCGGTGCTCGATGGTCCCTCGGAGCACGGGAAGAGGGCGTCTAGCCAGGTCCTCTCTCGGGTCAGTCCTCGATGAACAAGGCAGCCTTTCGCAGCCTTGCAAAAGCAACAGCAAGGCTTCTTCTTCCAGCTGGGCGTCGAGGGTCAGCAGTTCCAGTTACTCTTAAAGTGGAGAATCAGCTTCTGAACAATTTCCAGTGGCGAGAGGTCCCCAGATATACTATTTGGTCTCCCATCCACACTGCTGGCACACACTCAGCAGCCAATCATACAGAAGGGCATTCATGCAGTCAGTCAGCCAATCAGGCATACAGTGTATTCAGGCCATCCTCCTCCCTCTCAGACACTCACAACAAGGAATGTGGATTGGGACAAGTACCCAGCCATTCAACACTACACACTGCATTCAGCCAGTTTCGGGAAGGGCTGTCTCAGTCTTTGTCTCTCATGCCAGAAACCAGACAGCCACAACAAGGAGTGCATATTGGTCACACCACTCCATTCACCCAGGTCCCCCCCACAGGGGTACCCACAACATAAAGTCACTGGGAAGACTCCAGCTAGTCTGGCCTGGCCTTCACAACAACTCCATATATGGAACTTCGACCCACCAGCCAGGCAGGGGGAAGGGGCAGAGTCAGGGCTTCCCAGGACTTTGGGAAAACAAGGTAAGAGGCAATAGAAAGCAAGAGGCCACAGGGGCCATCTTGTTTTCCATCAGGAATCAACTGATTCCAATAGCAGGGCCTGGGTATCCCAAAATGGAGGACACCCAGAGCACCTGTCAAATTCAGCATGGTGCTACCACCAGCCTATACCCTGCTCTGTGGGTCACACACAAGTGCCCAAAAACATACACTAGGGGCACAGGATTGCACCCCCACCCATGGATGCCATAAAGGTATCCCATGGGTCTCTAAACCAAACCAAAAAGAGGAAGAGCTGCACTGCCAGGAGTCCCCCATGGACTCCTGGGCAGAAAACAACACAGAACACAATATGAAAAAGGACTACAGGACAAGGACAGGGAGGCCCTGTCCCTCCAATGCATTTCCAGCATCACACCATCGCACCCAAAGGCTCGATGGTACCAGCGGAGGGCACCACAGTGGCTGATAATCATCCGATTTTAGAGTCCATCACGGAGCTGAAAAACTCTTGGGGGGTTGCGATGTTGGACCTGCGCACTTTCCTGGAGGCTAAAATAGACGCAGTGGGCATAGAAGTCTCCCTGCTGAGGCAAGATGTCAGGGGGCTGGCGGAATGAACAAGCAGCCTGGAAGGTGCGGTGAAAACGAACACGGACACCAGCACTAACAACGCAAAGGAGATCCATGTACTCAAACAACAGGTGGCTAACTTGGAGTCTCGAGCAGACGAAGCAGAAGGGAGAGCGAGGAGAAACAATATTTGCGTGGTGGGCTTGCCGGAGGGTGAGGAGGGCCAGGACTCGACAGACTACGTCAAGAACCTACTCCTACAAGGAATTGGGGCTGGCAAACTCTCGCAGGGATTCACAGTGGAGCGTGCACACAGAGCCCTTATGAGGAAGCCGAGACCAGGGGCCCCTCCCCGGGCGATAATCGCCAAAATATTGAACTACAAAGACTGCAAGAAAATACTGGAGTACTTCCGAAAAGGTGGAACAATCGAAAGGGCCTTGAGCACCATCACGGTGTATCCGGACTACACTATGTTGGTCCAGAGGCAACAGTACAGCTATGTGACCATCAAAAGGAGGGTGCGTGCGGCTGGTATAAAATATATGCTTCTGTACCCTGTGAAATTGAAGGTGATGCAAAAGACACTCCGGAAGAAGCAACGACGTGGCTGGATCTGCAGGCCTGCCCGGAACAAGACACGGAAGAGACCCAAGAGGGACGCGATAAGTGACTGGGATACGGTATGCATACTGTTAAGGCGTCGAGTGAGCACCCCAGGGGTGCCTAGACGAAGATTAAGAACAATGGGCGCGGCTGTAGGAGGCTGATATTTTGATAAAATACCACGGATTGTAACAGACTTGAAGGACTGGTATATAGTAGCGTGTACATATATTCAAATTGTATAGCAATGTGTAGTCAATCCAATAGGTCATAGGAGCGGCAGGGTGAAAGCACCCTACCCCCCGAATTATAGTTGTTGTAGTAGTAGGTTGGCCAATAGGGCGGCCTCACCCTGCGGAGCTTCGAGTACAGGCTAGAGCCAGAAAGAGTTAGATGCAGGGGAGCCTGAGATCCAGGGATGGAGCTGGGCAACAGTTGGGGGGTGTGATGTTGGGGAAGGGACGGGAGGCGGGAGGGAGGGGGAACGGGAAGTTTGGTGTTTTTTGGTTGAAGGGAATTTAGACTGGGATGTGAGCCTATACAGATTGGATTGGAATTCAGAGAGACTGCACCAGTGGGAGAGGGAACGGAACTGGAACAGGCCATGGGGGACCTTAAGATACTTACATGGAACGTGCGGGGGCCCAACAGCTACTTAAAAAGGAACAAAGTTATGTTGTACCTGCACAGGCAGAAAATAGATATTGCATTGCTGCAGGAAACCCACCTTACATGAGAGAGGATGGACACCATTGCTTGGAAGTGGAAAGGGGTGTTGGTGGGCTCATCATACTCTGCTTATGCAAGAGGAGTGCTTATTTGGGTGGCGCCACATGTCCCTTTTCAGCGATTGCAAGTGGTGGTTGAGACAGATGGGAGGATGGTTATGCTGAGGGAACTGGTGGAGAACAGGGAGATAAGCATTGTTAACACGTATGCCCCGAACCAGAACACAGCGGCGTACATTAGGACACTGAGTAAGAATTTGAGCTTATGCGTAGGAAGCGCGATGATCTGGGGAGGGGACTTGAACTGCGTATTGAACCCGAGGGTGGACAGATCGGATGGGAAGATGGATAGACCGGCCACTGCAGCCAGGGCGTTACAGACATTGCTGGATGACTTTGGGTTGGAAGATGCATGCAGAGTGAGGCACCCCAAGGAAAGGCAATATTCACATTATTCTGCCCCACAGCAGTTATCAACGAGGTTGGATTATGTCTTCACATCACCTGAAATGATAGCGGAGATCGCACAAATAGAGTACAAGGCAAGGGTCCTTTCGGACCACTCGGCCCTGATTCTCGCATGGCAATACTGCCCCCCGAGAGCGAGGATCCCGACATGGCGCCTACGAGCGGAAGCGTTGCAGGACCACTTTTTTTAGGGAGGACTTGAGGGAGGAGATCGTAAATTATTTTGAAACAAATACTGGGAGCGTGGATTCCGCAGGAACACTATGGGAGGCCTTTAAAGTTGTCATGAGGGGAGTAGCCATAGCGAAATCCAAGGGCCTAGAAGGTGGGGTTTTGGCTGAACTGCAGGAGACGGAAGAAAAATTAGAAGAGGCCTTAAGGGGCGGAGACAATACAGCAGAGAAGCTAGAATTAACACTTAAGCTACAGCAAAAATATGCGGAATATTGGGAGAGACTGTGTAACCTTAATTATAATAAATACATAGAGAGACAGCATGCGGGAGGTGATAAACCGGGGAGACTTTTGGCGTGGTTATATAAGAGTGAGACCCCCAGAGTCACAATCAGGACTATAGAGAGAGAAGACGGTAGCGTAGAGGACACCCAAGAGGGAGTTTATCAAGCGTTTGTGGATTATTATAAAGTATTGTACGGAGAAGACGGGGAAAGTAGTCGCGCTATGATGGAAGAAATGCTTGAGGATATGGGGTTGCCCAAGATAAGCGAGGAGGGGAGAGAGGAACTAGATACGCCGATCACCTTGGAAGAATTTGGGGAGGTGGTGAGGCAGCTGCATACTAGTAAAACCCCAGGGACAGATGGACTCCCAAGTGAGTTTTACAAAGTATACATGGAAGAGGTGCTCCCCCCACTGCTAGAGATGTTAAACGAAGCGTTCGAGACGGGACGCTTACCGGAGTCACTGAGAGAGGCTGTCATAATACCTCTCCCCAAACCTAATAAACCTGGGCACAACTGTGGTTCCTATAGACCCTTGTCAATGCTGAATCAAGACGGCAAGATATTAACTGCTGTCTTAGCAAATAGACTGAAGAAGGTTATTAGCAAATTAATACATCCAGATCAAACGGGCTATGTCCCCCATAGAAACATTACCAATAATCATAAGCGACTCCAGAGAATCATTGAGTTTGGCAGGGAAAGAGATGAGGAAATGGCAATTGTGTCTTTGGGTGCGATCAAGGCCTTTGACTCCGTTAAATGGCCATGGCTGCTGGCGGCCCTGAAGCACTACGGGTTAGGGCCTGGATATGTAAGGTGGGCGAAACTTTTATATAGCGAACCGCTGGCTGGAGTCAGGATAGGATCTGTGATATCGGAAAGGTGGCAGCTTAGCAGGGGTACTAGACAGGGATGCCCGTGGTCTCCAATGCTCTACATACTGGCCCTGGAACCTCTAGCAATATATCTGAGGCAGCAATATGACACCATAGGTATCGAGGTGAAAGGGGAGCGGCATCTGATCTCCCTATATGCAGATGACATGCTGCTGTACTTGCGATTCCCAGAAGAAAATCTCCAGTACATTCTAGAAGTGCTGGGGAGATATGCTGTGCTGTCCGGCATAGCAGTGACCCCCCAGAAGTCCAGTTTGTTCCCATTAGGGGGGGGTACATGGGGATTCCAGCGGAGCGGTTACCTGTATTGCAAGTGCCGTGGACGGTTAGCACATTTCGGTACCTGGGGATAGATATATACCACACCGTGGAGGAAGAGCATAGGTGCAATACAGAAGTAGCCATTAAAAAAATTGAGAAGTGCATGCAGTTTTGGGCAAAGCTGCCCTTGGCGATTATGGGGCGGGGAGCAATGCTAAAGATGGTGGTCCTGCATACCGTACCTGATTCCTAAGAAGTTCTTCACCAAATTGAATAGCATGTGTAGGAACTTTTTGTGGCATGGCACGCGGAATAGAGTGGTGTTATGGAAGCTACAGAACTTCCATGACAAAGGAGGGATAAAGCTGCCCAACTATGAGGCGTACTATGTGGCAAGCCAGTTACAGTATGTTGCCAAATGGCTCTCTGACGAAGAGACCTCTGAATTCAGGTTGTTTGGGCGTGATTGTGCACCTTTTTATTTAAAACAGATGATGTGGGTACTCAGGGCGGAAATGGTGGGGCGCCCTAAAATGATGCTACTGGGGTGGAAGGTGTGGCGCAGGGCATGTCAAATGATGGAGGACCCGTCCCCATGCTCACCACAGATAACACTGGTGGTATTGACGGGGGCAGACGCGCAGCTACCAATGATACTCAGGAACCACTGGGAACCGGCTGGGTGGCAACAATGGGTGATATTTGGCGGGAGGGCTCTAGCTGAGGGGGGTCACGAGATTTCCAGATTGTATGAAATGCTGATGTCTAAAGTGGGGAAGGAGGTCACGCAGTTGAGACTCGACTGGGAAATGGAGGTTGGGGCCCCGATGGGAGACGGGATGTGGGAACGGGTGCAGGGGTATCATAAGAAGGTGTCTAGAAACACGAGGCTGAAACAGATTCAGCTGTACATAACGCACAGAGCTTATATGACGCCTTGGAGGATATCGAGGTTTGAAAATGCAGGGCGGCAAGCATGCCCCAAGTGTGATGAGGAGAATGCGGGCATGGTGCATATGTTCTGGTCATGCCCGATCATAGAGCGATTCTGGAGGGGCGTGAAAGAGAAACTGGAAGAAAAAGGGGTCAAGATGGTAGTGGATACAGTGTGGGCCTGTCTGCTGGGGGGTTCCCCAGACCACAGAAGCTCAGGCATGTAAGTAAGCTGAGGGATCTGGCTTATGTGCTTGCAAAAAGGAGGATTGCCATGGGATGGAAGTCATGCCATGTGCCAAAGATAGAGGTGCGGTGGAGAGATTTGCAAAAATGGGCAGAAGCCGAAACCATGGCATGGCAAGAAGCGAGTAGCACAGGGGGGGAGGAGGAGAATGGCCTGGAAATCACTGATAGCCGAACTGTTTGGGTCATTAGGTGACCCGGCGGAGACTGTAGAAGAGGAGACCGAACCACAGGTTGTGGAAACTGAAGGTTTATTTAATGCAATAGACTCGTAAAGGGGGGTGGGTTAGGGAAAGTAGTGGTTAGAAGTTAAGAAAGTGTAATGAAACTGTTGGAACATGCACAATCTTTAAAAAAAAAAATTCAAAAAAATCACAGTAATCACAGATCACCGAAACCTTCAATACCTAAAGTCAGCAAAAGCCCAATCGTCACGACAGTTGCAGTGGGCTCTATTCTTCACAGAATACAATTACGTAATAACATACCGACCGGGAGTTCAAAATGGGAAGGCCGATGCCTTGTCACATATGGGTGTTGAAGAGAAAACGAACAGTACCCTGGACCCTGTTGCCATCATCCCAAGTGATAAACTACTGGGACTCACCCCCACATCGACTCTGAGTGAACTTCAAGATAAGATTCGAACCTTAATGAACCCCGAGATCTTGCAGAAATGGAATTCCCAAAATGAACATCACACGGTTCTGGATTGATTACCCTACTTCATGGAACGACTATATCTACCAAGTAAAGATCTGCAAGAATTGGTCATGTCTGGTTATCACGATTCCCTGATCGAAGGCCATCCCGGAATTGCTAAGACTCTAGCCAAGGTTAAACAGAATTATTGGTGGCCAACCAGGCGTAAGGACATTGCTTGATTTGTTCTATCCTGTGGCATATGTACACAGAATAAATCACAAAAACAGAAACCAGCTGGCCTCCTACAACCACTGCATATTCCACCGGCTCCCTGGCATACTCTTTCTCTTGATTTTATTACAGACTTACCTTCCTGTCAAGATTTTAATACCATTCTGGTGGTTGTAGACCTGTTCTCTAAAATGGCACATTTCATTCCATTCAAAGGACTTCCTAACGCTATCGGTCTGGCAAAAGCATTTCTTGAACAGATTAGAAAACTGCATGGTTTCCCCTCAGTCCTAATCTCAGATCGTGGAAGCCAATTTGTATCCAACTTCTGGAGGAAATGTTGTACCACGGCACAAATCGGTGTTCAATTATCCACTAGCCATCACCCCCAAACGGATGGACAAACAGAAAGAACAAACCAGACATTAGAACAGTATCTACGTTGCATGATGCATCAAGTGGAAGAGAATTGGAAAGACTTGTTATGGATAGCGGAATACGCATACAATAAATCCATACACACCAGCACGGGACAAAGCCTTTTCTACACAATATACGGAAGACATCCACGTACCTCTGAACTAGACTCCCCCACGACCTTGGAAATGCCAGCGGTAGAGACTCCACACACAAGCATAACCCAAGCATTCAAAAGGGCAAATGATCATTTACTGCAAACCAAAGACAGACAAAATAAATTCTCGGACCGGCATCGAAAGAAAGCGCCTGATTACCAAGTTGGAGGCGAAGTCTGGTTGGCATCAAAACATGTACCCATAAAAGGTACCCGGACCTTTTGTCCAAGATATCTAGGACCCTATACCATCGAATCAGTGTTAAACCCGGTGGCCGTCAAGTTAGCCTTACCACCAAGCATGCAAATTCATCCAGTGTTCCATGTGTCACTTGTAAAACCTGTACAACCAGGAACCCGAGACTTAACATCAGCAAAACCTGTGCTAGTTGATGGAGAGCCTGAATTTGAAGTTAAAAACATCCTGGATTCGAAACGTACCAGATCTAAGCTATACTATTTAGTGGACTGGAAAGGGTACGGGCCTCAAGACAGAACTTGGGAACCAAGTGAACATATTCACGCACCACGTCTGATTAAGAGGTTTCACCTAGATAACCCCACCAAACCTGGACCGGACAGGAAGGATACCATGAGAAGGTCCTGGGGGGGGGAGAGTGCTGTCATGACCACTGTGAGAGGGCACAAGTTGTGCCACAAGCAGGCTCCCACCAGAACCCTGAAGGCCTTAAAACCACTTTAAAAGAGCTCCTGGAGCCAGTCCTGGCGCCTTTGGCACCAGGCTCATATGTAGGAAGGAAGGGCTGTTCGAACTAGGTCCTATTTATGTACATGGGCCTTTAAATCCAACATGGAAGCACCCACACAGTCTAGTTCTAAGGACCAAGCCATGTGTTTTGGGTGTGGAAGGCCTGGAACTACTTTCCCTGGTACTACTTTACCTGGGCTATATAAACCACACCCTGACTGCAGAACATGCTTCGAGTTATTCTGCAACCCACAGCGTGACGCTCACCGTGTCCAGCTCCTGGTCTTCAGCATCTTCCTGCCTGTAATCCTGAAAGAACAAGATTATTCTTTCCTACCTGAGAAAACACAATCCAGCACTCAGCATCTCAACTGGGCTGAAATCTGTGGAAACTGAGAGAAGAAGAAACATCACTCACCTGTGAGTACTAGCTTAAGGACTTCCGGCGAACCGCTACCACAGCTGCTGTTCGAACATTGCGACCTGCAATAACGAGAAAGGGAAAAATATTAGAACACGTGCTTCCAAAACATCGAATTCCATCAGTCTCACCTGAATGCCATCGGCTACGCCACGCTTACATCCGGAGCAACACTGCAACATCTGCAAAGGAAAAGAGACATATTCAGGTTTGCTTTCAATATTAAACAACCGCACAGCACTGTACTTGCCTTAACGGATTCCGGGGCCCTGTTTTTCATTGTGCTCTTATCCAGTCCCAGCACCACAGCGGCCAGTGAGGAGAAGAAGAAGAAAACACAGGTCAGCTTTAAAAGACAATAAAGGCACTGCGCTTCACGCTTTCTCTTACCTAGAAAACGTGCCTCTCCATCCGGCATGCCAGCATCAAGACCTTTGCACCTGAAAAGAAGGAGATAAAGACATTAACGAATTCCCACCATAAACAGAACAAAGACTTACAATTAACAAACCTAACAGCAGATTTGGGGTCACAGCAGGCATGGGTCCAAGGAAGGCGAACTGCACCAGTGAAGGAACTCGGGCAGCTCGCCAACAAATGTCAAGCGCCCCTGCACAAGAAACGCAGGACGGATAGCTCACCCTACAAACAACTAAAATTAATTATTCAGCACTGGGCAACTATGCATCCAGGTTTCCAGATCTCAGAGCCTTCCCGACGCCCCCGGGATATCAGGTGAGTGTAACAGCACCATATGTCAGTGCTACAGCACTGGGATGACACTGCGAACAATAAGAGGCACTCTGCCCACCCTACTGGGCCATTCTGCAAGTTGCATATCGATTACGCGGATCTGGGTGAGAGGTGCAATGGTTCCCGATGTATATTTTTTGCTGTCTGCCCCTTCTCCCGATGGGTGGAGGCGGGACCTTGTGCACATCCAGTAGCAAAAAGCACAGCTACATGTGTAGTGCGTGAGGCTTTTCCTCAATGGGGTGTGTGCGATGTATTAAGGTCAGATAATGGCACACACTTTTTTAATGAATTGTTTAAAGAAATTGCAGCATTGCTTGGCATTAAACATTGAATATGCACCATTTACCACCCCCAGGCCAATGGAGGTGTGGAGAGGATCAATGGCCTGCTCAAAAGTAAACTGTCCAAGCTTTGCACCATGTTACAGAAAACTTGGGTGCACTGCTTGCTGTTAGCACTTTTCAGTTTGCGTACACAGCCCTGCACAGACCAACATGTATCACCCCATGAGTGGTCACTGGTCTTCTTATGCATACACCCGTGTCTCCTTCTAGAAAAGCATCAGGTGCACACAAGGCAAATTCTGTGTTATCAGAAGAATTTCACCGCTACTTGACCACCCTAACACAGGCCATTAAACTTGTTTCTTGACAGATTGCACCACCCCAATCAGAGGACACACCAGGCGCCACTGCTACTGCACCATCGGATCCGTCACCCACTCCACCGTTACTCCCAGGTGACCTGATCTACGACCAGAACTTGTCCATAGGTGGAGCGACCCCTGCTATAATGGGCCATATTGGATCGTCTTCTCCACTCCCCTTGCTGTCAAAGTTGAAGAGCTGTGCTACTGAATCTACCTATTGGACGTCCTGAGATCACCCCTGAACACACCATAAGGACTGCCTGTGCCCAACAGCCCTGACTAATTGTGTTCTGGGACATACTAACTAGTTCCTGCTTGGCTTCTTGATGCCAGTACTGTCACAGCACACCTGCACTACACAGCACTTTTGCATAGAGTGCACTCTCTTGCACCCTCACAATCTCTCACTCTCTTTTTCTTTTTGTCTCCTCAATTATATCTCTCTTTGAATAATATGATTGCTTTTCAGAAACCGCAGAATATGGTAACAGCGCAATAAAAAAGTGAATTATCATACTGTGTCTAGATTTTGGTTCTCATGCTTATGTGCCCTGCTTTATATTGTGGGCTTGTTTGCAATTTTTATGTTTGCATTAGGAATTAATGTAGGAGCTATTTTTATAAGGGGTCCACATATACAAATGGTGGGGCGTGGGGTGGGGATGTTTATCAAAACACCACTATTGATAATTTATATAGTAGTACTAGTACAAATAGTATTTTACATGCCAGAAGTAACAGTTCCGTCCCTGTTGCAGACGTACCCACTGAATTGGGATTGTTAGACGTTATTGTCAGGTCCTTATTTTTTCCCAATTTTATCCGTGAAGTCAGCTGTGATAACAACACTAGTACTTGTGGGATTTTTAATGGTTATATAAAAATCACTAAATGAATGAAAAGACAGACAAAAAGGGCAAAGTATGACGCCTATCATGGGTTTGGCCTGGATGCTATAGAGGATGTGCGCCACCCAGAATTGTCCAACAGTTGGTATATGGACATTTGCACTGTGTCGAGAGAGAAAGTGAATGGGAGTTGTTATGTTTGTTCATTGATACTGCATGGATCAGGGGCCCCCAAGGTCTTAGTGCCGCCGGAAGTACGCATTCTAGAGGCTCAATGGCTGATACATCTAGCGCGATGTAGGATACAAGGCAATTTCCAAGCACAGAGTGTAAGGCTTGAAGTATCGGACCCAGACCAACTGCAATTCAACAATAATCCCAAAAGTATCCAGTGTCTGCCGAGGCCACAATTAGTGGTACAAGGACTCAAATACGTGGCAAACAAGTGTCAAGAAATAAATCTGAGTAGCATTGCGGGAGGATTGATAGGGTTTGAAGACATGGTCCTGGCCCGAGTGAATACAGCAAGTGCACCATTCTGCACTGATCATATTGCAAAACTGATGTGGTCAGAGGCAATGGAGAAACCAGTCAAAGTGCACAGAAAGGAGATATATGGACTTTGCTTTTACAGCAAAGGGACTGTTTCTGTGGGGGCTAATGAACATTGCAACAAGACCTTGCTCATCCCAGACCTCAAGAAAGGCACATCCGCAGTGATGGACTACTACTAGGTGTGTGGTCAGCAGGCATACTTGCACCTCCAATCATCAAGGAGAGGCTACTGTTCGCTCGTTACCTTTGCGCTCGGCACTGCTTGTAATACCAGAAGAGAATCTCCAAGGGGAGCCAGCAGACTCATACCCACCAATGGCAGTTCCCCCTTCCGATGTGCCTACCAGAAACCCATTGCAGGCCTCAGAGTTCTGCATCCTGAAAGCGAAATAAAAGAACAGTTGCGATGAAAGCAAAGATCTAATTATCTATCTCGCGACTCATCCGAACTTCTCAGCAAGACACTTGAGGAGTACAGGCTTTTCAGTGGTGCGGAAAATATTCTTTGCATCACCGTTACTGCCTGTGGTCCAAGCAGCTGCTAACGCCAAATGGTGCAAATCGTCCACTGGGAACTGATACAGCTGGCAAATGACACTGAAGAAGGATTCAACGCCATAAAAGTAGAATTGCGGGCCCTGAGATTGATGACAATGCATAACCGCTATGTTCTTGACCTCCTCAAAGTGATAGAAGGCGTGTGCATAAAGATCAGCGATTCCTGTTGCACATTCGTGCCTCTTTATGACGCAGAGAATGGCTCCCTCACACAAATAATAGGGATGGTGCACACCCTGGGAGTGCGCATAAAACAAGAAGCTGGAATACAGAGTGAGGACTGGTTCGAGAAAACGTTTTCATGGGCCCCTTCCAGGCTGGGAGCAATAGTGAAGATGTTGGTGCCCATGATCATGTTCTTGCTGGTCATCTTTTGCACCCGACAGTTGGGCCTCAGGTGCTGTGCCAAAGCAGTGCCTAGTAGCGCTAAGATGATGGTCTCAATTAGGGTATCAAACACACCTAGCAGTACCACAGAACATGGTACCTAGACAAATGACCCAAACAAACCCCGCATTTAACACAGTTTGTACCCACGTGGCACTATCACTACACCCCCACCAGATCCTGAGAACTATGCCAAACACTGGATTGATTTGGCTGGAGATGGGGGATGTATATATATGACTTGCACACTTGAAGAGTATGCCCAGTCTGGAGCAAGTTTTTGCAGTGTGTTTAGAGCATGGGTTCCTAAGAAGAGATTGCAACCAGATTTCAAAGCAGAACAGTTAGAAAGGGCACAGATACTGGAAGAGAACGATCATTGGGGGATAAACAGGGGCAACAATGCGGGGGAATTTGTTAATATAGAATTAACGAAAGGGGGAATGTTGGAAAGGAGAGAGGGTCTTCCCACCCCCCTAGGCGATTCAGAATGAGAAACAAACTGTAAACCGCACACCAAGGGAGCAGTGGGGTGCATACACAAGAGAGCGTATGATTGCATAGTGCATGCATTAGGAGCTATATAGCAGAGGCCAGTTTAGATGCCAACTTGGTTATTGGCATCCTTTTTTTGTAAGTAGTAAGATTTGTTAGTAAGAGAGTTGCATGGCTCACATAGACATAACCCCCAAAGTGAGTAAGCTTCAGCGAATTTCAAGCCTCCCATTGTCTCAGTGGCTGGGGGCGTTACGCCCCAGAAAGAATGTGTTCTGCAAAGCCACGAAAAGGGGGCAGGGCACACGCTGGCAGTTACCATTTCATGATACAGATAGCATGGCCCCTCAGCATCAACACCCCACACGTTAGAGTTACAGCTCTCCCCTGCATTGATCCCAAGAACCCCACATACTATGGCACCAATCAGACCTAGACCACCGGCCATAAAGCTGCAACACCCCCAATCGATCAGAAAGATCAGAAAGCACGGCTATCTTGCCTTCACAATTGGGACACGTGATTTGTGCTGCATGGTGCCAAGGAGGGATGAAATTATAGCTAAAAGCGAGGGTGGAGAACCTTGGAGGCTGCTGGCGCATCTGGGAGTGAGTGAAGTATGCAAGTTGGTATGATCTTGGCTCTCTCCCTGGGCCCATCTCTGTGTCTGCCAGGTGCACCATTACAGTGATAGAGTAGTATTGGTTTTGAAATAAGTAATTGCTTGTTAGGCCTGTTTTATCGTGGATGACGAGCCCAACAGCACTTATGTGGACGGACACGGACAAGAAGGCTGGGACCAATGGCCTAGTATCCCCATTCAGTGGGCCGTCCATGTATAGGGTCGCTCCAACCAGCCTTGTAGGTTTTTACTGTATATGATGACGCCAGGCGTGCTTTTAACTTGCTGCACATCCCCAATTTGGCAGAACGTTCAGTGGCAGCAGAGTTCTTTTCTGATGCATTTATATTTGTAGAATAAATACATGTTATCCTTGCAAGCAGTGACTTATGCCTTTTTCTCTAGTAGGTTGTATTTTTTCTGGTGTGAGCATACAGGGGTGTGCCTTCAAAATGTACCATTTCAGCACATTAAAGATTTTCTTGGGGGAGAACATTCCGTAGGGCTCGCTTGATATGCTCCGCTGCTCTGACTAATTTGTGAGAGGCGTTCATACTCTTCTACTGAAAATATTTACCTGTCACCACTGACTTTGAATTATTTACATTCCCAGTGCTCTCTCAGGTGCCTTCTGCCCCAGCATCAAAAGATGCCTCCGCCACTGGCATACATATAATAGTTGTTACAGGCTGCCCACAGTGGTGGCTGGTATGTATAGACGCAAGAGCCGCCACATTTGTTTCTGTTCTAAGTGTAAGATGTAAGGTTTGATTGAAAATGTATTTACATCTTTTAGCTAGTGACGCACCCTTGTGGCCGCATGTTCATCGTGTGTATTGCACATGATTGGCGGCCCAGGCTGGTCTGGGAATCTGTGGTGTGGCCGGAGCTTCTTCAAAGTCCTTGTGGGGCCCCCCTCAGGAGGGCTTGCATAGTTGGGCACAACATTTTGCCTTATGCCACTGGCAATACCTCCTCTCTTCCTTGCTACCAGATTGAAGTAAAATAATCTTGATGGAGGGTGGGACCACATCACAAAGGACAGGGTCATAGTTATAAGTTAGCCAGGTCTTGGTGACGTGGAGATTGATGTTGGTCTGCTTGAGGATGCCATAAATATCACAACTCACACTGGTGACAAGACAGGTGGTTTGTTGGTTGATTCTTTTCTGGTTGAACCGTCTCATATGTGATTTAGGGCAGGGATTTCTGCCATGGTGGCTTAGCTGGACCCAATGCGGTCATGTGTTTGAGTAAGATTGTAGGTGTTGCCTTGCTCTTCCCCTGTGTGTGGACATCCAGCACCAGCAAGGAGAACTGGATATTTTTTAAATGTGTTAGTCTTTACTTAAAAGTTTGTGTGTAGACCTTGCTTGGTTATCCAGAAGTGGAGCTATGGATTTGAGGTTCTAAATGTGTAATATATTGGTGAATGTTGACAAGGGGCTAGGTTATTGATGTAGGGTGGACCCTAGTATCCCTTTACCATAAGGAGTAGATGCCCAGGCCTCAGTTTGCATAATCTAGGCATGTAGTTGGTATTATGGATAGGTGTGTGACTCTTTGTATTGAATTGAGCTCTATGTTCTATTGTGAGTTGTGCAGGCAGGAGCATGTTATGGAATGTCCCAATGGCTGGTGAGGTATTGTGAAATGTTTCGGAAGGGTGGTTTGGGGCCAATGGGTCTGCCTGACCAGTTAGACTTTGTAGATTGATTGTTTGGGGTAGGGTTGTAAATGTTGCATTTTCCACCTGCTCTGACTCTGCTGTCTTTCAGCACCTCTTTATGGTGGGGGAGTGGTTAGGGTAAATGAGGGACTAGGCTCTTGGTGTGTAGCCCAGTTAGCTGATGGTCTGGATCCATGGCCACCATATAGGTACAGCATTATTGCTAGAGACTTGGATAGGTGCACTGCCTAGTGATGGTAGCAGTCTTTGATCAATTTCTTGACTTGCCCCAGAGGGACTAGTGATGCTAGTGTTGACAGATGCTATATTTTAAGGTTATGTCATGCAATGTTATGTTACTGGGGTGTTTACCGCACTCTGATGCCATTTGCATGGTCAAGAACACAAGTAGCTCCGCCACCCGAATTCAACCTCTGTTATTCAAAAAAAGTGTGTTGCAAAATGTTTTCAACAGGGGTAGAACACATCGACAAAATCCTGAAACCTTGCCATCAAAAATACATTTAATTCAATTGAAGTAGTGAAGCAACAGAAAACTGAGAAAACACCCGATATATACAGTACAGAACCCAACCCAATATTTTATGAGGAAAAAGACACAAAGAGATGTTTTTAAATGGTTGAACACAATCTTGAATGGCCAGTCGTTTTAATGTTTGAGAAAGGACAGCCCTACATGTTTCAATCATTGTGGTTGTTATGGGATTTTCATCAGGGGCAGAAGGATTCTGGGGGTTCTTTAAAAGATCTATATGAAAACATAAAGGCAGGGGAAAATGGATAATAAAAGAGAGGTGATGAATTACAAGTATATTAACAGTAATTATGGTAAAATATCAAAATGATATTCACCTAAAAGGACAAGTCTTGTATTAAAAAAGGTGGAAAAAACAAAAAAAGTCTATGCCACTAAATAAATACCTGCTGGCAAGTATGTAAAGACAAACAAGTATTGCTTCAGACTTAAATGAGGGGCATGTCATTGTTCACAAAGAAATGTTGGTCGAAGCATGGTGGGGCGGAGGTAACACGATAAACGGCATGAGGAAAAGAGAATGATCAGATTTGGGGTAAAGAATTAATCAAGTTTAGTATAGAAAAAGTGTGGGAATGCTCACCTATTGGTAAAACGGCACAGCCAATAGAGGGTCCTCTGAGAGTGCCTATAGTTGCACTCAAAGGTAACATGGAAAACACTAAAGTTCGTATAGGAAACTAAAATGAAAAAATGAATAAAAAGTATTCAGTGCCACGTCTTAATCAAAATGTTTGCCTAAATCACATAATGGACAGAGAACGTAAAAAGGCGGTAATCTTACCTGAATGCAGCGGCTACCTTAAGAACATACTGCGTGTTTGTGAGCAGCACTAGTCTAATGGTTAACCCCCCACATTAGCGTGAGTGAGGGTTTAGATTCTATTAAGAGACACAGAGGCAAGTATTATGCATCAATATTATTTACTCCTCAAAACGGCCACAAATAAATAAAACATGCTTTAAAACACAGAACATTTTAGAAACATGAACAAACAAATTTGACACTTTAAGTGAGGACCCCAGTCCAAGATGGCACCATGCCTTCCTCCGCCAGTGAGGGTCCGAGCTTCCCTATAAAGTCCTATACAGGTAGTCCCTTGTCCTCTTCTGTAGCTGTGAGGCAAAGGCAAGAACAAGAACTGTCTAAACTAGCACTGACAACCATCCAGAGAGCAAAGTCCAACTGCCACAGTCCTCCTTTGGAACATCTTGTGAACCGTCCTTACAGAAGACGTCCTCAGAGAGGAACTGTAAGAGAGCAAACACATGATGAGGGAGGCAGTGGAGGGATAATACTCACATCTGTGTTTCTTAATAGAATCTAAACCCCCACTCACGCTAGTGTGGGGGGTTAGCCATTCTATGGCAAGACCGGAGGCTTCATATTATGCACGTCCAAAGCTCTTGCAATAGCACATTAGAGACATGATGTCTTATAAGTAGACTCCCTGGACCAATCAGCTGCTTTAGGGATATCTTGAAGATTACCCACAGGGAAATAGACTTTGATGCCACAGCCCCCCTCACCGAATGGACACCGAAGACAGACATCCACTCCCACTTCTTTCATTACCCAACTCACCCTGCTTCTATAGTGGCAGAAGAAACTGTTCTCATAGCATTGCAAACAGTTAACCACACATCATTTCTGATCCTCCTAGAAACAAGGATAAGAAACCGAGGTGGTGAAATTCTTGGTTCTACGAGTGACAAAGAATGTTACACCTTCCGTAGAATACACTTTATCGTCCACATCCAATGCTCTCACATCTGAAACTCTCTTGGTGGAAATTAGACATAACAACATAGTTAAGTTAGCAGACAGTTGCTGACGTGACAAAGCCTCATTACTGGGCCAAGACTGAAACAAGTGGAAAACCAAATTAACATCCCAAAAAGCTGAATACTTAGCCTTAAAATGGACCTTAAATCTAATAGACTGCAATGCCTTCTTGACCAAGAAATACTTCCCCACTGGCTTCCCTTTAACTAACACATGTCCCGCCGAGATTGTGGACTGGAAATTATTAACTGTCCTATAAGCCTTTCCCTTCTTGAACAAAGTCACCAAGAAATTGCCCACCTCTACAGTAGAGGCAAAACAGGATCAACACCCCTGTCCAAGCACCAGCTCAACCAGCGTGCCCATGCAGAAGAATAGGAAACCTGAGTGGATCTAGACCATGAGTCCATGAGTATCTGAGAACTTCCAAAGCATCTCCCGTAAGACCTGGGAATGCCCAGCAATCGCAGAAATCATCCAAGCGATGAGGGACAGCTGCAGAACCAACTCATGTGGGCCTCCCCCGGGATCAGTGAGAAGGAACAAGTTACTTACCTGTAACTGTTGTTTTCCAGCATGGGTCTGGCATGGATTCACATGCTCATGAATATTCCCCGTCGTCAGGCTGGGAATCCTCGGTAAAGAAAAAACCAGTATCAGTTTCGTTTCTGATCTGTCTTTCGTAGTAGTAACCAATCACTGGTCTCTGCGTCATACTGACCACAGCCACTGACTGCCCTCTACCTAAGCACCGCCTCTGGCAGCCATCTTCAGATTTGGAAGCACGTGAAGTGGCAGTATGACCAAGTGAAGAGCCGCAGAGGGGTAGGCGGGAGGGTTCGCATGTGAATCCATGCCAGACCCATGCTGGAGAACAACAGTTACAGGTAAGTAACTTGTTCCTTCTCCAGCATGGGGTCTGGCATGGATTCACATGCTCATGAATAAAGAATACATAGCAGTACACACATGCACAACCACGGGAGGTGGCAAAGGCTCAACATTAAGCATCACATCAAACTCAACATTAAGCATCTTACCTCCTCACCGGGCTCACCTTAGGCGAACAGGTTGCGCAGCACTGCTTGGCCGACCCTGGACTCCTCCCTGGAATCCCGATCGACGCAGTATAATTTTGTGAAGGTGTGCGTCGACCTCCACGTAGCAGCCCTACATATGTCCAGCAGGGGCACACCAGAAAGGAACGCCATGGTAGCTGCGATCGCTCTGGTGGAATGGGCTCTCGGACGGCCAGGCAGCAGTCGGTTTGCCAACCGATGACGGTACATGATACAGCCGGAGAGCCATCTGGAAATGGAAGCCTTCGAGAGAGCCTTCCCCTGATTGACAGGTCCAAAGTTCACAAAGAGTTGTGACATCTTCTGAAAACACTTTGTGCGGTCCACGTAGAACTTCAGCACTCTAGCCACATCCAGCGAGTGCAAAATCCTCTCAGCCGGCGACGAAGGCGACGGGAAGAACACAGGCAACACCAAGGGTTCGTTGAGATGGAAGTCCGACGGCACCTTGGGCATGAAGGAGGGGTGCGTCCTGAGCACTACCCTCGTGTTGTGAAAAGTCAAGTACGGGGCCTTGCAGGAAAGGGCCTGGATCTCTCCCACCCATCGTGCGGAGGTGATGGCCACAAGAAACGCTGTTTTCCACGACAGAAACTTCAACGGGGCCGAGTGCAGAGGCTCGAACGGAGGTCCCATGAGCTTGGTCAGCACCACGTTGAGCTCCCACGCCGGGGCCGGAGCCTTCACCGGCGGGAACGATCTGAACAGTCACTTCATGAACTCTTTCACCAGACGATGAGACCACAAGGACGTCCGCCCCGTGGTTCTGGTGTATCGGGAGATCGCAGCAAGATGAATCTTAATGGACGCGTGTGCCAGACCAGCTTTGGCCAGTGTCAGCAGGTACGGCAGTACCTGAGGAGCCGTAATCCGTAGAGGGTTAATCTTCAGTGCGTGGCACCAGACAGAGAACCTCTTCCATTTGTGTCCGTAGCATTTAAGAGTCGAGGACGCCCTGGCCTTTGCAAGAACCTCTCTGCAGTCGGCCGGTATGTCGTATCCTCTTGATTGGCAGGGACGCTGACAAGTCCAGAAGGTCCGGGAACCATATCTGCCTCGGCCACGCAGGTGCGACGAGGATCATCCTGCACCGTGACCACTTGAGCTGGTTGACGAGCCGGATTAGCAGTGGCAAAGGAGGGAACGCGTAGAGGAACAGGCCCTCCCAGGGGAACGAGAAAGCATCGCCCATGCTCCTCGCCTGGGGAAACCTGCTGGCGAACCTCTGGCACTTGGAGTTCGTCGCCGTTGCGAACAGGTCGATCTGGGGTGTGCCCCACCGTCGGAAGAGGCGATCCACTAGATCCTGCCGTAGTTCCCACTCGTGGCACGAGCGCAGCTCCCTGCTGAGTGAGTCGGCGATGGTGTTTTTTATCCCCGCCAGATGAAACGGCACCAGAAACATCCTTTGGGCGACGGCCCAATGCCACAGGTCCTGCGCCTCCTTGGACAGTGCTGGGGACCTGGTTCCGCCCTGTTTCCTGATGTAAAACATGGTGGTGGTGTTGTCGGTGAAGATCCTCACCACCTTGCCCTTGAGGGACGGAAGGAAGGACCTGAGGGCCCACAACACTGCACGGAGCTCCAGGACGTTGATATGGAGGGACTTCTCCATCGGGAGCCAAAGGCCTCTCGCGTGCAGATTTTCGGTGTGCGCTCCCCACCCTTCCAGGGAGGCATCCGTGGTCACTGTCTCCTGGTGGTCTGGGGTCTGGAAGTCCATGCCCGCCGTCAGATGCGCGCGGGTGGCCCACCACCGGACCGCTCGGCGGAAACTCTCGTCGAGTGTGATCCTCTCCTCGAAGCCGCCCGTCGTTTGGATCCAGCGCGCATCCAGGAACTCCTGCAATGGGCGCATCCGGAGCCTGCACATGGGAATGAGGTAGATGCAAGAAGACATCATTCCGAGGAGGGACTTGATGGACCTCACCTTGGCCGCGTCGGAAGCCAACATCCGCTGAACCTTGCCCAGGATGGATCTGGTCCTTTCCTCCGACGGGGAGGCCCGAAGGGACACTGTGTCGAGCTTCGCTCCCAGAAACAGTGCGTTTTGCGCGGGTACCAGGTGGGACTTGGCGTAGTTCACGGAGAATCCCAGGTCCGTGAGAAGTTGGACGGTCCTTGCCGTGTGCTCCACGGCGAGCTCCCTCGTCTTGGCTCGGATGAGCCAGTCGTCCAGGTAGGGGTAGACGTGGATCCCCTCGGGGCGCAGCTGCGCCGCCACCGGTGCAAGGCACTTGGTGAATACCCTGGGTGCCGACCGTAGTCCGAAGGGGAGTGCTTTGAACTGGTAGTGATTGTAACGCTCACCTGATTCCCGCAGAGGCGCCGGTCTTGACTGGGTGAATGCCGTATCTTCAAAGGTGATGTGTAACACACGGTTGGCTCTTTGGGCTGGACCTCTGTGCACTGTATGTCTGACTTGAAGAGTAAGATGTCTTAGGTAAGAGAACGCCGAGCTCTCCATCTGCCTCGGGGCAGGGTGCCGTAACCAGTTTCTTCACTGGATAAGGGTGCAGGCCTCTTGACCTCAGAGGACTGCTGTCCGTCGTTAACTGCACGAACGGTAAGTTATGGGCACTTCAAATGTCTTAAAAGTCTTTTGTAATGATATCTCTTTTTTTTCAGGGGGCTGATGAGAGTTGAGGATTGAATCCGCGTGAGGAATAGAAGCGCCTGGAAGCATGTAAGTAAGCGCTTGTAGCCTGCTTCACGATGCGCACTAACTGTCCCTTTTATCTTGCAGGTACAAGTTCGGAGCTTTAGAGAAGCTGAAGGGTGCTGGAATACCCACTGGATTCGGCATGGGAGGGAGTAATGGCACGTGAGTAATAAAGTTGCCCAATGTCTTTAAACACACCTTCTTTTGTCTTTCAGATGTGGGATGCAGCGCCGAAGGCCTCCGGAGCGTGCGAAGAGTAGGTAAGCCTTTGTCTTTCAGATGCCGGAATGCAGCGCGAGGCGTTGGTGACAGCCGATGGACTAGGTAAGAGATGCGCTGCCACTGAAGACCGTAGTGCTAACCTGTTCTTTCTTTGTCTTTACAGGTGCTGCTGAAGACTGGATTCCAGGATGGTAAGCCTTTGTTCCCTTAGGCCCAGGATCAGAAGCAGAAGACACGATGAGCGTTCTGCTGCAGAGAATGCAGAATAACACAAAGCAAGATTCATCCATCGGGTGTGGTTTAAATAGCCTCCTGTAGTGCTTAGGTGTCTCCTTCCACAGCCACGCCTAGGTAAGAAAAGAGTTCCTCCTTTCCAGAAGAGTTCCAGTGTTCTGAACCTAGGGAGTGGCTCCTGCCCCACCCAACAGGAAAAGTAGTCCCAAACAGAAGAGGATCAGGGGTTCAACTGGCAGGTAAGTAAGCAGCATGGTCTGCTGCAGGTAAGTCCACCCAAGCATTATGAGCCCGGCGCTTCCAGCGCTGGGACTGGGCATCTTTATGAGCCTGGTGCCACTGGTGCCTGGACAGGGTCCAAAAGGTCCCAATTGGGACTGGCTGGCACTCAGAACCGGGGTTATGGGTCTGCTTCCAAGGGAGTCGGGCAAGTCCTGATCTTTTGGAAGCAGAGATCATGACAGCACCCCCCCTCAAGGCCCCTCCCAAACCGGGCTTCTCCGGGGGTTTGGGCTTGTTAGGAAATGTTCGATGAAATCTTTTGATTAGACGAGGCGCGTGGACATATTCTGCAGGTTCCCAGGATCTTTCTTGGGGACCGTAGCCTTTCCAGTCAATCAGGTAAAATAGTTTAGATTTGGAGATCTTGGAATCCAGGATGCTTTTGACTTCAAACTCGAGTTCTCCATCAACTAGAATAGGTTTTGGAGATGTAGTTAGTCGGGTTTGAGGTTGCACGGGTTTTAATAGAGAGACGTGGAAGACCGGATGTATCTTCATGTGAGGGGGCAAGTCCAACTTGACCGCTACTGGATTTACTATGGTAGTGATGGAATAGGGACCAAGGTATCTTGGGTTGAATGTGTGTGGTCCTTTTAGAGGTAGATATTTGGTGGATAACCAGACTTGATCTCCTACTTGATATTGGGGGGCTTCCTTCCGATGTTGGTCTGCTCCTTTCTTGTATTGTTCTTTAGCCCTTTGAAGGTGAGAAACGGCTTCCTTAAAGGCTTGGGTGATTGTAGAATGCAGGTGGTCTACTGCTGGTGTTTCAAGATCTTGGAGTGGATCCAACTCCGAGGTTCGAGGGTGACTACCGTATAAAAGAAAAAACGGGTCTTCCCAGTTCCCGAGTGGACAGAGTTATTGTAGGCATATTCGGCTATCCAAAGGATATCTTTCCAAGTTTTTTCAGTTTGTTGTAGCATGCAGCGCAAATACTGTTCCAGAGTTTGATTGGTCCTCTCGGTTTGTCCGTCGGTTTGAGGGTGGTGGCTGGTCGAAAGTCTCACATCAATTTGAGCCGACCGACAGCAACTTCGCCAAAAATGAGAAATAAATTGACTACCTCGATCCGAAATTAGAACTGAAGGAAAACCGTGCAGTCGGACGATGTTTTCGAGAAATTCTCGGGCCAGAGTTGCTGCTGTTGGTAAGCCTTTGAGTGGAATGAAATGCGCCATCTTGGAGAATAGGTCCACGATTACTAGGATCGTATTGTATCCAGAGCATGGAGGTAGATCGGTGATGAAGTCCATAGAAAGCGTATGCCAAGGGCGAGGCGGGATGTCAATAGGGCGTAAGAGGCCGGCTGGTTTTTCCTTTTGACTCTTGTTTTGGGCGCATACTCCACAGGACATTATAAAGTCTCTGATATCTTTTTTCCAAGACGGCCACCAGAAGTAGCGCTTGATCTTTTCTGAGTTCTTGGTCATACCGGGATGTCCTTCCATTAAAGAATCGTGATAACAAGAGATTACCTTTTTCTGTAAATCTGTGCTGGGCAGGTATAACCGTTCTTGGAAATATAATAGGTTGTCCTTCACCGTAAAGTCCTTTCCCTGCAGATGCCAATTCTGTATGTCTGCTGGAGTTACCAGTAGCCTGGCTTTATCCTTAACTTCCTCTATGGATTGTGTGGCGATTACACCTAGAATTCTTTGTTCGGGAATGATAGGTACAGGTTTAGGCTTGATCAAATGTTCTTCCACTCCCATCCGAGAAAGGGCATCAGCTTTACCATTTTTTGTACCAGGTGGATAGGTAATTATGAAGTCAAACTCGGCAAAGAATAGTGCCCAACGGAGTTGCCTAGAGGATTGAGCTTTTGCGGTTTTCAAATATTGCAGGTTACAGTGATCTGTAATCACAGTAACGGTGTGTCGGGCCCCCAGAAGATAATGCCGCCAAGCCTTAAAGGCGGACTTGATAGCTAGAAGTTCCTTATCAGTAATAGTGTAATTGATTTCAAGAGGCGAGAATTTGCGGGACCAAAATGCCACGGGATGCAACTGATTGGTTACTGGGTCCTTTTGTGATAGAACTGCCCCCATGGCAAGGCTCGAAGCATCAGTTTCAACGATGTAGGGGAGTTCTGGGCGAGGATGTTTTAAGAACGGTGCAGAGATAAATCTAGTCTTCAAATTCTGGAAAGCTTGTTCCGCCTCGGTAGACCATTCAAAACGTTTGTTTTTCTTTAACAAGGCGGTGATGGGCTGGACTATTCGAGAGAATTCGGGGATAAACCTGCGGTAAAAGTTAGCGAAGCCTAACATGCTTTGAACACCTTTTACGGAGGATGGCGATGGCCATTTGAGAATTGCATCGACCTTCTTTGAATCCATACGCACTCCGCTAGGTGATAATATGAATCCCAAGAATTCAACTTCAGTCACGTTGAAAACACATTTTTCCAACTTAGCGAAAAGTTTGTGTTGACGCAATCTCTCGAGGACCATTTTCACGTGTTTCCGATGTTCAGTTTCCGATGAAGAATAAACGAGGATGTCGTCAATGTAAACAACAACACACACATCTATGAGCTCTCTGAGGACATCGTTCATAAAATATTGAAAGGCGGCCGGGGCATTGCAAAGTCCGAAGGGCATGACCTGATATTCAAATAGCCCATACTTGGTGCGGAAGGCCGTCTTCCATTCATTGCCCTCTTTTACTCGTACCAAGTAGTAGGCTCCTCTAAGATCCAGCTTTGTATATATGCATGCTTTTCTGACTTGGTCCAGGAGTTCAGGGATCAAAGGTAACGGATATCTATTCTTAACGGTGATCTGGTTCAGGGCGCGATAATCTATACAAGTTCTAAGGTCCCCTTCTTTTTTTGGAACGAAGAACAAAGCTGAGGAAGCAGGGGACTTGGAAGGACGAATAAACCCATTCGCTAGGTATTGATCCAGGTATTGTCGGAGGTGAAGATTCTCAGGCTCGGTGAGGGCATACATTCTACTACAAGGAGGAGTAGATCCAGGTATCAGGTCTATCTGGCAGTCATAAGACCTATGAGGAGGTAGAGAGTTAGCCTGATCCTTCCGGAAAACATCTTGGAATTCTAGGTATTCAGGAGGTAACTGGGGAGCCTCCGAGGAAATTGCTGCCAGTGCAACACCAGGTCGAGGGTGACAAGTAGAGACACATTCTGGAAACTGAACCGTTCTTGCTCGCCAATCGATCTGAGGATTGTGCTTCTCTAACCAAGGAATTCCTAGAATAATCTGGAACTGAGGGGCCTTGATCACATTGAACACAATCTTCTCATGGTGTCCATCTTGACTTACTAGTGTCACTTCTTGGGTGGTATGCGTTACTGGTCTGGAGGCTATCTCCGTACCATCCACCGTAGTAATGACATCCTTTACAGCCTTCTTGGCTGGTTTCACCGGACAGTCTCGAAGAAAGTGCCCCGAGTTTCCGCAATAGAGGCATAATTGCAGCTGTTTTCTCCTTTCCCGCTCCTTTTGTGTTAGTGGTCCTTTCAGGCCCCCTATTTGCATGGGTTCCCCGGAGTCTACTCCTTTGGTAGGAGTTGGTGTTTTGGAAAATACTCGAGCATCAAACTTGGAACGATCGGCCTTCCTGTTCTGCAGTCTGTGGTCAATTTGAACGACTAAGTCAATATAGTCCGAACAGTCTTGCGGGGGATTCACTACTTGGGCTAACACATCTTTGAGCTCTCCACGTAGACCTCTATAAAACAGCGTAATCCTTTTGTCCTCAGGCCATCGAGTTTCCACTATCAGTCTGGTGAAAGACGCAATATAAGCCAAAAGGTCTTGATTACCCTGTCGCAATGAAAGGAGCTCATTGTCCAAGGCCTGCCCCTGTGAATGTCTTGCAAACAGTTTTTCCATACTGAGCTGAAAAGCTTGAAAATCATGGAGAACTGGATCATCTTGATTAACTAGAGGGATCGACCAGTCTGCCGCATTGCCACTAAGGTACGAAAGCACGAAAGCTACCTTAGCTTGATCAGTTGGAAAGGCTGCTGGACGGCATAAGAAGTGCAACCGGCACTGATTAATAAATACTGCAAACCTCTTTGGGTCACCAGAAAATCGTTCGGGCGGAGCCAGAGGTACATTCCCAGGTAGGTTGATCTGCACTGGGTTCGTAGAGGATGTTGAAGGAAGATTTGCCCCTGATGCGGGTAACAGAGTTTGTCCGGCTTGTGACTGTAGCAATTGTCTAGCGAGATCGTCTGTTCGCTCCTTGGAAATAATCAGTTCCCTTCTTAGAGCATTCGTTTCCTGACGGGCTGCATGCACTTCTGCTCTTAGTTCCCCAAGTAACTGGGCTAGCTGGTCGGTATCCGAGGTTTCCATAGCGCCTGGGTGGGAGTTTTGCGGTAGGCTTTGTGTTCTGTAACGCTCACCTGATACCCGCAGAGGCGCCGGTCTTGACTGGGTGAATGCCGTATCTTCAAAGGTGATGAGTAACACACGGTTGGCTCTTTGGGCTGGACCTCTGTGCAGTGTATGTCTGACTTGAAGAGTAAGATGTCTTAGGTAAGTGAACGCTGAGCTCTCCATCTGCCTCGGGGCAGGGTGCCGTAACCAGTTTCTTCACTGGATAAGGGTGCAGGCCTCTTGACCTCAGAGGACTGCTGTCCGTCGTTAACTGCACGAACGGTAAGTTATGGGCACTTCAAATGTCTTAAAAGTCTTTTGTAATGATATCTCTTGTTTTGCAGGGTTCCGGCGATGGCGGATGGCGGGCTCATGAGAGTTGAGGATCGAATCCGCGTGAGGAATAGAAGCGCCTGGAAGCACGTAAGTAAGCGCTTGTAGCCTGCTTCACGATGCGCACTAACTGTCCCTTTTATCTTGCAGGTACAAGTTCGGAGCTTTAGAGAAGCTGAAGGGTGCTGGAATACCCACTGGATTCGGTGTGGGAGGGAGTAATGGCACGTGAGTAATAAAGTTGCCCAATGTCTTTAAACGCACCTTCTTTTGTCTTTCAGATGCGGGATGCAGCGCCGAAGGCCTCCGAAGCGTGCGAAGAGTAGGTAAGCCTTTGTCTTTCAGATGCCGGAATGCAGCGCGAGGCGTTGGTGACAGCCGATGGACCAGGTAAGAGATGCGCTGCCACTGAAGACCGTAGTGCTAACCTGTTCTTTCTTTGTCTTTACAGGTGCTGCTGAAGACTGGATTCCAGGATGGTAAGCCTTTGTTCCCTTAGGCCCAGGATCAGAAGCAGAAGACACGATGAGCGTTCTGTGCAGAGAATGCAGAATAACACAAAGCAAGATTCATCCATCGGGTGTGGTTTAAATAGCCTCCTGTAGTGTTTAGGTGCCTCCTTCCACAACCACGCCTAGGTAAGAAAAGAGTTCCTGCTTTCCAGAACAGTTCCAGTGTTCTGAACCTAGGGAGTGGCTCCTGCCCCACCCAACAGGAAAAGTAGTCCCAAACAGAAGAGGATCAGGGGTTCAACTGGCAGGTAAGTAAGCAGCATGGTCTGCTGCAGTTAAGTCCACCCAAGCATTATGAGCCCGGCGCTTCCAGCGCTGGGACTGGGCATCTTTATGAGCCTGGTGCCACTGGCGCCAGGACAGGGTCCAAAAGGTCCCAATTGGGACTGGCTGGCACTCGGAACCGGGGTTATGGGTCTGCTTCCAAGGGAGTCGGGCAAGTCCTGATCTTTTGGAAGCAGAGATCATGACAGTGATGCCCTTGGACCACAAACCTGAGGAATTTTCGGTGCCCCTTTAGGATGGGGATATGGAAGTAGGCATCCTCCAAATCCAACGACGACAATAAGTCTCCTTCCTCCAGCTGACCCAGGACGTGCTGGAGGGTGACCATCCGGAACTTCTACGCCTTGATGAATTTGTTCAGACGTCGCAGGTCTAGGATGGGGCGCCATCCTCCCGTCTTCTTCTTCACGAGGAAGTATCTCGAGTAAACTCCGGAGCCCCGAAGCCTCTTTGGGACGAGTTCGATGGCACCCTTCCTGAGCATCGCCCTTACCTCCAGGAGAACCTGAGGGACGTGAAGCTCTTTCCTGGCCACAGGGGGGACGCGCGGGCACCTTCTTTGAAACTCGAGCGCGTGGCCCCGGGCTAAGGCATCCAGCACCCAACGGTCGGTGGAGATGGACTCCCACACGCTGATGAAGCTCGCCAGCCGGCCTCCCACCGGGGTGCATCGGTGGGGGCCCGACCCCACGGTCGGTTCAATCCTGTTTCGACGAGGCTTTGCCGCCTTGACCTCCTTGGCGACGACGGCGGGGTCCGCCAGACTTGCCTCGTCCTCTGTATGCCTCCTGAGACGACGAGCGGGCCGCTTGACGGTAGGTGGAGAAACCGCCGCTGGAACCTTTGGAGGCGCTCTTGCCTCCGCTGCTCCGAAAGGGCGTCCGTCGTTGCTGCAGAACCCCAAGGGCCCGGGCCGTCTCAGTGTCCGCTTTAATGGCCTGAAGGGAATCGTCCACTGTTTTCCCAAACAGGTTGTTCCCATCGAGCGGCATGTCCAGGACTCTGGTCTGTACGTCTTGACGGAAGTCCGTAGCCTTGAGCCATCCACGCCGCCTAAGGCACACGGCGTTGCCCAACTGGCGGAACCCAGTGTCGGCGATGTCCGTCGCAATAGTGATGGCGTGGTCCGACGCCACCTCACCTTCCTGTAGGATCTCCAGGGCATCCGCCCTCTTGTCGTCCGGTAGGAAGTCCAGCAGGGGAGCCAGTTTGTACCATAGCTCCCTGTCGTAGCGGGCCACGATAGCCAAGGCGTTGGCCGCTTTAATAGTCGTCGCTGCAGACGAGATGACCCTGCGTCCCATAGAGTCCAATTTCTTTCCCTCGCCGTCCGGTGGGGAAGTCGATGTGGAGGCCACACCCCCCCCCGCTTTCTTCCTGGCCGCCGCGGAGACGACAGAGGGGGCCGCGTCCGGGACCCGGTACTTCTTCTCGTACCGGTCTCTTCTAGCTGGCGTAGTGGAAGGGTTCTTGAGGAGGGCAAGGCCCTCATCCCAAATGTCGTCCAGTAGAGGCACCGCGAGGACCGTCTTCCTCTTGGCCTCGCACCGTTGATAAAGGAATCCTTCCTTTTTCTTCTCCTCAGGGCAGAGTTGGAAAAGCTCGGATGCCCTGGCGATCATGGAGTGGAACGAACCAATCTCGTCGGGCGGGGAAGCCCTGGTGGGAGGTGACGACGGTAGATCCTCGTCGTATACCTCGTCGTCCGTACCCGTCGCTGCCGTGTCAGTGCCCGTATCATCCCCTCGGGTGGACGGGGAGGAGGGCTGGACGGTGCGCGACGGCTGAAAAGGAGGTGGAGGGTGAATCCTTCTTTTCTTGGGCGGGGGAACACCAGAAGGTCCCGGTTCACGATCCCCCGATGGGAGAGGTTCCTCTGTCGGCAACGGTAGTCTCGTCCTTATCTCTGAGCATAAGGACTGTATAGCCAACAAAATGGCCGCCGAGTTGTCTTGCGGCGCTGGCAGAGGGGAATCCGACGGGCGATCAGGGGCCCCATCCCGACGGGCCGGTCTTCTTCCACGCCAAGGCAGTGGCTTAAGACCTCGATCAGCTCTTCCTCCGAGGTTGAAGCCGAATCTACGACGACGCCCTGCCCCCCCCTTTTTCTTCCCCGCCGGGGATTTCACGGGGGTCCTATCGATGGGCACAAAAGAGGACTCCCTCCGAGGTGGCAGGGAGACTCTGAGCCCCGAGGTCACCACCACTGGTGTAGCCTCCACAGGCTGAGCCAGGGCCGCCGCGACAGTATCGATAGAGGGCTTGGCCGGATGGATTAAGGCCTTCACCACCTTAGGTGCGCTCACCGCCTTATCCTTGAGGGGGGGGACACTGCCTCGCTCCCCCTCCGATGGGGCCTTCGAGCTCGACCGGGGCCTCTCCAGGAGCTTTGCCGGGTGCTCGCCCTTCCTCTTACCCGACCCAGAGCGTTGGCTCGTGGCTGAAGGTGCCGGGGAGGGTGCGCCCTGCCTGGCGCCCGTAGAGCCCGACCGTTCGGCGCTCCCGGTGCCAGTGGACTCGCGGTGCTTGGCCTTGTGTTGGACCCCCGTCGCCGGGGCGTCCTCAAAGGTCTTAGAAGACCGCTCGGATTTCTTCCTCTTCTTCTCGCCTGACGGGCTCTTCCCTTCCAGCCAGTTGGCGAGACGTTGATGGCGGTCCCTCATGGTCCGCTCCGACATATTTCCGCAAAACGCACAGTCCTTCTCCACGTGCGTCTTGTCCTCATGTAAGCAGTAGAGACAAAAGGAGTGTTCGTCCTCCTTAAAGACGTTCTGCAGCTGGCATCCAGGGCAGACCCTGAACAGCTTTCCGGGCGTCGAGCTTCCCTTCCCCTGGGTCATGTCCGGGCCTGAGAAGCTTCTGGAGTCCTCCAAAAGCGTAGCTCGACGAAATCTTCACCCTTGAGGGGCGCAGACGAATCCGACACGGGTCCCCGTTGATCGGATGGAGAGTCGGTGGAGCTTGAGGCTCTTTTGACCGAAAAAACGAAGTTTTTGAGCAAAAAACGTGAAGAAATAGCACTAACGCTCGAGAGCAATAGCACGAGGATCCCAACACATGAACGTGCGGTAAAAATCTGAAGATGGCTGCCAGAGGCGGTGCTTAGGTAGAGGGCAGTCATTGGCTGTGGTCAGTATGACGCAGAGACCAGTGATTGGTTACTACTACAAAAGACAGATCAGAAACGAAACTGATACTGGTTTTTTCTTTACCGAGGATTCCCAGCCTGACGACGGGGAATATTCATGAGCATGTGAATCCATGCCAGACCCCATGCTGGAGAAGAAGGGGGAATGATGGAAACAGACAGGGACCATCCACCACCAACTCCAATAGGGCCATAAACCACAGCTCGGTCAGCCAGAACGGGGTGAGCAAAACCACTGACACCTGCTGCAGGCGCACCTGAAGGAGAACCCGAGGAATGAGAGAGAAAGTGGGAAACGCATAACCTTTGCAGTGGCACCAGTCCTGAAGAAAAACATCTACTGCCAATGCATCTGCATCCAGATGCCAACTGAAGAACTGAGGCACCTGACAAATGAGCTGAGAGGACCCCAAACCACAGACAGAAGATGAAACATCTCTGTGTTTAGTTTACAATCACTTTCGTCCCAGAGAAACCTGGAATTCCAGTTTGATACTGTGTTCACTAGACCCAGGAGATACTCTGCCTGAAGCATTAGTCATCTTTAGAGCCAAAAATGCCAAACATCCCGGATCAAATCTGCCAGAACCTTGGCCTTGGCCCCCAGCTTGTTGATATAACGTTCTGCTGAGATGTTGTTTATTCTCAGGTGAATGCAACAATTCAACTTGCCCTTGGCCAAACTCTTCACTGCAAATGACCCCGCCAGAAGCTCGAGAATTTATATGAAGAGACTTCTCCAGAACAGACCACTTTCTGCCCATGACCACCTCCTATTGCCTTGCCCCCTAACCTGACATACTGGTGTTGGATTCTAACTCAATATCGGGAGTGAGAACAGAAATAGCTCTCCCGTACCAGGCTTCAATGTGTTTGAAGCCACCACTGAAGCTCCCCTAAGACTTCTGGGCAAAGCCTTACAACCTGTGACAATGGCACCCCCTTTATTAGATGAGTGATCTTCAACCTCTGAAGGGACGGTAATGCAATGGACCCGGGAAAATTGCCTGAATAGAGGCTGGCAACGTCCCGCTGACCATTGCTATAACCCGGAGGGAGAGAAAACCTTTTTTCAATATGAACTTGCTCGTACTGCAAATACCCTATATCCTTTTCCAGGGAAGAAAACGTTGACACAGCTGAGAATCGATAACGAAGTCCAGAGACTGGATGCATCGTGAAGGCACAAGTACAGATTTGTCTAGGTTGATGACAAACCCCAAGCCCTGCAGGAGAGAAATCGCCAACCGGAGATGAGCTAGCAGAAACTCCTGCTGCTGAGCTACAGGAGCATGTTGTCCAAGTAAATTATTATTCTCACCCGCTTGCCTGCAAGAAGGCCATCACCGGGCACAAAGCTTTGTGAAGAACCACAAAGCTGAGGCGAGACCAGATGGTAGGGAGGCGAATTGCCAACAGCAAATTTGCCACTGAAAATGTAGATATTCCTGATGTGGAGGGTAAACCGGAAAAACCAGATAGGCATCCTTGAGATCTGTTTTGCTCATACAATCCCCGGGAGGAGAGAATCCCAGAGAAGATGAATCCCCTCAATTTTGAAATGAAGATACGCCACAAACACATTGAGGGCTTTGAGGTTTATCACTGGGCGGAACCCCCGTCCAGTTTCGGCAACAAGGAAAATTGAGCTGAGAAAGGGAAAGTGAAGATGAGAAACAGGAACTACAGCCCCCTTGGAAATAAGATCTTGCACATCTTGTCCACCAGGTCTCTTTTCTCCTGACTGAAAACCAGGGGACAAGGAAGAACCTCCTGACAGGAAGGAGAATAAAACTATGCAAAACCCGGACACTGTCTGTAGAACCCATGCGTCTGTAGTTAGAGCAGACCAACTGGGAAGGAAGCAAGGCAGCCTTCCCCAAAGCTCTCCTTGGAAAGAAACACTTAAACATAAACTGCTCACCTGCTGCAGATCTGGCTCGACCTACCATCTGGGAAAGCGACCTCTCTGCTGCGATTCCCGCTGGGGAAAAAACACATCTGCGGAGTCTGTGGCCGCAAATGACCCTGCTCGCTTGCCTCTGGTGACAAACTGCGTGGGATGCACAGAGCCCAGAAAGGGACGGCTAAGGGAGCGGGCTCTACCTCTTCCAGCCCTGGGAAAAACATCAGGCGACAAAGCTTTCTTGATATTGGTCTGAGCCTTATCCAATGTGGTAAATGTGTGGACAAAGGAGGACAACTCCTTCACAAACCTGTACCCAAATAACAAACCCTGTGCTCTAGGCCCTGCTTCAGAAGGAGCCATGTCCGCAAACTTAGGGTCTAGTAACATAAGCAGCGCCTACCTACGCTTAGGGGACAAGGCGTTATTACCGTTGCCTAAAAGGCAGACACATCTCTGAATCCAGCCACTGAGGACCGTCACATCAGGGGGAGTTTCCAAAGCTATGCTTTCTTCCAACATATCAAAGATTTGGGTAAGGGGCCCCAGGACATCTAACAACTTATCCTGACAAGCATGGTGTTAAAAATCCCACTATAGACTGGTCCATCTCAGAGGTAGCAGCCACCTTATCCGGGAGACAGGGCTGCAGACATTCCACCTTGAGCTTATTGCGAGCCTCTTACTCCAAAAAGCGAGCCCATAATATCCTTGAGCACGCCTGGCTCTTTTTTAATCTCCCTCTGTTCAGCCCTCTTCTTTCAGGGGCTGGACTCCTCTGAGGACATAGAGGAAGAGGAAGAAGAAGGGGTACACTTGTCCTTAGCCCTGTGCCTTGTCCGGGACCAGAAACCAGGATCCCCTCTAGACACGTTTGTATTAACTACTTCATCCAAGTGCTTGGTTTTAGCCATGCACTTCCCCTGAGGAATAGCCTTCGCCCTTGAGGTGCCTTCTGGCACTGCACAATTACCTGCATGGTAGTCGGTAACACCCACAATAAGGCAGTCAAACGCTGAAACTAAAGTGGTATTCAAATCCCAAAGAGCCCCATCTATGGACTCCTGGACCACTCTACATATGTCCATACTAGCTTCCCACTGTCCGGGACACAACTGAACCTGTCAACTAGGAACACTCCCTTCAGAGCAACTACCATCATCCACCACAACACTATTGACAACTCCCAGACCCCAAGAACCGCAATGAGCTGACATTTAGAAAATATTAAGAATGGTTCCTAAAGAACCCCTCGAGCAGAGGCTTCTTCTGCCTCAGCAGGCCACAGTCATGCTTCCGAGGTGAGAGGAAAGGGCTGAGCAGGCCAGTGACAGCATGTCACAGGGCTAAACGAACCCCTGAGGAGCGCACGGGTTCACTTGCAGCAGGCACCTTCCCTTGCAAAGTGCGGGAACACCATTAAAGAACACGGGCCGTGCCCAGAACCTGCACGCTGGCTCCAAGTGTGCTGTCCACCTGCCGCTGCGAAAGAATGGCACCAAGGTGCTTGTGAAAACAGGCAGCGGGAGCCCCCATCGCAACATGAGCACTCGCGCTGACTTTTGATAAACAAACACTCAAAGGCAAACACATGCGCAGGAAGAAAAAATGAATAACTACTGCAACACAGTTACACGTAACGTACAATGCCAGTGGCATATGATAGAAGATATAGCATAGATACAATATAACACGACCCATACGAAATAAAGCTTGGTACAGTAGAAAGAACTTATCTGCTGTGACGAGCAGCAAAGTAGAGGACAAGGAACTACCTGCACAGGGCTTTATAGGGGCGCTCGTACCCTCATTGGTGGAGGAACTGAATCCTGAATTGAATCCAATTGAAAAGCCATCTTGAACTGAGGTTCTCACTTGAAAAAATATAGGCGCTTAGTTTCCTTGCAAAGCATGCACATCATTTAAACAGTCCGATATAACGTCATCTGTATACTGAACAAGTACCTGTTGCACGCTGCTTATAAATGCATCTGTAAAGAAAAGAAAATAAGAAGATGATCGCTATGTTACATTATGCTAATCCATAATTTAGATGGCTGAAGTAATGGTGCTGGCGTTGCGACGTCACTCGTGGGAACACGCAATGACGTCACTGACGCCTCACGCCCTGCGCTACCTGTCGGAACAGAGAGTATGGGCGGGATCAATGGATGTCATATGGCATTAATAATGCTTTTCTGAAGCTCTTTCATGGCTGCAGTCATTCATAACTGAGATATAAACATGGCTTAATTATTTCTGTTGCCTATTCCTGATGCACAAAGCATCTCATGATGGACATAAATAATTACCGTGGTGAACAGTGTTAAGACACTGTAACAGAGACTGATACATTGTAATAAGCTAAACGAAAGCTTATTCATGGGTAGAGTCATGCAGAGCAAGAAAACAGTACTCATATTTACGAGTTCTCATGGCGTACAAGTTTTTGAATACTGGTACATAAAACGTCTCATGATGGAATTACATGATAACAGTGGTGAACAGTATCAAGACATTGTGACAGACACTAACACACAGTAAAGTGGCTCTGCCCCTATGGCACCTTCATTAAGTATACATGTTGTAAAATGTGTTCACTGTGTTCTTAACGTAACCAGTTGGTTTACTTAAATGATGGGAATCTCTGTGCTGGCAGTGTCAAGCCAGAAGGTTAGAGATTTCTGAAAACGTGTAGTCATATGAAGCACATGTTATTGATCTACTCATTAATGCCTCCTGGCACCATAGCATCCAGACGCTCGATCCAGAAGGTTTCCCATTGGTCCATTCTTACAGCACACATACAGCACATTTGCTTGCGGATACTGGTGGCATTTGTTTTCTGCGATCTTGCTGGAAGTATATGTTCCTTTAAACTCTCTCTGCAATTACAAAACTGCCCCTTAGATGCGAAACGCTGGTGCGAGAGTTGCACGGAGTTAACTGGCGGTGTTGACGGGACAGACTTTGCATTTGCTTGTGGATACTGGTGGCATTTGTTCTCTGCGATTCTGCTGGAAGTATATGCTCCTTTGAACTCTCTCCGCCCTCTGCAATTACAAAAACGCCTCCAAGGCACTAGGCACCGGTGCGAGAGTTACGCAGAGTTAGTTGGAGTTAACTCGGAGGTGATAAGAGGGACGAGAGGCTGATCTGCGGATGACCGCCCCGGACCCCAGACGCGTAACCAGGAGAAAAAGAGGGGAGTGCCTTCAATGGTCCTATCAAATCTACCAGAGACGGCTCTGCAACTTGCTGAACAAAAAGACCGGGAAGAAATTGTTTTTTTCAGCTGATGCCATGCTTTGAGGTGAGTTGGGCGGGCATTGATAGAGAAACTGAGGCTGTACACCAACATAATCCTGTCCATAAGAAAGACCAAAGAAGGGAAAGGTTATCTCGCCTGACTGCACCCTCGGTAAATGCATAGACACTGGTCAAGGGCCATTACCTTTATGCCCTACAGGGTCCAAATGGACCCAGTCCTGGCGCCTTTGGCGCCAGGCTCATTTGAAAGTGTGCTCTGCACACACAGTGTGCCTAAGGCACGTGCATCCAGGCCAGGCGTGGCCATACAAAAGCATTGGAAGCACGTGCAGAAGTCTGAGGGAGTGGTAAGGTGGGTCCACAAGGCAGGGCTTAAGGGGAGTGGCTGGGGCCAGGCTATATAAGCCAGCCCCACCTGCATGCTGGCGCTTCGCGTTCGTCTGCTGTGTGCATCGTAACGCTTACCGCCATCTACAGCTTCTTACCTGTTTTCCAACTCTTCACGCTTCTCTTCAGTCTCTGGAACTCCATCTTCACCTGACTCAGCTACACCATTGCTCGAAGCACAGCTAACCTGATCTCCACTCTGCAGCTACAGTGCGCATCTTACCTGAGTCCGGCCACGCCATCGCTCGAAGCGCCGCTTACCTGATTCCAACTCTGCAGCTTCCACATGCATCTTACCTGTCTCTGCAAATCCAACGCCTGCAGCGCCTCGCATCCTTACCTGTTCCGAATGCCCAACAGCACAGGAGAATCTTCCGGCTCAGCATCCTCACGGATCCATCCATCTGGCAGCAGAAAGGTCCTCGGATAACCACTCGCCATCAAGCGCCGTCAGGCCGAACCCGCAAGGGAGACAGAACACACAAGGTTAGCAACTGCATACACTTTTTAATGCTTGGCCATGCAATACGCAAACCTTGCGCACCATCTGGAAACCCAACTTAGTGGGGTCTTCAAAAATCCCTGTTTGAACTTGCTTCCATCACCGCAACTCTGCGTGCCATCTTCACATCTATAGGGGAGAGAAAAGACATAACTTTACGGACAATAATCATTGGGGAAAAGTCAATACAAAAGGACACGGACAATAATCACTGCTACAAAAACTTACCTTTAAGGTGGATTGGTCCAGCCGGACTGGGCCACCATGCACACGGACCAGTCATGCAACTTGGTCCATCAATAGCGCCCCTGCTGAGAGAAAGCATAACGGAGAGCTCATCCTTAGAAAACAGCAGGTGAGATCATATGGGAAAACGCATGCTCATCTCACTCTGGAACGAAGGGTTCGAGGGGGATCGCAATTCAACTGCAGAATTTTCATTGCCTCTTACATTCTCCCAAGGATATTGCCAGCAACCAGAGCAGTCCACACTATCGCAGCGGAGGGTGAAGCCTGAACCAGAGGGGTCCAGTCCAGGGAGGGCTCCAACCGTGCCCCAACACCCCTGCAGAGACCAGGTGAGCGTAACAGAACGTGATGCCTCTCTGAACCTCTGCCTGGGCGTTATGGACACCTCGGAAACTGACCAGTTGACCCAATTGCTGGGCGAACTACGGGCCGAAGTGCATGCCTCCAGACAAGAGACTAATGCCTTAAGAAGAGATCTTATTGTCACCCGAGAACGAACTGATGATCTGGTGAGACAGATGCTTCAGACTCAAGCAGGGCAGGTTCCATTACCCAGAATCGCACCAAGCCATCACCACTGGTTCAAGTGGTACTCCCAGGGGCTGTGCCTTTGGCCCCACCCGAACGTTTCACTGGCGATCCCAACAAATACGCCATATTCATGAACCAGTGTCGTCTTCACTTTTTGTGTCGCCCTGGGGCCTTCCCTAATGATAGTGCAAGGGTTGCCTTTGTGCTTTCATACTTAGAAGGCAGCGCAGCAGATTGGTCCGTACCATTATTTAATTAGGATGATCCACTACTTCACAACTTTGGGGATTTCCAACAGGAATTGGAAATGTTATTTGCTAGGCACACTCAAGGACAAGCCCGAGGTAACAAACTATTGTCCCTCAGACAGGGAAACCATGATCTGCTGACGTATATTGCCACCTTTAATCGTTTTATAGCACAAACCAACTGGCCCGAAGAGAAGAGGACCACACTGTTCTATCAGGGATTGCGTGGGGAACTAAAGGACGTACTAGCCCAAGTGGTCAATCCTCCTGAGTGTTGTGCAGAGTACATTAATCTGACATTACAATTGGACCATAGGTTACAAGACCGAAAGATGGACCGCACAAGAACTGAAGGGAGGTCAGTTTATATGCGACCCCGGGACATTCAAGTCAGGACTTATGTACCCACCAAACCCATGCAGATTGGAGGATTACAAGCTCCCATCTCCAAAGCTGGGAGAGAAAAAAGGAGGCAACAACAACTTTGTTTATTCTGCGGCAAGGCAGGACATTTCCTTCAAGATTGCCCAATAAAGCCTCCCAAGAGAATCGTAGGGGCAACAGACAATTGCAATGAAGAAAAAGAACAAACCTTGGAAAACTCCAACGACCGACAAGCGTAGGGGTCCACTTGTCAAGCAAAATGAAGAAAGTAGTACAGACCTCGCACCTGGTCATCCTGGTACTTCTGGTCCATCACTGGCAACCATCAAAGGTCCATGCCTTGGAAGTGTATATTGATAGTGGGGCGGTGGGGAATTATATTGATCAGAATCTAGCCACACGGATAGGCTTTCGTCTCCAGCACAAGCTACAATCGGAAAACATCACTGCAGTGGATGGCTCTCAGTTGACATCCGGCCCAGTGACGCAACATACTGACAAAGTTGTGCTGATATGCCAAGACAGTCATCAGGAAGACATTTCTTTTGATCTTATTGGGGCCCCCAGTTCCAGATGATTTTAGGAATGCCGTGGCTAGAAACTCATAATCCCAGGATAGACTCGCGAACACGAATGCTGACCTTTCCTCAAGAATGCACCAAAAGCTGCTACCACAAGGACCTGAAGAATCCAAACATCAATTCAAAAACAATCCTGGGGCTCTCTGGTGCCTTACCCCCGGAGTATCTGGACTATCAAGAAGTGTTCCGAAAAGAACAAGCAAACAACCTGCCTCCACATAGGCCTTTACGACTGCTAGATCGACCTGGTCCCTGGAGCACAAATTCCGTGCAGTCGAATATGCGCTTTTACGGAGCAAGAAAATCAACATCTGAGAACCTACCTAGATCAGTACCTAGCTAACGGATTCATCCGCCCATCTAAGTCTCCTGCTTCCTCAGCTCTCTTCTTCATACCCAAGAAGGAGGGCGACCTTACAACGTGCATAGATTATAGAGCATTGAATCAAATCACTGTTAAGAACAGATACCCTCTGCCACTCATCCCCGAACTACTCGATCAGGTGAAGAATGCTTGAATCTATAAAAAATTTGATCTACAAGGAGCCTATCACCTCGTGAGAGTTAAAAGGGGCGACGAGTGGAAAACAGCATTCCGAACCAAATACAGACTTTGAGTATCAGGTGATGCCCTTTGGGTTATGCAATGCGTCGGTGGCATTCCAGTTCTTCATGAAAGATGTACTCCATGAACTGTTGGATGTCTGTGTCCTCGTTTACATCGACAATATCCTGATTTATTCACAGTCCAAGGAAGATCATGTTGGCCATGTAAGGGCAGTTCTGGAGAAGCTTCATCAGCATCGGCTGTTTGCTAAATTAGAAAAATGCTTCTTCCATGTCACAGAGGTTGAGTTTTTGGGTTTCATGCTTACTCCAAAAGGAGTTCATATGGACACACTTAAGGTGGAGACTATCCTTCAATGGCTATCACCGACAACTGCAGAATGGGTTCAAAGTGTACTTGGGTTTGCATATTTTTACAGAATGTTCATTCCAAGATTTTCACAGATTGTCCACCCATCACATCTTTTCTAAGAAAGAATAAAACATTATTTTGGTCCTCCGAAGCAGAGAACGCCTTTCAGGAATTAAAACAGGCTTTCACCTCAGCACCTACACTTCAACATCCCCGACCTGACCTGCCTTACGTGGGTAAAACAGACACCTTCAGTGTTGCCATGGGGGCAGTATTATCGTAGAAGGACATGGAAACAGGGCAGCTACATCCCATAGCATTTTGGTCCCGTAAGTCTTCTGCACCAGAAAAGAATTACGCAGTCACTGACAAGGAGCTCCTAGCAATCAAGGGAGCCTTCAAAACCTGGAGACACTACCTTTTAGGGGCAAGACACATGGTCACTGTTATCACAGACCACCGTAATCTACAATATTTGAAAACTGCTAAGGCTCAATCTTCACGTCAACTTCGCTGGGCTCTTTTCTTTGCCGAATATGACTTTGTTATAATTTACAGACCAGAAGTGCGTAACGGAAAGGCAGACACCCTATCACGCATGGGAGAGGACAAAGACGCCTTTACTACATCAAAGCCAGTAGCCATTATTCCCGAAGAATGGATTCAAAATCAAATTGTTGCAACCGCCTGCTGGGAAGACTTGAAGACTGATCTCCAATCTCACATGGATCAGACAGCCCAAAATGAATGGTTGGGTAAGGGGGACCAATACTCCATCAAGGATAACCTAACCTACCTTCAAGGAAGATTATATATGCAAGACAAAGAAGTACAGACCAAAATAATAGCAAACTATCACGAGTCATTGGTGGAAGGTCACCCTGGAATTCCGAAGACTCAAGCCAAGATTCATAAAAATTATTGGTGGCCTACCTGGAGAAGAGATGTTGCCCAGTTCATTACAACTTGCGGTGTCTTGGCGCAAAACAAATCCCAGAAGTTAAGCCTTGCAGGGTTGTTGCGTCCATTAAAAGTACCACCAGCACAATGGCATACAATGTCTATGGACTTCATTACCGTCCTGCCACCCTGTGATGGGGTTAATACAATCCTGGTCATGGTAGACCTATTCTCCAAAATGGCACATTTTATTCCACTAAAGGGGCTTCCCACTGCTGCTACTCTTGCCACAGTATTCCTGGAACAAATTGTTAAGTTACACGGTTTCCCATCTGTATTGGTTTCTGACCATGGAACTCAATTCGTCTCAGCCTTCTGGAGGAGGTGTTGTAAGCTAGCCCAAATTGACCTTCGTCTATCCACGAGTCACCATCCCCAAACCGATGGTCAAACGGAAAGGACCAAACAGACTCTGGAACAATACCTGAGGTGTATGTTACGGCAAACAGAATGGTCCTGGAAAAGCATTCTCTGGTTAACTGAATTTGCCTACAACAACTCTATCCATACTAGCACCGGACAGACCCCATTCTACACAATGAATTGGCGACACCCTAGGACATCCTCTTTTGATCCGCTTGACGAATTGGAAATGCCAGCAATCACTTCATTACATAAAACTATTACTCAGTCCCTTAAAGAAGCTACCGAAAACTAGAACTGAGCCAAGGAACAACAAAAGAAATTTGCAGACAGACATAGAAGAGAGGCCCTTCAGTATCACGTCGGGGATTAAGTATGGTTGGCCTCCAAAAGCATTCCATTAAAAGGACCCCGGGCCTTTCGTCCAAGATACCTCAGCCGTTATGCCATCAAAGCTATTATTAACCCTGCTGCCATGAAATTAGATTTACCAGTCAACATGCGAATCCATCCGGTTTTTCATGTTTCTCTTCTAAAACCGATGAAACCTGACACTCTGATTTCAACACCACCTGAACCAGAGATCATCGCAGGTAAACCAGAATATGAGGTCAGGAGTATTCTGGACTCCAAGAAAGTGCAATCGAAACTATACTACTTGATCGATTGGGAGGGCTACGGGCCCCAAGACCGCACTTGGGAACCAGTTGAATTTGTCCATGCTCCACGACTAATCAAACAATTTCACCGAGACAATCCCACCAAACCAGGACCAAGAGGAAGAACACCTGTGAGAGGGGCCTTGAGGGGGAGTGCTGTCATGGCCAATGGTCAAGGGCCATTACCTTTATGCCCTACAGGGTCCAAATGGACCCAGTCCTGGCACTTTTGGCGCAAGGCTCATTTGAAAGTGTGCTCTGCACACAGTGTGCCTAAGGCAAGTGCATCCAGGCCGGGCATGGCCATACAAAAGCATTGAAAGCACATGCAGAAGTCTGAGGGAGTGGTAAGGTGGAGCCACAAGGTGGAGCTTAAGGGGAGTGGCTGGGGCCAGGCTATATAAGTCAGCCCCACCCGCATGCTGGCGCTTCACGTTAGTCTGCTGTGTGCAGCGTAACGCTTACCACCGTCTACAGCTTCTTACCTGTTTTCCAGCTCTGTATGCTTCTCTTCAGTCTCTGGAACTCCATCTTCAGCGCGCACCTACCTGACTCAGCTACACCATCGCTCGAAGTGCAGCTAACCTGATCTCCACTCTGCAGCTACAGCACGCATCTTACCCGAGTCCAGCCAAAACCTGATCTCCACTCTACAGCTACAGTGCGCATCTTACCTGAGTCTGGCCACGCCATCGCTCGAAGTGCTGCTTACCTGATTCCAACTCTGCAGCTTCCACGTGCATCTTCCTGTCTATGCAAAACCAACGCCTGCAGCTCCTCGCATCCTTACCTGTTCTGAATGCCCAACAGCACGGGAGACATCTTCCGGCTCAGCATCCTCACGGATCCATCCATCTGGCAGCCGACAGGTCCTCGGATAACTGTTCGCCATCAAGCGCCGTCAGGCCGTACCTGCAAGGGAGACAGAATGCACAAGGTTAGCAACTGCATAAACCTTTTAACGCTTGGCCGCGCAATACGCAAACCTTGCGCACCATCCGGAAACCCAACTTGCCTTCTAGTGGGGTCTTCCAAAATTCCCTTTGGCACCATTTGAACTTGCTTCCATCACCGCAACTCTGCATGGCCATCTTCACATCTATAGGGGAGAGACAGCACATTACAACATTACGGCCAATAATCATTGGGGAAAAGTCAATACAAAAGGACACAGATAATAATCACTGCTACAAAAACTTACCTTCAAGGTGGATTGATCACAGACGGACTGGGCCACCACGCACATGGAGCAATGACGCAACTTGGTCCATCAACGGCGCCCCTGCTGAGAGAAAGCAGGACGGAGAGCTCATCCTTACAAAACAGCAGGTGAGATCATATGGGAAAACGCATGCTCATCTCACTCTGGAATGAAGGGTTTGAGGGGGATCGCGATTCAACCGCAGCATTTTCATTGCCTCTTACCTTCTCCCAAGGGTACTGCCAGCAAACAGAGCAGTCCACACCATTGCAGCTGAGGGTGAAGCCTGAACCAGAGGAGTCCAGTCCAGGGAGGGCTCCAACCGTCCCCCAACAGCCCCCCAGAGACCAGGTGAGCGTAACAGTAAACCAAGCTCATACAATTGTCTCCTGGAGTCTGAGTTTAAACATGTCACAAGTTGACGGGACATTCCAAGGGAATTCTCAGCGAGACCCACCTATCCTTGTTGATACACTGCCATTGCAGAGAGCTGACGCGTGTATCGACTTTAACTGGATTGGTAACGGGTTACAATCAGCCCTTGAGTTACCGCCGAATTCCTCTCCACCTGGTGCAACTAACTTAAGAAATGTTACACCTGTCGACATCGAAAATGGTTCGAACAACAAGAACGATGAAACATCAAAGGGGCAATGGGAGAATGAAAGTCCTCTCTTTGTCGGAGTTAGGGAAACTTTGACCAACGCGGCCAGTGAAGCTTTGATGTGCAATGGAACTTATTTACCATTAACCCACAATCAAGATCTTGTGATGAGTAATGAAAGACCTTGCAATCCTTTAGAGTCTACTACTTTTCCTACCTCACCCAGTAATACATCGGTGGAGCGAAGGTCTACCCCAGCCCATAGAAATGACCCGGAAAAAAAACACTACTGCAGACAGGAGTAAGGTCCCCATCCAAAAGGCTGATTGGAAGAGCGGTAAGGTTATCTCTCGATATAGAAGAAATTGAGATGCTCATGCATAATCAATGGAAAAGAAATGAGGTATTTGGATCTTGTCAACAAAAAGACTCAAGACCGAAAAGTCTTCAAATACAAAAAAATAATCCAATCTGCACCCGAAACTTAAAGGATGTTGCAAACCTAACAGGAAAGAATGCAATAAAATTGCAAATCCAACGACCAGGTGACGTTTTGCCCTCGATCACATGGGACCTACAAACTGCGAGATCCAATGCTTATGAGGTCGACAATATCCTACCCAGCCTCAGCTTCACAGAGGTGCACCATTCCAACGCTCTAGGTCTACGATCTTTAACAACAACAATGAGAAAGAAATTAGAGTCGCTGGGCAAGATGCGCTCACACAGCAAAGTCAAAGAGTTGGGATACCTCCAATGACACCAACAGCGATAATGAACCATCAGAATATGATGATGAGTGGGCAAATCTCATTCCTCAAGTTATATGAGAACATAAGTGATGCCTTGAAAGATCAGGTAACCTTAAGGACCATGGTCCACTCAAAACAAATGTATGTAGAAACCTTTACACATAAAATTCAAGCTTGACTAGACAGAGAGGCGGAACTGACCGCACAATGTCAAGATAGGCTTTTTGACTTGGCAAGGGGAGACCATGTCGAAAAAACTACGATGATGAACTGTGAACACTCTACAGAGACTCTAAAACATCTTATCTTATTTTGTCCAAAGTTTCGATTACTGCGGACCAAATTGTTTGGTCCACTCATTGAGAATCGGCGAACTTATTTCGCAAATGGTTGGTGGAAAATCATGTTCGAAGGAACAAAACAAAAAGTTATGTTTAGCCTCGTCTTGTTTTTGAAAGATCTAAAAACTATTAGCTGACCTCAATCCCACACCTGCATTGACTCCATTGGACGCCTAGATGTGCAACGAAAAAGAATGGAATGATATTGAACTCAAATGATGGTGTCGGATCTTAAGATGCGATGTAACTAAAACTAAATATTTTAAAGGTTTTATTTTGAAACCATAAAAAATAAATAAAAAAAAGATAGGCTTTTTTGACTTGGCAAGGGGAGACCATGTCGAAAAACCTACGATGATAAACTCGATTATTAGACATGATGAACGTCTTATGCTGTGAAAAACTCAATTCACCAATGCTGAATCAAACAGTGAAACCTCACGTAGAAGACATGCAAGGCCCTTCACCTGATACATCAATTGCAAACAACTCAGAATCAGCCAGAGTACGGGTATCCCCAGTAAAACCCCTGCAAATAGTGTAGGCTTACTTAATCTTGTTACCAGGGATTTATCAGATGGCAGACAGAAGGAACTAGGTGCCATACGGACCACCACACTGAGTGTACCAACTGTGATGCACCCAGTAGCCCAGGGGACAGATCAACCAGAGGTCTCCAAAAACCAATTTTACCCAATTTTTGAGAAAACAATGGCTAAATATAAAAATAAGAATGTAACAGTGAAGAAGCCGAAAAACAAACCGCGTGCCATAAAGCCACGATCAAATGGCTCAAGAGCGTTTTTACGGAACCTCAGTCCCAGTGGCTAAACAACAATGGAGAGGAAAAAGAAAGGAAAACTACTAGTCGACCACGCAAATAAAAACCAGATGGAAATCAAGTGAATGACGGAGACTTAAAACTGAGAACTGAGAGATATCCTCATGGATTTATCGACTTACTCCCTTGAAGATGAGCTAGAGAAAGTAACATTATTCCAAAATTCTGAAATGTCTGTAGAAGAAATCTTAAATGACGAATTAGAAACATCGAACTCATCCATCCACACACTGCCCCAGGAGACTGTAGATGTGGATCTATTTGAAGCCTCCAGAGAAAACATATTCTGGACACTTGATCAAAAGTGTCGGACAACATTAGACAAAAGAGATGCATTGGAGGAGGAAAGCCATTTAGAGAACTTAAAGAATCAACGTCAATGTTACCAAACTTTGATCTACGAAGACCTCCGCAGCAACTGAATACCATGGTTATAGAACGCATCTTAAGTCCTTCAGATGGCTTGATCTTAAATCGCACCAATAAAGTCAAACTTCTACAATTCATACCTCAATTGAAAAAGCTAAATTCAATGATATAAAAATTGTCCAATTCGTCAAAGAAAAAAGACATGACTCAGTGATCGTACATTTCTTTTGCAATACGGTCCAAACAGCAATACTCAGAGTAAAGCCTTCTTACCTTTAAGATTCGATATAAGGCATAAGTTATCAAACAGGAAAATACCAAAGGCTCCAACGATTATTAAGAATCCAACAAGGTATGAAAGGATAGCAGCTAATCAACGAAATGCGATCACCTAGCAAACCGACGAATATTTGAACAGAAACCATAAATATCTCGAAAATTTGCCCAAACCTTTAGTGAATTTCAACACCAAATAGGACAAGAGTTCCAAATCAGTCAAGCAGGTAGATATGAATAGGTCATTTAGAGACACACTTTGCGATACTCTGCAGACTGACCAAAGAAAGACGTCAAATCATGAAAACTAGCAAATAGGAACATTAGTAGCACATCCTCGAAAACTCTGTAGTTCTAATACCCGCGGATCCTCCCACTTGATCATGGAGGGGAATAATTTGCTGCAGAGCTACGATATCGTATGTCTCCAAGAAACTTGGATCCAAGTGTTACCGCCATGTGATGGATATACCACCGATCTTAATCCTGCTCTTAAAGGGAAATCTGGGCACCCATCTTCAGGCTTGTTGATCCTGGCAAAAGTAGATGAATCCTTACCCTTTTAACCAAATTGTAGTGACCTGGAATACACAGATGAACAAGAAATTCAACAACTGCCTAGCGATCTACAACTTATACTGGAATCCAGCTGGAATAAAAAATGCAATATTTATAGATAACATGCAATTGCAACAGCTTCTATTTATGTTATGCAGAGACTTGAACGTTCATCTCTTCGACAAAACGGGAGCGTTGATATCTGATCTAAAATTACAGAAGAAAGCCCAGTTATGGGTGAGTGAACTTCAAGCGTGATCTATCTTCCTGTTGAATGGACAACTGCCTGAAGATATGCGCCACCCACATTCCAACATGGCAGATGGGGAACACTCTAGCATACTTAGATTAAATGTTTGCATCAGTAAAAGTGATTCTGGAATTCAATACTCTGAAGGTAGTTATCACCTCGAGAAGCGACCATCGACTACTTGCATTAGAATTTAAACAGAATGAAGTTGGCCGGTGTTTAAATCAACTGTTGACCTTGCAATTGAACAATGGCCAAAATTGACTCCGAATTGCCACTGCTGATGTGCCACTGCTGACGAGCAGATATCTAAATGGCCCGCAAAGTAATACTCTGGGGCTAGAATATGATGGGTCTTAATACACTATAAAGTCAAAGATTCAAAAACGCAATATAATTCCATGCTGGAGTACATATGTATAATGTGGAGGTGGTAGAGCAAACAAACAAATACAGAAGGGAGATAAACACATTGAGATCAAGCTCCATAAAAGATTGACTCAGCCTGATCAACAAAAGAAAACAGATATAAAAACTGGCTTCTTATATTTAAAGAACATCGACTGCAAATAGATGCAGAGAAGATGCTTAAAACGCGAGGCAACCGGAATACACGTGATTTATGGTAATGGTATGGTAATCAAAGACTATCCCCTGCTCTGACCACGGTAATTCCAGAAACAGAATGGGTTTCCCATTTCTCTGCGCTATGTGCAAATAATTCTAAAGAACCAGAACACCAAATCCACAATGACATCACCAGGTGGACTATCAATTGGGATAGAGATGACATTTTGGCAAGAATAAAGTACTTAAACACATCATGGTCGCAAGGCCCCGAGGGTCTTTCCAACAGTGTATTGAAATCTCGTTGAGTAGCCTGGGCCTATTTCTGTGTAGCCCTATTGAAGTCAATAATGGAAACTATGGAAACTATGCAGATTCTGTTGTCCTGGAAATATGCTGTCTTGATTCCGATCTTTAAACACAGAGATAGATCTTTACCTACCAACTATCACCCCACTGCATTATTAGATCCAATGGGAAACTATTTGCCTCAATTTTGTTGCGACAGCTACTACTATGGTCACAAACGAATGGCAGAATCGATCCCCGGAAGACCGGATTTGTAAAGGTAGTGGCTACTAACATCAACCTATTCCTACTTACTTTACTAAAACTAGAAGTCTTGAAAGCAAAGACAGAGATCTATGCAGTATTCATGGATCTCAAACAGGCCTTCAACAGTGTTGATCAGCAAAGGCTATGGTTCACGTTACAGTCATGGAACTGTCCTCCAGACCTTTTAGCTGCCATCTAGGTGCTATATACTAAAACATTGATTCATATACTATTGTCAAACCGGGGTGCACTACCAAAAGAAAATGAGACGTGGAATGGCCTAAAGCAGGGATGTTCGCTTGTGGCAATTCTCTTTAATCTTTCTATCTCCAACTTGAATAGTACTCAAACAGATGTAAGAACGCACCCCCCCAATGATAAATGGAAAAGCAATATCTTCAATGGTTTATGCTGATGACCTTGTTCTGTTCAACAAAACACTGATCGGTCTCCAAAGGAGCTTAAATGTCCTACTGCAATACTTCAAAGACAATGGTCTTTCAGTCAACCCTACTAAAACACAAACGCTTTTCTTTGGCATTCGGTGCATTCAAAATAAAGGGAACTTCTCCCTGTTCTTAGGAGATACTAAGCAGGTCCAAGAGAAAACCATAAAATATCTAGGAGCTTGGATAAATTCCTCTTTAGATGAATGTGAATGGGGGGAGGCCCTCTGTACAAAGGCCAGATCTTTAGCAGGTCAGGCATCGACTTTACATACAAAGTTTGGGAAATGTTCTATAAGACCAGTGCTATTATTCTATCAGCAGAAAGTAATCCCGATACTGGTATATGGAGCGGAGGTGGCATTAAATCTATCAAGGAAGTTATGGGATTATCTGGAAGACGTATTCTGGAGGAATGTTCTTTCTTTGCCCAAAGCATTTCCATTTCCGAGGATAAGATTCGAACTTGCAATACAATTAATCCACTCAATCATCCTGTGGAAATCAATAGACCTCTATTGGAAAATACTGACCAATGATGCCATTCTCCCGTTAGATATGTTGAGAATAACAGCCATAAAGAAACAAAATGGAATATTGAACCTCTGGAAGAACAGATGCTCAACGGGGCTAGAACTTTAGTCTCTTCGGAAGAAATCCTACTAACAAATCCCTTAAGTGTAAAAAAGAAATGTCTGTGGAATGACTGAATAGAGACCCAGCAGACTAAAGCCAAATACAACTATCGATTAATTGTGTGGTTGATTCGCGAGCACTAAATCAACTCCCTGGAAACTTGTATAGATTTCCTTGTCCAAAGTTTAGAGATCTGTTTTTGCGAGTAAGACTGAATCTTCACCAATGACAGAAATGTTGGCTCACGGAAACAACTAAATGGGAAACTAGATTTCTGTTGATTCCGCCTCAATAGTCTTCTAAATGAATCTCTACGACATATATTGATGGAATGCGATGCGTTAACATAGACAAGAGATAAATATCATGATGTCAATCAATCAGAAACTCTGCCCCTCAATCCAGATGACCGATGGACTTCATTGATACTGGGCGAACTAAAATCTTTTGTTTTCAGAATCTTGCAATTTTGGTTAGAGATACCTACTCTAAAGAAGTTCTTGCTGTCAATGGGGATGAGTGGAAACTTGAACTCATTGTTTGTATTACTTCTTTATTTAAACAGGATCTATTGATATGCGCAAAAGTAAAAGGTTTGTAATAAACCAAAAGTACTAATAAAATTAAAAATAAAATGGAAACCTTGTAAGCTATGGGTACTCGTAAATACGAGTTTTCCTGCTCTGTATGACTGTACCCATGAAGAAGCTTTCTTCTAGCGTATTATAAAGTAGCAGCCTCTGTTACAGTGTCTTAACACTGTTCACCAATGTAATTATTTATTTACATCATGAGATGGTTTGCGCACCAGGAATAGGCAACGGAAATAATTAAGCCATGTTTATATCTGTTCTGGATGACTGCAGCCATCAAAGAGCTTCCACAAAAGTGTTATTAATGCCATATGACATCCATTGGTCCCCCCCCCAAACTCTGTTCCGACAGGCAGCGGAGGGTGCAAGCTGTCAGCAATGTCATCGAATGTTCCCATGTGTGACGTTGCGACGTCATGCTGTAACTAAGGGATACCTAACAAACACACAAGACAGCACCATTATTTCAGCCTCTGAGCTGTACGCTGCGCTAACTTCCCTATCAATATTTGCACCCATCATATTCGCTTAACTCCCACATTAATTCAATATTGAATACACTATTTTTGATAGTTCAGGGACTGTGATAGTGCCATAGCGAGATTTTGCAACAACGGCCTAGGTAGGGGATGGAGCCACCATTTGCATTCCAATCTAGCTAAATTACAGATTAGCATTATGTAACATAGCGATCTTCTTATCTTATTTTCTTTACAGATGCATTCATAGGCATCGCACAACATGTACTTGTTCGATATATTGCTGAAGTTATATCTGACTGTTTAAATGATGTACATAGTTTGCAAGGAGACTGAACGCCTCTTTTTTCATTTTTCTTTCCGTTTTTTTGTTTCAAATTATGTGATGCATTTGAACCACCACCTTGTGGGTATGTATATGATTTGGACATGTATGTTGTACCGATATTATGTTGTGATTATAACAGTGTTCAGCCCTGACGATGGAATGATACGAAATGCATTGGCACACCATTGAACACTGACAAGATTGTCATTGTCTCTCACGAAATGAGAATTAAAAGGACATTTGGGCATTTTACAAATGATCAATCCATCAATTTCTTCATACCGTTTTGAATCTACAACATTAGGAAAATTGTTTGAAACGCTGACAAAAGTTGCAGCTTATATATAGAGCATACCAAGAGCAGCCGGCCAACTGAGTGGCAACGCTCAGCTTCTCTTTCTCTAGTTGCTGATCATTGTGCCATAGGATTCTCTCTGCCGAGTAGCTCCATATAAATGTATAGAATTTCGTAAACTATGTAGACTTTACATTTTCAGAAACTTTATTTTCACAAATTGATTGTGCCCACCTCAGTCCACACTGTAGCTTTTAACCACTGTATTACAAACATGTGTCTGCATGCCTTTTAATTCAGGAAAAGAAACAAGGACCTTTATTTACTCTTTATATGGAACCACTCCAGAAGGAGGAAAATGAGAAGGAAAAAGCAACTACATAGTTGAAAAAAACTAAATTATAAGGAAAGCACTTGTACCACTGAAACAATGCAAGTCACCCAAAGTCAGGTGCAGAACAGCAGCAGCAACAAATAATCACATCAGCAATAATTCATTTATTGGTTACAATGTCATTTAAACCAGTAATATGGCTCCTTGCCTTGAAGATAAACCGTGTTTGAGGGTCAGCAGTTGTTCTACATAAGGGTGAGGTGGCAAGGCAATGAGAATTGTCTATCTAATGTCTTCTTCGTTGCGTCCAAATTCGATGTTCAATGAGTCTGGTTTTTGCATTACGCATAGTCATACCTATGTACATTTTTTTGCAAGGCCACTTAATACGATACACAATTCTACTTGTGTCACAATTTGTGAAATTGTTTTGATACCATAGGTTCTTCAAATCCACCATAGTGCTGGTACCCGTATACTGACACATAATACATGATCCACATGGGTGGTGACCCTTAATAGGAGGAAGCCTCCAATTAGTAGGAAGGGTCGCTTTTCTTTATTTTTTCATTTTTTAGACTATGCCAATGTTTTAGGATGATTCGTTTCAGTTTGAAAGATAGATTAGAGTAGGTATTAACACAGACTATCCAATCCATCTCATTACTTGATGCCTTTTGTTCAGGTGGGGCCTAGCGTTTGTTGTTACTGCAAGAGAGTTTTGAACGTCTGATTATTTTGTGAGGGTAACCTTTGTTGGTCAATTTCTCAGATAAAATGTTTGCTTGTGGATTCAAGATGGCTGCCTGCAGGGGATAGACGTCCCGGCAGAGCTCCCGCATCCCGGACCTGGGAATTTGCCCACCACCCGGTTTTCTGGGCTGGAATTTGAGGCGGCAGGTGGCACAGAGCGGCAGTGAATTGAGGTGCAACTCACCTTTTGCATTCACCGGCCGGGAGTTGAGGCGGGCCGGAGCCTGAGGGCAGGAGGGGCTGTCGCGGCCCCTGCGAGTGGAGCCGTGACTCGCTTGCAGCGGAGGAGGACGGCTGTGGTGGGGATGACTCGGCACATGACTGCGAGGAGGGTGTGGTGGCTGCGCTGCTCTGGGGTGGCCTTGGGGCTGCATTGGCGGGGCGGCTCTGCCGCGACCGCCCCAACGTTGGAGTGAGCTGGAACCTGTGAGCGGGGGAGACGGTAGCGGCTCTGGCGAGCGGATCTGCGGTCTGCCCGTGTTTAAGGAGGAGGAGCTGCGGCGGGGGACGGCACAGCATCGGGCCAGCTGGAAGTGTGAGGTGATCAGCCGAGACACAGTGAGGTCGCGGTGAGAGCGCCCGCTCTCAGAAGTGAAGGAGGCGGAGCTGCGGACGGCTGTCTTGGCGGTGGGCGATCGTGGAGAGGAGGCCTAACACGCTCCCTGGGAGGCACCTGCTGCCAGAGGAGTAGGAAGAGGGGGTGCCCCTCCAGGAGCAGTGCGAACGAGAGCAGCACCCGGTGTGCGAGCCGGAGGGGGCGGCTGTGGAGGAGCCTGGGGGGGCCGGCTCTGGTGAGGTTTGGAGGTTGCATGAGCTGCGGTCCGCGGTGTGGGAGACACCCTGAGGCTCGAACACACAGAGTGGGGAGCAGTGCGGTGAAAAGTTGGGAGAGAGGCCTGAGAAGCAATCTGTGCAGGGAGGAGACCAGTGAACGGCCCGGCCTCAGCTTCTATGGGGAGAGGCCCCCTGGACCACCAGGGTCTCAAGCAGCACACGGGGGAGAGAGGTGAAACGCGGGAGAGCTCTAGATCCCCAGGAGGTATAACAGGAGGTATACTCATTCAAGAAGAGCAGGGACAAGGCACACATTTTATCCAGCAGGACTGTCCAAGGAACCGTAGGATTTTGAGGAAGGTGCGGGAGACAATGGAACAAGCTCCCAGGGAAAGGAAGTGTTGGAAGTGGAGCAACAGGGGATAAGACATTAAAAGACCTCTGGAGCGGCCACCCTGGGCTTCAAGGAGGGGGACAGTAGTGCGCAGAGGCGAGAACCATACGAGTAAGACCCATGCGGAGATGGCCGCAAAAAACAAAGGAAAGAGCGGGAGAGTACTGCAAGCCCCAGGTGATGCCCCAGGTACCCTTCCTACTATTTGGCCGATGCAGGAGATGAGAGAGACGGCTAAAAGTGCGAGAGACTGCACAGAGGATGCTGATACACTGCCCGAAGGGGAGAATTCAGCCGTGATTTCAAGGCAAGACTTTAGAGGGGAGATGCTCGCCCTACAGACCAGCTTGATGAAAACATTCCAGGAACAATTTCAACTCCTACGAGCAGACCTCAACTCGGCTCTGGGGGAAATTAAGGAGGAATTGCGGCAGCAGGGTGAGCGAACGGATCTCTTGGAGAGTGGCATGCAGGAGATGGATAAAGTAGTGACAGCCCCGTAGGATCAATATAAGGATCAAAATGCTGCTGGAAACGGTCCAAGACAAGGAACTAAAAGGAGTGGTCCAAGCTATCTTCGCTAAAATATTGGGAGTGTCACCCGCGGATATAGTGGAGCTGAATCGCATACACAGAGTGGGCAGAGGGGGCATTTACCAGATATGCCCAAAAGGAAGCAGTCCTCCAAGAGGCAAGAAAGCAAGAGCTAATAAAGTATAACGGGCACCACATCGCATTGTTCCAGGACTTGGCGAGCAGTACACTGCTAAAGAGGCACCAAATGGGTCCGGTTCTCAAGGAGCTCAACAGCAGTGGGGATCAAATACAAATGAACCTTTCCTTTCGGACTGGTGTTCGAGTGGGAGGGGACCCAAAAGCGAATAACCACGCTGCAGGAAGGAGCGGACATTCTCCACTTGGACCGGGATGATCCCCCTACTGGAGCTGAGAAACAGCCTACGCATGTCAGGACAGGGCCAAAGCCTTGAGCCTGGACAACAGTGGGAGAAAAGAGAAGGGGGGCGAAGCTGAGCAGAAAACCACCCAAGGAAAGGAATATAAATAGCCGGGGTGGAGCGGGAGGGAGTGTACAAGAAGGAACATAAGCCAAAAAGCGGTACTAGGGTGGTGGGCCACTAAAGGAAGTAATTGACAAGGGGGGGAGTAACCATCTACGAATCGGAAAGGGTGGATATACCCGAGGAAAAGGGGGTGCGGGAGGCGGAAAGGGCAAGCCCTTCTAGAGGGGAGGAGGAGGGATGGGAGGATGGGTAGGGGGGTACATTGGGGGAGGATGGAAGGGAAAGGAAAGGAGGGTGGGGGAGGGCAGCAGATGCTCGGTACAAGTCCCAGGTCATGGGAGGCAGAGAGTTACACCAATGCAAGAGGGGGCAGGAGGGGTCAAGAGGGGGTACTCAAAGCTTTCTGCCTAGTGGATATGGCTACAAGGGGAGTGAAGGGGGGTGGAAGGCGACTCAGGAGCTGGGACAGCGTAAGCCGCATTCAAGTGGCGAACACATAATGTGAGGGGATTGAACACCCCTCTTAAGAGAAAGAAATTGGAGCAATTTACGAGGAAGGAGGGCCCAGACATTTTGGGTCTACAGGAAACGCATTTTAGGCAAACAGACCAGGGGCGCCTAAAGCTACAGGTGTTTAGCCAGATCCTCCACGCATCGGGGAGGAACAAATCGGGGGGGATTGCTTTAGCCATCAAAAACACGGTAGACTTCAGAGTCACAGAAACTATAAGGGATAAGGAGGGTAGGTATATCATAGTCAAGGGGACATATCGGGACAGTCCATATACGCTGGTGGTGACATATGCTCCAAATTCAGGTCAGGAGCAGTTTCTGAAGCGGGTGTTAGGGATACTGGAATACAAGGCTTAGGGGCAAATAATCCTGCTGGGTGACCTTAATATAGCTTGGCAGAGGGGATGGGACAAGTCGGGGGATCCCACACAAGGAGGGGGGGCTGGGATGTCGGCAGACCTTAAAGAGAGAATAGGCAGTGTAGGACTGAGGGATGTGTGGGGGGAACTGAAAGGGGACGAAGAAGGCTACACCTTTCTATCAGGGGTCCACGGGTCTCAATCTAGGATTGCCTACATATAGGTCACATCAAGTCTGGTGGGTAGGATTCGAAAGATAGTGACAGGCTCAATTGGCATAGCAGATCACAAGGTCACAAGGTGATCTCTATGAGGATGGATCTAGGACATAGGGAAAGAGGGGTGTGGACTTGGAAGTAGCCAAGGTATCTTCTTAGAGACCCTATTATTCGGCAGGAAATGGAATAAAAGATCAAGGATTTCTTCGTGCTCAATAAAAGGGGGGACACTAGGTAGGAGACGCGATGGGATGCTTTCAAGGCCATGTTGAGGGGGGAATTTATAGCAGCAGCGGTGCAGAGAAAGAGGCAACTGAAAGTGCTGCAAATGCAGCTGGAGGAGGACGTTGAGAAAGCTAGACAGAAGGCGGGAATAACCCCGACTAGGGCAGCTATGAGGGAATATCGCAGAGCACTGGGGCAGTTAGAGATCTTCCACACCAAAAAAGCTGAAGGGGCGCTGCTTCGCGTTCGTCATAAATTTTACGCTAAAGCGAATAAGGCAGATGCACTCCTTGCACGCCTACTAAGGGGATCCCACTCTAGGAATGCGATCACGGCCCTAAAAAACAGGTTCAGGGGAACAGGTAACGCGGGTAGGGGAGATACAGGAAACGTTAGTACAATTCTACGAATCTCTTTACACGTCACAGAAGCCTCGGGCCTGTTCACAGGTGGAGTTTTTAGAAAGGGTGGAGATGGGAAAGGTCGGGAAGGAGGTGCTTGATTCACTTAACAGGGAGATTACAGAGGAGAAAGTGAGGAGGGTGATCTGTAGCCTACCACCGAACAAGGCACCGGGCCTGGATGGCTATACTGCGCCTTTCTATTAAACTTTTGCAACTGTACTAGTCCCACACCTGACACACCTCTTTAACACCTTTAGATCAACAGGGAAAATAACTCCGACCATGGAGGAGGCAAGGAAGAGAACACAAATGCCATTTTAGAATCAAGTTTTGGCAAAAAATACCAACCGGAGAATTAATATTAATTGAATAAACCGGCGGTATGTTCGAGGCTACCGTAAATAATTAAATAAAGATAGTAGCCTAAAACATTGGGAAATCCCATATGAAAATATTTGCGGTTGAATATAAAAACTAGTATCCACTGCCACCAGCCAAAACTCGATCAGGGGGGACGGAGATGTGCCCCCTCGAATAACAGACCCTGGGGCAGTTGAATTGCCCCAGCCAGTACGTCCACAATATGATGGTTTGTACTGGTTCTGTTCAGAATTTAAGACTAGTAAAGTCAATGGTGACTTTACATGCCCTGGGAGACAGTAGTCAGTCCCAGGATATGGAGTCTATACTGGGGGGTCACTATGACACCCCTGTGTTACTGCACTGAGGGTGCTGTGTAACACACATCACAAAAACATATGAAGCCCTATGGGGTAAAATACCCCATAGCCCATGAAACACATCTAGATTCAAAGAAACACACTCAAATTATGCCCAAGAGTGAGGATAAAAGAGTCTCACTCTTGGCAGGAGAAAAAAATAAACCCCAAAAATCCAGCAAAGCTGCTGGGGGACTCACTAGGTTAGGAAATTCGGCCTAAACAGAGAATCCTCCCTAACAACTGCAGCTTTCTATAAAACCTTTGCAACTGTACTAGTCCCGCACCTGACACACCTCTTTAACACCTTTAGATCAACAGGGAAAATAACTCCGACCATGGAGGAGGCAAGGCTGACCATCATTTTGAAATCAAATAAGGACCCTGAACAGAGGACATCTTACAGGCCCTTAGCGCTGATTAATATTGACGCCAAAATATTAACGAAAATCTTGGCTAACAGGTTGGAGGGCTTTCTCCCGGATTTGATCCATCCGGATCAAGCAGGTTTTATAAGAGGCCGACAAACAGCAGACATCAGGAGGGTGGCCCACTTGGTGGAAAAAGCTCAAAGGACGGACACTCCCGCGGTTCTCCTATCGCAAGATGCAGAAAAAGCGTTTGACCGTGTGGAGTGGTCCTTCCTGTTCAGGACCATGCAGAAAATTGTCATCGATGGGCTTACGTATGGTCCAGGCTAATTATCAAGCGCCAACCATGAGAATAGCAGTGAATGGGGCTATGTCGAGGTCCTTATTATTTAGTAGGGGCACCAAGCAGGGTTGTCCCCTGTCCCTGATGCTTTATGCAATCTATTTGGAACCTCTTCTGCAGGCAAATAGGGAGACGGAGGGGATACAAGGCATTCCATTTGGGGGGAAAGAACAAAAGGTGGCGGCATTTGCCGACGACATGTTACTTGCGCAGGCGGCACCCCAGGAGTCTATTCAAGCAAGCAGGGTTCTGCTGGAGGAGTTTGGGGAAGCCTCCGGCTTGAAGATTAATGCTAGCAAATTGGAACTCTTGAACCTGACCCTAAACCCAGGGGACCGGGAGTCGCAGAGGGCGGCTACCCCATTTCTATGGAGCCCAAGCGGCATCAAGTAACTAGGAGTGAAAATTACGCCAACCTTAGCGGCTGGTACCAAACAAACTATCCGCCATTGCTGAGAGACATCAAGCGGGATTTCCGTAGGTGGAGGGGCCTCTGCGTTTCGTGGCAGGGCAGTGTGGCAGCAGTTAAAATGGTGACTTTGCCGAGCCTTCTGTATCTCTTCCAGGCAATACGCCAAGCAATACCTGTAGGCTTCTTTAAGGAATTGGGAAGCTTGACCAGTGAATTTTTGTGGGCAGGGAAGAAGGCACAAATCAGTATACAGCTGATGATGGCATCTAGACGGGAGGGGGGACTTGCACTACCGAATTTCCAACAGTATTATGAAGCCATGCAGCAACGAGTAATTAGAGATTGGCTCTGGGAAGGGGAGGTCACACAGGATAAACAGTGGGTGAAAATGGACAGAGAGGTAGTGCATCATAGTCTGGCGGAGGTATTGTGGCTTCCAAAACAGCTTAGGCCCAAGCATCTATATAAGAGTACCATAACTTAATTAATGGCGGAGAACTGGGACAAACTGGTAGGAACTAAGGGGATTACGACTTTTCTGTCCCCTTTCACACCCCTGTTCGGCAACAGGGATTTCACTCCAGGGCTGGAAGCGGGTGCATTTAAGCAGTGGCAGGATGGGGGTTGTAAGTGCCTGGGCAACCTGTTCCGAGGGGGGAGAATTTTCTCATTCGAGGAGTGCAAGAGGGAGTACGGGATAAAGGAGGTGGAAAGGCTCAGATAGGTGCAATTACGGCATTGGGTCCTGAACCCGGTGAACAAGCAGGCAGCAACAAGAGAAAAGACGCAGTTCGAGAGATTCCTCCTGTCTAATGATGGGCCCAGGGGGTTAATATCCAACCTATATAGAATTCTGGATGAGGCAAACACCAGGAGCCAATGGCGGTATATGCAGAGGTGGGAGCAGATTCTAGGAACGAAAATTGAGCGAGAAGAGTGTGAGAGGTTATGGAGGAATATTCCCAACCTGGCGAAGGCATCACAGCTACAGGAAACATGGTATTAGATTTTGTTTGGGTGGCACTATACTCCAGTATGCCTCCGGGAGATCTATCCTAATACTTCGGGGACTTGCTGGAGGGGTTGTGGATTGGAGGGCACGGCACAACACATTTGGTGGGACTGCCCGTAAATTAGGCCCTTTTGGCAGGAAGTATGGGAGGCTCAGGAGCAGGCGTTTGGGACAGTGAACAGCAGACCACCAGAGGAAGTTCTGCTGGGTCTCAGAGGGGGTACCGCCCCGGGGGAGCCTAGGTCCCGGGAGAAAGTGAGGGCGATCCTCACAATTGCAGCTATGATGGTAATAGAGCAGAGATGGAGGAGCGCGCAGGTCCCCCTCCTGCGGGACTTGCTGCAGAAGCTTTCGGTAATTGCAGCACTTGAGTGGGCAACATATGCTATGAACAATAACATGCTCTCCTTCGCAAGGGACTGGGAAGAAACTATGGTATTTCTTAAGGATGACTTTCGAATTGGGTGGTGCCCTCAGTGCCCGCGGCTACTGGATCTGCAGTAAACTTTAGCGAGCGGTCCATGGGCGTAATAGATCAAGGACAAAGTCAAGATGCCATCAAGGGGAGGGGAAGGGGGAGAGTGGGGACATGCACAGTTTTGTTTAAAAATTACGAACTCTAGCGACTGACCCATGGCGCAATGGATCAAGGATTTAGGGCTTCATTACACGGTATGCGGTAACCATGGCGCTATTAGCGCCATGGTTGCCGCCGGTATTTTACTGTGTCCGCCTTGGTGGATGGCAGAATTACCGCCCTACTCCAAGGTGAGCGGGGGCGGTAATTCCCCATTCACTAAGGCACTTCCCCATTCCATTTTTTGCCCCCATAGGGCTCAATGGGAATGGGGAAGGAGCTAATTACGGTACCGCAAATTGCGGTACCGTAATTAGCACCAAGGTCCCTTTGCGGGTCTGTTCCTTAACGGCTGGTAAAATCAGCCGTTGAGGTCGGGTCCTGCAAAGGGACCTCGTAGTAAGGTGGTAAGGGTTTACCGGTATCGGTGCCCTTACCGGTACCGGTAAACCCTTACCGCATTCCGTGTAATGAGGCCCTAAGTAAAGCTGCCTGTGGGGGGAGGGGAGGAGTTGGGAAATGCATTTTTGTTGTTGTAAAATAAATAAAAAGAGTTTTAAAAAAAAATGTTTGCTCGTCTTTCAAAATCCCCGGTGTTAGTGCTGTTGCGGTGAAGAGGTAAAAATTGCCCATAGGGCAAATGGTTACATAGGGAGGGAGGATGTAAGAACAAGTTACTTACCTGTAACTGTTGTTCTCCAGCATGGGTCTGGCATGGATTCACATGCTCATGAATATTCCCCGTCGCCAGGCCGGGAATCCTCGGTGAAGAAAAAATCAATGTCAGATTTGTTTCTGATCTGTCTTTCTTAGTAGTAACCAATCACTGATCTCTGGGTCATACTGCCCCCAGCCAATGACTGCCCTCTCCGTAAGCCCCTCCCCTGGCAGCCATTTTCAGATTTGGTAGCACGTAAAGTGGCAGTATGACCAAGTGAAGAGTCGCAGAGGGGTAGGAGGGAGGGTTCGCATGTGACTCCATGCCAGACCCGTGCTGGAGAACAACAGTTACAGGTAAGTAACTTGTTCCTTCTCCAGCATGGGGTCTGGCATAGATTCACATGCTCATGAAGAATACATAGCAGTACACACATGCACAACCACAGGAGGTGGCAAAGGCTCAACATTAAGCATTACATAAACTCAACATTAAGAGCTTTCCCCTGGTTCACAGATCCAAAGTAGAACTTCAGTGCTCTAGCCACATCCAGCGAGTGCAAAGTCCTCTCGGCCGGCGATGGGAAGAAAACTGGTAACACCAAGGGCTCGCTGAGGTGGAAGTCTGACGGCACCTTGGGCATAAAGGAGGGGTGCATCCTCAGCACCACCCTTGTGTAGTGAAAAGTCAAGTATGGAGGCTTGCAGGATAGGGCCTGGATCTCTCCCTCATCGTGCGGAGGTGATGGCCACAAGAAATGCTGTCTTCCACGACGGGAACTTCAACGGCGCCGAATGCAGAGGCTCGAATGGCACCCCCATGAGCCTGGATAGCACCACGTTGAGTTCCCACGCTGGGGCAGGAGCCTTCACCGGCGGGAACGATCGGGACAGTCCCTTCATAAATTCCTTCACCAGGCGATGAGACCACAAGGACACCCGTCCCGTAGTTCTGGTGTATCGGGAGATCGCAGCCAGATGTATCTTGATGGAAGCGTGAGCTAGTCCAGCCTTGGCCAGCGACAGTAGGTACAGCAGTACTTGAGGGGCCGTAATCCGCAGAGGGTTAATCTTCTGTGCACGGCACCAGACAGAGAACCTCTTCCACTTATGTCCGTAGCACTTGAGAGTTGAGGATGCCCTGGCCTTTGCGAGAACCTCTCTGCAGTCAGCCGGGATATCGTACCCTCCAAACTCTAGTGCTGCAGGAGCCAGGCCTGCAAGTTCAGCGACTCCGGGTCGTGATGAAGGATGGCGCCTCCTTCTCTGGAAAGAAGATCTGCGTCCGTCGGCAGCTTGACCGGTAGGGACGCCGACAAGTCCAGAAGGTCCGGGAACCAGATCTGCCTCAGCCACACCGGTGTGATGAGGATCATCCTGCACCGGTACCTCTTGAGCTGTTTGATGAGTCGGAGCAGCAGCGGCAACGGAGGGAACACATATAGGAACAGGCTGTCCCGGGGGAACGAGAAAGCATTGCCCATGATCCTCGGTTGGGGAAACCTGCTGGCGAACCTCTGGCATTTGGAGACCGCCGCCCTCATGAACAGGTCAATCTGGGGTTTGCCCCATTGCTGAAAGAGTTGGTCCAGTTGATCCTGGCCTAGTTCCCACTAGTGGCACAAGCGCAGCTCTCTGCTGAGTGAGTCGGCAATGGTGTTTTCTATCCCTGCCAGATGAAACGCACCAGAAACATCCCTTGAGCAACATCCCAATGCCACAGATCCTGGGATTCCTTGGATAGAGCCGGGGATCTGGTTCCGCCCTGCTTCCGGATGTAGAACATCGTGGTGGTGTTGTCGGTGAAGATCCTCACCACCTTGCCCTTGAGATACGGGAGAAAGGACCTGAGGGCCCAGAACACTGCCCGGAGCTCCAGGATGTTGATGTGGAGCGGCTTCTCCTCTGGGAGCCAAAGGCCTCCCGCTTGAAGATCTCCGGTGTGCGCACCCCACCCCTCCAGGGAGGCATCCGTCGTCACCGTCGCCTGGTTGGCTGGGTCTGAAAGTCTGTCCCTGCCGCTAGATGAGCGCGGGTGCACCACCACCGGATCGCTCGTCGGATGGTCTCGTTGAGAGGGATCCTGTCCTCGAAGCTGCCTGTCGCTTGAATCCAGCGGGCGTCGAGGAACTCCTGTAGAGGGCGCATCGGAAGCCTGCACAGGCGCACGAAATAAATGCAAGAGGACATCATCCCGAGGAGGGACTTGATGGACCTCACCCTGCAGACGCTGCACCTTGCCTAGGATGGCCTTTGTCCTTTCCTCCGACGACGAGGCCAGACGTGCCACTGTGTCGAGCTTGGCTCCCAGAAACAGTGCGACTTGAGAGGGGACCAAGTGGGACTTGGGGAAGTTAATGGAGAACCCCAGGTCCGTGAGCAGCTGGACGGTCTTCGCTGTGTGTTCTACGGGGAGCTCCCTTGTCCTTGCATGAATGAGCCAATCGTCCAGGTAGACGTGGATCCCCTGCAGGCACAGCCACGCCGCCACTGGAGCGAGGCACTTGGTGAAAACCCTGGGTGCCGACTTCAATCCGAACGGGAGGGCCTTGAACTGGTAGTGCCGCCCTTGGACCACGAACCTGGGGAACTTCTGGTGTCCTTTTAGAATGGGAATGTGAAAGTATGCATCCTCCAAATCCAACAATGACAGGAAATCGCCCTCCTCCAGTTGTCCCAGCACGTGCTGGAGGGTGACCATCCGGAACTTCTGTGCCTTGATGTACTTGTTCAGTCGTCGCAGGTCTAGGATGGGTCGCCACCCTCCTGTCTTCTTTTTCACGAAGAAGTACCTTGAGTATACTCCGGAGCCCCGGAGCCTCTTTGGGACGAGCTCGATACCACCTTTCTTGAGCATCGCCCTTACCTCCAACAGTAGTTGAGGGACGTGGTTTTCTTTCCTGGCCACGGGAGGAATGCGGGGGCACTTTTTTAGAAATTCAAGGGCATGCCCCTGGGCCGGGGCGTCCAGCACCCAGCGGTCGGTGGAGATGGACTCCCACACGCTGACGAACTTCGCCAGCCGGCCTCCCACCGGGGTGCTTCGGTGGGGGCCCGAAGCCACGATCGGTTCAATCTTGCTTGGAGGACGCCTTGCCGCCTTGGCCTCCCTAGCGATGGCAGCGGGATCCACCCGACTTGCTTCATTCTCTATAGGCTTCCTGTGACGAAGAGCGGGCCACTTGGCGGTATGTAGAGGAGCCACCGCCGAATCCCTTGGAGGCACCGTGCTTGCCTCCGGAGCTCCGAAAGGACGGCCTTCGTTGCTGGAGAACTCCTAGGGCCTTAGCTGTCTCCGTGTCCGCCTTGATGGCTTGGAGGGACTCATCCACTGTTTCATCCACTGTTTTCCCAAACAGGTTGTTCCCGTCGAGCGGCATGTCTAAAACCTTGGCTTGTACGTCCTTCCGGAAATCCGTCGCCTTGAGCCACCCTCGTTGTCTGAGTCAAACGCTGTTGCCTAGCTGGCGGAAACCGGTGTTGGCAATGTCCGTTGCCACCGTTATGGCGTGGTCCGACGCCACCTCACCTTCCTGCAAGATCTCCAGGGCCTCAGCCCTCTTGTCGTCCGGTAGGAAGTCCAACAGGGGGGCGATCTTGTACCATAGCTCCCTGTTGTAGCGGGCCACGCTCGCGAGGGCGTTGGCCGCCTTAATCGTTGTTGCCGCCGATGAGATAACTCGTCGTCCCATTGCATCCAGCTTCTTTTCTTCGCCGTCTGGCGAGGAAGTTGACGTTGAGGCCGATGCCCCCTCCGGCTTTCTTCTTGGCCGCCTCTGAGACGACCGAGTCAGGGGTCAGTTGCGTCCTAAGGCACAAAGGTGCCGCGTCGGGGACCCAGTACTTCTTCTCGTACCGATCCCTCTTAGCAGGCGTCGTAGACGGGTTCTTGAGAAGGGTGAGACCCTCGTCCCAGATGTCATCCATCAGAGGCACAGCGAGGACTGTCTTCCTCTTGGGCTCGCGCCGTTGGTAAAGGAAACCTGCCTTCTTCTCTTCGGGGCAGAGCTGAAAAAGCTCAGATGCCCTGGCGATCATAGCGTGGAAAGACCCAATCTCGTCGGGCGGGGAGGCCCGGGCTGCAGGCGATGGGAGCTCCGTCCGTTGTCGCCGCCATCGTCATCATCCGTACCCGTCGTTCTTGTGTCATCCCCAGGTACGGGGGACGTGGGCAAAGGCTGAGCATGCCGCGAGGGCTGAAAAAGCGGGGCTGGATGGGTCCGTCTTCTCTTGTTTGGGGGACTTCCCGACGGGCCTGGCTCTGGCTCCTCCGTCGGACCTGGATCCGGCTCCTCCGTCAGTGGTAGGGACAATCTCATCCTTATCTCCAAACATAAGGATTGTATTGCCAACAAAATGGCCACCAAATTGTCCTCCGGCTCCGGAAGAGACCGGCGCGATGGTCGACTAGGAACCTCGCCGGCGCCGCCGGCGCTCTAGTCGTCCTCTTCGTCGGGATCCTTCCCATGGGACCGGGCCTCTTCGACGCCCCCGTAGAGGCTCTCCGAGACTTCAACCAGTTCCTCCTCGGAGGCTGTGTCCGTGTCCATAATGGCCACTGGCTCCCCCCCTCTTTTTCTGCTGGGGTCTTCACGGGGGTCTTCTCGATGGGCCTGAAAGAGGCTTCCCTCCGCGGTGGCAAGGAAACTCTGGGCCCTAAGGTCGCCTCCACTGGTGTAGCCTCCTCAGGCTGCGCCAAGGCCGCTGCGACTTCCTCGATAGAGGCCTTAGCCAGGTGAATCAAGGCCTTCACCACCTTCTGCGGGCCTCTGGCCTTCACCTTGGGGGGAGGGTCACCGCCTCAGTCCCCCTCGGCTGGACCCTTCGAGACCAACCGGGGCCTCTCCAGAAGCTTTGCCAGGTTCTCAGCTTTCCTCTTCCCTGGCCAGAGCGTTGGCTAGTGGCTGATGGTGCTGGGGAGGATGTGCCCTGCCTGGCAGCCGAGGAGCCCGACCGTTCAGCGCTCCCGGTGCCCGCGGACTCACGGTGCTTTGCTTTCTGTTGGGCCCCCGTCGCCGGGGTGCCCTCACAGGATTTAGAAGACCGCTCAGACTTCTTCTTCTTCTTCTTCTCCCCTGACGGGCTCTTTCCTTCCAGCCAGTTGGAGAGACGAAGATGTCGATCCTTGATGGTCCGTTCCGACATGTTCCCGCAAAACGCACAGTCCTCCTCCACGTGCATTTTGTCCTCATGAAGGCAGTAGAGGCACTTCGAATGTTTATCCTCTTTGAACACATTCTGCAGCTGGCATCCAGGGCAAACCCTGAACAGCTTTCCGGGCGTCGAGCTTCCTTTTTCCTGGGCCATGTCCGGGGTAGGCCACAGAAACTTCTGGACTCCTCCAAGAAGCGTAACTCGACGAAACTTCACCCTTGAGGGGCATAGAAAAATCCAAAACGGGTCCCCGTTGATCGGATGTAGACACGGTGGAGCTTGAGGCTCTATTTGACCGAGAAATGAGAAAATCTCTTTGAAAAAGCGTGAAAAGGCAGCAAAAAGCTTGAGAGCTAAACACGAGGACTCCCAACCCTTGAGCGTGCGGTAAAAATCTGAAGATGGCTGCCAGGGGAGGGGCTTAGGGAGAGGGCAGTCATTGGCTGGGGGCAGTATGACCCAGAGATCTGTGATTGGTTGCTACTATGAAAGACAGATCAGAAACGAAACTGATACTGATTTTTTTCTTTACCGAGGATTCCCGGCCTGACGACGGGGAATATTCATAAGCATGTGAATCCATGCCAGACCCCATGCTGGAGAAACTGTCATATCTCAATAAGGAATTGCTGGCAGTGGGTTCTGTGCACGGTCTTACTCTTAATCTATTGTTTTGATGATGGATTGTTAAATCCAAAAAGTCAATCTCTGTGGTCTTAATGTGACTGGTAAATTTGAGGTGTGGCTCAATCCCATTCAACCATTTCACAAAGTCCATTGCCTGAGTTTCTGTGCCTGCCCTTATGATGAGAATGCCATTGATACACCGTTGCCATAAGATTAGGTTATGAATAAACCTATTCTCATTGCATGGTCTCCAGGACATCTGGCACTCTGGCGGATCTGAAAGAGAAAGAGTTGGGTAGGGTTAGAGAGGAGGAAGGGTAATGCAAGTTAGTTTTGCTGGTGTGGTGACGCGTGCAGACCGGAAGTACCCAGAGCTCTGCATGCAGGTCTGTTTCTAAGTGTCCTATTTGGGAGCATTGAGATATTGGTCTCTAGAGAGGAGACTTGTATGCCTGGGGTGCTGGTTGTATTGGATGGGACTGTGATATGTATGCTGATTATAGAGGTGTTGAGGGGGTTATTCAGTTGCCAAGTGTGAGTGGTTTATTTGGTATGCATAGAGTTTTTTTTTGAGCATCGAGATTGAGAATGCTAGTTCAGAGACATTAGTGGAGGACCCGGTGGGCAATTTGGAGAATCCACCTGATACAGTCATGGCGACGTCTCATGCACTTTAGGTAAGGCACGTGCGAGGAACTATCCTGAGACATACTGGTGTAGGCTGGTATCTTTTAACACACAAGAACACTTCGTGGGGTCCACTTTTTCAGCGCAGGAACTGTTGATTATTCAGGTACCGTTTAATGTGTGGCCTCAGAATAGGTTTTCTTCTGGAGTAGCCCTCATAACATATGCGGGCTGCTATCCTTTAGGAGTGGGGTTCACGGATCTTCTGCCCATTTGAGAGTAGGGCCGGAAGTGAGTATCTCGGTGGAGCTTGGGGCCACATTTCAGAGAGGAACTATTTCATAGGTCATGGGACCGTTTTTCTTTTATTGACCTTCGTAATAAGTGTGTGGTCGCCAAGTCATGGATCACTCTTGTGATTGATAAATAAAAAGGGATTTCATAGAAACCCGTCCGTTATGTTCTCCCTACGGGTGGTCTTTTTTTGGTTGGGTCTGGCTTCTTACAGGGTTGTTGTCCAGTATTGCCTTTGTGGTATATTTTACTTTTTGCTTCAACAGTTCCCACGCTGAAAAAGTGGACCCCACGAAGTGTTCTTGTGTGTTAAAAACATACCCAAAAATAACACTTCAAACCAAACTACGAAGTAAAACTTAACTGTTTCCCTGAATGTCCTCTGTGTAGGCTGGTATCTGGCAGTGGATTGCATGCAGTGACTGGTCCTATAGGAGAGTGGGGGAACACTGGGATAAATGGAAGACATAGTGAGAATGCAGCAGTAGGTCGACAATGGATGGGTATAGTTCCAGAGGAGAGTTCAAAGTAGGGATTCCAGAGAGGGTAGAGGCCTGCAAAGGTCCTAAGGAACAGCCCAGCATGCTATGAAATCAATGTACGATACCAGATACGTTAGCAGTCTCTCAAATTACATTGGCATCAGGGAGCAAAATCACGGTGGGTCACAAATTGCATTGGGCACCAGGGTGAGAAAACACTTGGTAATACCTCCAAACTCGTTTACTGTTACCGCATGCGGTAATTGCCAGTTGGTTCAGTTTGTCCCCATGATTACAAGTCCCCATTGCTATTCCCCATTTTGGAGTCCCATAGGTCTCCATGGGGGTCCATTATTTACCACGTGCGGTAATACACCGCTCTAATTACTGCATGCAGTACTGCTTTTGTGTGTTGGTAAAATCCTCTACACAAAACCAGCAGGGAAAATTAATTTCAAAAATGAAACTCATAATTTGGCGGAAGTGGTAAAGCACCCAGTAACAGCAACTATTAGGTGTTTTACCACTACCTCCAAACTGGTACGTAGACCCAGTGGGACATCCCTCTTTCTTTTCCTTCCTCTTTCATTCTATTTCTCTTTCTTTTCTTTTCTCTTTTTCTTGCTAATAGATACATTATACTCCTTGTTTCACCTGGGCCTGCGCCTTGGCAGACTGAGGGGTCAGTCTGGTGGTTGCACTCATTGCCACAAGTGGAGGGATAAGGGGCGCCTTGACTGTTGCAGCAGGTGGGCACTGCGATTTCTCAATCAGTGTCAAGCGACACGCTGGGTGCTCTGCCTCTGGCGTGTCCGCTCACTGTAAGGGGTACTGCAGCCTGGCCCCATGTGATCGCCGCGCTATTCCCAGATCTGTCATGGGCTAAAATTAGAGCAGGCTGGCATCACGTTTCATTTGATCGCGTCCTTAGTGAAGGGTTTCATGCTCCCCGCTACCGACAGAATCAATTACCCACTTCTTCAGACAGGTGGCTCCTGTGACTTCTGATAGAAAGTAGTCGCTTCTCGCCACGATCCAGGTTGGTGCTTTTGATATAAATCAGTAAAGGTCTCGCGTTGCACCTGTGCACTGCATTGACTGCTATGTGCGCGCCGCTGCAATGTTATTCCTGGGGAATTGCGGTTTGGGTTTGCGCTGTTTTGATCCGTGTGGCAACTCGACACACTACACTTCACGCTTGAAAGTTGTTACCCGACCCTTCGTCCTTGTAGGTCCGAGTGTGGCTTTGGGAGGTACGAAGGCATGAATCAACTTTGTATTTTCTTCCTGGGTGGTGTGAGGGGGGCACAGACAATGCTTCGTGTAATGTGTGTGCGGGAGTGCTATGGGTACTCTAGTCTGCACTGGAGGCCGGACAGAGAGACTTGATTGGATAAGGACGGCACTGGCATGCAGTTTATCTTATGTCTAAATAGGGGATGCGTTTAATATGTTAAGTAAAGCATTCAAATGGATGACAGGAGGAGCTCGGAGTAGACGGTGGTATGGTAGATTGTCCAGGGGCGGCCGTCACAGGGAGCTGTGTTGTGATGCTTGATCCCCGGCCCCCCCTCCGAGACGAGTACCGATTGCTTTCATCCTTTCGTGCTACGCTACTGGGTAAGCTAACACCACAAACAAAGAACAAGGGCACCGCAGAGAGCGCTGCTCATACACTTATTTGGGTTAGTATTCGATATAGCACCAACAAATGTCTAAGCAGCTGCTGAGCGCTACAGAGAGAAGATGGCGCGCACAGTATCTGGAGCATTCTGAACATCAGGTGCCTAGGTAGAGGGTGTGTATATGTGTGTGGGCGTGCGTGCGTGCGTGTCCCGTCCGTGTCATATCCTCACAAACAGCCTAGGCCTTGCTACTGAATCTCCGCAGCCATGCGATAAGCGTGCGTCGGGTTCGGTTTGCCCGATAATACACATTTCTGTAGCAATAACGCTGATCAACCTACACGTCCTATGAACTCTTGGATTCATTAGCTGTACCTTTGAACCCTTCATCTCCATCTACTAAGGGGTGTGGTGGGTTGTGTGCCTGGTGCTGCACCTGATGATTCAAGAGGAAGTAAGCAGGCGTTTTATACTGTATGCAACACTCCTCCTCTTCCTCAGTAAAACATGCAGATCAAAGCTGAAGACACGTCCAGGGAGCACCTGGGTGTTGCTTGTCCGCCAGGGAATGAGCCACACCGAGACAGATTTCCTGCTTGTGCTCTGCCAGAGACCTCCTGCTAGAGCAGGGGGACAGGCCACTTTCTGCACCACACCGTGAAGTGTGACATCACAAGTATGCATGCTGGAGAGTACGATGAGGGTGTTTGGCTATTGGGACCCGAAACACAGGATTGAACATTACACCCTCCAAAAGTTCAAAATGCGAACAGAGTCCATCAGCCGGAGCAAATACCGTAGTGTGAGTGCCTTGCTCCCCAGTTGAGGTCATAGTGCTTAAACGGGGCAGGTAAACATCGCGCTTGCCAGTGAAGGTATCTGGAATCTACCACCTTACCACGCAGTCTGGAAGATCTGGGTGTTTCCGTGGTGGGCTGGATTTTAGACTGCTACGAGCTTCACCAGATACCAGATCAGGGGTCCAGTCAAGCCCATCCTCCCCTTGTCGGTCTTCTGTTTCTTCCATGTAAATAAGCTCTGTACCATATACATAATACCTAGGATAAAGCCCTCTGTGGGGCTAGTAGGGACTGCTATTCTTGTAAAGTGAAAGATGCCATCGACCCTCCTCAACAGCTCTTTAAGACCATTTAGTATGTTATCTTGTGTGCTTGCACTGCGCCATCAGTTCTGCACACTCAGGATCTCTGTGAAAACCTCTCCTTCATCTTTACCTAAAAGATGGCGAAAGTCAGAGAAGTGATCACCTCCTCCCCGACCTCCAACAATCCAACTATGCTAATTAGCTGCGCCATATCACCTACTTTTGGCTGTCAATTGGTGGCAGTGGACTACACCTATAAATTGCTGAAGGCACTTACACTAGCTTGAGTCTCTGGTGACCCCGGCCAATCTTCAGTTGCAGCTGTACATGCATACATTCTTGTGGGCCCAGTTTCTGACTTCTTAAAACAGTTCCAACTCTACTTGCCCAATTCCCAACTCTCTGAAATACTTCCTGATATCTCCTCTGCTAAAAATAACCCCCTCAATGCTAACGATTATGTAAACTTCCAACCCAGCTATGGCCTCTCTTGGTTACCCAAAATTCTTTAAAAAGTTGTATCTGCCCAACTCGAAAAACATATGAAAGAAAACTCTATACTCTCTCCGCGATCACTCTATACTCTCTCCACGATCATCTTCAATCTGGATTAGGTCCCTGTCATAGCACTGAATCAGCCATGGCCTCAGTTCGCGATGAAGCTCTGCAGTTTTGGGACTCTGGCAACTTTACCATGTCTATACTGTTCCAGTTCTTTGTGACCTTCGACGCTGCCGTCCACTTAATCTTGCTGTAGAGCCAATCAATGAATCGCAAGGGTCTCCAACAACGCCATTAAGTGGTTCTGCCCTTTCATTGAAAACAGGAAGCACATCATAAGACTTGCCAATTGTATTCCATCATATCCCTTTACCATGTTGCATACTCCAAGGTTCTGCTTGGTCCTTTACTTTTTTCCTACTGAACATCACCAGATAATTCACATATATTGTGGGTGCAGTATCATGAAAGTGATGTACTATGGCAATGTTGGCATGTATTGTGGGGGGCAGCGTCATGAAAGTTATTAAGTTATTTACAGAAATAATGCTGGCATATAGTGGCAAAGCTTCATAAGAGTATTTGACAGGGCAAAGCCGGCTTATACTGTGGGCGCAGCTTCATGGCAGTGATTGGGACAGGCAGTTCTGGCATATATTGGCTTAGCTTCATGAAAGTGATTCACATTGGCAATGCTGGTTTATACAGTAGATGCAGATTTATGAACGTGATATATAGTGATAACGCTGGCATTTATTGGGGTGCATCATCATGAACGTGATTTACAATTATTTCCAGTTTTATCCTATAGAAACAAAAGTACATTGTATGGATTTTAAATGGTGCTGTTAAATGCACCATTTAAACCCATTATTTTAAACATGAGAGCAGAACATCCTGAAGCCTCCCTACCATCTATTGTTAGCGCTCCCTCGCTACACTTAGTTGCTCACATTCATTCGGGAGAGAGATGAATGCACCTTCACTGAAAAAATGTACCAGCCACCACAAAGCTTTGAATTGTTTACAATGTCTGAGCTCCCTCAGGAGACTAGCGCCTTCATGTACATCCCATATGCAATTCATGAAACATGAACTCCTTTAGTACTGTCAGCAGCAAGCGAAAAGTTCTAAAGTACATACAGACATGCCTAGCCGGTTCCATGTAATCTCCCTGCAAAATTGTCCCCTGACAAAATAAAAGTAGTGTTTTTGCTGAGACATTATTACATTGAACATGCGGGGGGACACCCCTGCAACCCGCGTTAAAAAAAATGGGAACAGAAGGCATCCTAGCAACCCATCCATCCCCATCCATAAGGTCACCATATACAATGTCGCCAATGGCTTTTCCTGGTGGCAATATGTATGGGGACATTATTACCTGATACCGCCTAGAATTGATTCATGTGTCCTATGTGATCATTTAGGCACATCTGGACTTATGTAGTAGAATGCTATCCTGTCAAGAGTGCCTATGGAGAAGCATGGCCAGGCTTGTCCAGTCAGGTTCTCACTTGTTCCATGTCCACGCAGGCATTGTCTGCGCTTGTGCCATCCGTTATGAAGCAATATGTTCTGAAAATATTCAATTCTAAAAAGAGGGCCTTCCTGTTATGGGTCCAAAGCTGACCCTTGCTAGGTACATATGATTGCTCATCAGTGTTCTGATTTGTTTTCTGAATTTACAAAGGTCTGTCAGAGACAAGCTTGTTCAGATCCTACTGGAGATTAATTTGGGTCTTGTCTATAATTATATGGACTTACTCAGTCCCTTCTTGACAAGGTCACTGGGTTTGTTCATATTTACAAATGCCAGATAAAACCGTGCTTGAGAATATATTTATTTAGGCATTCACGTGTATTTGCAGACTTCATCCAAGCCTATCAGGAAAGGTCTTTTGTCTGTTTTTTGCCTGGTCGTGACACCGACCTATGCATAATAGGTGTCATGCAAGCTGAGGAATGCGCAGCTATATTGAGGCTTTCTGCTGACCACGGCCAGCCTTTTTCCAGGCTCGCATGGAAACCTTTTCACGTCACATTTGTCTGGCTCCATTAGGCCTGGATCTTTATCAATGCTACTGCTTTCAGAACTCATCACCAGACGTTTAAAAGGTTAAGCACCCCAGAACAGTGGCTGTCATATGAACGAGGGCTTAGCACTTGGAACAGTGATATTCAAGAAGCTCAATGTGCAGGTCAGATGCAGACTCTTCAGTTGCAATGTGAGAGCATTTCAGGAACCAAGGTATTGCAATGTGAAAGGGATGGCAGATATCTTGTCCAGGCATGCAGTGGTATGGATCATTTAGATGGGGTGTTGAGTTTCAGAAAGTGTGTTCTGTTGATAGTGTTGGCCCTAATTCAGCTCGCCCAAATCTTACCAGAATCTTTAGTAGGTGGCGCCAGATTTCATAAATTGAAAATTTGAGTCTTTGTCTGACTAGCGTTAGGTTGTCATTGTGAGTTCAAACACTGAATGCCTACATGACATGATATGGCATTTTTCACGCACCTGTACACAAGTGTTTCAAGACGCGACGAGGCAAGGGGGGGGCAAAGGGAAGACGGACAACGATCCTACTAGGCCAGGTGTCATCCAGATCGTGCAAGTGCATGGGAGGGAGTAAAAAGGAAAAGTGCGAGGGGGAAGGGAGAGGGGAAAGTGCAGTACATGGGATAGTGGAATAAATAAGATAAATAAAACGGCCAGCTGGTGGCAAGTGCAAGGTAAGTGCAGACATAAGTGTTGGTAGGGGGACAGTAAGGCTACAGAAAAAGAGTCCCCAGGTGGGCGCAGGGGTTGCCAGGGAGGCAGTGCAGGTGGGCAACTGATGGGGTCAGAAAGGGTGGCCAGGTAACCAGTGCAGTTTCAGTCAGGAATGCAGGGGAGAGGGGGAGGTACTTCCAGAACCGGAGATGGTTCTCCTCTAACCATGGGTACACATGTTATCAGGAGCCCATAACCACTTACGGGTCAGCACTTTGATCACACGTAGGCCTGTCTGTGCAGGACCACTTCAGATTTGTTCCAAGTGTGAAGCGATGGGAGGAGGTTTTCTGAGCGGGTTATTTATGTATTGTCAGTAGACGTGTCTGGATTAACCAAGCATTGTTCAGCACTGAAGTAGTGTAGGGCTTCAAAAATTGGGCATAAAGATTAGAAGCATTCCCAGACTTATCTCTGCCATTACGGTCGCATTCCCAGACTTATCTCGGTGGAAGCGGCAGACGGAGTATGGAATTGTGGGACTTCAGCAGGGTGAGATATTTAGGGGTATGCAAGAACAATGCATGGATGGGTAGACCTTCAGTGTAGATTCTCGTTAGGCCTTTCCCAGTTTTGCATCAACCAGGAGTCTCATTTCAACGACCTATTTTATGCATAATAGCATGAAGCCAATCTTTCTCACAGGGAAAGGCTGAGCAATGTCAGACAATGGGGCAGGGACAATATAACTTATCATGAAAGTATTGGTTAAATCATCTTTCCACTGAAATCTAGGCTGGCGTGTCTTCTAAAATCACAAAAGAATCAGCCAGAAGAGCCAAGACCTTCAAAGGGTGTCTCTACAATGACACCCCTTATACTACCTAAACAGCCCCCTACGTGCGACTGAAAGAGTAACTGGTGAAATTGTTCCTGGCCATTCCTTGTAGCTAATATTCCACCCAATGGGAACATGGGGATGGCCCAGAAGGCCATGTTCCAATGCATAAACCCCAAGCAAGCAGCCTTGATTTCTTTGTCGTTTACCATGGAGGCAACACTAGCAGACAGGTATTACCTTTCCTACCACGACAATAAAGGCTATCCTGGTGCTCTCTTAAACTATTATATGAGGAATATATTTGTATCTTGTATTTGTACTTGTATTTATGCTATGTGCTTCGACCAGAAACACTTACTGTGCGAACATACAGCAATTGGGGAAATCCTGAAACGGGTGTCGTGCATTCCAGGAAAAATGTTGTGGAAAAACTGACAAGTTGGTGGAGTAGAATACTACAAACACATAGACCAGGGAGGAGTTAGGACACATGACTGGCAGTTGTCTGAAGAGTCAGGATGTAAACACTTTGCAATATGCAGAGGTTTAAGTAATTGGGAAGTTCGTGAGCAGAAGAAATAGGGTGGTAAATGTATGGTTTGCCTTTATAGCCCATGGGGTTACACTTAAGTGAGGACTTCAAAGAGTGTATGTCTATTGGTGGAGTTTTTGACATAGGAGTAGGGAGTTTCAATGCTGCGGGGCAAGGCCTGAGAAAGAGCAAAAGCTAGAGGATGTGCAGGATTTTCAGGAAACGGAGAATGGAGAAGGTGCTGGATTGAAGGATGCGTGATGGAGAGGAGCAGGACACAGCATCAGCCAGGTAAGAGAGAGAGCATGGCCATGCAGGGATTTGTAAATGAGTACTAGGAACTTGAATAAGTGGTCTGGCTGCATATAGAGAGCCAGCCGGTATGGAGGTGGTGAAGCGATGTGGGAGAAGAGCGGGGAAGATTTCTGAAGGTTTCTGATCGCTGAGTGTCTTGTCAAGTGGGGAGAAGGAGTAAAGGAAGCCCATTAGGGGATTGGCACAGTAGTCAAGGCAGCTCTGTACTGCAATTTGTATGAGGGTTTTGGTAGAGTGGTAGGTGAGGAGAGGGAAGATTTTTCAGATGTTATGCAGGTCAGTCCTGATTGCATTAGTGCTAGTAGCAGAAAAAGGGATGGATGTTGAGGCCAATGTCAAAAAGGCCCACACAATGCGTGCCTTAGGGGAGGGGACAGAATGTCAAACTGGAACAAGATGGGCGAGAGAAGACGAGACGAGGCATCGGAATCAGGGATGTATACATCGTTTTTGGAAAAGTTTAAAATAAGACAACAAAGAACCATCTAGTGCTGGCCAGCCGAGTGGCATGCAGTAATGTGTACAGAGAGGTCCGGAGTCAATGTAGACAAGGAGAAGAAGGTTTCAATGTTATCCACAAAGACATGTTAAGAGAACCCAAAGGAGAGGAGTTGACCATGGGAGAAGGTGTGGAAGGTGAAGTGTATGCAAACAAGAACAGAGGCTTGTAGGCCACCGATGGGGAGGGAGAAGAGTTCAGGGGTGTCAGTGTTCCAGGAAATGGAGAAGAAACTTGCAGGCACCACAGGGTCCTAGCGATCAAAGACTTGCAGAGGGAGATCATGCTTTTCATTTGGAGAAGAAAGAAACCTTGGGTGCCCAGAAAGGTATTGTTCCGACCTCTGGCACTGGTGGGTCTTGGGTGTCCTGGACGTGAGTCGATACCTAATGGCTGCACACGTGGCCCCGATGCTCCAATAGGCCGTACAGGAGAACTCAAATGGGTGGAGTAACATAGAAAGAAACGCAACCAACATTCCTTTGGAGAACCTAGGTTTTCTGACACCAAATCACAGTGGAGCGGGGGTTACAGTGCTAGACACTACAAAAACCACCCTCTTTTACTGGGATAAAGCGCTGCGGGGTAAGAAAGTACACCCGGGGAGGTCCACTCACGCCAATGGCTCATAACCCGGGGGCTGGACAATCACTGACGTTGGGGGACTTCTACTCAGACGGGACCCTTTTGATGTTTGAGGAATGTAAAAATAAATTCCAGAGACCAGAACGCGAACGATTTCACTACGCCCAAATAAGACAGAAGATCTCGAACAAATCAATAAAAGAAAGGTCCAAAAGAGTACCATTGGGGTTTGAACTCACAATAAAAGAAGGGGCAACCGAGAAAGGGGTCTCGAGACTATCGGCTGCTAGATTAGGCAAGTCCAGGATCATTTCTACCGTACATGTCAAAATGGGAATGAGACCTGGGCGAACCTATCACAGGGGACACTTGGGGCCAGATATGGCGCCGGGCAATGAAAAGCTCCAAGTGTGGGCCAATCAAAGAATCAGCAAATAAACTATGTTTCAGATGGCACATGGCACCACAACGCCTGCACTCTATCAACCCAGGTCCCAGACTATCCCCCCTCATGCTGGCAGGGCTGTAGACAAAGTGGAGACTTGGTGCACATGTGGTTGGCCTGCCCCTTAGTGGAGGTCTACTGGAAAGAATTCCTGAGCCACATTAAGTATGTAACAAAGGTACAAATGCCCCTCTAACTAGTGGTGGTGCTACTGGGTGCCACGGCAGAGGGAGTCTATGATGCCACAGGAAGCAGTGCCACCCTCATCACCCACATGCTGAGTGCGGCCAGGATTACCTTGGCACATTCATGGAAGAGCAAGCAGGGGCCCGTCCTGGCTATGTGGTGGGTTCCATGTGTTAATTCCGCCGCGAAAATATGGGGATGCAAAAATATCGCCATATTTTTGCAGCGAAATTCACACATGGACCCTGCGGGGGACACCCCCACAACCCCCGCTCCCACATAATATCCCCAACAAAAATATCGCCTATGGCGAACCAAACGGCCATATATATGGTGATATTTTTGTTGGGGATATTATGTAGTGATACCATGTGGTGGGTGTGGCTCTGGGGAATGATGGCAATGGAAAAGGTGACGTCTCTGACTAACAGCACCTATCAAACGTTCTTGGCAGCCTGGCTCCCATTCCATGAATTTGTGGCAGATAGAGAACAGAACTACTTTAAGCCAACATTGCTTCGCAAATTCTTCATCATCTGACAACAGCCTATACGCAGATGCATCGGCCCTAACCGTCATAAATACCCAGACTGAACTAACAACGAAGGACGTTATCACCTCATCCTTAATATAGAGAGTTGAATGGAGTAAGTGGGGGGGGGATTAGATAGGAGTTATATAAAATAAAATGTTATGAGCACTAATGTTGAACGTAGCAAGCAATGGAACTGAGAAAAGAAAAGTATGAAAGATAATGTAAGCTCCTGACCTATGCTTGTGGCTCATTTTCTAACAAATAAAGTTTGTAAAAAAGAATAAACAAAATCGCTGGCCTTAAAAGCTGCCAGGAAAATCAAGTAAAACACTGAGTTGTGTCCTCTGTGCTCCCCTAACCGCATGCTGACTTGTTGGTAGCGGGACCTGCCAGGGTTTGGGGGCTTCTGTCAGTTTATACAGAGTCGCTGCGATGGAGTCACTCTACCCTGGGGTTTGGGGGAGGCAGCGATTTACTTCACTAGGACCTCAGGACATTAGCCTGTGACATTAGCCCATCTATGGGTTTTCTTATTTCTCCTCAGGTTGCTGAAGAGCTTGGTCACCCACCCCATTGCTGCTGGCCTGTGTTCAGAGTTGAAAGGCTAGTGTTGCCCCACCTGGCCTGGTGGCAAGGGCCATCCAAAGGGCCAAAGCAGAAAGACCTGGGCTATACATATAAAGAATGGAATGCCACACAGAGGTAGCTCACTTTAGTATTCACATACTATACTCATGTATGTTCAGTTTAGTGGAAACCATACTCATAGACTCACTACAGCAATGCAAAATATGATTCCAAGCATGTCTCCAGAATTTTTGTTAGTCTGATATGAATTGCAGATATGTATCCAAAATGTTTAATACAATGTTATTTTACAACTCACTTGTAATTTAGGCCCTACAGAGGACCATCCCTCCCCCCTCTTCTCTGCTTCTTTCTATTTAATGGTCCTTTTCAACGGTCTACTGTTTCTGGAGTGGGGTTCATGCCGTTGTCCACTAAGCTGGGCATTCGAAACACCCTGTGTCAAGCGTACCACAGTCCAGACCAGTCTCCAGCAGTCCTACTACGAGGAAAACTTGCCACCATAATACAGGAAAACAGAAAGAACCATTACACTTAAATAAAAAGGGACAATAGGCTCTATACAAATAGAAACAGCTGTAATGCAGCAGCAACTCTGTTACCACTGCATTACCACAACACCGTACAAGGAATTGGGCGGTGAAGTGAAGGATTTACCTCCAGCAAAAAGTTGGAGGTGAATCTACCAACATACTCCCAAAAATCTTCAGAATGACCGCCGTTGGAAATTTTGCCGAAATCCCAATGTAGTTCTATGGACACCAAAAAGGGGGAATTACACACCCCCCATCACCATTTATAATCCCATAGTAAATCCACAGGATCAAGTGACGGTAACAGTAATTGAGTTTGGCGGTCATGCTGCAGATTTAACACTGAATTACCACCAAACTCGTAATGATGCCCAATGTGTGTCAGTTGATGCCACTAACACCTACTAACACACTCCCAACCTGCCATACATGGCTCATTTGAGCCAAAGGTTATTTACATAAGCCCAAATGAACCTGACTGAAAATATTTCTAAGATATGCCTACAATGTTTGCTGAACACTTTTCTCTGACAGCATATTGGCTGTTTTCTTTCATCAACATTATCAACCCACCTTTATTCCATGAATATACATTTGTGACATGCTTTTATTTTGGAAAGATGTGCAAATTTGAGTGTATGGGAGCACACACAGGGCAGTGAGAGCACTGAACTGAATGGAACAAGTTACTTACATGTCACTCTTGTTCTCCCGCATGGGTCTTACATGGATTCATTTTGGCCAGCTGATGGCAATGTATGATGCAGCCGGAGAGCCATCTGGAGATAGACGATTTAGATAGGGCTGTCCCATGTCCCACAGGTCCAAAGTTTACAAAAAGCTGAGAAGACCTTCTTAGTGCTTGCAACGTAGAATTTCAAGGCACACACCACGTCCAGCGAATGCAAAGATCTTTCAACAGACGAAGATGGGTTTACATTGAAAATTCACAGTACTTAAGGTTCCTTTAAATGAAAGTCTGACGGGACCATCAGCATGAAGGATGAGTCCTTAGAACTACTTTCGCTGGGTGGAACGACAAATATCTAGGCTTACAAGAGTGAGCCTGTATTTCACGAACCCTCCTGGCAGAAGTGATAGCCATGAGGAAATTAAATGAAATGATATTTTATTTATATCGCGCTTGTAGACAAGTCTTTCAGAGCGCGGCCAGGCAAAAAGAGAGGGGAACAAGGGAGAGAAAAAACAGAAGAAACAGCGATCTTACTAGGCCCAGTGACATTTAAGAAAGCGCAAGTGCATGAGAAAGGAAAATGGGGGAAAAGTGCAAGGAGGGGGGTGGGAGGGAGTGGAAAGTGCAAAGCAGAGGAGAGAAAACATAAATAAATATTAAATAGAATAAATAATAAATAAGGGCTTTAAACTATGATAGTGTAGCCAGCAAGTGGCAGGTGAAAGTCAGAAAGGTATATCTGATAAGTGCAGATGAAACATGGGAGGGGGACTGTATGGGTACAGATACAGAACCCTAGTGCAGATGGTGGCCTGGAGGCAGTGCAGGAGGGTGGCAGGGTGAGCAGATACCTGGGCCCGAAAGAACAGAGGGTGGCCAGGTTCACGATGCCATGAGTCAAAATAGATGAACAGGGGACAAGGGGGGCAAAGGCATAGGCAAAGAGGAAGGTCTTGAGAAGTTTTCGGAACTGAAGATGTTTTTCCTCAAGTTTCAAGGTGGCCGGGAGGCTGTTCCAAAGGGAGGCAACAGCCGAAGACAGGAATCTACCCCCAGCTTGTTTTTTTGCAAAACGACTAATCTGAGGGAGTTAGAAGTAGAGGAGCGAAGGGTTCGAGAGGGGCACTGAGGGGAGGTATTTACGGAGGGATAGTTGAAGGTATATTGGACCCAGGCCCCAGAAAGCCTTGTGGACAATGCAGAGGGTTTTAAATTTAATCCTTGCATCCACTGGGAGCCAATGAAGGGATTACAAGGCTGGAGAGATACGATCCCAGGGCTTGAGGCCAAGGACAAGTCTCGCAGTCCTGTTCTGGATTAGTTGTAGAGGGTAGAGAGTGGAGGCATATAGATTTAGGAAGAGGCTGTTACAGTAATCCAGTCTGGAAAGAACCAGAGCTTGGGAGACAGTGAGCTTTTGAGGGAAGGAGAGGAAAGGTAGAGTACCTCTAAGGAGGTGAAGTAAAAAGTTAGATTTTTTGGAGACATCAGAGATGTGTGCGGAGAAGGAAAGTGTAGTCAAAGATAACCCCAAGGTTCTTAGCCGCGCAAGTGGGGGTGGGAGGAGGGCCAAGGGAGGCCGGCCAGAGAGGGAGAGGAAAGGATGGAGATGGTGTACCAATAAGGAGGATCTCAGTCTTGTTGGCATTTAGACATAGATCATTGGCGGCACACCAATTTTGAATGGCGATCAGACAATCGGAGATGAGGGAAGGAGAGGAGGAGGCTGAAGGAAGCCTGAAAATGAGTTGGGTGTCGTCAGCATAGCACTGGAAAGTTGAGCAGAACATTGAGATGCAGTAAGCGAGAGTAGACAGGTATTGGTTGAAAAGCCAGGGCGAGAGGATAGACTCCTGAGGAACACCACATGTGGAGAGAGAGATAGAAGATAGGAAGGACCCAAGTTGTACCTGGGAGGGTCGATCAGAGAGAAAAGAGGTCAGCCAGGCCAGAGCCTGATTAGTGATACCGAGGTTGTCACAAAGACGATTGAACAGGGTGGTATGGTTGTCAAACGCAGAGGAGAGGTCATGTAGGAAAGCCTTTTTCCAAGAATGAAACTTCAAGGGGGCCTGATGCACAGGCTCAAACGGAGGCCCCATGAGCTTTGAGAATGGTCATCAAACTCCCATGCATAGCAGGAGCCTTCACTGGTGGAAAAGTCCTGAAGAGGATCTTCAGGAACTCTTTGATGAGTCTATGCGACCACAGGGAGCACTTGCCCGGCATCCAGGTGTACCGGGAGATGGGGGCCAGGTGGACCTTGATTAATGCATGGGCAAGGCCAGCCTTGGCAAGCGAGAGCAAGTATGGAAGAATCTGTGGCACCTTAACGTGCCATGGAGAAATCTTCTTCAACCGGCAACATACTGTAAAACGGGTCCACTAGTGCTTGTAACAGGCAAGTGTAGATGGAGCCCTGGCCGTAGCCAGAATGATTTTGCAGCGAGTAGTGTCCAAACTCAAGGACTGCAGGAGACAGGCTGCCAGGCTGAGAAACGCTGGATCGTAGTGTAAGATGGATCCTCCTACACTGGAGAGCAGCTCTGGCAGAAGGCGCAGTCTAAATGCTGGAGCCACCGAGAGATGAAGGAGATCTGTGTACCAGATCTGCCTGGGCCACGCCGATGCAATGAGGATCATCTTGCAGCAGGATAGTTTGCGTGTGTTTATCACACATAGCAGCAATGGTATTGGTGAGAATGCAGATAGGAATCGGCCTTCCCCATGGGATTGAGATAGCATCCCCCAGACTCCTTGCTTATGCATACAGGAATCGGCCTTCCCATGGGATCGAGAAAGCGTGCCCCAGACTCCTTGCTTGAGGGAACCGGCTGGCAAACCGCTGGCACTTGGTGTTGGCTGCAGGCTGTCCCAATTTTCTTAAGATCCGAGACACCGGAGCATGCTGGAGCTCTCACTAGTGGAAGGACCACAGCTCCCTGTTGAGTGTGCAATGGTGTTTTGAACGCCTGCCAAGCGGAACAGGACTAGAAACATCTGCTGAGCAATGGCCCAGCACCATATGTTCTGTGCCTCCAACGAGAGGACGGGAGCTCTTGCTCCACCCTGCTTCTTGATGTAATACATGGTGGTTGTGTTGACCGTGAAGATCCTGATCACCTTTAACAAAAAGCTGACACTTGAAAGACTTGAGAGCCCACTACACCACCCGCAGTTCCAGGATGTTGATGTGCAATGTATTCTCTTCTGGAAACCATAGTCCCCTGGTGTATAGCTGGCCTGTGTGGTCGCCCCAACCCTTCAGAGAGGCATTCATAGTGACCGTTTCCTGATGCACTGTGGTCCTGAAGGAAGCCCCTGCGAGATGTGAAGGTGAATGGACCACCAGCTATGGGCTTTTCTGAACGCTTGATTGAGGACTATCTTGTTGTTCCGTGAGCCGGATGTCTGTTTGCACCTGTCGTCCAGGAACGCCTGAAGAGGTCTCATGTGCAACCTGCAACGAGGGACCAGATGGAGCAAGCAAGACATCATCCCAAAAAAGGATTTGATGGATCGGACGGTCGCCACTTCGGCTGCCGATAGCCTTTGGACCTTTTCTAGGATGGTATGTATCCTTTCCTCCAATGGGGCCTCAGGCACAAGACTGTGTTGAGTCGGACCCCAAGAACAGTCCGTCTTGTGATGGCTCCATGCAGGATTTGGGATAGTTTATGGAGAATCCCAGGGAGGTTAGATTATGGACCGTCTCCACTGTATGTTGCGCCGCGTGGGCATGAGCATAAGAACAGACCAGCCAATGACCCGGGCAAGGGTAGACATACACTCCCTTCCGATGAAGGAATGCTGGCACTGGTGCTAGGCACTTGGTGAACACCCTCGGGGCTGATTTGAGACCAAAGGGTGATGCCTTGGACGATGAGCCTTAGGAACCTCAGATGTTTTGGGTGGATGAGGATGCATATTTCCACATCCCCCAGATCGAGCATCAGCAGGAAATCTCCCTCTTCCAGTTGGCTGAGCATGTGATGTAACATGGCCATCATGAAATCTGTAATTTTAAGAATTTGTTGAGATGATGCAAGTCCCGGATGGGACTTCACCGGCCTGACTTCTTGCAAAACAGGAAGTATCTGGAGTATACTCCGGAGAACCAGAGGCGCCAGCGGACAGGTTCTATTGCCCCTTTTAGCAGCATGACCTGAACTTCCTGGATGAGTTGGGCTCCATGCGTCACTTGTTTTATCACTGGAGGAATGCAGGGGCACTTGTCCTGGAACTCCAGTGAGTGCCCCTGCTCGATGACTCAGAGCACCCATTTGTAAGTGGAGATGTTGCATTATTTGTCCACAAACTGCAATAGCTGGCCTCCCAATGTGGTGCTGAAGTGGGGGTTAAAGACCTGCGCCTGGTCAGGCTTCCTTCGGCATCTTCATCCTGGTGCTTGTGGACGACGATGCTGGGTACCTCCCCTATAGGCCTGGGAACGGCCTTTATATGCCCGGAGAGCGTGCTGTCTCTGTGTCCGCCTTGATGGCGAGAAGAGATTTGTCCACTGCCTTGTTGAAAAGGTTATCCCTGTCAAAAGGCATGTCTACCACCCTGGCTTGGACATCCTGCCTGCAGTTTGTGACCCTGAGGCAAACATTGACGGCAGTGGGTGACCCTGTTGCCCATCTGCCGTAAACTGGAGTCGGCAATGTCCAGGACGACCGTGATCGCATGGTTAGATGCCATATCCCCCTCATAAAAGATGGTCATGGCCTCTACTTTTTTGTCCTCTGGCAGGAAATGAACAATGGGTCCCAACTTGTACCAGAGTTCTCTGTCATAGTATGCAAGGATGGCTAGGGATTTAGCAGCCGTAAATGTAGGCGCCGCAGTGGTAATTATGCGCTTTCCAGCCGCATCCAGTTTCCTTCCATCCTGGTCAGGCAGGACTGAGCAAGAGGATGATGGGTTAGTTGACCTCTTCCTCGCAGCAGCCGAGACTACTGAGTCCGGTGTTGGATGTCCTCTGAGGCATTTTGGAGCCGTAAACAGGATGCTTTATTTATTCTCCAGCCTCTCATTTTTAGTTGGTGAGGAAAAAGTGTTTTGCATCACCATCAGCCCGTCCTCCCAGACGTCATCCAGAAGCGGGACTGAGCCTATGGTCTTTCTGGAGTATTTACGACACTGGGAAAGGAATCCCTCCTCCTTTTGCCTCCGGGACCAGGTTGAAAAGCTTGGCTGCCCAGGAAATCATTGCCTGGAAAGATCCCACCTCATCTGGGGGGGAAGGGGGGGAAGAGTCCCTAGATGGTAGCTCTACATCTGGCAGCTCACCGTCTGCAGGGACGTAGTCTTCAAACTCATCCGTACCATGGGTATCGTCTGTACCTGGGTTGGTATCTGTATTAGTTTTTGTTCCTGTCAAGTCCAACTCCTCTATACTAGGGGGCCGTGGAACAGGAGGTGGCAGCGGGATTGCAGGCAGTGGAGGAGGTGGTACCAGGCGGGCCGAGACCGTCTTGGTGAACTGGCCACAGGAGCCACGCCCAGAACCACAGGAGGACCAGGAGCCACAGGTGCTGCTGAATCTCTGTGACCAGAGTATGTAGAGTTGACAAAATGTCCAAAGAAACAGCTCTTGGAGCCTGATCTCTCAGAGCCTGAGGTGTTAAGATTGGTACATGAGGCCTGATACTTGTAGGGCGAGTAAGCTGAAGCGGTTGCGCAGACCACAGAGCTGGCTGTGGGAGTAGGCCAACACCACCCTCCATAGGATGTGGGCCGATGTCTTCAGAAACCTCTTGTTCCCCTGACAAGATGAAAGGAGTGGAGACAGGGGCTGGACACACAAGCCTAAAATGTGGGATGTGGGCCGTTGTCTTCAGAAACCTCTTGTTCCCCTGACAAGATGAAAAGAGTAGAGACAGGGGCTGGACACACAAGCCTAAGAGGCTTTACGCTTGTGGGCTTTGGAAGCAAAGAGAGCGCTGGTGGTACCTCCCTCTCCCTGCTGGAACCTCTTGGCAAGGTGTCTAACACAGGCACACCCGGAGTACGTTTCATTGACAGGGTGGTGTTGGCTGATGGTGAAGGAGCGAAAATCTCTGGCCCTCCTTTGAGGCTGTCACCGATCCAGACGACTGAGAAGCCGTGGCTGCGGTGCTCATTGACAAGGAAGCCGGTGCGTGCAATGACTTCACCTTTTTAGGTACCTTCCCCTTGGAAGCATCTTCAAAGGATCTCGACTTCTTCCTAGAGGGAGTACGATCTTTGGTCCTGCTAGCCCTAGCAGAGACATGACTGTGCACAGACACCGAGTCAGAGGCCTTACCTTCGCCCAGCCATGACACCAGCCTCTGATGGTGATCTTTTCTCCTCTTAGTGGAGAAAGACTGGCAGATGGGGCATCCCTCCACATCATGGTCAGTGTGCAGGCAATAAATACACTTTTGGTGGCAGTCTTTGATGAAGACATTCTTCTGAACGCATCTGGAGCAGGATTTGAAGAGGCTCTTCTTCTTGGCCTCCGATATGGCACGAGTACTAGGCCCAAAACTCAGCTCGTGGCCACAGGGACGTCATTTAGGGGTCGCCAGTCTCCCTTGCGACCTCTAAAAAAAAAAAAAAAATAATAACTTTTTTTTTTGTAGTGCAAGCTCCTGGGCTGTGGCCAGCACCATGTGGCTCTTTACTTCTGGAGTGGCTGGCTTTCTTGCTCAGGCCCCTTCAAAATAAGAACAGGAGTGCCACAAGTTTAACACTTTCAGCACTGACACTAAATAAGAAAGAATAGTAATACCAAATAATGTGTCTATCTGGAATTCTGTACAATAATTGCTAGACTCATTAAAGGTTTATTTCAGGCACACTTCAGGGGGTGAGTCACTGATTTAGTCTGTTCCTTCTGAGGTGGATAAATGAGTACGAACACAGGTTGGGTGATATTGGGTGTATATTTTAACTATATAAATCGCTTAAGCGTAAGTGCTATATAGTAACACATCATTACCATTTGGTCATGGACGTCTGCTTGCATTCACAGTAATTTGATAATATGGGCCTATACACATTGATCTTAACGATACATATGGCGATCCATTCTTGTATGAAATGTACATCACATTATAGTGATATCGTAACCATATTATTCGTAGTGTACAATGCTATGTGATGCCACTTCCTGTTTTGTCAACGGGTGAAAGGTTGTGTTCCATCACTTCCCGCGATATTACTTTGGTGTGAGGTCAAATGACATCACTTCCTATGATGTCATCAGGGGTCAAGGGTCACGTGATGTCACTTCCGCTACCCCTGGCATTTTGGTGAAATGACATCCCTGCACACGATGTAGCAATCCGACGGAAAGTGAGATCAAGACTGGCATGGATCCCCGCTGCTGACAAGTCACAATGGTGACAGAGTGAAGATATATCAAAAATAGGCTAAATACTCAAGGAAGACAGGGAGCGAAACTCGAGGACTCCCAACACGAAAACGTGCAGTAGAATTCTGAAGATGGCTGTGAAGGGTGGAGCTAAGGAGGATGAATGTCATTGCTTGGGGCAGTATGACCCAAAGTGATAGCAATAGGCTATACAAGCAACGATTCAGTTTTTAGCTTAAAGCTAAACTGCTTTATTTTACAGACGATTCCCACCCTGACAATGTGGAATATTCATAGCATGTGAATCCATGCTGCAGAAGTGACCTAAACTAAAACATTTTTAGCTAATTGAAAAACATGCCAGAATGTTTGAAATTCGTTTACTATTGGCAGTTATTTACTGCTTTCTGATTGGCTGCTAGTAGGTCATTAACCACCACTACAGGCTAAAACGGAATATAGTGTCACCCCCACAACATTAAAAGGTTAATAAGGGTTTGGTGACCTTATTCTTCCCCTGCATTGGTGTGCAGCTGCTCTGTGAAATAAGAGTCACCTAAAGTATAGAAATGGGTACATTAGCCCAGATAACTTGGCACTGATTTTCTGCATTGAAGAGTATTCAATGACAGGTGCCATTATTGTCCATTTCAGTAGTGCTTGCAGTATTGACCAGGGGTGGATGAATGATGGTGCTGCGATTGTCATGTCATGAACCTGCTTAACCCCATGTTACAATCTTCTCAACCGGTTCTTTAAATCACCAAGCTATTTTACTGTCTTGTAATGCTCCGATTACTTACTGATAATCTTAAAAACACAGAGTCCTACTCTTCCTTGTCACAATCTTTAACAGTTTTTTAGCACCTACTCCTGGCCTGTAAAGGAAGCATCAGACCAGGTCACACAAACCGGTGGGAGTAAAATGCAGGACTGTAATGAGTTAGTGCAGGGCCTGTAAGTAATCATAGAATTACTACTCTTTATATACTGGCGTCATTCGACCAACCTCACTCTTTAGCAACACACATGACACATTGGGCCATACAAGTTCCAGAAGACAACCAGGCAAGAAAGTACTGCAAGAACAACCATCAATCACCCAAGGGATGTGGAGACACTGATCCCATAATTCTGTATGGTTTAACAACACTATTACAGTCAAGAGAACAGTGTTAACCTACATTTGACTTCCCCACCAGGGACCATTCATCCAAAACTCATAGGAGGCCAAAAGGCACACACAGACACACAAGCCATTCAGGCATCCAGTTATGAATGGAGCAAGGCCACAGCAAACATAGGACATGAAAGCAGATTACACAAGTTATTATGAAGATTGGTCCCCCTGCCTTTAAACTTGAACAAATACGCAACTGCCGAGACTACGTGATTCTTAACAGAAGAACGGTGATTGAACTGCTACATAGCATTCCCAATTTAAGATCTGTGGAATCGAGGGACCTGCAAATAGTGGAGCCGATCCATGAAGGCGGACAAGCTATCGCCTATCTATTTATCTCCTCTAGAACGGTCAAACAGAAGCTGCCTGATTCCCTGAGGCATCTTCTGAAACTGGGATATGATCTAAGTGAGATTGAAGCTGCGGGATGTGAACAACAGGAGGAACGCTCAAAATCCAGGCCTAATTATTGCGGTTCAAGGAAAAGGGAAGATTCCATTAAGGCCATCAGATCCTCTGATGAGGGTAGGCAAAAACATCCCTCAGAGCAACATAACAACGTAAAGTCATTAGCATCAGTGACAGAAATGTCAAGTACCGTGCACAAGAGAAGACCTCACTTAGAAACCACAAGAAAATCAGAAATACCTCGACCGACCCCAGTAAGTTACAAAGAAAGATCAGAGGAGGCAGTGACGAAATATCAAAGAAATCCTCGGGGGCCCCTAAAACCAATCAAAAGAACCTGCACGCAGAGGGTTACAACGGCTAAAAATTTTAAACGAAGACAAGGAAAAATCCAACCCCCTACAAAATCTTTCGGCATTGTTTCCGAAAGCCTTGGTTCCGCAAAAAAAATAGCAACTCCAGTCTATCAAAAACTCCGGTGACGACTCTACACAATGCTCAAACAACAACCAAGCCAAATTATGCTCTTGGAACACCCGTGGGTTTATGCATCTTACAGTATCGGGTGACGTCAACTTGGCTTCCTTTGACATCCTGTGCCTTCAGGAAACTTGGCTTACCACCAAGCCTATCCAAGATGGATTTGAAATAGTTTTTGCAACAGCTAAAAAAGGACCTAAAGGGAGACCCTCTTTGGGGCTGATAACTGCAATTAGGAATGGAAAAGGGATGAAACTGATTAAAGTCTTGACAGTATCACTCTTTATGATCTCAGAACAAGTAAAATGGAACTACTGGAATGTAGTACTGAATAAATCAGTGTCAACAACAGTGATAATCATAAACGTTTATTGGAACCCTGATGCCATTTCTAATGAAAATGTTCTGGATATGTTGGAAAAAGAAATTGACAAAGCATACATCGAATACTTTGAACTCCATCTGTATGTCTGTGGAGACCTGAACGCTGTATGCGCTAAGAAATTGACAGGAAAGGCCGGAACCAAGGCTGAACTTCGGGGAGAAAAATGGACTTTGCTGATGAAATCTAAAAACCTTGTCAATGTGGACACGCTATTTCCAAGTACAGACCAGCTCCCAACATGGGAATGTCGTAGCTCGTCGGCAATAATAGACTATAGTTACGCCTCGTCTGGCTTACTGCCAATTATCGCATCATTTGACATCGTTAAAAGCAAAGCGAGCGACCATAACTTGCTATGTCTAACATGGCCAGTCACCTCAATGGAAAAAACAGCCTTCACCCCAAAGCTAGAAGTCAATTTGAAAGGAAATCGACTCGCTCTGAGCTTAAACAATGTTATCTCGCTGACAACTAACTACGCCAAGTTGGAGTCATCGGACAGCATTTTCATTCCACCTGATTGCAGCGCCTTGTTGAACATTTTCAAGAAACCCAGACTGAAAAACAGAACATCTATGAAAAAATCAGTCCATACCTGTGACCAAACTCTGGTTACCAGAAGACGCCAACTTAGAAAACTAAAGAGAAGATTTGCGAAAGTCAGTTCCAACACCAACAAACAGGCATGGATCAACGAGTTAAGGTCCTACAAGTCTTGACTGATCGAGCATCGACATGCCTTGTATCAAAAAGACTCAGAAGATATGTTGTTATGTGTGTCTAGCAAAAACTCTCGCAAATTCTGGGCCCTGATCAATGCAAATGAACGGGTCAACTCAGATTCATTAATCAATGGTATTGCAGAGGCTAAATGGACATCACATTTTGAAAATCTCTTTTTTGATTCCTCTACTAATATCACAACTACACAGGATCAAAGTACATCACCCTGGGTTGAGCTCCACGATCCTGAAGATATACTGGATATCTTGAAAAAACTGAAAAACTCAAGGGCCCCAGGGCCTGATGGCCTGACCAACATGCATCTAAAAGACCATCCAGAGGCTTGGGCGAAGTTCATTAGTGCAGTTTTCCGAAGAGTGACAACAGCGAAAGTTCTTCCGGAATCTTGGACTAATGCTGTGGTTGTTTCCATTTATAAAAGAGGGACGAGAGACGATCCCAAGAACATTCGGCTGATTGCCCTGCTAAATTTGATCGGCAAGGTCTATGGCTCATTGCTTCTTCAACACTTCCAAAATTGGGCAAAGGAGGCTCCTTGCAATAACCCGCTCCAATCTGGTTTTAAAAAGAATGTGGGAACAACCATTAACATCTTAGCGGTTATCATCTTAAAAAGCAATTCCCTTATATACGCAAACTTATATGGCTTTCATTGATCTTAGCCAAGCCTTCGATCAAGTCAACAGATCGAGGCTTTGGGAAAAGCTAAGGTCGTGGAAGTGTCCACCGGCTATACTACATCCCATTATAGCACTCCATACGGCTACAAGGATCCAAGCGAGGCTCGATCACCAAGGTGCACTTTCTGAGGAGATCCTAACAAACCAGGGGGTTAAGCAAGGATGCCCGTTGGCCCCGGTGCTCTTCCTGAGTTTCATAGGAGACTATAAAGAAATAGAGCACAAGGTCAGATCATTTCCGCTGCAAATTGGAAACATGAAAATCTCAAGAATTCTGTATGCGGATGATATCATCATTGCTGACCAAACAGCAACAGGGCTGCAGAGACAACTTACTAGCTTTGCGGAATATATTGCTGCAAATGGTCTCGAAATAAACAAGCCCAAGACCAAAATTTTGTTCTTCGGAAAAGGGAGACAAAAAAGTGATTCCTTCACATGGTCCATGGAAGGAGAGCATATTGAGAAGGTCACAGAATTCAGATATCTGGGTATTATGATGGATAACTCACCAAAGGAAAGCGCAATGCAAAAACAGCTGCTGGCAAAAACAAAGAGCTTAATATCCCAGGCAAAGGCGATAGACAAGAAATTCGGTCGCTTCTCCCTCATACCAATTGTGGACTTTTATAAAGCAAAGGTCGTCCCCACACTTGTGTCCGGCGCTGAAGCCATGCCCGGGTTACCTAAAAATATCTGGACCACACTTGAAAGCCAATACTAGAGCGAAGTTTTGAACTTACCAAGCTCAACGCCATTGGTCATGATAAGACGTGAAATGAGTCAGCTCTCAATGGTCTCGATAGTAGAAAGGAACATCATGATGTTGTTCAGAAAACTATTGTTGGAGAAACGTCCCAAGTTACTAGAAGCTATAAACAACGAGGCAAAAGGAGGTCATTCTGCTGCCCTGAATCAATGGTACAAAGATCAAGAAGTGAAACTGGACTTAATCCAATGTTCCAAAAAAGAGCTTATGGAGAATCCTATGAAAATAAAAAAAAAACTAAACAAGCTCGATTGGATTAATACCTTGGATCAGGCCGCTTCATACAAACTGGTGTCACACCTGCCGCTCATGACCTATAAATTACATGAACTACAGCCGTTAGTGAAAAAATACCCTAATCGCAAGCTGAGGAATACTTTGAGAGGGTTTATAATCAAAAAGTCGAAAAAATAATGTCGAATTGCAAAAATGTTGAAAAAAAAATGTCGAATGTAAAAAAGTCGAAAACACATACATATAATAGGAAAAGTCATAATTTCGAAAAATAAATGTCGAAAAAAAAATCGAAAACCCAAAACACTTTTTTTTTTTTTTACCCAGATAGTAACATTTATTATGGGGGGGGGTCCCCCCCAACCCCCCCATCCCAAACCCCTACCCCAACCCCCCCCCTCCTCCCCACCCCCCATAGATATACCTTTAATTATTTTAAAAAAATGTTTAATATAATATTAAATAATTAATTAATTATTAAAAAAACCATCCCAAACCCCTATCCCCACCCCCCCCCATCCTCCCCATCACCCCCACCCCCCATGGAAATACCTTTAATTATTTTTTAAAAAAAGTTTAATAAAATATTTATTATTAACACATAAAATCGAAAAAAAGTCGACATTTTTGTTTTTCGACATTTTTGTTTTTCGACTAAATATTTTCGACATTTTTGCTTTCGAATATATTGTATTCGAAATTATGACTGGATACCCTTTGAGAGCCCGCCTCAATTTACTCCATACCAACGAAATCCTGAAGATACAAGGCCTGGCCACAACAAACAAATGCAGATTTTGTAAAGACCTGTCGGTAGTGCAAACGACGAGACATCTGCTTTTAGTGTGCCCAGGAGTGGAGGCTATAAGAAGACCCTATTTGAAGGCGATGTTAACTGCGGCACACACTCTTGATGAGGAGACCTGGTGGTCTAGGTTAATCGGAGGCGGCCGTACAACCTGGGTCACAGCTACAGCGAATATCTTGGATGCAATTCTTCTAACTCCAGATAAAGAAAAGTAGACAAACAGACTGTAAACTCTTGAAGGAACGTAATACAAAATC